>NC_137162.1:47501347-48101347 GCF_951394435.1 Stenella coeruleoalba | reverse complement strand
GGTCAAGTTCTGAATGAATTTTAAAGGTAGGGCTAAAAGGATTTGATGACAAATTGGAAGTATGAGAGAAAGAGAGAAGTCAGAGAGGATACCAAGGTTTTTGGCTTGAGGAACTGGGAGAAAGGAGTTGCCATTTGCTGAGATGAACATGGACTTTTTACAAAGGAATGTCAGGACTGAAGTTGCAAAGTTTTTTTTTTTTTTTTCCTTGATTTTGTGCTTTTCACCTTTTTTAGGGGGTGGGTGGAGATAAGAGCAAGTACAGGTGTTGGCAGGCAGACCCCTGGGACCCATGTTTTGCTTGAGGTCATGATTACTAATCTTACAGTTTAGTTCTTTTGCAGTTACATAGTGTGGGAGATGGGGGAGTGAAGTGTGACATTTTAGGATTGCTCCTTTGACTTCCCTTAGGAAGTGTGAGTCTTGGATAAGTTGACATCTTGCTGTCTGAGATATTTTCTAGGAAGACTGGATCCAAAAGATTTTATACCTGTATCTGCGGCCTCATTACCCAGAACCCGAAGCTAGATTCTTTAGCTGCCAAGCAGGTTAATTCTCTTTTCTACCTCATTTAATTTTTATCTGTGTTGTGAGATTTCTTAAATGCATATTATATATTTTAGATGCAATTCAGCCTTATTTCTATTAGTGTTTTATTTTTAAAAACTTGTTACAGGAAAATGAAACAGAGTGTTTCTCTTTATTTCTTAAGTTGTTCCTAACTATTGTTATAATGTTTCTGATAAAATGTATTAGGAGGCACACTCTTCACTAATAGGACATTTATTCGTGTATTTATATGGTTCTTAACTAGGACACCATGTAATTTATTCCTAAACCGAGACATTTTTAAGAGTGAGAAGGGAGACCAACGAAACAGGACACCAGGACAGCATGCTTAAACTAGGACCATACTGGGCAGATCAGGATGTCCGGTCACCCTATTCTTTAAGGCAGAAGAGCAGCTAGATTAAGGGTCACTTCCTGTTTAAATACTTACTGGTAGAAGGAAAATGCCTGGAATAGGGGCTGGGAGGAAGAAATTCCTACTGCATTGCAAGCAGGACTAAGAGGCTCACTGCACCGCACTAATCATAGGGTACCTCAGGTGGTGATGAGAACATGATTACAAATCTCTCACTTGAAAAACCAAAGCCTGTCGCAAAGGAAATGAGAGCTTATGCAAAAAGATTTAAGAAATCAATTGTCTGCTTAAAGGTTTGTTTTAGTAGCTATTATTTTAGATACAAGAATGAGTAATAGCTTTAAACTTCAATTGATTTTGTTTTTGAGGGCAGATGGTGTGTCTTATACCCTTTAGTGACATAAAATGTGGCAACATTTTATCTTTTTAAGTAGGAAATTCAGATAGTAGCATTTAGTAACTATTGGGTATTTGTAAGAGTGACAAGTTTACCATGAATGTGCATGGTAGGTGGGTTACTAATATTCAATGTTATTTCTTAGCACAGTGAATTAAGATAAATTGGATTGATTGAATGAGGTTAAAGAATAGAACTATTTCTTTTTTAGCACCACTTGTATCAGTCACTATGGAGAACACGTGGAAACTGTAGAAATGGTTTCTAACTTCAATGTAAATAGTAGTAACCTGAATACTGTTTTTTTTTTAATAAATTTATTTTATTTATTTTTATTTTTGGCTGTGTTGTGTCTTCGTTGCTGCGCGCGGGCTTTCTCTAATTGCGGTGAGCAGGCTTCTCATTGCGGTGGCCTCTCTTGTTGTAGAGCACGGGCCCTAGGCATGCAGGCTTCAGTAGTTGTGGCATGCGGGCTCAGTAGTTGTGGCTCGCGGGCTCTAGAGCTCAGGCTCAGTAGTTGTGGCACACGGGTTTAGTTGCTCCGCTGCACGTGGGATCTTCCCAGAACAGGGCTTGAACCCGTGTCCCCTGCATTGGCAGGTGGATTCTCAACCACTGCACAACCAGGGAAGCCCCTGCATACTGTTTTTATTTTTTATTTATTTTTTTGGCAGTACGCGGGCCTCTCACTGTTGTGGCCTCTCCCGTTGCGGAGCACAGGCTCTGGACGCGCAGGCTCAGCGGCCATGGCTCACGGGCCCAGCCGCTCCGCGGCCTGTGGGATCTTCCCGGACCGGGGCACGAACCTGTGTCCTCTGCATCGGTAGGCGGACTCTCAACCACTGCGCCACCAGGGAAGCCCCTTGAATACTGTTTTTAAAAAAATAAATTAAAATAAAATCTTTCCATATATAATCTTCTATAGTCTCCTTGTTTTACATAGCAGTATATTAAGGAAAATTTTTTGTGGTAATACATATCTTCATGACTTTAAATGGCTATATAGTTTTGCCTTTGTATGGATGTGCCATAATTTATCAGACCTCAGTCAATGCACGTTTTCCTCACTTTTCTAACATTTTACATGATACTGCTGTGAACATCCTTGTAGCTAAATCTATGAGAGTGTATACGATGTTTTTCTCTATAGGTTAGATCCCTAGAAGTATAATTATGGGGTCAAAGGGATACAGAATTTTAAGACTTTTGACATACATTGCCATATTGCCCTCCAGAAGGATTTTACTAGTTTAAACTCTTATTAGTATAAGCTATTGCCCTGCACCTTTGTACCCTTTTCATGAATCTTTGCAAGTTTGATAGGTAGAAATGTTTTCTCATTCATTTATAAAATTTTATTTCATTTTATTAGGAGGTTGAATGTTTTCTTTGTTTCTAACCATGTATTTTTTTCTGTGCTATAAACCTGGTTATCCACTTTTTTTATTTTTTGGCTGCACCATGCAGCTTGTGGGATCTTAGTTCCCATACCAGGGACCGAACCCGGATCCAAGGCAGTGAAAGCCCGCATCCTAACCACTGGACTGCCAGGGAATTCCCAACCTGGTTATCTTCTTAACCCATTTTTCTATTACTTTGTGTGTCTGTGTGCACATGCTTCCATATTCCCTATATATTAAGGATTTTAATCCAAATGTAATTTAAAATTCACTATTTTTTCAATTTGGAAATAATTGGAGAAATGCAAATGAAACACCAGTGAAGTACCTCTGTACCCTCACTATTAAAGTTACTTAAAAAAAAATTCTATTTATTTATTTAGGCTGCACTGGGTCTTAGTTGTGGCATGCACGGGGGATCTAGTTCCCTGACCAGTAATCGAACCGGGGCCCCCTGCATTGGGAACGTGGAGTCTTACCCACTGGACCACCAGGGAAGTCCCAAAATTACTTTTTAATATGCTAACAAAGTTGTGGTAAGACTGGAACTCTTGGCCATTGTGGTGTTATAAACTGTCCAGTTCTTTTGCAAGCAACACGATAATAAATATTAAGAGCTATAACAATGTACATTATCTTTGACCCAATAATTCCATACCTGGGAATTTATCACAAGAAAATAATTAAAAGGAAATGCTAAATTCCTCAAATTACTTATTGCAGCAATGGCTATAATAATGACAAGTTAGAAACAAATGAGTGAATTAGAGAGTAATGGTGAACTAAATTAGATTCATTATGAAAATATTAAGCTAGCGTTAAAAATGATTAGGAATGGGGCTTCCCTGGTGGCGCAGTGGTTGAGAGTCCGCCTGCCGATGCAGGGGACACGGGTTCGTGCCCCGGTCCGGGAAGATCCCACATGCCGCGAAGCGGCTGCGCCCGTGAGCCATGGCCGCTGAGCCTGCGCGTCCGTAGCCTGTTGCTCCGCAACGGGAGAGGCCACAACGGTGAGAGGCCCGCGTACCGCAAAAAAAAAAAAAAAAAGATTAGGAATGGCTTCCCTGGTGGCGTAGTGGTTAAGATTCCGCCTGCCAATGAAGGGGACACGGGTCCCCTGGTCCGGGAGGATCCCACATACTGTGGAGCAACTAAGCCCGTGCACCACAACTACTGAGCCTGCGCTCTGCAACAAAAGAAGCCACCACAATGAGAATCCTGTGCACCAAAACGAAGAGTAGCCCCCGCTCACGGCAACTAGAGAAAGCCGACGCGCAGCAATGAAGACCCAACGCAGACAAAAATAAATAAATAAATTTATTTTTAAAAAATGTTTAAGAATTTACAGGTTGACATAAAAGAGTAGCATTACATGGACTGAAGCAGAATACAAAATTATTTCAATTTTATGGTTACAACTATGTAAAAATACACACCAAAAAAAACCCCTGAAATACAATGGGCTGGTTTTTATGTGTCACCAAGTATCGATATGTATGTGTAGAGTTCCTGAGGTTTAAGACTCAAATCTTTATTGAGTAAGTACTCTGTGCCCATCTCACAGCAACACTGTAAGATAGGGATGAATGTTATTCTCATTTGAAAGATAAGGAGACAATTCTCACTGGACATATAAAGAAATTAATTTTGTTATTATGGATGTTTTCAACTATATACAAAAATATAAAGAATATCTATATCTATCTATATATATATGTATGTATGTATCTCACCTAGCTTCAACAATTTCAAGTTTACATTTTTAGTAAGTTGCAGAGTAGGGTTTTAACCCATGTCTATCTTGCTTCAAAACCCATACTTTTTTTTTTTTTTTTCAAAACCCATACTTTTAATTACAATCCTATGCTGCCTCTTCATGTTGTCATTTGATGCTTTTGAGTAACTTTATGATGCTCGGTTTTTTTTGGTAAAATTGACATGGAAAGGCCTTATAATGATGAGTTTTTAGGTTGGTAATAAGATGGAGAAAGCACTCCCTTTTAACCACATATATTTTGTAACAAGCATTTTTAGTTGCAGTGTTCTGCAAAGACAAACCTGCTGATATGGTTCATCCTGTTTTATAAATCTTTGACCCATTCATCAGACTCTGACCACTCTAAAGATAAAGGACTATGGTTGCATTGGTCTTTCTGACTAAAGTGGCCTTCTGCCGATTGAGAAATTGTATAATTATTAACTATGGTAATGGATATGTACTTGCAAGTTTCATCTGGTATCTTAATGAGCTTTAACCCTCTGAGTCCACCCAAAAGTTATCCAAAGATCATTGAAATATGTCAGTGTTCACAACTTAACTCTCAGTCAGTGTATTTTTGCTATAAATATTTTGTTTCCCTCTGGCCTCACCACATCGCATCCCCCTGCTCACAGACTCACAAATCCTATAAATTAAAGGAGTTACTAGCTGCAGCCTTAGATATAAAGACTTCTTTAAAAAATTACTCTCTTTTGAATTAACAGGACCATACTTTCACATCAGTTTTTGTTTTTTTTCTTTTGAGCAGGAAGGGGGAGTCCCACACGTACACGGGTATATATTCAGACAAATAAGTGAAGGCAGACTAAAGTAATTGTTATATACAAATAACCTTGTATTTTATAGACCTTTAATTTATTTCAGACATCTCTCGTCCTGGGAGATCTTGTCTGAACTCTCAATACTGCTTCGTGTCACCCCTGTGTGCTTCAGCGACTTCCCCTGCCTAGAAGGCAAGGAGAGCTCTGAATCTTGGGAATCTGTGGCCTCTGGGCCTCATAACCTTCAACCCAAACTTGAACCCAAGGACTATGGAATCTAGTCGGATATAGGGTCACTTAGTCAGATTTTTCCCTTCAAGAAAGAGACTAAATAGAACATTGCTTTCTTTTTTTTTAATTGAGGTATAGTTGATGTACAATATTATATGTTTTGTGTGTATGACATAGTGATTCATAATTTTTAAAGGCTATATTCCATTTATAGCCATTATAAAATATTGGCTATATTCCCTGAGTTGTATCCTTGTAGCTTATTTATTTATTTTATACATAATAGTGTGTACCTCTTTTTTTTTAAATTAATTAATTTATTTATTTTTGGCTGTATTGGGTCTTCATTGCTGCGTGGGCTTTCTCTAGTTGCGGCGAGTGGGGTCTACTCTTTGTTGCAGTGCACGGGCTTCTCATTGCGGTGGCTTCTTTTGTTGTGGAGCACGGGCTCTAGGCAGGCTTCAGTAGTTGTGGCATGCGGCCTCAGTAGTTGTGGCTTGCGGGCTCTAGAGCACAGGCTCAGTAGTTGTGGCGCACGGACTTAGTTGCTCCGCGGCATGTAAGATCTTCCCGGACCAGGGCTTGAACCTGTGTCCCCTGCATTGGCAGGCAGATTCTTAACCACTGTGCCACCAGAGAAGTCCCTAGTGTGTACCTCTTAATCCCCTCCCCTTATCTTGTCCTTCTCCCCTTCCCACACCCCACTGGTAACCACTTGTTTGTTCTCTATATCTGTGAGTCTGTTTCTTTTTTGTTATATTCACTAGTATGTTTTATTTTTTAGATTCCACATATAAGTGATACCTTATAGTATTTGTCTTTCTCTGTCTGACTTCATTTAGCATAATACTCTCCAAGTCCATCGATGTTGTTGCAAATAGCAAAATTTCTTTCCTTTATTATGGCTGAGTAATATACCATTGTATATGCATACCACATCTTATTTATCCATTCATCTGTCAATGGACACTTAAGTTGCTTCCACATCTTGGCTACTGTAAATAATGCTGCTATGAACATTGGGGTGCATGTATCTTTTTGAATTAGTGTTTTTGTTGGTTTTAGATATATACCCAAGAGTGGAATTACTGGGTCATATGGTAGTTCTATTTTTAGGTTTCTGAGAAACCTCCATAAGAACATTTCTTTTTTATCTACTGTGATTGTGTCAGATATAATGATACTAGAAATATAAGTCTGATGTTAGGGAGAGTGGTTGGTTCAATATAGCCTGGTAAAGCATAATTGGGTATTTAGTAGTTAAATGAATGCAACTGGATGGAATTCTGCAGCGTTGTATGGAATGAAAAGATAGGATGGCCCAAGGAAAAAGAGAGAAAGAAAACCAGAGAGGTAGAAGAACTAGTCAGGAAAGAGTAGTGTTCTAGAAACTAAGGAAAGAGTTTCACAGTTGGAGTGGTGAAGTACTGTGGATACTTATTTGACAATTTGGGCTTCACTGTTGTCTTAATAGAGGTAGAAAATAGAAGTCAGATTGCAGGACATTTAGGAGAAAATGTTAAGTGAGGACCTAGAAGCAGTGAATGTCTTACACTCTTTTTAAACCTTTTGGAGATTACCTATTGCAGGTCTGTCCCTTGGGTAAGACAGTGGAGGCTGCTTTACTGGCTCCGGTGTTGGGGTGGAGTGCAGGGATGCCTTGGGACTGTATTGCACTCCGTTTTTATGAATATTATTTAAATTCAGTTTCAAAATTTTGTCACTAAACGTAGTCCAGAGAGCCTATGAAAAATGCAGGTAATGGGCAGTCTTACTTGGTTGAGTTGCCCCAGGCTTCTCCCTCCTAGGGACACCCTGCATGTATTCCTGTGGTTACTCAATTTCTCTATTTTACAGTTGTCATTTTAGCTCTCCCATTAGACTATAAGCTCCTTAAAGCTCTTTTTTATTGTTGTTGAATTCCCAGTGCTTAGCATGATGCCTGGCACACACTACTGAGTATTTGTTATGTGAATGATTGAATTAATAAATCAAGAGTTTTCTGGTTTTTTAAGCAGAAAAGAATTCTAATTTGATGGTCTCAGAGAATCAAAAAAAGTAGAGTGTTTCAGGAAAGAGGAATGATAAACAGTCTCAAATGGCAGTAAGATAAGTGTTGAAAACTGACCTTTGGATTTGGATATTAGAGTTCATTGATTTCCATAGTAAAAATCGTTATAGCAAAATGATTGGAGTTAAGAGCCATATTTAAGTGGGTTGAAGAATAAATAGGAAGTGAGAACAAAGAAGCAACATGGGAGTTTAGTTTGTTTTGTTTTTAAAGATTTGAGGCTAAAGGGAAGAAACTATTGGAGAAAAACCCAAAGATTCTAGAGAAGGAAGTTAGTTAGCATAGGAATTTTATGCACTTGATTTGAATATATCTAATTGTTTCTACCTATGTGTCAGAATAATATATTCCTCCCTCTTCCACTTGGTTTTTTAAAATATTTTTATTTTTATTTTTTTTACATCTTTATTGGAGTATAATTGCTTTACAATGGTGTGTTAGTTTCTGCTTTATAACAAAGTGAATCAGTTATACATATACATATGTTCCCATATCTCTTTCCTCTTGCATCTCCTTCCCTCCCACCCTCCCTATCCCAACCCTCTAGGTGGTCACAAAGCACCGAGCTGATCTCCCTGTGCTATGCGGCTGCTTCCCACTAGCTATATATTTTACGTTTGGTAGTGTATATATGTCCATGCCTCTCTCTCACTTTGTCACAGCTTACCCTTCCCCCTCCCCATATCCTCACAGACCTCTCTAGTAGGTCTGTGTCTTTATTCCTGTCTCACCCCTAGGTTCTTCATGACATTTTTTTTTTCTTAAATTCCATATATATGTGTTAGCATATGGTATTTGTCTTTCTCTTTCTGACTTACTTCACTCTGTATGACAGACTCTAGGTCCATCCACCTCATTACAAATAGCTCAATTTCGTTTCTTTTTATGGCTGAGTAATATTCCATTGTATATATGTGCCACATCTTCTTTATCCATTCATCCGATGACGGACACTTAGGTTGTTTCCATCTCCTGGCTATTGTAAATAGAGCTGCAACGAACATTTTGGTACATGACTCTTTGAATTATGGTTTTCTCAGGGTATACGCCCAGTAGTGGGATTGGTGGGTCATATGGTAGTTCTATTTGTAGTTTTTTAAGGAACCTCCATACTGTTCTCCATAGTGGCTGTAAGAATTCACATTCCCACTGGCAGTGCAAGAGTCTTCCCTTTTCTCCACACCCTCTCCAGCATTTATTGTTTCTAGATTTTTTGATGATGGCCATTAATTTTGCATTAATTTTTATCCTGCTACTTTACCAAATTCATTGTTTAGCTCTAGTAGTTTTCTGGTAGCATCTTTAGGATTCTCTATATATAGTATCATGTCATCTGCAAACAGTGACAGCTTTACTTCTTCTTTTCCGATTTGGATTCCTTTTATTTCCTTCTCTTCTCTGATTGCTGTGGCTAAAACTTCCAAAACTATGTTGAATAAGAGTGGTGAGAGTGGGCAGCCTTGTCTTGTTCCTGATCTTAGTGGAAATGCTTTCAGTTTTTCACCATTGAGGACGATGTTGGCTGTGGGTTTGTCATATATGGCCTTTATTATGTTGGAGAAAGTTCCGTCTATGCCTACTTTCTGGAGGGTTTTTTGTTTTTGTTTTTGTTTTGTTTTGTTTTTGTGGTACACGGGCCTCTCACTCTTGTGGCCTCTCCCATTGCAGAGCACAGGCTCCAGACGTACAGGCTCAGCGGCCATGGCTCACGGGCCTAGCCGCTCCGCGGCATGTGGGATCTTCCCGGACCAGGGCATGAACCTGTGTCCCCTGCATTGGCAGGCGTACGCTCAACCACTGTGCCACCAGGGAAGCCTCTGGAGGGTTTTTATCTTAAATGGGTGTTGAATTTTGTCGAAAGCTTTCTCTGCATCTATTGAGATGACCATATGGTTTTTCTCCTTCAATTTGTTAATATGGTGTATCACATTGATTGATTTGCATATATTGAAGAATCCTTGCATTCCTGGAATAAATCCCACATGATCATGGTGTATGATCCTTTTAATGTGCTGTTGGATTCTGTTTGCTAGTACTTTGTTGAAGATTTTTGCATCTATGTTCATCAGTGATATTGGCCTGTAGTTTTCTTTCTTTGTGACATCCCTGTCTGGTTTTGGTATCAGAGTGATGGTGGCCTCGTAGAATGAGTTTGGAAGTGTTTCTCCCTCTGCTATATTTTGGAAGAGTTTGAGAAGGATAGGTGTTAGCTCTTCTCTAAATTTGATAGAATTCGCCTGTGAAGCCATCTGCTCTTGAGCTTTTGTTTGTTGGAAGATTTTTAATCACAGTTTCAGTTTCAGTGCTTCTGATTGGTTTGTTCATATTTTCTATTTCATCCTGATTCAGTCTTGGCAGGTTGTGCATTTCTAAGAATTTGTCCACTTCTTCCAGGTTGTCCATTTTATTGGCATAGAGTTGCTTGTAGTAATCTCTCATGATCTTTTGTATTTCTGCAGTGTCAGTTGTTACTTCTCCTTTTTCATTTCTAATTCTATTCATATGAGTCTTCTCCCTTTTTTTCTTGATGAGTCTGGCTAATGGTTTATCAATTTTGTTTATCTTCCCAAAGAACCAGCTTTCAGTTTTATTGATCTCTGCCATCGTTTCCTTCATTTCTTTTTCATTTATTTCTGATCTGATCTTTATGATTTCTTTCCTTCTGCTGACTTTGGGGTTTTTTTGTTCTTCTTTCTCTAATTGCTTTAGGTGCAAGGTTAGGTTGTTTATTCGAGATGTTTCCTGTTTCTAAAGGTAGGATTGTATTGCTATAAACTTCCCTCTTAGCACTGCTTTTGCTGCATCCCATAGGTTTTGGGTCGTTGTGTCTCCATCGTCATTTGTTTCTAGGTATTTTTTGATTTCCTCTTTGATTTCTTAGTGATCACTTCGTTATTAAGTAGTGTATTGTTTAGCCTCCATGTGTTTGTATTTTTTACAGATCTTTTCCTGTAATTGATATCTAGTCTCATAGCATTGTTGTCGGAAAAGATACTTGATACAATTTCAATTTTCTTAGATTTACCAAGGCTTGACTTGTGACCCAAGATATGATCTATCCTGGAGAATGTTCCATGAGCACTTGAGAAAAATGTGTATTCTGTTGTTTTTGGATGGAATGTCCTATAAATATCAATTAAGGCCATCTTGTTTAATGTATCATTTAAAGCTTGTGTTTCCTTATTTATTTTCATTTTGGATGATCTGTCCATGGGTGAAAGTGGGGTGTTAAGTCCCCTAGTATGAATGTGTTACTGTCGATTTTTGCCTTTTATGGCTGTTAGTATTTGCCTTATGTATTGAGGTGCTCCTACGTTGGGTGCATAAATATTTACAATTGTTATATCTTCTTCTTGGATCAATCCCTTGATCATTATGTAGTGTCCTTCTTTGTCTCTTGTAATAGTCTTTATTTTAAAGTCTATGTTGTCTGATATGAGAATTGCTACTCCAGCTTTCTTTTGGTTTCCATTTGCATGGAATATCTTTTTCCATCCCCTTACTTTCAGTCTGTATGTGTCTCTAGGTCTGAAGTGGGTCTCTTGTAGACAGCATATATAAGGGTCTTGTTTTTGTATCCATTCGGCCAATCTGTGTCTTTTGGTGGGAGCATTTAATCCATTTACATTTAGGGTAATTATCGATATTTATGTTCCTATTCCCATTTTCTTAATTGTTTTCGGTTTGTTATTGTAGGTCTTCTTCTTCTCTTGTGTTTCTTGCCTAGGAGAAGATCCTTTAGCATTTGTTGTAAAGCTGGTTTGGTGGTGCTGAACTCTCTCAGCTTTTGCTTGTCTGTAAAGGTTTTAATTTCTCCATCAAATCTGAATGAGATATTTGCTGGGTAGAGTAATCTTGGTTGTAGGTTTTTCTCCTTTATCACTTTAAATATGTCCTGCCAGTCCCTTCTGGCTTGCAGAGTTTCTGCTGAAAGATCAGCTGTTAACCTGATGGGGATTCCGTTGTGTGTTATTTTTCCTTGCTGCTTTTAATATGTTTTCTTTGTATTTAATTTTTGATAGTTTGATTAATATGGGTCTTGGCGTTTCTCTCCTTGGATTTATCCTGTATGGGACTCTCTGTGCTTCCTGGACTTGATTAACTATTTCCTTTCCCATATTAAGGAAGTTTTCAACTATAATGTCTTCAAATATTTTCTCAGTCCCTTTCTTTTTCTCTTCTTCTTCTGGAACCCTTATATTTCAAATGTTGGTGTGTTTAATGTTGTCCCAGAGGTCTCTGAGACTGTCCTCAGTTCTTTTCATTCTTTTTTCTTTATTCTGCTCTGCAGTAGTTATTTCCACTATTTTATCTTCCAGGTCACTTATCCGTTCTTCTGCGTCAGTTATTCTGCTATTGATCCCTTCTAGAGTATTTTTAATTTCATTTATTGTGTTGTTCATTGTTGCTTGTTTCCGCTTTAGTTCTTCTAGGTCCTTGTTAAATGTTTCTTGCATTTTGTCTATTCTATTTCCAAGATTTTGGATCATCTTTACTATCATTATTCTGAATTCTTTTTCAGGTAGACTGCCTATTTTCTCTTCATTTGTTAGGTCTGGTGGGTTTTTATCTTGCTTGTTCCTCTGCTGTGTGTTTTTCTGTCTTTTCATTTTGCTTATCTTACTGTGTTTGGGATCTCGTTTTTGCAGGCTGCAGGTTCGTAGTTCCCGTTGTTTTTGGTGTCTGTATCCAGTGGCTAAAGTTGGTTCAGTGGGTTGTTTAGGCTTCCTGGTGGAGGGGACTAGTGCCTCTGTTCTGATGGATGAGGCTGGATCTTGTCTTTATGGTGGGCATGTCCATGTCTGGTGGTGTGTTTTGGTGTGTCTGTGGACTTATTATGATTTTAGGCAGCCTCTCTGCTAATGGGTGGGGTTTTGTTCCTGTCTTGCTAGTTGTTTGACATAGGGTGTCCAGCACTGTACCTTGCTGGTCGTTGAGTGAAGCTGTGTGTTGGTGTTGAGATGGAGATCTCTGGGAGATATTCACTGTTTAATATTAAGTGGAGCTGGGAGGTCACTTGTGGACCAGTGTCCTGAAGTTGGCTTTCCCACCTCAGAAGCACAGCACTGACTCCTGGCTGCAGCACTAAGAGCCTTTCATCCACACGGCTCAGAATAAAAGGGAGAAAAAGTAGAAAGAAAGAAAGGAAGAAAGAAAGAGGATAAAATAAAATAAAATAAAGTAAGGTAAAATAAAGTTATTTAAATAAAAAAAAATTAAGAAAAAAAATTTTTTTAAAGTAAAAATACGGATGGATAGAACCCTAGGACAAATGGTGAAAGCAAGGCTATACAGACAAAATCTCACACAGAAGCATACACATACACACTCACAAAAAGAGGAAAAGGGGAGAAAATAATAAATCTTGCTCTTAAAGTCCACCTCCTCAATTTGGGATGATTCGTTGTCTATTCAGGTATTCCACAGATGCAGGGTACATGAAGTTGATTGTGGAGATTTAATCCGCTGCTCCTGAGGCTGCTGGGAGAGATTTCCCTTTCTCTTCTTTGTTCGCACAGCTCCCGGGGTTCAGCTTTGGATTGGGCCCCGCCCCTGCGTATAGGTTGCCGGAGGGCGTCTGTTCTTCGCTCAGACAGGACGGGGTTAAAGGAGCCGCTGATTCGGGGGCTCCGGCTCACTCAGGTCTGGGAAAGGGAAGGGTCCGGAGTGCAGGGCGAGCCTAAGGCGGCAGAAGCCGTCGTGACGTTGCAGCAGCCTGAGGCACGCTGTGTGCTCTCCCGGGGAAGTTGTCCCTGGATCACGGGACCGTGGCAGTGGCGGGCTGCACAGGCTTCCCGGAAAGGAGGTGTGGTTAGTGAGCTGTGCTGGCACACAGGCTTCTGGGTGGCGGCAGCAGCAGCCTTAGCGTCTCATGCCCGTCTCTGGGGTCCGCGCTGTTAGCCGCGGCTCGCGCCCGTCTCTGGAGCTCCTTTAAGCAACGCTCTTAATCCCCTCTCCTCGCGCACCAGGAAACAAAGAGGGAAGAAAAAGTATCTTGACTCTTCAGCAGCTCCAGACTTTTTCCCAGACTCCCTCCCGGCTAGCCATGGTGCAGTAACCCCTTCAGGCTGTGTTCACGCCGCCAGTCCTCTCCCTGCGTTCTGACCGAAGCCCGAGCCTCAGCTCCCAGCCCCGCCCGCTCCGGTGGGTGAGCAGAGAAGCCTCTCGGGCTGGTGAGTGCCGGTCGGCACCGATCCTCTGTGCAGGAGTCTCTCTGCTTTGCCCTCCGCACCCCTGTGGCTGTGCTCTCCTCCACAGCTCCAAAGCTTCCCCCTTTTGCCACCCGCTGTCTCCGCCCGCGAAGGGGCTTTTGGTGTGTGGAAACCTTTCCTCCTTCACGGCTCCCTCCCACTGGTGCAGGTCTCGTTCCTATTCTTTTGTCTCTGTTTATTCTTTTTTCTTTTGCCCAACCCAGGTACGTGGGGAGTTTCTTGCCTTTTGGGAGGTCTGAGGTCTTCTGCCAGTGTTCAGTAGGTGTTCTGTAGGAGTTGTTCCACGTGTAGATGTATTTCTGATGTACCAGAAGGGGAGGAAGGTGATCTCCGCGTCTTACTCTTCCGCCATCTTCCCCTAGATCTTCCATTTGGTTTTTTTTTTTTTTTTTTTTTTCCATTTGGTTTTGATGTAACTTTTGAACTTGAACATTTTTGCTGTGCTATTTGGGGCCCCCTAGTGGCCAATTTAATAATGATATATAGATAGTAAACTGTCAATTAGATCTAATGTTCCAATTATTCTTTATGCAGATTATTCTTTCTATGAGGATTAGATGGGGGTGGGATATGTAGTTATAGTACTTATGATACTTAGCCCTCTTTGTTTTGTTATGGGTCAAGACTTGACACCTAAACTTACTATAATTTTGTTTCCTTAGTAATAATTCACTATTATAAACTGTTTGAAAATAGCGGTATATCTTTGTTTTAGCTGCTAATAAGTTAACAGCTGACATCATTGTTCTCAGCTCTTTTTCTCCAATGTTAGATTTAGGTCCATTGTTGTATGTCTATTGGAACACCATATCCAGTTTGAAGATTATGAAAGAAAAGCCTGAATTACCAAACAAAAAAAATCTGATTATTATAAAAATAATAGACATTCATTATTCTTCACAATAAAACTTTTAAAATATAGAAATCTTAAAAAAAATCATCCTTAATCTTGCTTCCCAATGTTTTTCTTTCTAGGATTTAAAAAAAATATTTATTTGGCTGCACTGCATCTTAGTTGCAGCATGTGGGATCTTTCAGTTGTGGCATGTGGGGTCTTTAGTTGCGGCATGTGACCTCTTAGTTGTGGCATGCAGGATCTTTAGTTGCGGCATGCAAAGTCTTAGTTGCAGCATGTGGGATCTTTAGCTGTGGCATGTGAACTCTTAGTTGAGGCATGTGGAATCTAGTTCCCTGACCAGGGATCGAACCCCTGCCCCCTCTGTTAGTCATTAGTCATTAGTTGTGGAGATATACATCTGGTGGTCATTAGTCATTAGTAATGGAGATATACATCTGGTGGTCATTAGTCATGCCATCAGATATACATCTGGTGGTCATTAATCATGCCATCAGATATACATCTGGTGGTCATTAGTCACCAGTGATGGAGATATACATCTGGCGGTCATTACATCAGATATACATCTGGTTGTCATTAGTCATTAGTGATGGGGATATACATCTGGTAATCATTAGAAGGTATTTAGATCCTGAGACTGAAAGAAAATCACCTAGGGGGTGAGTGCAGAGAGAGAGCCAAGTACTCGGCCATTGAGTAAGAAGTTGAGGAGATGAGGAGGAGCTAGCAAAGGAGACTGAGAAGGAGCGACTGGGGGGTATTGTGAGGTGGGATGAGAATCAAGAGGATGTGGTATCCCTAAAGTCAGATAGAAAGAAGAAAGCGGTGATCAGTGGTGTCAAATCCTGCTGACAGTCCGAGTAAGTTGAAAATGGGGAGCTGACTGATGCTAAGGTGGAGGTTATTGGGAACCTTGAAATATGCCGTTTCAGTGGAGTGGTTTGGACCAATGCTTGACTGGAATGGGTTTAAGAGAGAATGGAAGCAGAGGGAATATTGACAGTTCTTTCTTTTTTTTTTTTTTTTTTTTTTTTTTGCGGTACGCGGGCCTCTCACCGCCGTGGCCTCTCCCGTTGCGGAGCACAGGCTCCGGACGCGCAGGCTCCCCGGCCATGGCTCACGGGCCCCGCCGCTGCACGGCATGTGGGATCTGGCCAGACCGGGGCACGAACCCGCGTCCCCTGCATCGGCAGGCGGACTCCCAACCACTGCACCACCAGGGAAGCCCTGAAAGTTCTTTCAAGGAATTTTGCTGTAGAGGAGAGCGGAAAAGTGGTGCAATAAGTGGGGTGGAGGAGCTGAGGAGTAACACCTTGAGGAGCGATCACAGCATGTTTGTTTGTTGATGGAGATGCTCCAGTAAAGAGAGAAAAATCAAGATTTAGGAGAAAAGGGGAGACTTGTTGAAACCTGATTAGGAAAGAGGGTATAAGATCTAATGTCTAAGTGAGGAAGAGATGGCTTTGCATAGTAGCACGAACAGTTAGTTTGTCTGTAGTAAGAGGAAGTTGGGCAAAGTATGTGGGTATGATAGAAGTGGGTAAATATGTTGTTGACAAGTTGTAAATGATCACCAGCTGCACTTTAAGGTAGGGGAGGAGATGCTGGGGATTTAAAGAGTAAAAAGGTATAAAAGAGTTATCTTGGAGAACGAATGGACAGGAAAAGATAAGATTGCTGGGTACTACCTTGAGGTTAGTGGTAATGAACTAACGAATGACTAGTTTTCATTGGTTACAGGTGTAGAGTAGGTGGAACTAGGGTTTGAGTTTAGCTGGCCAATACCTTGGAGATGAGAGCAGCAGAATTAGAGAAGTATGATAGGGAACGATTATAATAAGGGACCATGGAATCTAAGCTGGTTAAGGAGGGAAGTGAAGAATGAGGCTGTAAAAATGAAGTATGATCATTGTGTTCAACGTAGATCCCTTGTGGTCAAAGAACTGTTGGAGTTGTGCATTCAGAGGGGGTAAGTTGAAGATAGGAGAAAGTAGAGTTGAAAGCTTAAATTGAAATTAAGGAAAAGTATGTAGTTATTGATAATGGTAGTTATATGATTATGAGAATGGATAACTGAGGTAGGGTGGAGAATAAAATAAGTGGAGGAGAAGAGGGCAAGGAACCAAGAGGCCAGGTTATTGGAAGGAACACCCACATTGATACCGAAATCACAAGAATTATAATTGGATAGGTTATTAGATTTGGAAGAGATGACCATGAACAAATCTTCAAGGAATGATAAGAGTGATTGGGGATAATAGCTGTTGTTTCCTATATACTGCCATACTTCCCATACTTCCAAATGGACTTTTCATGATTTGAAACTTTCTTACCTTTTTACAAAGGACCCTGTACTCTCATCAAAAGTCCTCAAACATACCATGGTCTTTCATAACTCTGCCTTTTACAGCTGCTCGTTCTTTTGTTTAGATGCTTATAGCCATAGTGCTTACCTTCCATAGGAGCATTGCTCCCCAGGAGACTACTGTTTCCTATTTACAGCTTATAGTATTTATTACATTATTTTTAAACTATGAGTTTACATTCACTACTTTTCTCTCCTTTTTGTTTTTTTAAAACCAGGCTGACAGTTCTCTTAGGCCAGGGACTTAATCTGTCTTTTTGTCCCTGTAGCACTATAAAAAATTTATCAGCAAACTCTAGGAATAGATCTATTTAATAAATACTCTTTGGGGATTTCCCTGGCGGTCCACTGGTTAGGACGCTGCACTTTCACTGCCAAGGTCATGGTTGGATCCCTGGTTGGGGAACTAAGATCCCGCAAGCCACGCAGCGCGGCCAAAAAAACAAACAAACAAAAAAACCCACAAACTTTTTGAAAGTCAGTTATTATCAAGTAAATATTGGTATGTTTCTTTATTTCTATCTCACTAAATATGATGCTTACTTAGGTTTACTTATATCAAGTGCCACAGTTAATGAAAAACTGTTTAAATTATAATGAGTTTTTTAATCTGTGTATTACAAAGTGACTTTTCTTAATCTGGTGTATTTTAGAGAAGATTAAAAATACAGAAGCAACTATTGATTATGCTAACAGATTAAAGATAGATAATACAGTCACTTGGACATCTTGAAAAGAGCCTTGGTTTGTTGGGGTTTTTTTTGCGGTACGCGGGCCTCTCTCTGTTTTGGCCTCTCCCGTTGTGCTCCGGACGCGCAGGCTCAGCGGCCATGGCTCACGGGCCCAGCCGCTCTGCGGCATGTGGGATCTTCCCGGACTGGGGCACAAACCCGTGTCCCCTGCATCGGCAGGCAGACTCTCAACCACTGCGCCACCAGGGAAGCCCCAGAGCCTTGGTTTTTTATTTTCTCTCTGGTTCAAGCCTTCTGTTTTGATCTTGGGAATTGAAACGTGTGTGTGTGTGTGTGTGTGTGTGTGTGTGTGTGTGTGTGTGTGTGTGTTTACTTTTTTTTTTTTTAATATTTATTTATTCATTTTGGCTGTGGGGATGTCTTAGCTGCAGCACTCGGGATCTTCGTTTCGGCACGCGGGATCCTTTATTGCGGCATGCAGACTCAGTTGCGGCATGCGTGTGGAGTCTGGTTCCCGGACCAGGGATCAAACCCGGGCCCCCTGCATTGGGACCATGGAGTCTTACCCACTGGACCACCAGGGAAGTCCCTAATCTTGGGAACTGAGTTCACAGTTGAAGGAAGGAGGCCCTAAACTTACATAATCAATGGAGTAAAGGAAACAGGAGATTTAAAGGTGACTATAGTGCAGTTAAACAAATGCTGTTTCCCGCCTTCTTTACTAAGTTATTGTTTAAATGGTGCAAGTTTTTCAACACAAAAAAGTGACCATGCTAAGGATTTACTCGTTTGATGTTAGTATACTGAGCTTTATTTTCCTTAAAGAGAGTCTTTATGTGAGCGATTTTTGTGGATGCTTTGGTTTCTCCTTACGATTTCTTTTTTTTTTTTTTTTTCAAAAGCTTTGTTCTTTATTTTTTACGATTTCTTATATATTTCTTACTTTTATAATTAAATGGAGTAACAATGTAAATCACCTATTAATTATGTTTTTGATTCATAGTTTATATTATATTTGCTTTGGGGATATAAGTTAATATCAACTTATAAAAATTTAATGACAAAGGCTTATTTTAGATTTTTTATTTTTTCAGAAACCATGAGTGGAGGATCTCAAGTCCACATTTTTTGGGGTGCTCCAATCAGCCCACTGGAAATGACAGTATCACAGGAACCAACTTCTTTAGTGTCCACTGCGGACCCCTGGAAAGAAATTCAGCTTTTGTACAATCACCATTCCTTACATCTGAAGGATGAAAAATGCAGGCACAAAAGTCTTGAGGATTATCAGGCCCTGGAACCTCTGGACCCTCCAGATCTTCCTCGTGGTCATTTTCCAGCAAACTCTGTGAACAGATCTGTTCACGTGAAAGATGACTTCACACATTGCATTTCTGAAACACAAACTATAAAATCCCAGAAGAGTCACCCCTTGGGGTTGAGTGATAGAACCAACTCCAGTGATCAAATATGTGGATTTAAGGCCGGATTTCAACATTTAACTGAAGAAGAAAAGTATCAAAAGCTTTTCAGTGAACATAAGAAAATCACAGTTGAACAGCCTAAAGATCAATCAAATATACATGGTCAGAATGTTCCAAAAGATTCCTTTCAGTTAGATCATAAGTGTGCAGCTATATTGGATGTGATCTGTGGTGCCGAACAGACTAATACGGGGCCAGGAGCTATGGAAACAAACTGTGCACCAACAGAGCATCATGAAATACAAAACCAGTGTCGGGAATTATTTTCCTCTAGCACAGTAGACAAACCAAGGCCTGAAGGAACAGTTAGGAAGGTCTCAGGCCTTAAAATATCCACTGATACTGAATTTCTCAGTGTAATGACCTCCAGCCAGGTTGCTTTTTTAGCTCAAAGGAAGTGTAAAGGGCAGAATTCTATAAATAAAGGAACCATTAAAATGGAGATTGAACCAGAGGCAAGTCATGGGGAAATAAGAATCACTGAAGATAATTTGATTCAGCCCAATGATGATTCTACAGAAGGATATGAAGGTGGACAGAACCAAGCCTGTTCCCTTGAACTTTTTAGTCCTGAAACAAAAAATAGCCACATTCTCTTGAACACCGATAAAGGTCTTGAAGAAAATATAGGATCTCAAGAACTTTTCCGTTTTGATGATAAATTGACGCCAAATGAGATACGCATTGAGTCATGTAGCTCAGGAATACTGTGTTCCCAATTAAATACCTTCCACAAAAGTTCTGTTGAAAGAAGTCGGACCTCTGAAGATAAATCAGGCCATCCTCAAGCTCTATCTGAAGTCCCCCACATCGCTAAGAAAACCAAGTTGATTTCTAATCAGAGAGATCATACTGTAACAGTGCACCAGAGGAATGTGTCTGGATTTAAGGGCATTAAAAAAACATCGTTAATAAAAAACTGTGATTCTGAAAGTCAGAAGTATAATTGTTTAGTCATGGTGTTATCTCCGTGTCACATGAAAGAAATAAACATAAAATCTGGACCAAATTCTGGCTCTAAAGTGCCTTTAGCAACAATTGTGGTAATTGACCAATCAGAAATTAAGAAGAAGGTTTTTCTGTGGAGGACTGCAGCGTTTTGGGCACTTACAGTGTTTCTTGGAGATATAATTTTACTCACGGGTAAGGTCATCACGGTATAGTGGGAGTTTATTTTACAAAGCTGTGGGCTTTTTCCCCCTCCCACTTTAAGCCTTTGAGGATTCTCCCTTTACCCTTTGCCTCTCAGGGTTCCAGCAATGATCGAGTTCCTTATGGCATCCGCGTTGGTCTCTTCACCCCTTCCCAGGGTCCTGTGCATTGCCATTTCTGAGCGTTTGTCTGTCCTTCTTAGTTCTGTCCCTCCTTCCCACTCCTCTTCTCCTTAAGAAGCCTTCTCTGCTTGCTCCTCCTTTCATTCACTGTGCTAGCATTCATGTCGTGTATCATCAGACTCTTTCTTTGTCTTTTATAGTTTTATTTATATCTTTTTTTTTACCCTTTTCCTTAGGTGTATTAACCATCTTATGATAAAAGGACAATATATCTACTACTTAATCCCTAATAAAGCTGTGCACACTACATTCTTATTGAGGGAACATAGAATTTCTATTGCATTTTAAAATTATTTAAATTACTGTAAGGCCTTGAACAACATGGGTTTGAACTGCATGGGTCCACTTATATGTGCATACTTTTCAATTGTAAACACTACAGTACTCCACTGTTTGTGGTTGGTTGAATCCGTGGATGTGGAGGAACAAGGGATATGGAGGGCTGACTGTAAAGTTATCGATGCGTTAACCCCACGTTATTCAAGGGTCGCTATTAATCACATTTGGAAATATGGAAAAGAGAAACTCCTGGTATTATACCAACCTCGTATAACCGCCAGTGGAGTTTTGGAGTGTTAACCTTCCTCTTATCTTCCCCGTACTTCTCAATCTGTGTCTGCATACATGGGTAATAGCTGATATTTATTGGGAACTTACTTAGTGTCAGTCCCTGTTTCAAACTTTACCTGTCTTTCAACTCTATGAGGAGAGCACTGATTATCATCCTCATTTTTCAGCTGGAGGAAATTGGGACCCAGGGAAGTGAAGTACCTTGCCCACTGTCACCCAGCTAGGAGGTGGCAAAGCAGGGTTTCACCCAGACTCCAGAATCCCTACTCTTAATATACAATTGTAATCATGAAAAACAGTTTGTATCCTGCTTTTTCACGTGAAAAAAGAAATCTTAACATTTTGTTACATGTCCTTTATTGATTTAAAGATAAACACACCAGTGTATTAGGGCAGAGATACCAGTCATTTTAAGAATGAATCCCAGGACTTCCCTGGTGGTGCAGTGGTTAAGAATCTGCCTGTCAATGCAGGGGACGCGGGTTCAAGCCCTGGTCTGGGAGGATTCCACATGCCGTGGAGCAACTAAGCCCTTGCACCACAACTACTGAGCCTGTGTTCTAGAGCCTGTGAGCCACACTACTGAGCACGCGTGCCACAACTACTGAAGCCTGCGTGCCTAGAGACCCTGCTGCACAACAAGAGAAGCCACTGCAATGAGAAGCCCACGTACCGCAGCGAAGAGTAGTACCCGCTCGCCGCAACTAGAGAAAGCCCACACGCGGCAACGAGGACCCAACACAGCCAAAAGTAAATAAATAAATATAAATAAATAAATAAGTGGACTTCCCAATCTTAATTAAAAAAAAAAAAAGAATGAATCCCAGGACTTCCCTGGTGGCATGCAGTGGTTGAGAATCTGCCCGCCAATGCAGGGGACACGGGTTCGAGCCCTGGTCCGGGAAGATCCCACATGCTGCAGAGCAACTAAGCCTGTGTGCCACAACTGCTGAAGCCCGCGTGCCTAGGGCCCCTGCTCCGCAACAAAGAGAAGCCACTGCTGTGAGAAGCCCGCACACTGCAACGAAGAGTAGCCCCCACTTGTCAAAACGAGAGAAACGCCCGCGGGCAGCAATGACGACCCAACGCAGCCAAAAATAAGTGAATAAATAAATAAATTTATTTAAAAAAATAGCATGAATCCCAGACCAGGATGAAGTTGATTGAGCTTAATAGTACATCTAAAGAAAATGTGATAGAGAAGAGGTGTGGGTCAGCCTTAGAAGCTTATAAAGAAAAATCAAGGCAATCAATCACTGGTAATTCCTACCAGATGGTTTGCTGGGGGAGTGAGAACCTTAGCTAATATACGCTGGTATTTGTGTAAGATTGTGATTTGTGTAAGATTTGTGTAAGATTGTGTAAGTCCCTACTGAAGAGATGAACATGGGATTGTAACAGCTTGGCATAGTCTTGTCTTACTGGCGGTATCCTTATTCGTTGGCAGCTCAGGTCATCTAACTCAGCTCTGTTCTGATTCAGTGCTTGCTGAGCAGCCCTTTCCGTATGACTTGGCTTCCAAGGTGTAAAACTGCCTACAAGGTGAGAACAGGCTGCAAGTGTTGTTCTTTGGCAATTAATGCCTTGTTGTATATTTAAACAAAAAGATTGTGTTCTGTTTTGGGTTTTTTTGTCTCATTAACTGAGCTTATGCTGCAGAGCTGAAATCTATTTTTGGAGTGCTGAAAAAAATGAGGTTCCCCAGACCATAAAGAGAGGGTTAGACCGTGGACCATGGTTACTTTACCAAGGCATTACTGTCACTGTGTGTGCCTCCCAGGAGGCCTTTACCTAGCAGATGGAGACTCAACCCTGCTATCTCTCTATCTTTTCCTAGTGTCCATACAATTGTTAACAACTAGGTAACATTCTGTGAAGTGATTTACCACAATTTACTTAACCATTTTCCTATTATAGAATATTTAGATTATTTCTATGAACACCTTTTTTTTTTTAACAGGTTTTTTTGTTTGTTCTGTTTTGCTTTATTTTCTTAGGAAAAAAAAGTATCTAGTTCACAATTTCTGAATAAGAATGGCTTACGTTATGCTTATTAGCAGAAGGGGTAAATGCATACTGAATGTGTTTATATATATATATATGTATATATATATGTATATATATATATATTTTTTTTTTTTTTTTTTTTTTGCGGTACGCGGGCCTCTCACTGTTGTGGCCTCCCCCGTTGCGGAGCACAGGCTCCGGACGCGCAGACTCAGCGGCCATGGCTCACGGGCCCAGCCACTCCGCGGCATGTGGGATCTTCCCGGACCGGGGCACGAACCCGTGTCCCCTGCATCGGCAGGCGGACTCTCAACCACTGCGCCACCAGGGAAGCCCGTACTGAATGTTTTTTACTCTTCTAGGCACTACTGCTTTGGAATGAACCACTGCTTGGCTTCCTGGCCCTAAATTAGTCACTTTTTTTTTCCTGGCTGCACTGGGTCTTTGTTGCTGTGCATGGGCTTTCCCTAGTTGTGGCGAGTGGGGGCTACTTTCCGTTGCAGTATGCAGGCTTCTCATTGCAGTGGCTTCTCGTTGCGGAGCATGGGCTCTATGCGCGTGGGCTTCAGTAGTTGCAGCACGCGGGCTCAGTAGTTGTAGCTTGTTGGCTCTAGAGTGCAGACGCAGTAGTTGTGGCATGTGGGCTTAGTTGTTCCGAGGTATATGGGATCTTCCCGGCCCAGGGATTGAACCCGCGTCCCCTGCATTGGCAGGCAGATTCTTTTTTTTTTTTTTTTTTTGGCGGTACGCAGGTCTCTCACTGTTGTGGCCTCTCCCGTTGCGGAGCACAGGCTCCGGACGTGCAGGCTCAGCGGCCATGGCTCACGGGCCCAGCTGCTCCGCGTCATGTGGGATGTTCCCGGACCAGGGCACGAACCCGTTTCCCCTGCATCGGCAGGTGGACTCTCAACCACTGCGCCACCAGGGAAGCCCGGCAGGCAGATTCTTAACCACTGTGCCACCAGGGAAGTCCCTATTCACTGTTAATTTATCAGAAGTATACATTGTACCATTTACCTTAAGTGAACAAAAACCTTTAAACTTCTATCTGTGGAGCAGAGCTTCCATATTGATATTGTTTGAATATACAGAAGCAATTTTGTTATTTTACCTACATACAGACATACCTACATTCAGAGTTCAGATTTGCTATTTTATCATTTTGTTCCTTTAGGCAGATGATTTACCCTATTTGAACTTCAGTTGGCTAGCATGTGAGAGGCATGCACAGTATTTTGCTATGATAGGTACGTTAACCACAATGTGAAGGAATTTTGGGCATGATCAGAACTTTTTTTTTCCCCTTTCTAGATGTTACTATTCGTGAGGATCATTGGGTTGGTGAGACAGTACTGCAATCAACATTTACCAGTCACTTATTAAATCTTGGGAGTTATTCATCTGTCCATCCTGAAGAATGTAAGACACATTTTAAATATAATAATTTCTTAGTATTTGAAGTATATTAGAAAAAAGTAGGGTTAAAATGGTAATGTTACAAAATGTCTTCTAAACAAGTTAGCTGAAAGGTATTAGTTTATTTTCTTTGTAAGAATGAAAATAGAATTTACAAAAATTAACTTGTATAGTATAATTATTATACTATAGTATAATTATACTATAATTATAGTATTATAATAAATTATATATATAGTATATATAGTATATATATAGTATATAATATATAGTATATAGTATAGTATAATTATATAGTATAATTATACTATAATAATATTTAAGAAATATTGGGGGATTCCCTGGTAGCGCAGTAGTTAAGAATCCGCCTGCCAATGCTGGGGACATGGGTTCAAGCCCTGGTCCGGGAAGATCCCACATGCCGCGGAGCAACTAAGCCCGTGCGCCACCACTACTGAGCTTGCACTCTAGAGCCTGCGAGCCACAACTACTGAGCCCACGTGCCACAACTGCTGAAGCCCATGCACCTAGAGCCTGTGCTCCGCAACAAGAGAAGCCACCATAATGAGAAACCCACACACTGCAACGTAGAGTAGCCCCCGCTCACCACAACTAGAGAAAGCCCGTGCGCAGCAATGGAGACCCAACACAGCCAAAAATTAAATAAATTAATAAAATAAATTTAATTTAAAAAAGAAAAAAAATTGGGGTTCATGTTTCATTTTCTTATTTTTCGTAGAGTCAATATAGTCATGGTTCTTAACCTTTTAGCAAGTCATAGACCTCTTTGAGGAGCTATGGGCCATTTCTTCAGAAAAATAGACTTAAGTAGATAGATATAAAACCTTGCATATCATTCCAGGTGGTTCCAGGGACCTCAGAAGTTCTTCTGTGGAGTTTCTGAGCCTCTGGAATTCTTGAGGTAATGAAAAGAGGGGGTTGTATGGCAAATACATGTTCGGTTTTAAAAGAAACCACCAAACTGTTTTCCAGAGTGGCTCCTACCAGCAGTGTATCTTGTAGTTTCTCTGCATCCTTGTCAGCATTTGGTATTGTCCTGTTTTGAAATAGTAGCCATTCTAATCAGTGTGTAGTGATATCTCATTGTGGTATTAATTTGCATTTCTCTAATGGCACAAGACAGATCTAATAGACAGAATACAACTAAGGACATAAAAGATCTAAATAACATAGTGAACCGTGTTGATCTGATGAATAGGGTAGATCCTATGGATATAAATTGAACTCTACATTCTAATGATAGAAATATGCATTTTTGTCATGTGTCCACACCACAGTCAGGAAAATTGATCCTATTAGGTCGTAAAGAAAATGTCAGTAACTTCTATAAAGTGGAATTATTACAAACATGCTGATCAAATGGTATAAAACTAGAATTTATTAACAATAACAACAGCATGTCCTATATCTGGAAATTTTAAACCTATTAAAAAAATCCTGGGTGAAAAAGGAAATACAAACTGATATTATAGAATTAAAAAAAAATAATGACAATGAAAACACTGCATGTCAGAATCTCTGGGATGCATTTAAGGGAGTTATCAAAGAAAAATTTATTAGCTAAACTCTATTTATCAATAAAAATGAAAGAATAAAAATAAATGAATTAAATTCCAAACTCAGAAAACTAGCAAAAGAATAACAAAGTAAAGCAGAGAAACAGGAATGAAATAATAAATTAATAAGAATAAGAATTTAAAAATGATAATTTTAATAATAAATCAAAATCTTGTTTCAAAAAAAGATAGATGAACCAACTAGTTAATTTGATCAAGAAAAAAGGGAGACATGCACCCCAATGTTCATTGCAGCACTATTTACAATAACTAAGACATGAAAGCAACCTAAATGTCCACTGACAGAGGAATGAATAAAGAAGGTGTATGTATATACAATGGAATATTACTTAGCCATAAAAAAGAATGAAATAATGCCATTTACAGCAACATGGATGGACCTAGAAATTATCATATTAAGTGAAGTAAGTCAGAGCACTCATATGTGGAGTCTAATTTTTTTAAAAAATGATACAAGTGAACTAATTTACAAAACAGAAACAAACTTACAGATATGGAAAACAAACTTATGGTTACCAAAGGGGAAACATGGTGAGGAGGGATAAATCAGGAGCTTGGGATTAACATACACACATAACTATATATAAGGTAGATACCAGCAAGGACCTGCTGTATAACACAGGGAGCCCTACTCGATGTTCTGTAATAACCTATATGAGAAAAGAGTCTGAAAAAGAATGAATATATGTATATGTAAACTGAATCACTTCATTGTACACCTGAAACTAACAAAACATTGTAAATCAACTGTAATACAATAAAGTTAAAAAGAAAGAAAAGAAAAAGAAAATGAAAAGAAAAAAGAGAGAAAGCACAAAGATACAGAATAAATGACAAGGAGGAAATAATCATTGAAACAGAAATTAAAAACCAATAAAAGGGAACTTCCCTAGTGGCACAGTGGTTAAGAATCTGCCTGTCAATGCAGGGGACACAGGTTCGATCCCTAGTCTGGGAAGATCCCACATGCCTTGGAGCTACTGAGCCTGTGGGCCACAACTACTGAAGCCTGTGCACTCTAGGGCCTGCGTGCTGCAACTACTGAGCCCACGCACCTAGAGCCCATGCTCTGCAATAAGAGAAGCCACAATAATGATAAGCCCATGCACTGCAACGAAGAGCCTGCGCTCACTGCAACTAGAGAAAGCCCGCACGCAGCAATGAAGACCCAAGGCAGCAAAAAATAATAATATGTTAAAAAAATAAAAGGGTATTTTACAGAACTTAATGCAAATAAATTTGAAAAAGCTAGATATATAATTTTCTAGGGAAATACAGATTGCCAAAATTGATCCCGTTAGAGATAGAAAGCTTAAACTGACCAGTTTCTATAGAAGAAATACAGGGAATTCCCTGGCCTTCCAGTGGTTAGGACTCTGCTTCCACTGCTGGAGGCCCCAGTTGGATCCCTGGTCTGGGAACTAAGACCCCACAAGTGGTGAGGTGCAGCCAAAAAAAAAAAAAAAAAAAAAAGAAGGAACTACGATACAAAAAAGTGCCGGGCCCAGATAGTTTCATAGGAAATTCTACCAAACCTTCAAAGATCAGAAATTCCAATGGTGTTAAAGTTATTTCAGAGTATTTTTTTAAATTAATTAATTTATTTTTGGCTGTGTTGGGTCTTTGTTGCTGTGCATGGGCCTTTCTCTAGTTGGGACGAGCAGGGGCTACTGTTTGTTGCGCTGCATGGGCTTCTCATTGCAGTGGCTTCTCTTGTTGCACAGGCTCCAGGCGTGTGGGCTTCAGTAGTTGTGGCATGCGGGCTAAGTAGTTGTGGCTCATGGGCTCTAGAGTGCAGGCTCAGTAGTTGTGGCACATGGGCTTAGTTGCTCCACTGCATGTGAGATCTTCTCGACCAGGGCTCCAACCTGTGTCTCCTGCATTGGCAGGCGGATTCTTAACCACTGCACCACCAGGGAAGTCCGTGTTCCAGAGTATTGAAGAAGGAAAATTCCTAATTCCTTTTATAAAGCAAATATAACACCGACACCTAAACCAAATAAAGACATTACAAATAAAAATACAAACCAGTATTATACATGATTATTGGTACAAAAAGTTTAAACAGAATTTTAGTAAACAAAATCTAACACCAAATTAGGAAAATAATGACCAAGTGAGATTTATTCCAGAAATGGAAGATTTGTTCAGTATTAGAAGATACATGAGTATCATATTTCATATTAATAAATCTAAGGAAAAAATTATATGACTATCTCCATAGATGTTGAGAAATCCTTTGAAAAAATTCAACATCAATTTATCATAAAAAGCACTCCAGGAAGTAAAAATTGAGGGATACTTTCTCCTTCTATCAATAAGTACAGTTCAGTACAGTGCTACAGTTACAATACAGTTGATACTGTATCAATAATATAGATATGCTTAGCCCTAATGCCTAATCTTATTTAATGGAGAAACACTAGAGGCATTTCCACTGAAATCAGTAATAAGATAAGAATGTTCACTATCTCTGCTATTCTTCACCATTATATAAAGACTTATTAACGAATGCAATTAGACAAGAAGAGACATTTGAATGGGTGAAGAAGAATAAAAACTATCTCTATGTAAAAATGCTTTGAAAACATATCTGGAAAACTCCAGGGACTCAAAGATAAAACCAGTTCAAACAATAAAAGAATTCAGTGGTGTAACAATACAAAAATTACTGTTAAAAAAATCAATAATGTTGTATACACAAACACCAAACAGAGGGCATAATGGTAGGAAAATACTCATTTACAATAGTAATAAAGAAGATACTTCAGAATAAATTAAACAAGAAATGTGCAACACCTATATGAAGAAAAATTTTAAATACACTAGAAAAAAATGAAGACATGAACCAATGGAAAGACAACATTCCCTATTCTTGGATGGGATGACTCAACATTATAATGATACCAATTCTCCTTAAGATAATTTATAAATTCAATGCAGTCTCAATAAAAATACCAACATGCTATGTTATGGCATATACAACTTGATACTAACATTCATATGGAAAAACAAACATGCAAGAATAGCTAGGAAAACAGAAAAACTAGGAAAGCTAGGAAAAAGAAAAACTATGAGAGACTAGGCTTATCAGGCATTGAAACATACTCTAAAGCCCCCATAATTAAAGCAGTGTGATACTGGTGCATGAATAGGCAACTAGATCAGTGGAACAGAATAGGAAGACCAGAATTAGACCACATATGTATAATTTAGTATATGACAAAGATGGTATCTGAAACCACTGAGGTAATGGTTAGCTTTTTAATAAATGGTACTGAGGTAACTGGGTAGCCATTTAGAAAAAGGTAAGATTATATCCATTTTGGAACCAGATAGGGTAAGGGAGTCCTCAGAGAAAGAGAACCAGGCATAGCTTTCTTGACACAAGAGAAGCCATTTTTGACCTAAGCCATTTTGTGGTTTAAGCATGGCCATAATGCTTATCCTTGAACAGGTCTCAGTAATTAATGATCTTAAGGGAACAAAGGAATGCAGAAACCAATGACTGTTATCAGGGAAGAGAAGTAACAATAACAAAGATAAAATATCCATTGTAAAGATTCCCAGTTCTGTTTCAAAGGTAGAGAGATTAGCCTGAATTGCTGACCCACCAGATCAACTGGAACCTAAGGGATGATGATATTGACCTTTTCCAGCTTGGACTCTGCCAACCATCCAAGTCCCTTCATGAATATGTGTACACCAGCCCAAACCCCTTCATGAATATGCAGGTACTCTTAGCTTAAAACTTATGCAATTTTGCTGTTCAGGGAGACACTGATTTGGGAATGATCACCAGTGTTCTCCTTACTTGCTGCAAGTTATAAATCCTGACTTCTCCCAGTCTTTGACTTGGTAGTGTCTTTTGACTTGACACCCATGAAAAGGTGAACTGAGTTTTCAGGTAACAAATTCTCACAGCAAATAGAAGAATAAACTCCAAATGGATTAAGAATCTAAATATAAACAGATGGAGAGATATACCATGTCCTTGGATTGGAAGAATCAATATTGTGAAAATGACTATACTACCCAAAGCAATCTACAGATTCAGTGCAAACGCTATCAAACTACCAATGGCATTTTTCACAGAACTAGAACACAAAATTTCACAAATTATATGGAAACACAAAAGTCCCCTAATAGCCAAAGCAATCTTTTTTTTTTTTGGCTGTGTTGGGTCTTCGTTGCTGTGCACGGGCTTTCTCTAGTTGCAGTGAGCAGAGGCTGCTCTTTATTGTGGTGCCCAGGCTTCTCATTGCGGTGGTTTCTCTTGTTGAGGAGCACGGGCTCTAGGTGCACGGGCTTCAGTAGTTGTGGCTCGTGGGCTCTAGAGCGCAGGCTCAGTAGTTGTGGCACATGGGCTTAGTTGCTCCGTGGCATGTGGGATCTTCCCGGACCAGGGCTCAAACCCGTGTCCCCTGCGTTGGCAGGCGGACTCTTAACCACTGTGCCACCAGGGAAGTCCCAAAGCAATCTTAAGAAAGAAAAACGGAGCTGGAGGAATCAGGCTCCCTGACTTCAGACTATACTACAAAGCTACAGTAATCAAGTTAGCATGGTACTGGCACAGAAACAGAAATATAGATCAATGGAACAGGATAGAAGGCCCAGAGATAAACTCACGCACATATGGTCACTTTATCTTTGATAAAGGAGGCAAGAATATCCAATGGAGAAAAGACAGCCTCTTCAATAAGTGGTGCTGGGAAAACTGGACAGCTACATGTAAAAGAATGAAATTAGAACATTTCCTAACACCATACACAAAAGTAAACTCAAAATGGGGCTTCCCTGGTGGCGCAGTGGTTGAGAGTCCGCCTGCCGATGCAGGGGACACAGGTTCGTGCCCCCGTCCGGGAAGATCCCACATGCCGCAGAGCGGCTGGGCCCATGAGCCTTGGCCGCTGGGCCTGCGCGTCCAGAACCTGTGCTCCGCAACGGGAGAGGCCACAACAGTGAGAGGCGTACCGCAAAAAAAAAACAAAACTCAAAATGGGTTGAAGACCTAAATGTAAGGCCAGGCATTATAAAACTCTTAGAGGAAAACATAGGCAGAACACTCTATGACATAAATCACAGCAAGATCCTTTTTGACCCACCTCCTAGAGAAATGGAAATAAAAACAAAAATAAAGAAATAGGACCTAATGAAAGTTAAAAGCTTTTGCACAGCAAAGGAAACCATAAACAAGATGAAAAGACAACCCTCAGAATGGGAGAAAATATTTGCCAGTGAAGCAACTGACAAAGGATTAATCTCCAAATATCCAAGCAGCTCATGTAGCTCAATATCAAAAGAACAAACAACCTAATCCAAAAATGGGCAGAAGACCTAAACAGATATTTCTCCAAAGAAGATATACAGATTGCCAACAAACATGAAAGGATGCTCAACATCACTAATCATTAGAGAAATGCAGATCAAAACTACAATGAAGTATCACATACTAGTCAGAATGGCCATCATCAAAAAATCTACAGACAATAAATGCTGGAGTGGGTGTAGAGAAAGGGGAATCCTCTGCACTGTTAGTGGGAATGTAGGTTGATACAGCCACTATGGAGAGCAGTATGGAGGTTCCTTAAAAAACTAAAAATGAACTACCTTATGACCCAGCAATCCCACTACTGGGCATATACCCTGAGAAAATGATAATTCAAAAAGAGTCATGTACCACAATGTTCACTGCAGCACTATTTACAATAGCCAGGACATGGAAGCTACCTAACAGATGAATGGATAAAGAAGATGTGGCACATATATACAATGGAATATTACTCAACCATAAAAAGAAACGAAATTGAGTTGTTTGTAATGAGGTGGATGGACCTAGAGTCTGTCATACAGAGTGAAGTAAGTCAGAAAAAGAAAAACAAATACCGAATGCTAACATATATATGGAATCTAAAACAGATGGTTCTGATGAACCTAGGGGCAGGACAGGAATAAAGATGCAGACGTAGAGGATGGACTTGAAGACATGGGGAGGGGAAGGGTAAGCTGGGATGAAGTGAGAGAGTAGCATTGACATATATACACTACCAAATGTAAAATAGGTAGCTAGTGGGAAGCAGCCGCATAACACAGGGGGATCAGCTCGGTGCTTTGTGACCACCTAGAGGGGTGGGATAGGGAGGGTGGGAGGGAGACGCAAGAGGGAGGAGATATATGTATATGTGTAGCTGATTCACTTTGTTTTACAGCAGAAACTAACACAACATTGTAAAGCAACTATACTCCAATAAAGATGTTAAAAAAAAGAAGATAAATTACAAAAAAAGAAAATCTAAATGTAAAAAATAAAACCATATAACTACTAGAAGGAAACACAGATGAATTCCCATCTAAACCTGGTGTAGGGAAAGTCTTTCTTACTATTACTCAGAATCCAGAGGCAGTAAAATACAAGACTAATACATTTTCCTATGGAGAAATAAAAATTTGAATGGCTAAAAACAACATAAAGTCAAAACACAGCTGGCATACTTGGAGGGAATATTTGCAACATACATCTAAGACAAAAGGGTAGTGTTCCTAATATGTGGAGAACCCTTAAAAATTGAGCAACAGCGGACCTGATGGAAAACTGGGAAGTAGACGCGAGAAATTCAAGTTAAAACAACACAGATGTCATTGTTTGCCTATCAGATTGGCAAAAATTAAAAACTAGGACAACACATTCTGTTGATGAGGCTGTGGGGGAGAAGGCTCTTTTACACATCGCTGGTGGGAAGGTAAATTGCCACAACCGTTCTGGAGGGATATTTGGTGATACCTAACAGAATTACGTATGTACGCGGCTTTCAACCCAACAAGCTTACTTTTAGGAATCCATCCTGAAGATACAACTATCAATACAAAAATATGAAAATACATCAGAACAAAGTTATTGTTTGCAGTATTGTTTATAATTACGAGACATTGAAAAAATTGAAATGCTCATACATAGAATGGTTGATTAAATTATGGTACAGTCACATAGTGGAATACTATGCAGATGTAAAAAGAAAATGAAAGAGTCTATGAGGTGATATGAAGTGATTTCCACGACATATTGTTATGTGAAAAATAAAAAGCCCCCAAAAGCGTATGTAGTATGCTATCCTTCATCTAAGAAAGAAAGGAGGAATAAGAAAATATACGTGTAATTCCTCATTTGTGCAAAAAAAATGCAGAAAGGATAAACCAGAAATAACAAGATTGGATACCTGCAATCTTGGGAAAGGTTGGGAAAGGGGTAGAAAGAAAGAGGGAATGGAAATAGGGTAGTATCGATGAGGGAGATGAAAGAGGGAATGGAAATAGGGTAACATTGATGAGGAGGGAGCGACACTTCTTTGAGTATGTCTTTTTGTGTGGCTCTGTCTCACAGAACCACAATGATGTTTCATATACCCCCGAAAATAAATGATTAAAACCAATTAGAATCTGGTGGAGGGGGAACCCAAAATGGAATGAACATTGACAAATGAGCCTAACAGTATTACAGGTGAATAAAATAACTACACAGAAGGGTGGCGGGGGGGAAAGAACAAACTTAAGAAACTGGAAAACAGTGTATTGACTGGATTCTGTAAGGCTAAGGGAAAAAACATACATAAATGCTGTAATCCAGTTAGTAAAAGTGTTTCTCAAAGAGGAATGGATTAGCAACAACTCTGTCTATGTACTAAAATTGAACAAGTAAGTAAATAAATTGTAGATAATGAGAATTGGGTTTCTCACTGTTAAAGAGAGAAGTTATATTTTAAAAAGAGGGAAGGGGGTCTTCCCTGGTGGCGCAGTGGTTGGGAGTCCGCCTGCCGATGCAGGGGACATGGGTTCGTGCCCTGGTCTGGGAAGATCCCACATGCCGCGGAGCGGCTGGGCCCGTGAGCCATGGCTGCTGAGCCTGCGCGTCCGGAGCCTGTGCTCCGCAATGGGAGAGGCTACAACAGTGAGAGGCCCGCGTACTGCAAAAAAAAAAAAAAAAAAAAAAAAAAAGAGGGAAGGTTAAAAGGAACGTTTTGGATTAGAGCTAGAAATACTAGTATAAGCTTATGGTTTTCAATATATAGATAGATAAGCACACAGATAAAGGGATACAGAAATATAGATATATGTGTATAGGTGGGCTACTATGCTTAGTACATATTTCCTAGTTCTGTCTGCTGAGAGGACACAGAAGTAGTGACACCTCGGTAAGAATGATCATACCTAGTGCCCAGATCTTAGTCTGTAAAAGGAACCAGCACTGCTAGAAGTGGTTGATTACAGGACTGGGACAGCGAAAAGACAAGAGCCTGGAACATCTGGTGGTGTCAGAAAAGGGTTGTTTTGAAAGAACACAAGAGCTAACATGAAGGAGTACCCACTGGCCCAAACTGTAACAATTTAAGGAAAAAAAGAAAAGATAGTATTGGATTATAGCCCATAGAATAAGATATTTATGGGTTCATACTGAAATAAACATTCAACTGACTGACTGACTTACAAAATAAATTAAGTAAACAAATAAACAAACAAATAAATAAGAGCTCTTCTTCACAATTCCAGTGAATAAATTGGAATTCCAATGAATAAATGTGAGAAGAAAAAGGTAAACAGAATTACCATTAGGTAACCACTTCAGTAATAAATATTGTAAACAAGGATCCACTGATGCTAAAATTAGTAGATGGAAGTTTGGGGAGAAATAACATTGCATAGTCTCAAAATGTCTCCCCAAGGTAGTTATCAGCTTACAAGGAGAAAACCAACTTACAAGGCAGACACCAACTTAACTGGGTGATTAAGGTAAATATCAGTATTAAGGATATCATGAATTCCTTGCTTATGTTGCATTGAAAGGGAGACAGCATAATTTTTGTGGTATTCTTGCCAAAAATGCGTAACCTCATTTCAGTCATGAGAAAACATTGGAGAAACCCAAATGGAGGGACATTCTACAAAGTAATTGATCAATACTCTTCAGAAGTGGTGAGGTCATGAATGACAAGAAACACTGGGGACTTCCCCAGTGGTGCAGTGGATAAGACTCTGTGCTCTCAATGCAGGGGGCCCGGGTTCGATCCCGGGTCGGGGAATTAGATCCCACATGCGTGCCGCAACTAAGACTTCGCATGCCACAACTAAGGAGCCCATGTGTGCAACTAAGGAGCCCACGAGCCACAACTAAGGAGCCCGCCTGCTGCAATTAAGACACCATGCAACCAAATTAATAAATAAATATTTTTTAAAAAAGACTGATAACTACTGCAGACTGGAGGAGACTAAAGAGAAATAACAATGTAATGTAGAATCCTGGATAAGATGCTACATAGAAGGATATTAGTGGGAAAATTAGTAAAATTTGAGTAAGATTTATAGTTAATAATATTTAAGCAGTATTAATTTCCTGTTCATAATTATTCTGTACTTACGAAGATCTTCACATTAGAGGACATAGGATAAGGAATATAAGAGAGCTCCACTATTTTTGCAACTTTTTTGTAAGTCTAATATTAGTTCAAAAAAAGAAGTTAAAAAAACCATATATGTTCATCTCAAAGGTACAAAAAAGCTTTTGAAAATAAAATTCAACCCCTATTCATTGGGAATAGAAGGAAATTTACTTTAAATTCATAAGGAGCATCTTTAAAAACTCCAGAGCAGTTATCTTAATTGGAGAAATATTAGAAACATTCCTTAAAAAAATTAGGAATGAGACTAGGATGCTGCTGTTACTACTTTTATTCAGCATATTATTGGAGATACTAACCAGTGTGAGAAAACATGGAAAGAGAAATTTCCAAAAATTGGAAAAGAAGAAATAAAACTGTCATTATTTATAGATGATGTGATGGATTATTATAATTATTATTTATAGACATACAAAGGATCTTTCCCCTCTTAAAACTACAAGCAGGGGCTTCCCTGGTGGCACAGTGGTTGAGAGTCCGCCTGCCGACGTAGGGGACACGGGTTCGTGCCCCGGTCCGGGAAGATCCCACATGCCGCGGAGCGGCTGGGTCCGTGAGCCATGGTCGCTGAACCTGCGCGTCCGGAGCCTGTGCTCCGCAATGGGAGAGGCCACAACAGTGAGAGGCCCGTGTACCACACACACACACACACACACACACAAAACTACAAGCAAATTATTAGAAATAATGGGAAAGTTTAGCAAGGTGGCCAGGTATAAGGTTAATATACAAAAGTCAATTGCATTTCTAGAGTGGAGTGACTAACAACTAGAAACACAAATAAAGAGAAGGCACCATTTACAATATTATCATGTGGTACTAAATATCTAGTAAGAAATTTAACAATTTTGTTGTTAAATGAAAAAATTAAGAGAAATTAAAGAAGTAAATACCCATACTTTGTTCACTGAAAGGTTTAACATTGTAAAGATTTCAGTTCTCTCCAAGTTGATCTATAAATTCAGTAAAAATCCAATCAAAATCCCAATAAGATTTTCATGAAATTTGATAGGATTATTCTGAAAGTCAGTAAAAATCCAATCAAAATCCCAGTAAGATTTTCATGAAATTTGATAAGATTATTCTGATAGGTAAAAGAGTACGTGGTCAAAAGCAGCCTGGGCATTTATTGTATTTATTTATTTATATATATATATATATATATATATTTTTTAGCCTGGGCATTTTTGAAAACGAAAAGCAGGAATAATTTGCCCTCTTAGATATCAGGATTTAGTGTGAACCTATAGTAATTAAAAGCGGTATGGTTTTGGCCAGTTGAAGTCAGCCAATTTTTTTTTTTTTAACATCTTTATTGGGGTATAATTGCTTTACAATGGTGTGTTAGTTTCTGCTTTATAACAAAGTGAATCAGTTATACATATACATATGTTCCCATATGTCTTCCCTCTTGCGTCTCCCTCCCTCCCACCCTCCCTATCCCACCCCTCCAGGCTGTCATAAAGCACCGAGCCAATATCCCTGTGCCATGTGGCTGCTTCCCACTAGCTATCTACCTTACTACGTTTGTTAGTGTGTATATGTCCATGACTCTCTCTCGCCCTGTCACAGCTCACCCTTCCCCCTCCCCATAACCTCAAGTCCGTTCTCTAGTAGGTCTGCGTCTTTATTCCTGCCTTACCCCTAGGTTCTTCATGACATTTTTTTTTCTTAAATTCCATATATATGTGTTAGCATACGGTATTTGTCTTTCTCTTTCTGACTTACTTCACTCTGTATGACAGACTCTAGGTCTATCCACCTCGTTACAAATAGCTCAATTTCGTTTCTTTTTATGGCTGAGTAATATTTCATTGTATATATGTGCCACATCTTCTTTATCCATTCATCCGATGATGGACACTTAGGTTGCTTCCATCTCCGGGCTATTGTAAATAGAGCTGCAGTGAACATTTTGGTACATGACTCTTTTTGATTTGTGGTTTTCTCAGGGTATATGCCCAGTAGTGGGATTGCTGGGTCATATGATAGTTCTATTTGTAGTTTTTTAAGGAACCTCCATACTGTTCTCCATAGTGGCTGAACCAATTCACATTCCCACCAGCAGTGCAATAGTGTTCCCTTTTCTCCACACCCTCTCCAGCATTTATTGTTTCTAGATTTTTTGATGATGGCCATTCTGACTGGTGTGAGATGATACCTCATTGTAGTTTGGATTTGCATTTCTCTAATGATTAATGATGTTGAGCATTCTTTCATGTGTTTGTTGGCAGTCTGTATATCTTCTTCGGAGAAATGTCTATTTAGGTCTTCTGCCCATTTTGGGATTGGGTTGTTTGTTTTTCTGTTATTGAGCTGCATGAGCTGCTTGTAAATTTTGGAGATTAATCCTTTGTCGGTTGCTTCATTTGCAAATATTTTCTCCCATTCTGAGGGTTGTCTTTTGGTCTTGTTTATGGTTTCCTTTGCTGTGCAAAAGCTTTGAAGTTTCATTAGGTCCCATTTGTTTATTTTTGTTTTTATTTCCATTACTCTAGGAGGTGGGTCAGAAAGGATCTTGCTGTGATTTATGTCATAGAGTGTCATGCCTATGTTTTCCTCTAAGAGTTTGATAGTTTCTGGCCTTACATTTAGGGCTTTAATCCATTTTGAGCTTATTTTTGTGTATGGTGTTAGGGAGTGATCTAATCTCATACTTTTACATGTACCTGTCCAGTTTTCCCAGCACCACTTATTGAAGAGGCTGTCCTTTCTCCACTGTACATTCCTGCCTCCTTTATCAAAGATAAGGTGTCCATATGTGTGTGGGTTTATCTCTGGGCTTTCTATCCTGTTCCATTGATCTATCTTTCTGTTTTTGTGCCACCAGTACCATACTGTCTTGATTACTGTAGCTTTGTAGTATAGTCTGAAGTCAGGGAGCCTGATTCCTCCAGCTCCGTTTTTCGTTCTCAAGATTGCTTTGGCTATTCGGGGTCTTTTGTGTTTCCATGCAAATTGCAAAATTTTTTGTTCTAGTTCTGTGAAAAATGCCAGTGGTAGTTTGATAGGGATTGCATTGAATCTATAGATTGCTTTGGGTAGTAGAGTCATTTTCACAATGTTGATTCTTCCAATCCAAGAACATGGTATATCTCTCCATCTATTTGTATCATCTTTAATTTCTTTCATCAGTGTCTTATAATTTTCTGCATACAGGTCTTTTGTCTCCTTAGGTAGGCTTATTCCTAGATATTTTATTCTTTTTGTTCCAATGGTAAATGGGAGTGTTTTCTTGATTTCAGATTTTTCATCATTAGTATATAGGAATGCCAGAGATTTCTGTGCATTAATTTTGTATCCTGCCACTTTACCAAATTCATTGATTAGCTCTAGTAGTTTTCTGGTAGCATCTTTAGGATTCTCTATGTATAGGATCATGTCATCTGCAAAGAGTGATAGCTTTACTTCTTCTTTTCCGATTTGGATTCCTTTTATTTCCTTTTCTTCTCTGATTGCTGTGGCTAAAAACTATGTTGAATAAGAGTGGTGAGAGTGGGCAACCTTGTCTTCTTCCTGATCTTAGTGGAAATGCTTTCAGTTTTTCACCATTGAGGACGATGTTTGCTGTGGGCTTGTCATATATGGCCTTTATTATGTTGAGGAAAGTTCCCTCTATGCCTACTTTCTGCAGGGTTTTTATCATAACTGGGTGTTGAATTTTGTCAAAAGCTTTCTCTGCATCTATTGAGATGATCATATGGTTTTTCTCCTTCAATTTGTTAATATGGTTTATCACATTGATAGATTTGTGTATATTGAAGAATCCTTGCATTCCTGGAATAAACCCCACTTGATCATGGTGTATTATCCTTTTAATGTGCTGTTGGATTCTGTTTGCTAGTATTTTGTTGAGGATTTTTGCATCTATGTTCATCAGTGATATTGGCCTGTAGTTTTCTTTCTTTGTGACATCCTTGTCTGGTTTTGATATCAAGGTGATGGTGGCCTCATAGAAGGAATTTGGGAGTGTTCCTCCCTCTGCTGTATTTTGGAAGAGTTTGAGAAGGATAGGTGTTAGCTCTTCTCTAAATGTTTGATAGAATTCGCCTGTGAAGCCATCTGGTCCTGGGCTTTTGTTTGTTGGAAGATTTTTAATCACAGTTTCAATCTCAGTGCTTGTGATTGGTCTGTTCATATTTTCTATTTCTTCCTGATTCAGTCTTGGCAGGTTGTGCATTTCTAAGAATTTGTCCATTTCATCCAGATTGTCCATTTTATTGGCATAGAGTTGCTTGTAGTAATCTCTCATGATCATTTTTATTTCTGCAGTGTCAGTTGTTACCTCTCCTTTTTCATTTCTAATTCTATTGATTTGAGTCTTCTCCCTTTTTTTCTTGATGAGTCTGGCTAGTGGTTTATCTATTTTGTTTATCTTCTCAAAGAACCAGCTTTTAGTTTTATTGATCTTTGCTATTGTTTCCTTCATTTCTTTTTCATTTATTTCTGATCTGATTTTTATGATTTCTTTCCTTCTGCTAGCTTTGGGGTTTTTTGTTCTTCTTTCTCTAATTGATTGAGGTGCAAGGTTAGGTTGTTTATTCGAGATGTTTCCTGTTTCTTAAGGTGGGCTTGTATTGCTATAAAGTTCCCCCTTAGAACTGCTTTTGCTGCATCCCATAGGTTTTGGGTCGTTGTGTCTCCATTGTCATTTGTTTCTAGGTATTTTTTTATTTCCTCTTTGATTTCTTCAGTGATCACTTCATTATTAAGTAGTGTATTGTTTAGCCTCCATGTGTTTGTATTTTTTACAGATCTTTTCCTGTAATTGATATCTAGTCTGATGGTGTTGTGGTCAGAAAAGATACTTGATACAATTTCAATTTTCTTAAATTTACCAAGGCTTGATTTGTGACCCAAGATATGATCTATCCTGGAAAATGTTCCATGAGCACTTGAGAAAAATGTGTATTCTGTTGTTTTTGGATGGAATGTCCTATAAATATCAATTAAGGCCATCTTGTTTAATGTATCATTTAAAGCTTGTGTTTCCTTATTTATTTTCATTTTGGATGATCTGTCCATGGGTGAAAGTGGGGTGTTAAGTCCCCTACTATGAATGTGTTACTGTCGATTTTGCCTTTTATGGCTGTTAGTATTTGCCTTATGTATTAAGGTGCTCCTACGTTGGGTGCATAAATATTTACAATTGTTATATCTTCTTCTTGGATCAATCCCTTGATCATTATGTAGTGTCCTTCTTTGTCTCTTTTAATAGTCCTTATTTTAAAGTCTATTTTGTCTGATATGAGAATTGCTACTCCAGCTTTCTTTTGGTTTCCATTTGCATGGAATATCTTTTTCCATCCCCTTACTTTCAGTCTGTATTTGTCTCTAGGTCTGAAGTGGGTCTCTTGTAGACAGCATATATAAGGGTCTTGTTTTTGTATCCATTCGGCCAATCTGTGTCTTTTGGTGGGAGCATTTAGTCCATTTACATTTAAGGTAATTATCGATATGTATGTTCCTATTCCCATTTTCTAAATTGTTTTGGGTTCGTTATTGTAGGTCTTTTCCTTCTCTTGTGTTTCTTGTCTAGAGAAGTTCCTCTAGCATTTGTTGTAAAGGTGGTTTGGTGGTGCTGAATTCTGTTAGCTTTTGCTTGTCTGTAAAGGTTTTAATTTCTCCATCAAATCTGAATGAGATCCTTGCTGGGTAGAGTAGTCTTGGCTGCATGTTTTTCTCCTTCATCACTCTCAGTATGTCCTGCCACTCCCTTCTGGCTTGTAGGGTTTCTGCTGAGAGATCAGCTGTTAACCTTATGGGGGTTCCCTTATGTGTTATTTGTTGTTTTTCCCTTGCTGCTTTTAATATGCTTTCTTTGTATTTAATTTTTGACAGTTTGATTAATATGTGTCTTGGCGTATTTCTCCTTGGATTTATCCTGTATGGGACTCTCTGTGCTTCCTGGACTTGATTAACTATTTCCTTTCCCATATTAGGGAAGTTTTCAACTATAATCTCTTCAAATATTTTCTCAGTCCCTTTCTTTTTCTCTTCTTCTTCTGGAACCCCTATAATCCGAATGTTGGTGCGTTTAATGTTGTCCCAGAGGTCTCTGAGACTGTCCTCAGTTCTTTTCATTCTTTTTTCTTTATTCTGCTCTGCAGTAGTTATTTCCACTATTTTATCTTCCAGGTCACTTATCCGTTCTTCTGCCTCAGTTATTCTGCTATTGATCCCATCTAGAGTACTTTTAATTTCATTTATTGTGTTGTTCATCGTTGCTTGTTTCATTTTTATTTCTTCTAGGTCCTTGTTAACTGTTTCTTGCATTTTGTCCATTCTATTTCCGAGATTTCGGATCATCCTTACTATCATTATTCTAAATTCTTTTTCAGGTAGACTGCCTATTTCCTCTTCATTTGTTAGGTCTGGTGCATTTTTATATTGCTCCTTTATCTGCTGTGTGTTTTTCTGTCTTCTCATTTTGCTTATCTTACTGTGTTTAGGGTCTCCTTTTTGCAGACTGCAGGTTCATAATTTCCGCTGTTTTTGATGTCTGTCTCCAGTGGCTAAGGTTGGTTCAGTGGGTTGTGTGGGCTTCCTGGTGGAGGGGACTAGTGTCTGTGTTGTGGTGGATGAGGCTGGATCTTGTCTCTCTAGTGGGCAGGTTCATGTCTGGTGGTGTGTTTCGGGGTGTCTGTGGCCTTATTATGATTTTAGGCAGCCTCTCTGCTAATGGGTGGGGTTGTGTTCCTGCTTTGCTAGTTGTTTGGCATAGGTTGTCCAGCACTGTGGCTTGCTGGTCGTTGAGTGAAGCTGGCTGCTGGTGTTAAGATGGAGGTCTCTGGGATATTTTCGCCGTTTGATATTATGTGGAGCTGGGAGGTCTCTTGTTGACCAGTGTCCTGAAGTTGGCTCTCCTACCTCAGAGGCAGAGCCCTGACTCCTGGCTGGAGCACCAAGAGCCTTTCATCCACACGGCTCAGAATAAAAGGGAGAAAAAGTAGAGGGAATTAGTAGAAGTATGAGGAAAGAAAGAAGGAAAGGAGGGAAGGAAGGAAGGAAGGAAGGAAGAAAGAAAGAAAGAAAGAAGCAAAGAAGGAAAGAAGGCAAGAAGGAAAGAAAGGAGGGAGGGAGGGAGAGAGGAAGGAAGGAAGGAGGGAAAGCAGGAAAAAAGACAGAAAGAAAGAAGATACAGTAAAAATAAAATAAAGTATAATAAAGTTATTGAATTAAAAAATTCTTATTTAGAAAAAAAAAAAGGGATGGATAGAACCTTAGGACAAATGTTGGAAGCAAAGCTATACAGACAAAATCTTACACAGAAGCATACACATACACCCTCACTAAAAGAGGTAAAGGGGGAAAAATCATAAATCTTGCTCTCAGAGACCACCTCCTCAATTTGGGATGATTCGTTGTCTAAAGGAGGGAAGGAAGGAAGAAGGGAAAGAAAGAAAGAAAGAACGAAGGTAAAGTATAATAACGTTATTAAAATTAATTATTAAGAAAAAAATTTTAAAAAAAAACCATGGACGGATAGAACCCTAGGACAAATGGTGGAAGCAAGACTATACAGACAAGATCTCACACAGAAGCATACACATACACATTCACAAAAAGAGGAAAAGGGGAAAAAAATCATAGATCTTGCTCCTAAAGTCCACTTCCTTAATTTGGGATGATTGGTTGTCTATTCAGGTATTCCACAGATGCAGGGTATATCAAGTTGATTGTGGAGCTTTAATCCGCTGCTTCTGAGGCTGCCGGGAGAGATTTCCCTTTCTCTTCTTTGTTCTCACAGCTCACCGGGGCTCAGCTTTGGATTTGGCCCCGCCTCTGCGTGTAGGTCGCTGGTGGGCGTCTGTTTTTTGCTCAGACAGGACGGGGTTAAAGGAGCCGCTGATTCGGGGGCTCTGGCTCACTCAGGCCTGGGGGGAGGGAGGGGCAGGCCTGCGGCGGCAAAGGCCGTCGTGACTTTGCACCAGCCTGAGGCCCGCAGTGCGTTCTCCCGGGGAAGTTGTCCCTGGATCCCGGGAACCTGGCAGTGGCGGGCTGCACAGGCTCCGCGGAAGAGGGGTGTGGAGAGTGACCTGTGCTCGCACACAGGCCCCTTGGTGGCGGCAGCAGCAGCCTTAGCGTCTCCCGCCCGTCTCTGGGGTCCGCGCTTTTAGCCGCGGCTCGCGCCCGTCTCTGGAGTTCCTAAGCAGCCTTCTTAAACCCCTCTCCTCACGCACCAGGAAACAAAGAAGGAAGAAAATGTCTCTTGCCTCTTCGGCAGGCGCAGACTTTTCCCCCCGGACTCCCTCCCGGCTAGCCGTGGTGCACTAACCCCTTCAGGCTATGTTCAAGCCACCAACCCCAGTCCTCTCCCTGTGCTCCGTCCGAAACCGAAACCCGAGCCTCAGAGCCTCAGCTCGCAGCCCCGCCCGCCCCGGCAGGGGAGCAGACAAGCCTCCCGGGCTGGTGAGTGCCGGTCGGCACCTATCCTCTGTTTGGGAATCTCCCCGCTTTGCCCTCCGCACCCGTTGCTGTGCTCTCCTCCGCAGCTTCGGCGCTCCCCGCTCCGCCTCCCGCAGTCTCCGCCCGTGAAGGGGCTTCCTAGTGTGTGGACACTTTTCCTCCTTCACATCTCCCTCCCACGGGTGCAGGTGCCGTCCCTATTCTTTTGTCTCTGTTTTTTCTTTTTTTTCTTTTGCCCTACCCAGGTACGTGGGGAGTTTCTTGCCTTTTGGGAGGTCTGAGGTCTTCTGCCAGCCTTCAGTAGGTTTTCTGTAGGAGTTGTTCCACGTGTAGATGTATTTCTGGTGTATCTATGGGGAGGAAGGTGATCTCCGCGTCTTACTCTTCCGCCATCTTCCTCTCATTCCAAAGTCAGCCAATTTTTAATTTTGGGATTTCTTTAAAGGATTAAAGTTTAGGAAAAAAAAGATTAAAGTTTAATCTTTTATTATGAGCATTCGAAGTTGCTACATCTTCGAAATCATATTTCCAAGGAGCTAAATGGCTTTTTATAAATGTTTTATAGATGTTAATACAATGGAAGGGTAAAGAATGTTTTACAATAGTGAAAATAACATGGTATGTAAATATTTTGCAAGGGATTTGAGAGACAGATGTTGTAGATAGTTCTGGTTTTAAGAACCAGATATAGTTCAAGTAAGATTTGATGTAGATTCAAGTAAGATTGCTCTAGTTCAGTAATTTCATAAAAATCTTAGGATCTAATTCTGGATGGAGAATATCCCATGGAACCTGGGGAGCTTCAGGTTTTGTAGAACAATGTGAAAAACCTTGAGCTAATTAAATAACCTTTAGAGGTTACTTCAAATTTGTTTTTATACTTACATAGGAATTTATATTGCCTTGTTTTTCACAGGTTACACAAGTTAGTAGCTAAATAAAGTATATTCTAAGGCTTTTTTGGTTTGATTTAGGGAAATAGTTAACAGTTGATACTTTGATAATATTGCAGTTGTTTTTCTTCTGAAAGAATAAATCAATTTGGTTAGTTTAGTTAAGAGCTTTTTTGTTTTTTTGTTTTTGCAAGTTGTTACAACTCATGAGAGCATTCTTACTTCTGATCCATATGTGTATTGTGCTCTTGTTCTTTCCTCATTACAGTAAGGTGTTATAAATTTTACAAACCTAGTCCTGATAATGTGACAGGATATAAATTTATCTTAAATATTATTAAATTAAGTATATAAATCTAAGTTTTAACACAATGTTTTCATGAAGTAGACTATTTTATTTGAAATCTAAGTAATCGGATGTTTCTGTACAAATTTTTATGAAGTAAGAATAAGTAAATAATTTGATATTAGCAATCTATTTTCCCCCCAAAAAGCTCTTATTGTAGATAAAGAATAAAGCCCAGAGATGTTAAGTACAAGTTCAGAGGAGTCATTATGGACAAAGTCAGAATTGAACCCAGTTTTTCTGATTCCAAATGTGCTGGAAATATTGTGAAGGAGGAATCAGGAGGCCTGGTGAATAAACTGGAGCTGTGGAAGGAGATATCTAGAGTTGGGTTTTGCTGTAACCTAATTGGTCTCCTTATCCCCACTCTTCCCCTTTTTCTCATTCATCTTTCATACTGTCTGTTCTTTTCTCTTATGCTCATTATCTTTGTTATGCTATCACCATTATTTTATAAAATTCATTTAGGAATTGAGTAACCTTAATTAGAATAGATTTCATTTTTCAGATTCTAAAAGCTTTAGAACATTTGTTTTTATCCATCCACTCAACTGTGCCAGAAATCTTGATGTCTTCTGCAGTCTTTTCTTTACCCTCCACATCTAATTGCTTCTTGGATTCTACCTCAGAACTAGTTCACAAATCTATCACCGTTTTCCCCTTCAAGCAGTCTTGCCTGGTTTCTAGCCCTTTCATCTGCTGGATGGTCACTAGCCTTCTAAAAGTTCTTCCTACTCTTTCATCTATGAAAATTGATTCCTCTACATTAAAGCGTCCATAAACTTGGTTGGGAAGACATTACATCTTTTTTTCCCTTCCAGTTTTATTGAGATATAATTGACATACAGCACTGTATAAGTTTAAGGCATACAGCATAATGATTTGACTTACGTACATCATGAAATGATTATCACAGTAAGTTTAGTGAATATCTGTCATCTTATATAGATACAAAATTAAAGAAATAGAAAAATATTCTTTTTCCTTGTGATAACACTTCAGATTTACTCTCTTAACCATTTTCATATATAATGTACAGCAGTGTTCATTATATTTATCATGTTGTACATTACACCCCTAGTACTTATTTATCTTATAACTGGAACTTTGTACCTTTTGACTGTCTTCATCCAGTTCCCCCTCCCCCCACCTCCATCTCTGGTAACAGTAAGATATTACATCTTTATTTTCACTAATTGCTTATTGAAAATTAGCATTTCCTTCCATTATGAATAAGGTGACAATCCACAGTAATATTATCAATACTTGTGGCTTGGTCACCAGTGGAAAACACATATATTTTCATATCACATTACAGCTGTTGAAGATAACTTGAGTATCATTTATGCCCATGATACTTTGGCATACTTTGAAATTATAGTAGTTGCTGCATACTCTGCTGTATCTTGTTATTTAATGTTTTAATGAGGCTCATAGGTTATCCCCAGTTTTAAAAGTATTTTGATTACTGTATTTCCATATAATTGGTTTTACTATCCTATTTCATTTCATGAACTTAAAAATATTATTCTGTAATAAAAATGTTCTAAAATTAGATAATGGTAATAGTTACACAACTTTGTGAAATACTAAAAAAAACACTGAATTGTACACTTTAAAAGGGTGAACTTTATGTATGTAAATTATATTCCAATAAAGCTGTTATAAAAATATTATTCTGGGGACTTCTCTGGTGGCGCAGTGGTTAAAGAATCCGCCTGCTACTGCAGGGGACACAGGTTCGAGCCCTAGTCTGGGGAGATCCCACATGCCACGGAGCAACTAAGCTCGTGAGCCACAACTGCTGAGCCTGCTCTCTAGAGCCCATGAGTCACAACTAATGAAACCTGCGCACCTAGAGCCCGTGCTCCAAAATAAGAGAAGCCACCGCAATTAGAAGCCTGCGCACCGCAACGAAGAGTAGCCCCCGCTCGCCACAACTACAGAAAGCACGCAAGCAGCAACGAAAACCCAACGCAGCCAAAAATAAATAAATAAACTCTATTCATAAAAAAAAAAATTATTCTGATAATGGGTCTCTATGCTTTATCAGAATATCAAAAGCGTCTAAGGTACATAAAGGATTACGAGTCCCTTCTCTGGAAATATACTATCCTTCCCAGTTACTACCTAGAAACCTTTTTTATTAGGCATTTTTCCAAAACCTTGCTAAATATTTCCTCAGTAAAGCCTCTTCCAATTTCCCAGGCCAGTTCTTTTGGTGTGCTCTTAGGAATGCTTACATATACTGCATATACCCTAAGCCCATTGTTGGTTATCAACCTCTAGGTTGATAATTTCTTCAGCCTTGGGTTCATGTCTTTGTGTCCGTAGCACCTGGTATAGTGCCTGGCACATAGTGGATGGTTTACTGATGAGTGAGTGAATAATGAGGCTTTAGTGTGGCACAAGAAATACATTAGGATGAAAATGATACTGGGAGAAGGAAAGAAGAATCATTTATTTTTTTCTATTGAAATCAGTTAATAGACTCTGCTTTTTAAAAAGTACTCCTGTTTTTTGCTATGATCTTATTTTTCGTCAACAATCAGTCACTTATTCAAACATACCTCCCTTTCCTTCAGGGAAATTAAATTTTAATCAGCAAAACTCATCAATCTGTACATTTAAAATGTGTATTTTATTGTATGTAAAGTACATATAAAAATGAGGAAAAAACTTGAGACAGGAGAGAAAAACATCTAAGTAGCATAATGACCTAAGCATTAAATAATCGATCTAACAATCAAGAGAAATATAAAGTAGCGCATGCACAAATGCCAAATGAGAGAGATAAAAACTAAGTTCAGGGGAAGGAGAAATCACTGGGAGTCTATAGTGGTTGTTTTTCTGTGTAGTATTTGGATGCAGAGAGAGGAGGAGGACAGCATTATAGCCAGTGAATATAGTGAAGGCAGAGGCTTAGCAGTGAGAAGGAATAAGGCATGTTCTGGGAGAGCCAGTTAGGGGAGTCTCCGAGTATTTCAGATGAGAAATGCTAACAGTCTTGAGGAAGAATAGCAGTGGCTGGGATAGTTGAGGAAGACGTGATCAAATCAGACTCCAGGAGTTAGGGAACTGGTTGGATACAACAGGGTAATGGAGAAATCAGAAAATAATTGAAATATTGGTCTTGGTTAAGTGGTGGAAAAATGATAGTATTAACAAAATAGAGAAGTAAGGGAGCAGGGCAAGTTTTCTGGAGATGGTAAATAATTCCATTTCCATTGGTTAAAAATATCAGGCCTATTTTGGCATCTAAACTGATTCAAGAATAAGCTACATGTTTTATAGAAATGAAATCATGTTTCACATTTAATCACACTTTACAACATAAAAAACAGTTCTAAGAAGATATCATGTTATCAGGAAAATATAATGTTTCCATTTTTTGTACATGTGGTCTTTTTTTTTCTTTCTTTCTTAGATTCCAGTATGGTTAGTGATATTGTACTTCAAGACTTACTGGCGTATGTGTCTTCAAAACATTCCTATCTCAGAGATCTTCCTCAGAGGCAGCTTCAGAAAATGAGCAGTATAGAATTTGTAGAATTGGAGCAGCTTCAGCCAGACGTATTAGTCCATGCAGTTCTAAGAGTTGTTGATATCACTATACTGACAGGTAAACATTTTGGGTTCCTCCTTAATTTTAGGTTATAAAAAAATTAAGGTACAATAAGGACCTACTGTATAGCACAGGGAACTATACTCAATATTTTGTAATAATTTATAAGGGAAGAGAATCTGAAGAATATATATATGTATATTCTTCTGAATCGTGCTGTATACCTGAAACTAACACAATATTGTAAATCAATTGTACTTCAATTAAAAAAAATTAAGATACAGGACCATCTTAGTGTACCATTTGGTTATCAGTAGATATCATTAGACACTGAAGTACAGTATCACAGGTAATAGAGTAATGCCAACTAAAATATTCCTTTTCCTTTTCCAGAGGCATTATACAGTTATAGAGGACAGAAGCAAAGGAAAATTATGTTAACAGTGGAACAGGCCCAAGGTCAACATTATGTGCTTGTATTATGGGGTCCTGGAGCAGCCTGGTACCCTCAACTTCAAAGGAAAAAAGGTAAATACACCAAAAAGCATTAAATCTATTTATAGTTAGGTAAATGATTAATGCTTATGGGCCTAAGATGAAGAGACTCTGGAGATCAGACTACGTTTGAAATATAATTGATCATGATTGAATATTCTTTTGCAGATTTCTTCTGTTATAATTTTATACCTCCTGTAAGCAATTCAGTGATCTAAAAAGTCTTCTATAATTAATGGTAGCAAAATAAAATCTTCTGTTTATTCCCAGGTATGCTACTTTACCTTTGTAGTGAAGATCTTACCTTCTTTGGATAATGTTGTTTAAAAATTTAATTCTGGAGACGCGTCTACAATTTTTATTCAGCCAAAGTACTCTGATAAATAAACTTCTCTCTGGTTATAGGGCAGATGTTAGGGGAGTTGCATTAACTCTTTCAAGTCGCAGTGTTACTGTTTAATAAATTACTGTGTCCCAGGTTTTTATTCCAGTTGTTTTAAAAGTGTGGACTATTAGCCATCCATAGAATGTTCATGTTTAAAGTATGACACATGATTACATTTTCCTTTGAAGCATAAGTTAATCACTTATGATGTATTGAATTAAATGGAATTGATGTTTCAATAAAATAGTATAACACCTTCCTTTTGATATTGTGAGATCCTTTAGCTGTAGCAATCAGAGACAGTTTAATTACTGGCTTATGAGTTATTTTACTCTGCTAAATTAATGCAAAGATTAAGTATGTGACCCATTCTTTTTTACCTGAAAGAGTTAATGTTTCTTTCAAACTTCTATTTCAAAATAGTTATCTAAAGATCTATCACAAAAATAAACAAACAAAAAAAAATAAAGATCTATCACATTGTCTCTCTTAATCATTAATAGCCCATAACTAGGATTTGACTTTTGACTTTTTTGTTAACATCAAACAGTGACAAATATTTGTTTGGTTGAGAAATCTGAAACATGTGTCAATGATAGACAAACCATCATTGTTGACCACCATGCCATGGCCAGGAACATGAGTCTACTGCATGTTGAGCAGAATGTAGGTCGAAGGTGTCATTCCAATTACAGTGCAGCTGTAGCAAAGCAGATTGCTCCATGCTTAATATGAATATTCTTTTAAAACTAATAGTTATTTGGTTAATAGAAGAGGAATTGTAGTTATCCCTAGATAATTCTATGATATTTAAGTTAATATTGAAAATTTATGAATCCAGGAATTAAGGTGTAGTTGTTCTTTGTTCATTCATTCAGCATGTTTATTTATAATCATTGTTTTTTAAGTTTTAATATCCACCTTAATACCTCAAGATCATTCTTTCTAAAATGGGAAAATACCAATTTTGAAGACTCATTTAAGTAAGTGATTCTACTTTCACAAATTGTTAGCATTCTGTCTATTCATTTAGTATTTCTTTTTTCTTCTTAAGGCATTCTCTGTATTATTCTTTCTGTACTGGGCCCTGGTTTTACTTGTTCCCAAGGAAAACAGACTCACATTTAGGTGATATAATCAGAAATGATCGTCAAGCAGTCATTACTGAATACTGAAGATAACAGAGTCAATGTTTTGAAGAAGAATAATAAGAAACTAATCCCCAATTTGCGTTTGTTAGAAATATGCGTTGTTAGGAGGAATTTGGTATGCCTCATATGTAGCAAGTGTTGGTCACAGTTTAGGTCCTAATGAGGGTGGGCTTCTTGGGAATTGGGTATGCATAAAATAGGCTATTCAGAGCTAAATGCCTTTCCAATGCAATATTCTCCTGAAATCATTTAATAGAAGTCTAATACTTTAAAAGTATAACAGATTACAATAAAGTACTCTCGTGACATTACTAATTAAGCACAGAATAATACAAGTGATCTCAACCTTTATAATTATACTTCATGCAAAATCACAGTTATGTCTGCACGGAGGTTTGATATCCGTACATGCCTAAGGGCATGTATTCATGATTCAAATACAGAATTGTATCACGAATTGTCTCAGTACTGGTCAGTCTCCCTCAGACCTACTAGCTTAACTCCTTTCTGTTACTTGAACATGCCAACCTTTTTCCTGCCTTGGGATCTTGAATTTACATGTTTCCCCTGCCTAGAGTGCTTTTTCCTGCGGCTCTCCCACACGGATGGCTCTCCAATTTCATTTCCCCAGAGAGGCCTCACACATGAATATACATAATCACTCCCTATCAGGTCACTCTTTGTTTTTTTTTGTCTACATTGGGTCTTCGTTGCTGCGAGGGGGCTTTCTCTAGTTGTGGTGAGCGGGGGCTACTCTTCGTTGAGGAGCGCGAGCTTCTCATTGCGGTGGCTTCTCTTGTTGCGGAGCACGGGCTCTTGGCGCACGGGCTTCATTAGTTGTGGCTCGCAGGCTCTAGAGCACAGCCTCAGTAGTTGTGGAGCACGGGCTTAGCTGCTCCGCAGTATGTGGGATCTTCCCGGACCAGGGCTCGAACCCGTGTCCCCTGCATTGGCAGGCAGATTCTTAACCACTGCGCCACCAGGGAAGATTCTTAACCACTGCGCCACCAGGGAAGTCCCAGGTCACTCTTTGTATAGCACTCATGCCACCTAACGCAGACAGATGATCCAGCTTATTTGCTTGCTTGGTAATTAACTAAATTTCCCAGTAGGTTGTAAAGTCTGTGAATAAAAGCACCCTGACTAGCTTGTTCACCATTGTATCCCCATCACACAGCACTGCCTGTGCTAGTAGATATTTTCTTTATGAATGAATGAAGAATAAAGTACAGAGGACTTCCCTAGTGGTCCAGTGGGTAAGACTCCGTGCTTGCACTGTAGGGGGCATGGTTTCAGTCCCTGGTCGGGGAACTAAGATCCTGCATGCCCCTCAGCATGGCCAGAAAAACCAAAAAAACCAAAAAAACCCAGATCAGGCAGCCATTCAAGGTTCCCACTGTCTTTAAGGAGTAAAAGACTCAAGTTTGAGGAGGAAATAACTTGGCTTGTTTCAAATGATAAGAAAAGAATCACAAAGTTAAAAATGCATGCACATGAAGGTTTTGCAATCCATTGGATGTATTAAGAAATTATATTTGAACTTGGACACTGAGGGCTTGTAGTTAAAACTAGAACTCTATTGTGGTTAACTTAAACAATTAAGGGGGATATATTGGAAGTATACAGGAGTATGTCATAGTATGTAGGACAAGAGTGATGGGTTTCAGGGGGACTTGGAGCTAGGAGCTGAAAGGCTTTTTGGGTCCCAGGCACCATCTCTGTGGATCTGCCTTATTCACTCAGTCTAGACTTTCCCTGCTTCTCAACCTTACAGAAAGTAGATGGTTACTCTGTAGCTCCTGTTTTACTTTTCCTTTTAAGAGACCAGTTCCATTTCTAAGTTCCCAGCAAAGAGAATCTGATTGCCTAGGTTGAATTTGATTCAGTCAGCTGTGGCCTGGAGGACAGGGTCAAAAAGTAGGCAGTTCCCTGTCAGTCCAGTGGTTAGGACTCTGCACTTCCATTGTAGGGGGTATGGGAACTAAGTTCCCTCATGCTGCACTAAGTGGCCAAAAAAAAAAAGAAAAAAAAAGTACCAGTTGGAATATCTGAGCTTATTTCAGAGGGTGGGGGAACAGTTAAGGGGGTTATTTGTGGTCTGGTAGACACACACAGATATTCACTATCAAAGATATGTATGTTCACTAGCCTGGAGAAATGTATGTTATAGAATATTTAGTTTAAAAAAGTAGGTTATAAAACTTCATGTGTAATAGGATCCCATTTTAATAAAAGTGAATATAAAAGTATGTATATACACATTAAAAAATCTGGAAATACAGGGACTTCCCTGGTGGCGTAGTGGTTGAGAATCTGCCTGCCAATGCAGGGGACACAGGTTTGATTCCTGGTCTGGGAAGATCCCACATGCCGCGGAGCAACTAAGCCCATGCACCGCAACTACTGAGCCTGCTCTCTAGGGCCTGCAAGCCACAACTGCTGAGCCCACGTGCTGCAGCTACTGAAGCCTGCGCACCTAGAGCCCGGCTCCACAATAAGAGAAGCCGCTGCAATGAGAAGCCCATGCACCGCAACGAAGATTAGCCCCACATTCACCACAACTAGAGAAAGCCCGTGCGCAGCACGGACGACCCAACACAGCCAAAAATAATTAATTAATTAATTTAAAAAAATCTGGAAATACAGATACTAAAATGCTAGCACTGGCTATTTCTATATAGTAGTATTATGTGGTTTTTATTTTTTCTTTATACCTTTAGTTTGAATTTTATGCATGTATGGAGTCTGCATTTATTTTTTAAACCTTTTAGTATAAAAAACTTCAAACTGGGACTCCCTGGTGATGCAGTAGTTAAGAATCTGCCTGCCAATGCAGGGGACATGGGTTCGAGCCCTGGTCCAGGAGGATCCCACATGCTGTGGAGCAGTTAAGCCTGTGCACCACAAGTACTGAGCCTGTGCTCTAGAGCCCTTGAGCCACAACTACTGAGCCCACGTGCCACAACTACTGAAACTTGTGTGCCTAAAGCCCATGCTCCACAACAAGTGAAGCCACCGCAATGAGAAGCCTACGCACTGCAACGAAGAGTAGCCCCTGCTCGCCAAAACTAGAGAAAGCCTGAGCACAGCAACGAAGACCCAATGCAGCCAAAAATAAATAAATGTATAAATATATTTTTAAAAAACTTCAAACATATAGACAGAATAATATAATTAACTGAAGTACCCATTATCCATTTTATTGAAACTTGGGCAATCTTATCTTACCTATTACTTCTCTTTTACTGTCTAAATATTTTACAAAAAGTATATTTTATTTTATAATTTAAAAATTAAAGCAAATTTTTTTCCTTTAAAAAAGAGTAAATAATATTTGGAATATCTGGCTAACAATTAGAGAAAAAAATAAGAATTAAACTTATACTTTATATTTGTGCCAAAATAAATTACAGGTGTATTAGAAATTCAAATATTTTAAAAAAGGAACAATGAGCACTAGAAGAAAATATAAGTGAACTTATTTGGAGCCCAAAGACTAGTAGGCTAAATAAAATGCAGCAACAAAAAACTGCATTAAAAATCAACTAAAAATCACTATATACAAAATTAAAATGCAAGTGAAAAACCAGGAAAAAATTGCATTTTGTCAGAAAGTAATGCCAAAGGCAAAAGACAAATACTTGTAAGAATGGGCAATAGATATGAACAGGCAAGTCCCCAAAGAGGAAATTAAAGTGGCCAATAAATGTATGAAAAAAGTTACTCTTACTAGTAATGGGAGACAGACAAATAAAATAATAATCATAGCTGATTTTTCTGCTAAGAAATCAAAAGAGAAGATATGGGGAAATAGCCACTCTCCTAAACTATTGAAGATGTAAATTGGCAAACCTTTCTTTTTCTTTTCTGTTTTTCTAACTGAAGTATAACTGACTTACAGTGTATTAGTTTCAGGGGTAAAACCTTTCTTGAGGACAATTGACAATGCATATGAAAGCCTTAGAATTTGGAATACCTTTGGCCTAACAATTACAATTAATAGGAATTTATCATGGTTGTGCATAAAGATGTAGCTAAAAATATGTTATCACAGTACTGTTTATAATAGTGAAAAATAAGAAACATGCCCCAAAAGAGATGATTACTCTAATAATTTTTAAGATTTTGGTGTACCTGTGCAATGACATATTATGCAGTATTTTAAAATAATGTAGAATAATACTTAATGACATGTAAAAATATATTTGACATAAGTAAAAATCAAACAAATTGAGAACAACTAGATGGCCACTAAAATATTAACTGTGTTTATTCTGAGGTGTTGATTATAGCTGCCATTTATTTCTTTGCTTATCTGTGATGTCTAAGCATGTATTTGATAATAAGGCAAGAAAGCTATTTTAAAATAGTGATTGGTTTTAAGCAACAGCTTGGAATATATATGCTTTAGTTCTTTCTAATGATGCTCTGTCTATACAGATGTATTGACTTGTTTTAAAATTGTCCACAAAAAAAAAAAGCTGTCCAATGAAAGAAACTGAGGAAGCCGGTAGGGTGTTGTGAATTAGATTTATGGCCTGAAGTATGTGGGAAACTAAAAAGACAACTGTCATTAGAAAACTTAGTGCTAAGAGACCTCTTTTTGTTTTGATATAGTTTTAAAGTTGAATCTATTAATTTATAGTCTGATTATTTGGCAAGAAGGTCTGTGCTACTGTGGTTCAGAATTATTACTAAGGGAATTAAAAATAGGAGCAACTGAGTCTAAATGCTTTTTTTTGTTGTGGAAAAATTAGCTAAATAAGAAAACTAAGGGGACTTCCCTGGTGGCACAGTGGTTAAGACTCTGCACTCCCAATGCAGTGGGCCCAGGTTCGATACCTGATCAGGAAACTAGATTCCCACATGCATGCCACAACTAACAGTTTGCATGCCACAACTAAAGAGCTCTCAAGCCACAACTAAGGAGCCCATATGCCACAATTAAGGAGCCTGAGAGCCACAACTAAGGAAGCCCACCTGTTTCAACTAAGACCCAGTGCAACTAAATAATAAATAAATAAATGAATAAATATAAAAGGAAACTAAGGTGTTGAAAAATCAATGAGTAATATTGATTATGGCAGACGTCCATTTCTATGCCATTATTTTAAAAAATCTTTTCTGTAGATATCAAAATGAGAGTTTGCTACTTTGAAAAGCAGTTGGTTATGATAAATTATGACTGTTTAGGAGACCAAGTATTCTTTAGAAAAATTTTTGTTAAAATTATCTCTAGCATTCTTATCTTATTGCCTTAATACAACATTCATATTTTGCATCTTTATATCCAAATTCCTTAATGTGATGAAAGTTGTATTTAACTGATTTAATCAGGTCAATCTATTTAATCTGATTTTGAGCCTAGATTATTTCCTTTTTGGTAACTTTTTGTTTTTGTTTTGTTTAAGATTATATTTGGGAATTTAAATATCTTTTTGTTCAGCGCAATTGCATCCTGGAGAACCTAGAATTGCATACGACACCATGGTCATCCTGTGAGTGCCTGTTTGATGATGATATAAGGGCAATTACATTTAAAGCAAAATTTCAAAAAAACACACCGTCCTTTGTGAAGATGTCAGATTTAGCGACACACCTAGAGGATAAGCGTTCAGGTAAGACCTTTATTTATATAAGACATTGCTAGTTTGTTTTTTTAAATACATTTATTTATTAATTTTTGGCTGCGTTGGGTCTTCATTGCTGCACTCAGGCTTTCTCTAGTTGCGGAGAGCGGGGGCTGCTCTTTGTTGTGGTGCTCGGGCTTCTCATTGCAGTGGCTTCTCTTGTTGTGGAGCACGGGCTCTAGGCACACGAGCTTCAGTAATTGTGGCACATGGGCTCAGTAGTTGTGGCTCGTGGGCTCTGGAGCGCAGGCTCAGTAGTTGTGGCACACGGGCTTAGTTGCTCCGCAGCATGTGGGATCTTCCTGGACCAGGGCTTGAACCCATGTCCCCTGCACTGGCAGGAGGATTCTTAACCACTGTGTCACCAGGGAAGTCTGCTAGTTTTCATATAAGCAAAGAAGCTGCCATTTGTGGGGAAAATATGTAATTGAATATAAAAGTGAAATATAGATCTCTGTAAGTAGCTGAAACAGATACTGACATCTTCCTAACATTTTGCCTACAATCCTTTGAGGTTAATTTGTATTATTAGGGATTACCTAAAAATATTTTTTGCATGTAGTTAAAAGCAGCTTATCATTTAATAAGCCAGAAATAGAAAAATGACTCTAGCCAGAATCACTGTTGAGATAAACATTTTATCAAGTTACTAAGCTATCATCTATCACATGAGTGTTAAAAGTTAACATTGATACAGAATTTATGGAATTTACTTACTGCTTTGTATAATGTAATAACATACTTCCTGAACTCAAATATGTGTGTGTGAGTGTGAGTGTGTGTATAAATTTCATTCTCAGAAGCATACTACATGGAAGAATGCCTGATGAATTTTATACACACAGTCACACAATTTCCATGAACTAAATATAATTAATTTATTTTGAGCGCAGTAGTAAAAGGCATATGTTTTAGGTTCAGAATGCTATACACTTTGGAATGAAGAGAGAATAAAATAGTGAAAATAACTAGATAAACTGCTACAATTTTAGTGTGAAATACTTTACACTAAATTACATTCCTAACTACAGAAATGATGCTAGAAAGATGCTAACTCCTGGTTGAAGGTGTAACAAATTAAACAGGATTTAAAGCTATAGTTAAGCTTGCTAAATGCAAATGTCAGTGATTATCAGTTTGGGAAACTAATAGAAAGTTTTCCAGTGGCTACTATAGCAAATGTATTTATTTATTTTTAAATATTTATTTATTTATTTTTGGCTGCGTTGGGTCTTCGGGCTTTTCTGTAGTCAAGGCAAGCAGGGGTTACTCTTCGATGCGGTGTGCGGGCTTCTCATTGCTGTGGCTTCTCTTGTTGCGGAGCATGGGCTCTGGGTGCGTGGGCTTACTAGTTGTGGCTTGCGGGCTGTAAAGTGCAGGCTCAGTCGTTAGGACGCATGGGCCCAGTTGCTCCGCAGCATGTGGGATCTTCCCAGACCAGGGCTCGAACCTGTGTCCCCTGCATTGGCAGGCGGATTCCCAACCACGGCGCCACCAGGGAAGTCCATAGCAAATGTATTTAGAGGGCAAGTAAGGGTTGAAAAAACGGAGATGTATCTGCAGGTTTATTGTTACATAATTTAAGTGTTTTAATGAAGAAGAAAAATTTGGTCAAAAATTTTCCTCAGGGCTTCCCTGGTGGCACAGTGGTTGAGAGTCCGCCTGCCGATGCAGGGGACGCGGGTTCGTGCCCCCGTCTGGGAAGATCCCACATGCCGCGGAGCGGCTAGGCCCGTGAGCCATGGCCGCTGAGCCTGCGCGTCCTGAGCCTGTGCTCCGCAACGGGAGAGGTCACAACAGTGAGAGGCCCAAGTGCCGCTTAAAAAAAAAAAAAAAAAATTTTCCTCAGAATTTGTGTAAGATTACTATTTTTGGTGCTTTTATAGGTTGAGTTATCAAGAATAACTCAGGAACTTTGGATCTTGATACTGAATTTTAACTTTATTCTCCAGTCTGCATAAATAATTTTCTGAATTCTTATAGATGGTTTTAGATTTTGTTAAATGCTGAATGTGTTTTAAGTGGACTAAGATTATTTTGACAGTTTTGCTAGTGAAAAGAATCTGGTCCCAAATAAAATAAGTTGAAGCTCCTAAGAGATCACATGCTAAGATTCTCAACTATATTTCTTGGGCTTTTTTACTAGCATGCTATGCCCACTTATGGTTCATCCACAGAAATGTAAGAGTTGTGTCATATGCAGTTAATAGGATACTTCAGAGTTAGTGGTTTTCTTTTTTTTAATTAATTATTTATTTTTGGCTGCATTGGGTCTTCATTGCTGTGCGTGGGCTTTTCTCTAGTTGCGGAGAGCGGCGTCTACTCTTTGTTGTGGTGAGCGGTCTTCTCATTGTGGTGACTTCTCTTGTGAAGCACGGACTTTAGGCACGCAGGCTCAGTAGTTGTGGCTCACAGGCTCTAGAGCGCAGGCTCAGTAGTTGTGGCACACGTGCTTAGTTGCTCCGCGGCATGTGGAATCTTCCCGGACCAGGGCTTGAACCCGTGTCCCCTGCATTGGCAGGCACAAACCACTGTGTCACCAGGGAAGTCCAGAGTTAGTGCTTTTCAAATGTGATTCAGAGTGTCAGATTAAAAAAAAAATTTTTTTAACAGGGTTTTGGGGATGTAATTTTCACATAGGAAATTACCCTTTTTTAAAGCATGCACATTCATATTGGTGAGTTTTGACATGAAACCCATGCAACCGTCACCACAGTCATGAAACCGTCAGCTGTCTCTCTGTAATCTCTTCTGACTCCTCATCCCTGCCCCAGATCCTTCCAGGCAATCAATCTGCTTTCTGTCAGTAGAGATTACTTTGAATTCTCTATGGTTTTGTATACATGAACTCATGCAGTATGTACATTGTTTTGTTTGGCGTCTTTAACTTAGCAAATTCTTTGAGATGTATCTATGTGGTTGTGTGTATCAGTAGTACATATTATATGAATATACTGTGATTTGTTTATCTGTTCAGCTGTGGATGGGCATCTGGGTTGTTTCCAGTTCTTGGCTGTTATAAATAAAGCTTCTATAAACATTCAAGTATAAGGCATTATATGGACATAGTCTTTCTTTTTTCATGAATAAATACCTATGAACTGAGTCAATAGCTGGATTATATGGTAGGCATGTATTTAACTTTTAATGAAAGTGCCAAAAAATAAAAATAAACTGCCTAACTGTTTTCCAAAGTAGTTGTACCATTTTACATTTCCACCAGCAGTGTATGAGAGCTCTGTTTTTTCCACACCTACTTCAACACTTGGTATGGGCATTCTTTTTAATTTTGTTCATTCTAATAGGTGTGTAGTAATGGGTCATTGTGGTTTTAATTTGCATTTCCTTATTGACTGATGGTTTTGAACATCTTTTATGTACTTAATTGCCAACTCTATATCTTCTTTGATGAAGTGTCGATTGAAATCTTTTGCCTACCTAAAAAAATTGACTTGATTGTTTTATTGAATTTTGAGAGTTCTTTATGTTCTGGGTAAAAATTATTTTTCTTTCTTTTTTTTTTTTTTTTTTTTTTGGCTGTGCTGTGAAGTTTGCAGGATCTCAGTTCCCAGACCAGGGACTGAACCTTGGCCACAGCAGTGAAAGCCCAGAATCCTAACCACCAGGGAACTCCCTGAGTCAAAATTCTTTATCAACTATAAACTTTGCAAAAATGTTGCTTGTCTTTTGCTTGCCTCTGTTGTAGTCTTTTACTTGTCTTTTCATTATTTTACCCAGGTCTTTTGAAGAGCACAAGTTTTAAATTTTAATGAAGTCCAGTTTATCCATTTATTCTTGTATGAATTCTGCTTTTGGTGTCATTTCTAGGAAATCTTTGCCTAACCCAATGTCACAAAAATTTATCTCCTACGTGTTATTCTAAAAGTTTTAGAGTTTTAGGTTTTAAATTTGGGTTTATGATCTATTTTGAGTTAATTTTGTATATAACGTGAGGTATGGCTTGAAGTTGGGTTTTTTTGGTTTGTTTTTTGCTGTATGACTATCCAGTTGTTCAAGCACTAGTTGTTGAAAAGATTATTCCATTGAATTGCCTTTGCACCTTTGTCAAAATCAGTTGTCCACATGTATGGTCTATTTCTGGACTTTCTTCTGTTTTATTGATCTATTTGTCTATCTTTCCACCAATAGCACACTATTTTGATTACTGAAGTTTTATACTGATAAGTCTTGAAGTTAGGTATTGTTAGCCTTCCAACTTTGTTCTTTTCAAAGTTGTTTTGGCTGTTCTATAACCTTTGCATTTCCATGTGGATTTTAGAATCAGTTTGTCAATTTCTACAAAAAAAAGCCTACTGGGATTTTGATTGAGATTGTGTTGAAGCTATAGATCAATTTGGGGAAGAACTGAAGCATCTTAACACTGAGTTTGCCAATCCATGAACAAGATGTATCTCTCCATTTGTTTAGATCTTCTTTAATGTCTTAGCTGTGTTTTGTAGTTTTCAGAGTATAGGACTTTCACATTGTTTGCCAGACATATCCCTAGTTTCTATTTTTATGCTATTATAAATGGTATTTTTAAGAATTTCAGTTTTAATTGTTTATTGGTAATATGTAGAAATACAGTTGATTTTCATATATTGACCTTGTATTTTGTAACTTTGCTACACCCACTAAGCTCAATAGCAACTCTTTGGTGGATTTGGATTTTCTACATAGATGGTCATTTTATTTGTGTTAAGACAGTTTTACTTCTTTCTTTCCAGTCTGGATGCCTTTTATTTATTTTTCTTTCCTCGTTACACTTGATAGCTCCTCTAATACAATATTGAAAAAAAGTTGTAAGAGCAAGCATTTTTACCTTGTTTCTGATCTTAGGGAGAAAGCATTTATTCTTTCATTAGTAAGTATGATATTGGCTGTATGTTTTTCATAGATGCCTTTATCAGGTTGATGAAGTTCCCTTTTATTCCTAGTTTTCTGGAAAAAAAATTGTTTTTTAATTCTTTTTTTTTAAATTTATTTTTGGCTGTGTTGGGTCTTTGTTGCTGTTTGCAGGCTTTCTCTAGTTGTGGCGAGCAGGGGCTACTCTTCGTTGCAGTGCACGGGCTTCTCATTGTGGTGGCTTCTCTTGCTGTGGAGCACGGACACTAGGCACGCGGGCTTCAGTAGTTGTGGCACGTGGGCTCAGTAGTTGTGGTGTATGCGGCATGTGGGATCTTCCCAGACCAGGGCTTGAACTCGTGTCCCCTGCATTGGCAGGAGGATTCTTAACCACTGTGCCACCAGGGAAGTCCTGAAAAAAATTTTTTTTAAATCAGAAATGGATGTTAGAATTTTTCAAATGCTTTTTCGCCATCAATTGAGATGATCATAGTTTTTTCCCAATCTTTTAATATAATTAATTACATTGACTGATTTTTGCATATTAAACCAACTTTGCATTTCTGGGTTTTTTGTTTTTTTGGCCGCGCCATGCATGGCTTGTGAGATCTTAGTTCCTTGACCAGGGATAGAACCTGGGCCCTTGGCAGTGAAAGCACGGAGACCTAACCGCTGGACTGCCAGGGAATTCCCACTAACACCTGTTAATAAGAATTTTTATGTCTGTGTTGTCTGCAGTTTTCTTTTCTTGTAGTAACTGTAACCGAGTCCAAGCTTACTTTGCTCACCGCCTGACAGGCCAGTAAATCGGGAGATGAGGTGTTGAGGCAAGGAATACGACTTTATTTGGAAAGCCAGCAGACCATGAAGATGGTGGACTAGGGTCCCCAAAAGACCATCTCATCGGGGTCTGGATGCCAGTTTCTTTTCTAGAGTCAGAGAGGGAAGTAAAGTAAAAAGGCAAACTAGAGAGGGAGGAAGTAAAGTAAAAAGATCCATCAGTCTTGCAAAACATCTCCTGGAATGGCCAGCCTCAGTGAGGGGATGTGTTAATTTATTCTTTCTTGCAGCCATTCACAGGTGGGCAGGGTTCCCTGAGGCAGGCCATTATGTATGATTATAATAACAAAAGCAACGGAAAGCAAAGGTTAAAGTCAAAGAAACAGATCCAACATGGAGTCCCATTTAGCTCTTCCCTATTACATATCTTTTTCTGGTTCTGGTGTTAGAGCAATGCTCATAGAATGAGTTGGTATGTAGTTTTTCCTCTTCAGTTTTCTGGAAGAGTTTGTTTAGAATTAGATTGATTTCTTCTGTACATGTTTGTTAGAACTCAGGGAAGCCATCTGGGCCTGAAGTTTTCTTTATTGGAAGGTTTAACTACAAATTAATTTTATTTAATAGATATAGGACTATTCTGGTTATCTGTTCTTCTTGAGTGAGCTTTGGTAGTTTGTATCTTTCAAGAAATCTGTTCATTTCATCTAGGTTGTTGGCACAATAACAGCAACAACAATTTATTGGCATAAAGTTATAATATTCTCTTATTATCCTTTTTGATATATCTAGAATCTGTAGTAATATTGGTAACGGGGAAGAGGTAAATCGGACTCAACGTTGGATCTGTTTGACTTTAACCTTTGCTTTTCGTTGCTTTTGGTATTATAATCATACATAATGGCCTGCCTCAGGGAACCCTGCCCACCTGTGAACGGCTGCAAGAAAGAAGAAACTAACACATCCCCTCACCAAGGCTTGGTCAGTTCCAGGAGATGTTTTGCAAGACTGATGGCCCTTTTACTTTACTTCCTCACCACCTCTCCCTCTCTGATTGTATAAAAGAAACTGGCATCCAGACCCAGAAAAGATGGTTTTTCAGAGACACTATTCTGCCATCTTCTTGGTCTGCCGGCTTTCCGAATAAAGTTGTATTCCTTGCCTCAACTCCTGGCCTCTGATTCATTGGCCTGTCTGGTGGTGAACAGAGCAAGCTTGGACTTGTAACAGTATTACCTGATATTGCTGATTTGTGTCCTCTCTCTTTTTTTTTACTGATCATTTTCGCTAGAGTTTTACCAATTTTATTAATATTTTCAAATAACTACCTTTTATATTCATTAATTTTTCTCTGTTTTTCTATTTTCTATTCCATTGATTTCTTGTCTGGTCTTTATTTTTCCTTTCTTCTGCTTTCTTAGGTTTCACTTTTTTACCTTTCTTAAGGTGGAAATTGAGGTTGTTGATATGAGACTTTTTTTTTTCCAATGTAGGAGTTTAGTGCCATAAATTTTCCTCCAAGTACAGCTTCTAAGTTCTCTATCCAGTGCCCTATGGATTACAAGATTTTCCACTCTAGCTGGTGGGAAAATACACTACTCCCAGCTCTGTACAAGCTTCAGTGATTGTTCCCAGTAATCCTTTTCCTTGGTTCTTTCCTTGGCCTCTGGTCACATATATTGGTTAATACTCAGTTGAATTCTCCAAGGGGTGGACCCTCTGCATTTCTCCAGAGTTCTCCCTCTGCACTTCTCCAGAGTTCTCTCTCTTTGTAGCTCTCATCTTTCTAGTACTCTACCCTGAGAACTCCAGCCATACTAGCCTTCCAGACTCAAAGCTCTGTCTCCTCTCAACTCAGGGAAACCACCAGTCTCTGCCTGGGTACCCTTTCCTGCACCACAGCCAGGAAACTCTCTTTGTAAGCTGGGACAGTCACCAGGCTTACATCTTTTGCTTCTCATCCGTTAGGGATCACTGTCCTTTGTTGTCTGATATCTAATGTCTTGAGAATTGTTGTGTCATACATTTTGTTTGGTTTTTAGTTGTTTCAGGTGTCTGAACTATTTTTATACACAACACTTTTGACATCAAATGTATGGGGTTTTTTTGTTTGTTTTTTTGTTTTTGTTTTTTTTCACACCAACAGGCATTTCTCTAACTCTGAACAGCAACTCGGTGTCCTACAGTTCAATTTTGATGCTACCTGCCTGGAGTTAGTATCAGACTCCACAGGTTTAAGAGCTCAGTCCCACAGGACTGTCCTCACTTCAGATGCCAGTCTCAAGTATTAGGTACCCCGGGTACCCTTCTGTCTGACTTGGCTACAAAGTTGGGAGTTCCCACAGCCCTCCCCACTTTCAGGCTCAGTAATTTGCTAGAACTACTCACAGAACTCAGGAACTCTCTTTATTTACATACCAGTTTATTATAAAGGATACAACTCAGGAACAGCCAAATGGAAGAGATACATAGGGCAAGGTATGGGGGAAGGGGCATGGAGCGTCCATGCCCTCTCTGGTGCACCAACCTCCCAGCATCTCAGTGTGTTCATCAATCCAGAAGCTCCTTGAACCCTGTTTAAGGTTTTTAATCAAGGTCTCATCGTGTAGGCGTTATCGATTAAATCATTGCCTATTGGTGATTAGCTCAATCTCCAGCCCCTTTCCCCTCTGCAGAGGTCAGTGGGTGGGGCTGAAAGTTCTAACCATCTAATCTGCCTTGGTCCTTCTGGTGACCAGCCCCCATCCTGAAGCTACCGATGGGCCCCAGTCACCAGTCATCTCATTAGCAAAGAAAGATACTCTTATCACTCTGGGAGATTTCCAAGAGTTTTTGGAGCTGTGTGCTAGGAACTAAGGACAAAGACCGAATATTTACTTTTTATTGTATCACAAGGTAGGAGCATAAATCCAGTCGCTTACTCTACCTTGGCCAAATGCCAGGTTAAAATTTTACAAGTTGTGTTGATTCAGGTATGTGTGTTTGAATATTTTCCAAGATGTGATTATAGGTTAGCATTATTACATTATGAAACTAAGCTAAGGAGACTGCAAGTAGAAAACAAAAACAACAGCCTCTCAAAAAATCCACCTTTTAATTGAATACAGAGACTTATTCTCAGATAAGAACTCCATATACCCACTTCTACATGGAAACATTTATTGATACTGTGGTCGGGAACTAAGATCCCTCAAGCTGCATGGTACAGCCAAAAATAAAAATAAAAGGAAGAAAGGAAGGAAGGGAGGAGGGGAGGGAAGAGGGGAGGAAGGAGGGAAGGGAGGAGGGGAGGAAGGAAGGAAGTATCCTGCCAACAGCAGAATATCAGTGCCCAGCAGGCCATGAACCCCTTGAAAGCTGTATCCACATTCATCATGAACTTTTAGTTCTTTTCAAGAGTTGTGTAAATTTACAAAATGTTAGCAATTATATTAACATTCTTCTAAAATTATTGGGACTTCCCTGGTGGTCCAGTGATTAAGAATCCGCCTTCCAATGCAGGGGACGAGGGTTTGATCCCTGGTCAGGGAACTAAGATCCCACATGCCGTGGGGCAGCTAAGCCCACGCACTGCAAGTACTGAGCCTGCACACTCTGGATCCCACACGCCACAACTAGAGAGAAGCCCACGTGCTGCAACGAAGAGCCCATGCACCGCAACGAAAGAACCTGCATGCCACAACGAAGATCCCACGTGCCGCAACTAAGACCCAACGCAGCCACATAAATAAATATTAAAAAACCAAAAAACATAGGTGAGCTATGCTTTAATAAAAATAAAATTACTGAGTTATTTCATTAAATAATTTCTTAGTGATTCATCATGTCTATGGAAAGGTGTGATGAAGAGTCTGCTATAGTTTATTAGGTATGCTGACCGCTACACACCCTTGTAATTTGTGTAGAGATATATGACATGATTGGAAGAGATGATGAAACTATCTTCAGGCACTAAAAGACTGAAGCAAACTGAAGGGTTTAAGAATAGGAAAGTCGCTATTAATGAGACCCCTGCAGAGATTACCAGGAAAGGGAACAGGATACTGAATAATGAGTTCTTGACCTGGAGTGTGCTCAAAGGATGAAGAGGAACAAATTCAAAGCCTTAAAAAAGCCTTTAAACTGAACATGGAGAGGAAAAGAGAAGGTTGCTCAGATAAACTCATCAATCTCACTAGTATACAGTATGGCAAAGATAAATTAGAAAAAAAGAATGTCTGGCAGTTAAGAGATACTCAGTATTTGTTGAATGGGTGAGTGCATGAGCCAGTGAGAAGTGAATGAACATGCTTGAGGTGCCTGGTGAGTCACACAGAAAATATTTAGTACGTGAGGACCCTCAGGGCTCACGTGGTGGCTATGTAACCAACACCCAGAGTGTGGATGATGATGGGTGGGAAACTGAAAAAAAAAGTTTAAAAAGACGGTAAGCTAGTGGTGTATTATTTTTGGACAAAGTAGAGAATAGAAGAATTACTGACCTCCTATTTGACTTTTGATGATGATTAATTAAAAGAAAAGAAGAGATGGCATGTTAGTTTCAAGTGTTTAGAGGGATTTCTTCTAAAAAAGATTAAACTGATTTTTCATGATTCCAGAGGACAGGGAGGAAGAAGACATCCACCTTTTCAGCCAAATTAGCCAAAAATATCTTTACTCTAAGTTGCAAGCAGATCACCCCTTACACTCTAGAGTAAATACGCAAGTCCTACGTGAGTGAGACTGTCTAGGAAAAGAGTAGAGAAGACCAAGAACAAGACCTCGGTGTATCCTTTACTATAAATAACTGTGAATCAACTGTATAATTAGCCATGTTTGTAAATTAAATTATGGTTTTGGCTCCTAATTTGTGATATTTCTTTGTGTTTGTCTTTTACAGGAGTGATTCTAATCAAAGCCCAGATTTTAGAGCTAGTGTTTCCCATTACAGCATCTCTGAAGATAGCTCTAAATGCTCACAGTTCTCTGAAGATTATTTTTTCTTCTCTTCCCAATATTATATATACTGGCTGTGCAAAATGTGGATTGGAACTAGAAACAGATGAGAACAAGATCTACAGACAATGTTTTAGCTGCTTGCCGTTTACCATGAAGAAAAAATACTATAGGTAAGGCAACTAAACAAGCCAGCGGGATGGAAAACGTTTAATATTATAGGACTGGAAGTGACCAAAAAATTACATATATCAACTCTTTCTAATGAGAACTAACTAGAGCTAATCCAAGAGAATAAATTGTTCCTCCTGAGTGATAAATAGCTATTTATGAAAGCAGAAATTGCCCAGTAATCATAACAGGAATTTTTCAAAAGCAGTAATTGGGGGATTTTATTGTCTTTAAGCAGCTATACTGAAGAAAACTTTTACTTGGTTTACATTTTTAACCAAATTCTAAATGGCTCATAAGAAACTCATTTCCCCACCTTAACATATTATTGGAATTTAAAGGTTAAAAGTAATTATATGATCTAACCTCTGAGTTGTGGAAGCTAGTAAGGTGTTTAACCTTTCTGTATCTCAGTTTCCCCAACTTCATATTAGAAATTAAGGATAGCAGACTAGCACTCAGTGTTTTATTCTCTTTTCTATGTCTAAATACTGCAATATCTAAAAACCGTATGCAAATATATTCAGCATGTTATCATGGAATACTTTAAGAAAATTTACAGAAGCTTAGTCCATAAGCTTTATTTCCCTTTACATATATTTATGTTTGTTATAAATAAGTAAATGAACTTTGCTCTTACTTTGAAAGTTGCTTGGCTGGAAAAGAAAATTGGATTCAGATGCGTGGTCCCCTCCCTTCGCCTCCCCCCAGTCCATTCTCCACAGCTGACAGAGTGACCACTCCCTTCCTTTAAAACCTTTCCAGAGTTTCCCATCACACTCGCCTCTGCCGGCTCATCTGCTGTACTCCTTGCCTTGCTCACAGGGCTGCAGCTGTACCGTCTTCTTTCAGTTCTTTAGACACTCTGACTTTTTCCTCCTTAGGGCTTTCTCACATGCTCTTTTCTCTGCCTGACTCCACGAGGCTGGCTCCTTCGTGTCTTAGTTCAGTGGCCGTTCATCAGAGAGGCCTTCTTAGTCACCTCCTTTGTTCTCTGTTAGAGTGCCGTGTGTGTGTGTGTGTGTGTGTGTGTGTGTGTGTGTGTGTACCTGGAGTCGTTTACTTGCACATTGTCTTCTAAAAGACATCGTTACTGAGATATAATTCACATCCCATCAGATTAAGCCATCTAAAATGTACGATTCCATGGCTTTAGTAGATTCACAGGCTTGTGCAACTGTCACCACAATCAATTTTAGGTCATTTTCATCTCCCTCTCCCCCAAAGCCCCACACCCATAGCAGTCACTTATTCTCCCCTCCCACCAACCCATAGCACCCGCGAGTCGAATTTCTGGCTCTATAGGTATGCTTATTTTGGACCTTTCATATAAATAATCATACAGTGTGCAGTCCTTTGTGACGGAACTTTTTCTTAACCTGTTTCAAGTTTCATCCATGTTGTAGCATGTATCAGTACTTCATTTTTTTTATTGCCACGTAATATGGATATGCCACATTTTATTTATCCATTCATCAACTGATGGATATTTGGATTATCCCCACTTTTTGGCTATTGTAAATAACACTGCTCCGAACATTCATGTACAAATTTTCGTGTGGACATGCTTTCATTTCTCTTGGATGTATACTCAGGAGTAGCATTGCTAGGTTGTATGGTAACTTTCTGTTCCTTTTGAGGAACTGCCAAACTGTTTTCCAAAGCTGCTGCACAATTTTACTTGCAGTCTCACCGGCAATGTATGAGGGTTGCAGTTTCTCCATGTCCTTGTCAACACTTTTTATTATCTGTTTTTCTTTTTGTCACTTGTGCTTTTCAAGCAACATAAAGAAACATCATATCTAAGAAAAGTATCATTCCTAACCCAAGATCAGGGAGGTTTACTCCTATATTTTCTTCTAAGAATTTTATAGCCTTAGCTCTTATGTATAGGTCCATGATCTATTTTGAGTGAATTTCTGTATGTGGTATAAGCAAGGGGCCCAGCTTCATTCTTTCACATGTGGATATTCAGTTGTCCCAGTACAGTTGGTTGAAAAGACTATTCTATCCCCATTGAATCATCTTGCCACCATTGTTGAAAAGCTTATTGTCTTTCTATCCTATTAAACTCTTAAGTTCCTTGAGTGAGGGAACCAGGTCTGTCTTATTCACTAGTGTATGCCCAGTGCTTAGCACACTGCATGGTACAAGGTATCGAGTATGTATTTGTTGAAATAAAGAATGGAGGAAGAAAGATAGCCTGGGGAAAGAGTATAGAGTGTAAAAGAGGAAAGAAACTAGAATCATCATGTGGATAAAGGGGGAAGTAAGTTTTTAGAGGGAAAATCAGTAGTCATGTTTTAGCTGTTACACTAAATTCCCCTATACTAGTGAGTCTTTCTAAATTCTGTTCTCAGTTTATTTTTCCCCCCCTCTGGGTATATGTATTTAATTCAAGCTTTATAATTTAGATTCAGCATGAATCACAATAAATGGATCATCAGCAGAGTTACTAATAGAAAAATTATCATTGCCATTGCCAGAAACATAGATTTTAATTCCTGTACAATCATTACCAATTTTATCTCCAGAAATAACATCACAATATGTACCAGCAGGAAGACCAGTTTGCAAAGTTGAAGATAATGCCCAATCATCATTGTTAAAGACAGTGAATCCTCTGTTTCCTCTTCCAAAAGTTACTTGGTTGCTACCATTGTGTTTGTAAAAGGTTGGCCCTCAACTACATTACGGAACACAACCATGTTCCTCATTTGACGCCATTGATGTTCACAGACCCAGTCATTGCCACAAGTAGTATCTTGATTTCAATTTATTTTTTAATACTTTATTTTTAAAAGACGTATATCCCTGTCTTTAAAAGTACTTAGATAGAATAATATTACCCATATTGTTTTGTTCATATTGTTTGTTCCTTAGAGTGTATCATGGCATTCCTCTCCTAATAGCACTTATAAATCTTCCTCATTCATTTTAACAGTCACATAATATTCCATTGCATGAGGTACTGAAAACTATTTACCTAGTTCCTTGTTTATTGACATGCAAAACAGTTTGTTTTTAATGAGAAAGAATCCAGTAGAAAAAAATAACTTGAAATTGATTGTGAAATACATGATTATCATCTTTATTTTATTTCTAGAAATAACTTACACAGCAGTGTAAAATAATGTCTTCTTACATTAGTATCTGAAAATTTAAAATGAATATGGAATAAATAAAATTTATTAGTTTATCACTTGAAACTCTTTTTTTTTAAAAAAGCCCTTCTTTTATTTCTGGGATGTTCCAGGACATCCTAGAGTTGTTTTAGTAATTTAAATTAACCCTGCATAAAAACCCAGTGATTTTTGAAATTATATTGCATTTAAACATTTCTTTAATTGAAAATCTTTTTGAGGGTCCTGTGCTGTTTACTCTTTTGTAGGCCAGCTTTAATGACCATCGTTGATGGAATATATAAGGTTTGCGTCCATGTAGGATCAAAGCTGATAGAGAAGATTCTTCTCAACATTTCTCCTGACTGGCTCAACAGAGTTATAGGTAAGATATCAACACGCCATCAAGAGGTTGTTCTTGGTGAAACTATTCATTTCAGGAGTGTAGATAGTATATTGGAACAGAAAGAACACTACACTGTAAATTAAGAGGGTTTTTTTGTCAGTATATAAGCTTAAGTGAAACACAAGACTATACACACTACTATATATAAAATAGATAATCAACAAGGACCTACCTGGTGTCCAACACCAGGACCTTAGTTTTATAATAGTTAAGTAAATGAATGTGCGACACTATATAAACATATAAAGATGGTCCAGTGTCAGTGGTGTGGATATGTAGGATCTTCAGCTCTGATGATAGGTCTAGTCAGTGGCTAACAACAAAGCGAAGATGACCCATTTGTCACATGCTCAAACTCCATCCTTTTCTCATTAGTCTTAGACTCTCTAAGCAGTTGAGTTAATCTGGTTCAATTGATTGCTCTGTCTGTTAATAGTGGATTATTTTTTCTGCTTTCATTTTTGCTTGAATGCTGAACATTGCATATAGAACAATACAGACTGAGGTAAATAGTATTTGTACCTGAAGTGGGCATGCCTGTTTTCCTAGACCTTTACTGGGAGTTGGGGGTGGGCAGAGTAGTTAATCTTGTCAGACCATGAGTCGGATTTGAGTTTTTTTTTGTTCTGGTTACCTTCCGGTCACCACTGGCCTCCAGTTATCTAGCATTATGTATGCTCATGGTGGGGAGTGGTTCTCCAGAGAGTTTTCCCTAATATTCCTGCTTCACCAGTCAGCTTTAACCCTTCACTCTGTACCTGGGCCTCAGAGAGAGCTTCTCTTCATGTGCTTATACCTCCCCAGGCTGTACAACCTCTATTCGTTGTCATTTGGTGCATCCCAGCCTGGAGGGAAGGGCAGGAGTGATTCTCTTTGATTCTGGTCCAGCCTTAGTCTTCCACAGGCTCTGCGTGTCTGGGTCTTGGATGTGGTGCTTTCTCAGTGACCCTGCCCCTCCTGCCAAGTCAGCCACGCTCTGCCTCGTGTCCTTGGTGGGTATCTTTGTGTGGTCCTGCCCCTCTCTCAGCAGCAGGGCACCGCTAATGGTCTTGATCCAGGGTGGTTTTCTGCCCTTCCCCCAGGGATAGAGGGATTTTCCTTTCACCTTTCCTCCATCTTCATCCTCACCATCTGTGTCTTGGGGCAGTAGGACTTGAGGTCTTCCTCCAGCAGTTTAAGGCTTTTGTTCCTTAAGGGAGCCATCCTGAGTGGTGTTTTGTGCTTTTCCTCCTGGCAGCTTCTCCCCTTTCCCAGGCCTTCACCATAGCTGGAAGCTTTCTCTGATGTCTTGCCCTGCATCCAGCCTTGTGAGTACCTGGTGAAGATGAGAAGAGCACGTGCCCCCTTGTCTTTGACGCTGGTACACGCTTGGCTTTTAGCAGTTCATTGAAACTTGAAGCACATTCTTCATTCTTGCTTGTTTGGTGGACTGTCTTCTTTCTGAGCTCGGCCCCAGGTAAACCCGTGCTCCTGTCCCGTCTCTCCTTACACTGCAGTCTTCTTGGCAGCCGTACAACCTTGGCTCACTTATAGGTCCAAGAAGATTGTGATTTTGTAGTTTATTCAGCTTTTTCTAATAATTGTTAGGGTAGGAGACACACTCTTCCCAGTATTCTACTTCCTAATCGGAAGTCTCTGTTTTTTAAATTCACTTTCTTTATTAATTTTCATTCTTTCCACTGTTTTCATGCCTTTTCTCATTGCTCTTCGTTTATTTTCCGTCTTGTCTTTTCATCTTTTGCACAATGGCAGTTAGTCTTCATTTCTCAGAGAAGCGTCGTTCTCATATACAGTATAGCCCTGTGTTTTGCCCAGTCCTGAGACAATTAAAGTCCTCCTTCTTGGCATTAATTAAATCGTATCCATAAGTGAAGATGTGGGCACCGTTATAAAGTGTTCATCAGATCATTCAGGTTATCACTAACCTTGATTTTGTTTTTAGCTTATTAAAGTGAAAATTCAAAAATTTTAAGTGTTGTACAGAATTCTCACACCTCCAGGAATATGTCATGGGCCCTCCAGGAGTCTGTAGACTCAATCCAAGAAAGGCTGGTGGTGTTGGTCAGGGAACCAGTAGAGTCTGAGCATAGTCAGTGGTGCCTTGTCTGTCTAGTGTTGAGCAACTTGCTAATGACTTAATTGGATGTCCTCAAAAAATGAGAGGAAGCATATAGGACAAATGCAGAATACAATGACATATCCACCTATAATCTTAGTATTTGTATATATTATCAAGATTTGATATTAAGTAACCAACTTAGAGTCCTGTTATATGAACAATAAATATGTGTATATGTAACTGTGATAAGAGCTATAGACTAGATAAATATAAGAGTACTTTTCTGATATGGGCATGCCCTTTTTGTTTCAGCCTTAATTTAGGAAAAGATTAATCTCAGTTCTTCCCTCAATTGTTTGAAGAAGCCAGGGGCTGTACCATAACAGGAAACACCATCAGTCTGAACAGTGCATTACTTGTGCCTTCTCTCCAGATCAGCAGGAATTGTGCCTCATCATTCTAGAGTAACCTGTGACTAGAAAGAGAGGGGGTAGAAAGAGACATTTACAGTGGGTTTGGGACTTGAGAAACCAAGGGAAACAATGAACCCTTCAATGTGAGCATGTCCACACTCCGGGAAGGGATGCTAAGAGCCCTTCATGTTTCCTCTTCCTCAGCCCCTCCCTCAGACGTCACCTACAACCTGGTCGCCGCAGACCTGCTCCATGCCTTGCTGGCGGGCAGTGGGGCACCTTGTGTCCTGAAGGTGCAGAGCCTCTTTGTGTTAGATGAAAACAGCTACCCGCTACAACAGGATTTCTCCCTCCTGGATTTTTATCCTGACGACAGGAAGCACGGGTCCCATGCCCTTCTCTGAGACCAGAGGAAGAAACTGCAGGCACTTAAAGGAAGAGCACTGAAATGATTTGTCTTTTGAAATGAATGACAGGGCTTTTGCTCAGGGTTTTAAAATAAGTATATTTTTTAAAGAGAGTTGTGTTAAAGATATTAATTAAAACTTTTCTTTCCCTGAGAAAATTCTTTGAGGTTTTTGTTTTTTGGTCTTTCCCTTTCTTGCTTCTAAAAAATGATCTAGCAATGAAGGCAACACGCAGCATTTCATCAGGATGAAAGGCTCTCTCCATTTAGTCCCTGCTCCATTCCAGGCACTCTCCTAAGTACTAGGACGCGGACCTGAGGCGTTTCCGCAGGAATTGCTTTTCTGCTATGGTCACAAACTCTAAGTGCTTTCCTTACACCTACATTAATAAACCATAGACATGACATGATTTCCTTGATTATAACTATACATGACTATGGATTAGTTCATATAAGCCTACGTTTAGACAAGTTCCAGACGAGCATGTCTTTCGATAAAGAGGCATTGAAAATGTAGGAAACATGGTCATGTTTCAACTCTTTATCAGGGGAGGCAGAGAGTCACATTGTTCATTTCTAGGATTTGAGTGCCTCACTGAATTTGCTTGCCAGCAGACACTTTGCAGTTGGTTCTCTCATTACGACTGTAGCAGCAGCTCGTAGAGAAGGGTAGTCACCAATGAGGAAATAGGGAGCGGTACTTAACCTGGAAGTTTGGAGGATTACTAGATTAATCATATTGTTTGAACATAACTAAATCCATGATAAAATGAACAAGTTTATTTTACTAGGTGTGTTTTTAAAAATTCTTTTGGTTCATTGAAATTGTTTTCTCTAATTCAGGCTTTTTTTGTTTTTAACTTGGCTTCCCTAAAAATGAACCTCAGGAGTTTTGTGATTCTCCTCAAAACCATATACAACAATGATTGTATGAGAGTGCACACACACAAAAGTACCTTTTTCTGCGGAGAAGGGTCTGTAGTTCCCAACAAAATCTTTTTATATAGTATATGACAATTTCTTGTCATGGGAGATCAGGCTCCTGCCTGATCTCTTCCACTCCACAACTCCCTCCAAATGGTAACTCCTCTCTCCATCCTGGTATCTCTGATTCACTTCACTCCGTGCTCAGATAAGCTCAGATAGCAGGTCAGCAAATTGTCTGCATAATCAGATACTAGACAAGCTAAGGAATTGTCCTTATTTGCATACGTGTATAGTACAATGTATTCAGCACTGTGAATATACTGTCTGGAAGAATCTTACCAAAATCGTGTAGTGATTCCCCTGGGTGGGAAATCCTAGTTTTACTTTATTCTTTATTTTTATTTGATGGAATTACTAGGAAAATGTCCCTAACTTCTAAAGAATATAAATTCCCTATATTAAAAAAGATCACTTCACTGGGAATTCCCTGGCAGTCCAGTGGTTAAGACTCTGCACTTCCACTGCAGGGGGCATGGGTTCGACCCCTGGTTGGGGAACTAAGATCCCGCAACCCGTGCAGTGTGGCCAAAAAAAAATAAAAAATAATAAAAAGATCACTTCCCAAATATAGAAAAAAAAATACATTCATGTAACCAATACCCCAATTAAGATTTAGAACATTTCCATCATTCTAAAAATTTCTCATTTCCACCTCCAGTTAGTCCCCTGCCACTCATGACAGGAAACCACTGTTCTGATTTCAATTACCATAGGTTAATGTGACCTGTTCTTGAACTTCATATAAATGAAATCATATAGCTTATATTCCTTGGTGACTTGCTTTTCTCACACAACATTTTTGAGATTAACCCAAGTTTTTATGTGACTCAATAGTTTATTCTTTTTATTGCCAAGGAATACGCCAATTTTATGAATATATTACATTATCCATTTTCCTATGAAAGGTCACTTTCAGTTTTTGGCTGTTATGAATACCTATAGATGTGTGGCTATAAACAAGTCTTCCTGCGGATGTATGTTTTCATTTTGAAGCTGGGGGCGTGTGGTAAATGCCTATTGAGATTGCTGGTTTATGGGATAGGTGTATATTTAACTTTATAAGACACTGTCAGTGCACAGTTTCCAAGACTGCACAGTTTTACACACCAGTCATGTATGAGGATTCCAGTTTTACATCCTTGCCAACAATTGGGGGTACCAATCATTTTCATTTTAGCCATTCTAATGGGTATAAAGTGGTTAAAAAAATCAGGTTAGTGGCTATTTTGGTGGGAGAGGGGAAGGTAGTCTTTGGGAGCGGGTGCAAGGGAAGATTCTGGGAGGGCTGGTTTACCAGTTAGCAATTGCCTCGCAGCTCTGAGGTAGGAGATAGGCCCCAGGCTGAGCAGCTGCAGCTGATCTCCTGCCAACGTTTTGAGATGGGATACCAGCAGGAGCAGTGGGCCCTGATTGGGTGCGTTCTTGTGGATTTCCTGGCCTGACACAAGCTCAGAGAAGGCCCTCAGTTTAGGGGAAGGACAAGAGGGAGAAGATGCCTGCTGGAACCCATCGTGGCTGAGTGATGTGCCCCACACCAGGACCAAATATGGAGACGATTGGCCAAAACCAAAACCCAGAAAACTGACCCTATATAAGCAACCTAAGTTGCCCCTATTGCGTGCAACTCACTCTGAGCCCGACTGTGTGCTCCTCCAAACGTATTTTGTTTTTTCCACACATACACTGCCTCTTCCACACGTATTTTGCTTCTAATAAACGCTTTTATCTTTTTCACATTCTTGGTCTCTTTGCTAAATTCTTCAAAGAAAACAAGAACTGAGGTCCTTTTTCCAGCTTTTCACCTCCGGAATCAGCTCCAAATTCGTCCTTCAATATATGCTCTGCAGACGGAATTCCCTTAAGCGTCTCTCCTTCGCAGTGAGTGTGATGCTAAACAGTAGAGGGCGCTAGAGATACATTGAGGGAGGCAGGCGCTTTTCTTGCTGTTTCAGTAGCCGCTCATCAGTCCAGATTTGAGTGCGAGGACACCGACCGGGTGGCGCTCTGCTCCGGCCACATTCCCTGGACGCCGCCGGTCCCTCCACCAGCTTGCGGCCGGCCTGGCCCGTCAATCATGTTCCCATAGCCCTCCTGACAAGGAGGCCACCAGCTCCAGCCCCCTATCCGTTCTGCACCGGTGTGCCACCCACCCATCACCTACTCCCTGCGTTTGTCCTATCAGATTTGTCAATCAGCAAACCGGTAAAAACATATTACCAAAGGACAGATAGAAATCAAATCTGGTCACTTGCTGGATTATACTTCATCAGTGGAGATGAACAGATAATTTATACAGACAGGAGTGAAAGAAAGAGGAAAGAATGGAGGGCGGGAGGGAGGGAAGAGGGGAAAAAGGGAGGATGAAATGCGGAGAAATGCACAGCCACCAAAGGTGCACAAACAGAAGCGGCTCTATCCAATAGGCCCTTAAAAGTCCTTTAAAGGATCCCAGGCTGTGGGACTGTTTTGGCACTACACCGTCGCTTTTTTGAGGTTTCTCTGGCTATATGTGATAAGGACACCATTTTTAGACATCTGGAGTCTGATTCAAATTCCAGCTTCACCACTTCCTAGTTCTGGGGCCTGAGAGATGGCATCTCCTCCCTGATGTGTACTTTCCTCACTTCTAAGTGTGGGGCAGTTTCTCCTGGACTGCTGTGGAGTTTAACAAGCTGATGATGTGCAATGACCTAGTACAGTTCCTCAGAGCTAGTGCCTTTCTCCCCACGTTGACAGTCATTCCACTCTGAGAAACCCAACTCTGAAACTGAGAGGGGAAGAGTGATCTGAGCAAATAATTCCATACTTGAAAATTAGGGGGAAAACCCCATAATAAGTAGATATTCCAATCTGTCTTCATAAAGGCATATTAAATTCAATTAAGGGGCTTCCCTGGTGGTGTGGTGGTTGGGAGTCCGCCTGACGGTGCAGGGGACGCGGGTTCTTGCCCCAGTCCGGGAGGATCCCATGTGCCACGGAGCGGCTGGGTCCGTGAGCCATGGCCGCTGAGCCTGCGTGGAGAGGCCACAACAGTGAGAGGCCCGCGTACCGCCAAACAAACAAACAAATTCAATTAAGAAATATATCCATTTTGTTGAAAGATCCGGCCTTATAGAATGTAATCAGCAAAATACTTGATCCTTTTTTTCCCCAGTCATCCATTCAAACCTGCTTGGCAGGTAGCTTCTCCCTGCCATTTGGATAAAATCTAGGGCAAGTCCCATGACTTTTTTGAGCACTCTTATGTAACAATAAATTTTTTCCTATAACTTCTACTTGCAAAAACAGGTTATGTTCAGCACTTGAAATGTCCAGTCATGCAGTAATCCAAACCTCCAACTTCATTTATTTTTTTATTTTTATTTTACATTTTTTATTGGTGTATAGTTGCTTTACAATGTTGTGTTAGTTTCTACTGTACAGCAAAGTGAATCAGCTATACATATCCATATATCCCCTCTTTTTTGGGGTTTCCTTTCCATTTAGGTCACCACAGAGCATTAAGTAGAGTTCCCTGTGCTATACAGTAGGTTCTCATTAGTTATCTCCAACTTCATTTAAAGTGTACGCCTCCCCCTCACTCCTGCCCTGACCTGGGCTCATGCCTATAGCAGGCCACAGCAGAAGATCGGCTTGGAGCACTGTTTTCCTGTTTCTCCAATTTGTGCTCCCACTCCTCTTTTCCCAACTTGCTAACAGGGATTTCTGATCATCCACACAGGGGCAGGGAGGGGGTATGGGAAGGCCACCTAAGGGGCAGGAGAGGTTCTAACATGACCAGTTATGAGCTAGAGTACTCACAAGGGTTCTTCAAGAGCCTCCTTTCTCTGCAGGTTCCTGTGTCTCAGGTTTGCCCCAGAGTGTGGGTTGGCACACAGCCCCCTCCCCATCCCCTTTAAAGGTCTTATTACATTTTTTGGAAATGGAAGTCTGGAAATTATGCTTCCTGACACTTACGAACAGGGTTCCAGGATGCGTTTACCAAATGTGAGACACTCAGGTGAAGCTAGAGGGTGGAAAGAAGGTAAAAAATCATCCTTTTCTCCCTTTGACTGTGACATTTATGACAGCAGGATGCTCAAGGCTCTTGCAGTAATTTGAGCAAAGAATTTGTGCAAATTCTGCCCAGTCATCATTATGGGATACCAAATAGGCAGCAATGGCTTTGAGACCTGGCAGCAGCTACGAGGCAGGGAGGTCTCCTCCTCAGGGACTGCACCTGCACAGCCAAGCACAGGGCCTGGCTTTCCCCATTTCTAGGGAACATCAGTATGGTGCACTGAGTTATCACCCCAATCCTTAACCCCCCCATAGCTGTATCCATTGCTATGGTGCTTTGCAGTTCCTCTCACAAAAAGTGTAGTTTACCTCCCTGCCCCTTGATTTTGAACTTGGCCACATGACTTACTTCAGCCAATGGGATATTAGGTGACACAACACAAGCAGAGGGTAGAAATGTGTTTGCCCTTCTTCTGCCTTCCCCATGAGAAGAGCTTTCCCTGGGTCCTTCAGCTGGAGCTCAGAATGAACAAACATGGAGCAGGCCTGGATGAGGACCCAAGCCTGGCCAGACCCACAGCTTGAAAGTGAGTTGCCTAACCTAGATCAGCCCACACTCAGCTGACCCATAGATGTGTGAGAAATAAATGCTCATTTTAGTATAACACCGAGATGTTGAGATTGTTTGTTATGCACCATTATTCCAAAAATAGCCAACTGATACAAGCAACTTTTCTCCTTTTAGCTTCATCAGCCTCCCAAGAAGGCTGTGTAACTTGTGTCATCAAATTCCCTGTATAAAATCACTCTTTGCTAAGAATTCTTTTTCTGGGAGAAGAATTCTTAGAAAATAATTATTTTTCTGCTTGAGTCAGAGTTATGTTCATTGCTGAGAACAACTAGAAAACCTGAACCAAATACAGAAAACTTCTTTGCTGAAGAGCTGCCAAGTTGACAAGCATTTGGTGGACCACGGTCTCAGAAGGAGGAAAACACAAGGAGATGAGATGACGTTCTGTGAACCACTTTTCCCTTCAGGAAACTGGCTGATTCTAGTTAAGAGGCTGAGCATTTGGACAGAGGGCCATGGTTAAGAGGCAGAAAAGGCAGCACTCTGCAGCTGGAGAGACAAGACACTGGAGATTGGGGTTGCCAAGGCAGCTGGGGCTGGAGGGGCCAAGATGTCAGATAAAAGGGAGACACAGAAAAGAAATTCTAGGGAATTCCATGGCGGTCCAGTGGTTAGGACTTGGCACTTTCACTGCGGTGGCCCAGGTTCATTCCCCATTCTGGGAACTAAGATCCTGGAAGGGATGCTGCGTGGCCAAAAAAAAAAAAAAGAAAGAAAAGAAAAAGAAGTTCTGAAATGTGAATAACATTTTAAAGCCATTGAAAGAAAAGGAAATGTCAACCTAGCATTCTATATTCACAAAAGTTTCTGGTGGATTTCTTAGGATTTTCTATGTACAAAACCATGTCATCTGCAAATAAATATAGTTTTACTTCTTCCTTCATGATCTGGATGCCTTTTATTTCCTTTTCTTGTCCAGTTACCCAGCCACTGCAATTTGGCAAGAGATAAAGAAGGCATAAAGATTGGAAAGGAAGAAGTAAAACTACCATTCACAGAGGCCATGACTATATACAAAGAAAGTACAAAGAATCCACAGACAAACTATTACAAGTGACTTGAGCAAGGCCACTCGCTAGGCACAAAGTCAACATACAAGAATCAATAGAATCTCTCTATATTGGAAACAAACAAATATAAAACACCTAAGAATAAATCCAAGAAAAGAGGTGCAAAAACACGTTCCTGAAAACCATGAAACATGCTTAAGGAAACTTGCAAAAGACTTAAAGAAATAGAGGGATACACCATGTTAATGGGTTGAAGATTCAACATTGTAAAGATACCAAATGGCCACCAAACTGATCTATATACTCCGTGAAGAATCCAGCCAAATTCTAGCACTTTTTTGGTGTGGAAATTGAGAAGCTGGTTCTAAATGTTTTATGGAAATGCCAAGGGCTTCATGCTGCTGGGGTCACCTTGTGGACAGTATCGAGATAGCCCGGGCTGGCTGTCGTCTCTGGTCTACGGGAGGCACTTGTGTATTTTTTACCCTGACTGCGTCTGTAGACGGGGGCCAGTCCAGTATATCACCCCCACCTCCCCATCAGAGCAGAGAGCCTGCCTGTCTCTTGCCATTGAGATTTTTCAACCGTGAGTAGGCCATACCCGTCCATGCTGTCCTGCAAAGGGAAAACTTACCAACTTTTCCAAGTGGCCCTGGAAAGGTCACTGACAGCCATGAACCTCCCCTTGAAATGTGGAGGTGGTTGGCACCTGTGGTTTCATGACCCCAGGTGAAAGGGGAACAGTTCCATTTTAGTAGCTGGCTATACACACGGAGAATACACAAACAGAGAATGCCTATTATGTGCGTGCTACAGCACTATTAGAAATTCCTGGAGCGTGGACTACATTAAAAATGTACCCGTGAAATAAGTGAGGAAAAGCAAACACAAGGTATTCTGTGCGTATGGACCACCACCAGCAAAGCTTATATTTGTGCATTGGCAGACAATGGAGGTGAAGTCAAAGAGGCACAAACCGACGTCAACATTCACTACTTGCTTTTGCAGAAGTTGCTTCACTGCCTAAGAAAAGAGAAGATTCTGTTTTAAATGTTGTTCGAATTACACAGTAACGAGGCTTGAATCTGCAAGTTTAGTAGCATTTGGGTGAAAATACAAACTGTCTGATAAGTAACAGTGACAAGCACAAGGGCTGCCGGTGACCTTGAGTACATCTTCACGGGAAGTTGAGGGAACTTCCATCTTAATGAAGTTTACACCGACACCTACCATAACACAATAATCATAGTGGAATTGCTAGGCTTACAGGAAAAGCTTTCAGCCCTGTGGGCTATGCTTTGGCCACATGCTTTCACCATTTCATGCCCAAAGTGAGAGCCCCAGGAGCGGACGCCCAGAACCCGTCCACCACTTGGTACCTGGGTGGGCTGCTTTCTCCTGCAGGTGTGAAGCGAGTGAGTCGCGAGCGCCAGGAGCCTTTTCTCCCAAGCCGTGCTGCCCAGGCATCCTGGGGACTGTTCCGCACCTACATGCTGATCCAGTTTCTCAGATTGTGCTATTTATTGTGGACCAACCGAAATAAACGCTTTGGGCAGTTCATTTTCTCCACCAGGCAGAAGGCAGAGAAACCACAGAGGAAAAAAGTGGAGGCTGAGCATCAACACATCATCAGTTTTCCAAGTTTCCCTGGCACTCCATGCAACGTGCACAGCTATGCTTTCGCTCTAGAGAGTATTTCTTCCCCATGCCTGAGATTCCGGTCCAGTTCGAGACTGGGATGACCAGGAGCCAGGATTCCAAGCCCAGGCAGCCCCACGGGTAAAGAAGGATGGAATGAGTCAGGAGGGCCTCTCGTGCTGGTGAGATGTAACCCAGCGGCCGCAACACTGTCCTGGCAGGGGCTCTCTTGTCGTCTCTTCTCTCCTGCACAACGGCACTCGTGATCCCCCGGCTCGGGCTGGTCCTGCAGCCCAGTGAGAATGCTGGATGCGGCGTCCAGGCCTGTGGCTGTCAGGCCTGGCTGTGGGGAGATAGGGCTCCTGGAGCAGACCCGAGGTCCCTGCCGGGGTCAGGGCTCAGTGGTGCAGCAGAGCGCGTGCCAGCGCCTCACCAGCTCCTTGGGTTTGCTAAGCATCTCGTTCCAGTGCTCCAGCTCTTTGCCTCGGGCGTACATGTAGGGGCCCACCACCACCCGGCCCAACTCGCGGCTCCCTGCGGGGGGGCGGGGCGGGAGAACACTGTCATTCTCTGGAGCCCAGAAGCCACATGACCTCATCCATCCCCAGTGCCTTCCCTCTCTCTCTCTCACTCCTCCCCTCGAAGGAAGTAGCCAGCCCCCTCCCTCTTTAACAGCCTTCAAAGAGGTCTTGACTTTGATCTGGAGTGGCAGCTGGCAGGGGAAGGGAGCCCAGGTGGAGAGCCTGCCTTTCCGTCGGGGCACCCACTCTGCCCCCACCCTCCCGGTGGGCCATCAAACCTGCCTCGCATCAAAGAGCCGAGGGAGGAAGGGGCCCCTCCAGAAGGAAGCCCTCTTCCATCAGCCTGCTTGTATATTCAGGGGGAGTATCCAACAATGATTTTCACCCACCAACTACCACAGTGGAGAAGGGGCTTGAGCTCTGGCCCATGAGACCAGCTGGCCCGACAGCTCTGCCTCAGTGACAGTGGACACTGGGGTGGGAGGCAGTATGGGAGAGCAGCCTGGGATAACTCCACCCTCTCATCCACACTGAACCTGACCCAGGACCCTCAAGACTTGTACAGAAGGCGTGAGGCAATGCAAGGGCACGTAAAGAGCCACGGCACCAGGTCGCTGGGCTGGTGGCACGTAGCTGTGCCGTCTCCAAACTCTCTGGTGATCTGCTCCAGGAGGCGGTAGCAGAGGCCTTCCTTTAACCTCTTTCTAGGGTGCCATGGACAATCAAACCCGAGTAAAGCTGGGTGTGAATCCCAGCTCCCTCACTAGCAAGCTCCGCGTTCTTGGGCAATCATCTCAGTCTCTCTGAGCGCTAGTTTCCGTAGGCGGAGAACAGAAACCATGCAGCTCCCTCCAAAGGGTCCGCGCTTCCTGCATGCACAGCATTGCCCCCACGGCCTGAGGTTAAGGGGGCAGCCTTACTGTCCCCTTCGGCCCTCTGCAGCACTGCCAGGCTGAGGCTCGCCGTGTCCAGCTCGGCAGGGTCGGCCTTGAAGCTGAAGGTCTCGCTGTACACAGGGTTGGCGGAGCCCAGCACAGCCGAAGTCTTCTTGCACTTGACAAACTTGTTGTGGTTCATCAGAGACACCTTGACAAGCACACCTGGGGGGCAGTGCAGACCGCGGGCTAGGAGGGGCGAGCAGGGGCCCAGTCTCCAGCCTGTGGGAGGTCCGGCTGGGAGGGCACATGCCCCGCCTGGGCGCCAGGACCCCATTACTCACAGCTGCTGCAGCCAAAGGGCGTTACGAGAGGAAGCGGGGTTGATTACGGGGTTGATTAGTGTACTGCCTGCAGCCGAGGAAATGCTCGGCTCCCTTCCTCTTCTCTCCTCTCTGTCTCCGGAACGCACCCACGGCCGGGCTGGGCTTTGTTCCTGGAACCTAGCACCACACTCCCATCCCTCCCCACAGGGGGCAGGTCCTGCCTGCCGGGTGCTCAGGCCTCCTGGGGCCCCTAAACACCTTCTCCTTCAGAGGCCAAGTTTTTTTGGGGGGAGGCTTAGATGGGTTTTGGATCCGCAGTGGAGGGTTGAATGCCAGCTTGCTTACAGAGAGCCAGAGGCAGAGACGCATGGGGGCAGACACTGTGGCTGGGGGGGTTCACAGTGGGGCGGGACATGCGGGGTGAGCCCGAGCAGGGCTCCTGTGCCCCCAGCTCCCAGGCTCCAGTTGAGTGACCAGCTCTGCACGCAGGGGTGCCCCCACCACCCCCAGCTCCCGGGGCAGGGGGGCTCAGGGCCTCTTCCTGGAGGAACTGGAACCTTCGCAGAAGGGCAGGGGCGGAGTCAGGCAGCGCAGGCAAGGAGCCAAGACACCGCTTTGCGAAAAGGGAGGGGCAAACTTGGTCTCAGGTGTCTTAGGGGTTTTGATGGAGGCCAAGGAGACGCAGCCCTGGGATTCACATAAGGAAGCAGCTTCTCACGCCACAGCCGCGCAGAGCGGGAGGGCGTGGCTCGGGAGGCAGTGATGCTCCCAGCAGCACATGCGAGCAGAAGCTGGACGGCGGGGGTGAGGGTCCTAAGCTCACGGGGTGGGCCCTGCCCCAGGGCGAAGGCTTACTGACAAAGCTCGCGTCATCCTGGAGGAGTCGGAGGCCCTTGGCTCGCAGCACGATCACCGTGAGGCGGTTCAGGCAGTCGTTGTAGCTGAGGCAGAACTGGAGGTCGCCAAACTTGGAGGGAGGCTGGAGAGGCCGAGAGGAAAGCACCCCTGTCACCCTGGTAGGTACTGGAGGCCCCCATGCCCTCCTCCTTCCTCCCAGCAGGCAGGCCCTGGGTACTCCGTGACATAGCCACACTCCCTCCTGGAGCCCACCCACCATTTTACAGATGGGGAGTTGAAGGGGCACGCTGAAGATCACACAGTAGTAAGGACCAGAGCTAAGGATTCAAACCCGGGTCTGGGGTATTCCAAGGCCTATTCTGAGCCACCCGGACCCTCACTGGGGGTTGGGGGAAGGGTAGGTAGTTTCCTTGGCTAGTCCGTTTGGGGTGTCATCTTTCACAGCTGTCTGATCTGGATGGGAATCCAAACGTGGATTTTTCAGGATGCTCCAGGTAATCTGACCTCCAGGGCAGAAGAGGCTCAGGCACCCCTCCCTGCCCAGGCTCCACACACCCTCCTTGTCCCACGCAGCTCCGGCCCGGGCCCACCATGCTGAGTCACGCTTGTAGGGGTGGTGGGCAGTATGCTGAGGGCTGACACTGGCCAGCAGGTGCTGGGCCACACCTGCTGGCTGTCCACGGTAGTCTGACACATGGTGGCATATGTCTGGTGACCCTGACCTTTACCTCCAGGCTCTCAGCCTCCAGGTCTCTCCAGATGACGCGCCGACAGTCGCCCGCCAGGGTCTCCGTCCTCAGGGGGAACAGCACCTGGCCCAGGAGCTGGTGCTTCCTCTGCCTGTCCACGTGGTACACCGTGAACCTCAGCACCCTCTGGGTGACACTCTTGCTGGGCACCTGAGGGAGATGAGGGCCCAGCTGGGCTCAGGTGTGGAGTCAGGAGATGGGATGGCGTGGTATGTTCTGGATACAGGATCCTTCCATGAGGGGTGTCTCAACCAGGGACCTGTGCACCCCAAACCCAGGCATCCTCGGGGGACCCTTTGCTGCCATTGGGCCAGTATCCCGGGGAGGTGGCAGGGTGTGCTCCAAGGACCAGCAGCACACACCACCCCCTGGACCTCAGAAGTGCAGGACCTTAGGCTCCACCCAGACCCATGAAGCAGAATCTACATGTTACAGGGCATCCAATGATTTGCCTACACATAACCGTGTAAGAGGCTCCCGCACTGGAGCCCAGGGAACCCGCCTGTCTCTGCTACCTGAGTTGGGCACCTGAACAGCCCTCTCCCTGAGACTCAGTCTCCTCACCTGTAAAACGGGATCATGTTTCTTACTCTCTGGGTTATAAAACCACGAATGGCAGATGGTTAATTAATAGTGATTTTCTCCTCTTCTTCTTCTCCTTCCCCTTCCCCCGTAAAGCACAGAGAGGCCAGGAGCAAGTCGGTGCAGGGACAGGGCAGGGAAGTGGTGGGTGTAACTACGCAAGCATGACGTGCGGCTGATCCAAGCCTCCCCACCTTGGATCTGGATGTCCTAAGAGGAGCAGGTTCACCTGTGAATTCTCACAACCTCGGCACCAGCAGGACAGCCAGGGGCTGGGCCGCGTGCCACCCCTCTTCTCAGTGCTCAGCCCCGGAAGAAGGCAGGAGTCACGCTCTTCCCAGATGCAGACTGGCCTCTCCTTACCTTGCCGACCAGCCTGCTGCCCTGCTCTTAAAAATGTTTGTCCAGGGCCTCCCTGCAGCTCTTGAGTGCTGGCTTCCCGTAAGGCCCCAGTCACCTGCTGAGGCTCCCAGGCCGCCGTGAGCTTGGCTCGGTGCCCCGGCAGCCTCAGCACCTCCAGACCCTGAGCGCATCCACCCACCGTGCTGCCAAGGCACCACCTGTCGCAAGATGGCTCTCAGGTCCTGCTCTGGCTTCTGACGGGACGGGTGAGTTCCTGCCCCCACCCCAAGGGGCCTGGGGGGTCTCCCCCTCCGCCTTCCGTGGATAACCTTGCCAGAGAGCTCCTCGTGTTCCAGGGCTTGGGGTGCCTCCTTGAGCTCATGAGCCAGGGCCTGGCATTCAGTGGGTGTTCCAAGAATATGTTTCTGTTTCTCACCTCCAGGCAACCTGGACAGGAGGAGCCTAGCCCTCTGCCCCCTCATCCCTCAAGTCTCTCATCTTCCCCCACCATGCAAGGGTGAGGGCTCTTGTACACCCTGACCTGGCAGGAGGGGTAGAGCAGAGCCTGTGGCACAGGGGTCCTGGGGGCTGCAGAGCCGTGGTTAGCACAGAAGGCTGGGGCTCTCCTGCGCAATGTCTGTCCTTCCCAGGCGGGAGAGGGCCCCAGACCCTGCCCGCTCCGGAGGCCATACCTGAAAGATGAAGTGCTCGTCGAACTGTGGGCTGGTTGTTCCGCGTTTGGTCTTGGACTGGAGGAAGCGCCGCTCATCTGGTAGCAGGTGGAGCTTCACCAGGGGGCTACAGGGCTCTGAGGGGGCTTGCAGCCGCTGTGCCTTGATCAGGCCCACCAGCAGTCGCTCGGCCCACTGCTGGTATTCCACAGAGAACCACAGCCGGCCCAGGCAGCCCTCAGGGAAGTGGGTCTCACTTTTGTCCTCCGGAATCTTGTAGAGCTCTGGATTGATGGTCCCCACCACGCATGCGTCTCCTACAACACAGGGGCTGGGAGGACTGGCAGGCCAGGGGAAGGCGGGGGCATGGGGGACAGCAAGCTCTGGGCTCCACTGCCACACCTCTCCTGGCCCAGCCCTTCCTGGCTGAGCTTTGACCAGGCGGTTCACTGGCCTCTCCTGACCACATTCGCCCCGCTCTCTTCTCCAGACTGAACACAGCCCCTCTCTCTAGTGCAGCTCCCCCAAGAGGCCTTCTCAGCACTAAGGCATTCTACATCCAGGCCTGCTCCTCCCTGGGGCTCCTAGCGGAGGCCACAGTATTCATTCAACCCCTGCTCTCGTGACTGACCCCCACCCCCAGAGGTCAGGGCCTGCAGGGCGGGGCGCAGTTCCCAGCATCTGGCCTGGCCCCTTTCCATGGTGTCCAGAGGGTGTCTCAGTAATATAGTGTTGTGCCTGTTCTTCCTCTTTAAATTAGAAGGGCCCAGCTGATTACTGGGTGGTTCCGGGGAGGCCTTCAGAGCACAGAGGCAGCAGAGAGCTGTGCGCCCAGCTTCCACCATGCCGCCTTCTGCATTGGCCAACCCATCATCCGGAAGCAGGACACAGCACAGGTTCTGCACCCAGGAACACCAGGGTTCCAATTCCAGATCTGTTGCTTACTGCCTCTGTGACCTTGGGCAAAGCACTGTTAACCTCCGGAGCCTCAGTTTTTTAATGTGTAAATTGGGGTGATAATCCCTCCCCCAGCCCCAGAGTTATGGTCTAACTCCAAAATGGCACATGAAACCACATCTGGCCCAGGCTGGGGTGCGGCAGGCATTTGGTAAACCCAAGCACCTGGAAAGAGTGGTCACTGGGCAACTCTGGCATCCCCAGGGCCATCCAGGCTCTTTTCTGGAGCCAGGCCCATGAAACCAGATGGGTCCGCCCTGGCCTGAGCAGACCATGACCCCTGGGCAGGCCCTGGTGGGCACACTCACCAAGATTGCTGCGGATGGCATGAGGCAGGAGCTCCGGGGCTGGGCAGGGGTCCTGTGGGGCCTGGGCCCACTCTCTGCTGCTCAGGGGCACCCAGTCTTGGCTTTGGAGGGAAGGGGGCACCACGAATGGTACACCTGGTGGCCTGTCCAGAGGCACGGAGATAACACGTAGGTGGCTAGTGAACAGTGTGGCCTCAGAGCGCTCAGCCCAGAGGGGTTGAGTGCCAGGCACTGGAGGAGAAAAAGCCAGCAGGAGCCAGGAGGAGGCAAGAGCACCATTTTCTGGGCCCACACCAGGGCGCGCACACACACACACACACACACACACACACACAGCCAGAGGCAACATCTCTGTCTGCCCACAGCAGTGCTGACTTGGAGAAGGAGCACAGCTTCTGGAGTAGGTCTGCCTGGGTTTGAATGCCTCTTCTGCCACTTCCTAGTTGTGCTATCTGGACCCATTACTTACGTCCACTTAGCCTCACTTTCCTTAGCTGGAAAACGGGCTTCATAACACCTGCCTCACAGCTGTGGTGAGAACTGTGGGGTTTCTTTGTGATAGCTCCCGACCTGCTGACAGCACAGAGGAGGCCCTCCATAAACAGACCTTTCCTTCCCCATGCCGCTCCAGGGGAAACGCCACAGGGAGGGCCCGAAGCAAGAGCAGGAGCTCCCTTGGCCCCAAGGCCCCAATCCTGCCTCACCTGCTCGCCTGGGTCCTGGCATCCGGTGGGCAGAGCTTGTGTCCCTGTGTGCTGGAGGCAGCCGTGGTCCCTGACAGCTCCTCATAGGCGAACGTGGCGCAAAGCCTCTTCCAGAGACACCGGCTCACCACCATCAACAGCAGCAGTAGCAGCAGTCCCCCAAGGATGCCCGCAATCACCAGGGCCACCTGCTCTGGGGGCAGACACCACCGGGATGTGATGCCTGGGGAGAGCCACTCCCCTTCACACCACTGGCAGGCTGGGGACAGAATTTGAGCAGCAAGGCCACCCCCCTGGGTTGGACCCCAGGGATAACACAGAAGCAGGTTTAATGTATCTGCTGGGGAGGGGTGTTGCTGGCTGGGCTCTGCTGGGTCTCAAGGAGAAACCATTTCCCTTATGGTCCTAGTGCACTGGGCAGAGCTTTCTAGTTTCCCTTGGAAAGCAGCTGGCCTGGGACTTGGGATTCTGGGTGAAATGAACCATTTCCTTGTGCTCCTGCGTAGAAATTAACCCTTCTCTTATGAGAACCGCCATCTTCCCTGGACTCCTGTTCAGGCTTGAGGGTGAGCTGGGCACCCTGCACTTAAGGAAAGCAGGGGAAGGGATGACGGCCTGGGGGGCACTCAGAGCCCTACCCTTTGGGTCCTGGAACCTGCTGAGAGGCTGGACTGTAGCTTGAATTCTGTAACTTTCTCTAAAAACCGCTCCCTCCACCGAGCCCTCTCTCACAGCAAGCCCACTTAGCGGAGTCGGTGGGAGGCGGTGGAGGGGATGTGGATGAAGATGGGAGCAGCGAGCGTGAGAAACCGAAACACAGGCACTCTGCTACCGGCACCTGCACCCCACACTTGCCCGGACCTGGGAGGCTTCAGTCTGAGCCGGCTGAGAGAGCTCGGACCCTCGATCCTGCGCTAAGCAAGGAAGGTCCCTCTTTCGGGTCACGTGCGGGCGCGGGGCTTCCCAGGCTCTGGGGTCAGGACCCGGTTGGGTGGTGAGAAGGAAAGACACCCACACCTCCTGACCCGCAGCTAGCTGCGAGGAGCGGGCCTTACGCTCCATCCCCGCACCCCGCTAGGAGCGGGAGGCAAGGCAGGGCTGCGCCCCAGCAGAGGCCCGCGGGGTGAGGGAAAGTGCTGCAACAGGTGGCTGAGGGGCCGGGGCGCGGAGCGCGGCGCCGGGGTAGCGGGTGAGGAGGCGAGGGCACTTACCCTCCATGGGGCTGCTCTGGCCGGCCGTTGGGGCGCGGGCCCGGGGCTCGGTCGCCCCTCCCGCCGCCGCCGCCGCTGCAGCCGGGCGGATTTTTAAAGCGCCGAGCGGGGCCGTCGGACGGACGAGGGGGACAGTACCTCGTTGCGCTCCGGTCAGCAAAGAACGGCGGGGGCAGGGACCCAGCTCCCGGAGGCCGCGGCTCCGCCCCTGCCCGGCCCTGGTCGTGGCCCTGGAAGGGCGCGGAGCCGACCATGCGCTCCCGGAACCGAAGGGCTCCGCGCGGGGCGGGGCGCCCGGGGGTCCCCGCGGCTGAGGCGCGAGGGCCAGGTTTCTCGGGCGCAGAGCTAAAGCCTGCTCCGCCCGCGTCTGGTAGACGGCTCCGCACCTGGCTCTTCACCCCTGGCGGCCTTGGCACGCGCTGTGCCCGTCTAGGAATGCGCCTCCACCTTCCGCAGATCCTCTGCAGACTGAGGCCCAGCTCCGACCCCTGCTCCCGGGAGCTTTCGCGGATTTCAGGGCCGAGTCTCCGCGCCCTGTCCGGCCCCGGCGCTGCGGTCTGACCGCGGGGGAGCGCAGGGCAGCGCCCAGGTTTACAGGTTTGCCGGCTCAATAGACACAGACAGCAATGAGGCGTTGGAGAGCGCATATTCCGCAGCTCAGTTGGGTTCATAATAGTACTCCCTCTAGGGTTAACGTATCTAATGTATTCAGATAGGTGACTGGCTCAAGGCTGGGGGAGCGCGGCGCGTGCCAGCCTCTATTGTGATTATCTGACGGAGGGCGGTTTCGCCTAGGCCTCGTCCCTACTCTGCACCCACAGTAACCTTTGTTTGTTTGTTTTCTGGCCCAGCCGTGAGGCTTTCGGGATCTTAGTTCCGCGACCAGGGATCCAACACATGTCACCTGCAGTGGAAGCGAGGAGTCCTAACCACCCACTGTCACTATTTCTATAGTGATTACTGTCAGACTGCAGGGGCTACGCCAATGGAGGCTGGTGAACGCAACCTTGACGGAGAGGCTGGAGTAAAGGCCCTCCTGGTCCGCAGCCTGCTCTCAGCCAGCGTGCAACCCCGTAGAGGATGAGCACTCTCCCAGGGCCCCGTACGGCGTCCCTGCGGAGAGCTCTTGTGGGAGCGTCTTAGACTTCGAAGCATCTGTAAGTGGGGAAGGAAAGGAAGATATTTGTGGGCGGAGGGAGGGTCGGTCTTGTTGTTTCACGGTCTTGAACGTTGTGTCCAAAGACAGAGCCTGAACCTGAGCCTGGACCTTGCTCCCAAGTGACACCTGTGCCTATCAAGGGAAGGAGGAGGCAGGGTAGACAAGGTGAAGAGCCCGCCAGTCTGTCAGTGTGCCTTAGGCCCCGCCCTGCCTGAGCCCTAAATGACCTGAGGTGGGATGGGTGGTGAACAGGGATCCCACTCCCTTCAGGGGAAGGAGTTTGTCTGGGAGCCTTTGGTCGCTAGAGTGCAGAGGAAGTGTGGTCAGTCTTTTTCAGGATCTAGATGGGCGTGGGGTGGTGAGAAGATGGGGGACCTCTCATTCCACTCCACCCCCTCACCCTGCTAGGTAGAGGCAGGGCATTTCCCCCACTGCCCTTTCCCCTCCCTCCGCGACCAGTCTTATTGGCTGGAGTGTCTAGAAGACCTGAGGCCCTGACCTCTGCTTTCACCAGACTGGAGATGGGGGCGGTGTCTCAGGAAATGGGGCTTTAGTGGCCCCAGACCTCCCCGTCTTTCCCCTCAGGTCTGAACTGGATGTCTGTGTTACTTTCCCGTTGCTGCTGTAACAAATAACCACAAATTTAGTGGTTAAAAAACACAAATATGGGTTTCCCTGGTGGCGCAGTGGTTGGGAGTCTGCCTGCCGATGCAGGGGACACGGGTTCGTGCTCCGGGTCCGGGAGGATCCCACATGCCGCGGAGCAGCTGGGCCCGTGAGCCATGGCCGCTGAGCCTGTGCGTCCGGAGCCTGTGCTCCGCAACGGGAGAGGCCACAACAGTGAGAGGGCCGCGTACCGCAAAAAAAAAAAAAAAAAGAAAGAAAAGAAAAACACAAATATATTACCTTACAGTTCTGGAGGGCAGAAGACTAAAATGGACCTGCAGGGCTGCTTGCCTTCTGGGGAAAATCCATTTCCTGACCTTTCCCAGCTTCTAGAAGCTGCCTTCATCTTCAAAGCCAGCAGCAGCACTTTCTCATCTCTCTGACTTCCTGTCATCTCCATATCTACTTTTTCTGCCTTTCTTTCTTTTTTTCTTAAATTTTATTGGAGTATAGTTGATTTACAATGTTGTGTTAGTTTCAGGCGTACAACAAAGTGATTCAGTTACACATATACATATATTAATTCTTTTTCAGATTCTTTTCCCATATTGGTTATTACAGAATATTAAGTAGAGTTCACTGTGCCATAGAGTAGGTCCTTGTTGGTTATCTATGTTATATATAATAGTGTGTGTATTTTAATCCCAAGCTCCTAAGTCATCCCTCCCACCCACATTTGCCCTTTGTTAACCATAAGTTTGTTTTCAAAATCTGTGAGTCTGTTTCTATTTTGTAAATAAGTTTATTTATATCATTTTTAAAAAATTAGATTCCACATATGAGTGATATCATATTTGTCTTTCTCTGCCTGACTTACTTAGTATGATAATCTCTAGGTCTATCCATGTTGCTGCAAATGGCATTATTTCATTCTTTTTTATGGCTGAGTAGTATTCCATGGTATATACGTAGCACATCTTCTTTATCCATTCATCTGTCAATGGACATTTAGGTTGCTTCCATGTCTTGGCCATTGTAAATAGTGCTGCAATGAACATGGGGGTGCATGTATCTTTTTGAATTATGGTTTTCTCCAGATATATGCCCAGGAGTGGGATTGCTGGATCATATGGTAGTTCTATTTTTAGTTTTTTAAGGAACCTCCATACTGTTCTCCATAGTGGCTGTACCAATTTACATTCCCACCAACAGTGTAAGAGGGTTCCCTTTTCTCCACACTCTCTCCAGCATTTATTGTTTGTAAACTTTTTGATGATGGCCATTCTGACTGGTGTAAGGTCATAGTTTTGATTTGCATTTCTCTAATAATTAGTGATGTTGAGCATTTTTTCATGTGCTTTTTGGCCATCTGTATGTCTTCTTTGGAGAAATGTCTATTTAGATCTTCTGCTCAATTTTTTGTTTTTTTGTTTTGTTTTGTTTTTTGCAGTAGGCAGGCCTCTCACTGTTGTGGCCTCTCCCGTTGCGGAGCACAGGCTCCGGACGCGCAGGCCCAGCGACCATGGCTCACGGGCCCAGCCGCTCCGTGCATGTGGGATCTTCCAGGACCGGGGCACGAACCCGTGTCCCCTGCATCGGCAGGCGGACTCTCAACCACTGCGCCACCAGGGAAGCCCTCTGCTCAATTTTTTATTGGGTTGTTTATTTATTTATTTTTTTGACATAGAGCTGCATGAGCTGTTTGTATACTTTGGAGATTAAACCCTTGTCGGTTAGTTTGTTTGCAAATATTTTCTCCCATTCTGTGGGTTGTCTTTTTGTTTTGTTTATGGTGTCCTTTGCTGTGCAAAAGCTTTTGAGTTTAATTAGGTCCCATTTGTTTATTTTTGTTTTTATTTTCATTACTCTAGGAGGTGGATCGCAAAGATATTGCTGCAATTAATGTCAAAGGGTGTTCTGCCTGTGTTTTCCTCTAAGAGTTTTATAGTGTCCAGCCTTACATTTAAGTCCTTGATCCATTCTGAGTTTATTTTTGTGTGTGGTGTTAGAGAATGTTCTAATTTCATTCTTTTACATGTACCCGTCCAGTTTTCCCAGCATCACTTATTGAAGAGGCTGTCTTTTCTCCATTGTATATTCTTGCCTCCTTTGTCACAGATTAATTGACCAAAGGTGCTGTCTCCCTCTTTCTTTTTTTTTTTGGCCTCACTGCATGGCTTGCAGGATCTTAGTTCCCCGACCAGGGATCGAACCTGCACCCCCTGCAGTGGAAGCGTGGAGTCTTAACCGCTGGACCACCAGGGAAGTCCCCTTCTTTCTTATAAGAACCTTTGTGATTACATGGGGCCCACCCAGATAATCCAGGATAATCTCTCCATCTCAAGGTCCTTTTTTTTTTTTTAAATTGGGAAATAGTTGTTTTACAATGTTGTTTTAGTTTCTACTCTACAGCAAAGTGGAGTTCCCTGTGCTATACAGCAGGTTCTCATTAGTTATCTATTTTATACATATTAGCGTATATATGTCAATCCCATCCCCCTTTTCCCCCCTTGGTGTCCATACATTTGTTCTCTACGTCTGTGTCTCTATTTTTGCCTTGCAAACAGGTTCATCTGTACCATTTTTCTAGATTCCACGTATATACGTTAATATACGATATTTGTTTTTCTCTTTCTGACTTACTTCACTCTGTATGACAGTCTCTAGGTCCATCCATGTCTCTACAAATGACCCACTTTCGTTCCTTTTTATGGCTGAGTAATATTCCATTGTATATATGTACCACATCTTCTTTATCCATTCGTCTGTTAATGGGCATTTAGGTTGCTTTCAGGACCTGGCTATTGTAAATAGTGCTGCAGTGAACGTTGGGGTGCATGTGTCTTTTTGAATCATGGTTTTCTCTGGGTATATGCCCAGTAGTGGGATTGCTGGGTCATATGGTAATTAATTACCATATGGTTTTAAATTAATTAATTTATTTTTGGTTGCATTGAGTCATCATTGCTGCGTGTGGGCTTTCTTTAGTGGCGAGCGGGGGCTACTCTTCATTGCAGTGCGCAGGCTTCTCATTGTGGTGGCTTTTCTTGTTGTGGAGCGTGGTCTCTAGGTGTGCGGGCTTCAGTAGTTGTGATTCTCGGGCTCTAGAGTGCAGGTTCAGTAGTTGTGACACAAGGGCTTAGTTGCTGCGCAGCATGTGGGATTTTCCCGGACCAGGGCTTGAACCCATGTCGCCTGCATTGGCAGGTGGATTCTTAACCACTGCGCCACCAGGGAAGCCCCCATCATTGTAGTTTTGATTTGCATTTCTCTAATAATTAGTGATGTTGCATCTCAAGATGCTTAACTTAATCATATTTACTAAGTCCCTTTTGCCTTACAAAGTAACCTGTTCCCAGGTTCCAGGAACTAGGGAGTGGACATCTTTGGAGCTTTTGTTGTGCTGAGCACAGTGTCTGGGCAGCCCTCTGGGAGAGATGCTTTATATTCTCCTTCCTCCTGCTGCCCGAAGCTCTCAGCTTGCTCCTAAGCTGGGACCAGGCAGCTAGCAAGGCCCATGTGCCCCCAGATGGCAATCCTCCAGCCGCCATGACCCCTCATTACCACAGCATACCCCTCCCCCCTTGACTCGCGACTGCCCTGTCTGCCTGACCACTCCTCCCTGATGGGCATGGCACACATTCATACCCAGCCACTTCCACAGTTGGGCCTGAGCTGCCCTGGGGCCCTTCTGGGTGTGGGGTGGGGAAGTGGGTACTCCTGGAAAAGGCAATGCCTGTGGCCAGTCAGGAAGTGCCAGGCCCAGAGCTGCCCATCCTCCCCCAGCCCTGCGCTGTGCCTTCCCAGGGCGCCATCTTCCTCCCCGGCCTCCTTCCCTCACCACTCATAACCAAGCAGTCACCAAGTCCTGCCTCTTCCTCCTCCATCCATCTCCATCACCATCAAGAACTTGGCCCAGGTCTCCGTCATGCCTCCCCTCATCAACTTTCTCTCTGTAGTTTAGATTCGATCCTATACCCCTGCCCCAGCTTATTTCTTCCAGGCTCCTCTCCCCATTCTCACCCACCGGGACACCCCATATCCCCCCGTCCCTCTGCAATGCTCAGGGCCCAGACTGGTGGAACTGCTTCTGACAGCTCTGCCAATGCACCAGGGGCCTTTTCATTATGCTGCCCTCTCCCTGCCTGAGATAGCCAGGGGCCCCGTCTCCTTCTTCACTGCTCATCCTTCAGGATGAGACTCTAGTATCTCCTCCTCCTCCAGGAAGCCCTTCATCACCCTTTCCTTGTCCTCACTGTACCTGCAGCTGCCATGTTGCTTTATAGGAGTCTGTGTCTGTGACTGATACCCCAGCTCACTCTCCCTGGCAGACCAGAACCTCCGTGAAGGCAGAGGGCCATGTCTTATTTATCTCAGCGTTCCCAATATCTACCTCCCGGCCAAGGCTGTGCTGAATGGTGGATGAAGAGCTTGTGCCCTCAGGCTGAGCTGCTTCCTGGCTTCTGCCACCATTGTCCATGGCTCACACATCTTGGGCTCACCCTTCGGGGTCTGATAGGAGCTCCTTGACCTAGCCCTGGACACCAGCTGCTGGGGCTTACACTTACTTTGCCAGCTCTGTCTGCAAGCCCCTTACATGTCCAGCCAGCCCACTGAGTTCTGAGTCTTTCTTCTTCCACTAGAAAATGAGAGCAGATGGCAGGAGGGAAATCCACCTTCCTTGTTGCTCCTCATGGGCTGAAGGGCCCATGCAAGGCCCCTGGACACCATTTCCTGTGGAGATGACCATGAACAAGGCCAACAGCCACAGGCACTGTGGTCAGTCTCCCTCTGTCCACTGTCCCGTGGAGGCTCTGAGACCAGGCTGGCCTGGAGCCAACTCCGCAGAAAAGAATGGGCTCTGAGTCTGCCTGCAGCCCCGGCCCTGCTTCCTGTTTTCAGATCTTGCTCCTTACTGGGCCCCTGGGAGCTGGGAAATCTGGAAACAGCAGCAGGCAATGTTTCTGTTTTCCGTGGCCAAAAGGAAGTCATATTTCCACTGGAAAAAGCATTTCCAAGGAGGGTTGCAGGAAGTCCAAGTGTTTAAAAGCCTGCAAATGTCTGCAGGTGATTAATAATTCAGTGCAATGGATGATTCACGCAAAAGGCCACTTTCAATTAACCTTAAGAATCAGCCCTGTCTAAAGTGTCATCCATCATCACTTAGGAACAGAGAGGCCAGAGCAGGATAAAGGACACGCTGAGAAACGTGTGGAAGACTGTGTTTCTGACATTTATGTCAACTCCAGCCCAGTCACCCCAGGTCCCTCTTTGTGAGATGGAGAAGGGTTTCCCCCACCAGCATCATCGCTTTTCTCTGGTTTTGTTAGGGTGGCCTCAGCCACCCTAATAAATTTCCCATAACCTGAATTTCCCATAACCCCTTCTGCTGAGGAGCTTGGAGGGAGCATCTGTCCTTGTCAGGTCAGAAGTCCCCTCCTTCTCTCCTACTCCACCACGCTGGCTTCAAATGTGTGCCATCCTATGGACGACCACCCAGGGTCCCAGGGTGCAGCCCAGGGCCCACGGCTCACTCCTGCCTCCCAGGGATGTTCTCTGTCCCCCTGCCCAGTTCTCCCTGCTTCCTGTTCCCTGCTTGGCAGCCTTTTTCCTCTCCTGGCAACGGCGTCCTGCCTCTTCTTTCTCAGGAACGACTCTCTCCTCTCCTTGTCCACGTAGTAGCTGATAGAAGCCGATCTCTTCCCTTTCCCCCCTGCTTCTTTTCTGGAGCTTTGCACATGACCCAGACCACAGCGATAGGTTCAGGGTGGGGCCATGACCTAATCAGAATCAATCCTGGAATTTTTGTGGGATCACTCCCTTTATTGGTGGGAGTTGTTGAGCTGCAGGAGCTGAGTCTGGGGATGTTGGGAGCGCCCGTGTGGAGGAGTGTGTGTGAGACAAGAGCTCAGAGCAGCGTGGGAGGCCTGAGGAAGCTGTCTTGCTCTTGGTCCTGCTGTGCCGGCAGCCATTTATCCCGGGTGGTGCAATAAATTACCTTTTTTTTTTTTTTTTCTTAAGCCAGTATGAGTTGATTTCTGATATTTGCAACTAAGACTCTTAATTAATTGTTAGCCAAGGCAGGAAGTGAATGGGAGGTGGGGACAGCAAGCTCTGTGAGGCTCTTATTCCCATTTTACTCAGGTGGAAAGTGAGGGACACTGAGGAGATGAGGCTAGGGAGTGGCTGGCCAGGTTTGATTAGCTGTTCTAGCTCCGGGTTCCTTGACCACCAAGGCTGCCCCTCAGAGCAGAAATCAGGGATCAATGCAAGGCTTGCCCTTTCTGAATTGTCACCTCTGACCAGGCAGCTGTCCCAAGGATTGTTGGCCACTCGAGTGTAGGGTCTTATCGACCAGGGCCATTTGTGACAAACAACAGTTAATTTACTACTTAGCCTTCAACACCCACCCCAACCCTTCCTCCAGCTTCTCCGATGCTCACAGTGGAACCCAGATTTTGTTAGGGGCAGCAGTGTGCTTGGCCCCCAGGGATGCATCTGGAGGGTCTGAGCCATTCCTGACACCCACATCTCCCTTTGCTACATTCTGACTTGGCCAGCCCTCTTTGCAGCTAGGGGTGGCCATAGGATTGTGTTTTAGCCAGTGAGATCCATGAAGACATCTTCCAGGGGGCTGCTGGGAAAAATTTTTTTTCTTTTGATATTTCAAGTTGTTAAATTGACATTTTGGCTGAGATACTAAGAAGTTAGCAATCGAACTCCAAAGAGTGGGGGTAGACTATGATGTCGACTTTCAAAGGCGGCTGAGAACCAGCTAGATGACTGGCCCATAGTGGGAAAGAAAAGGCTGGGAGAGTGGAGGACAGAGAGGACTTGGGAGATGCCTTTGGGGAAGGCTGGGCTGTGACGTGGGACCCTCGGCAAGCGGGGCAGGGGGGAAGCTACACCCTCCCCTCCAGCCCAGGGAGCTTCAGCTCCAACAGGGCCACTCTGAGAGCTTGCTTTGGGAGGAAATGAACTGGTGGTTGGTGCGCACAGGCAATTGTGGCTTCTGGCTTGAGATGGTGGAGAGAGAGCCAGAGGCCCGAGCAATCTGCTGCTGTGTTGGGAAGTAGCTGCCCTCCCTCTAATGAGGGTCAAAGAGCTGTGGATCTCGGGGACTAGATGTGCCACTTGTGGTGGGAATGTGGGTCTGAGTGACAGGGAATTACCACTGGGGCTCCTGGGGCTTGTCAGGATGCGGGCTGTGTGCATAATTCCCATGATCGGGTGTGGGCCACATGAACGGAAGAGCTGGGGTGATGGGGCTGCAGCAGAAGGAAGTAGGAGGGAAACTTTCTAGCGGCTGAGAAGTGAGCAAGTGGCTTCTGATTCATTTGTTGGGGGCTTCCCTGGTGGTGCAGTCATTGAGAGTCCGCCTTCCGATGCAGGGGACACGGGTTCATGCCCCGGTCTGGGAAGATCCCACATGCCGCAGAGTGGCTGGGCCCATGAGCCATGGCCACTGAGCCTGTGCGTCCGGAGCCTGTGCTCCGCAACGGGAGAGGCCACAACAGTGAGAGGCCCGTGTACCGCAAAAAAAAAGAAAAAAAAAAGAAAGGACGTTCCCTACCTCTTCCTTTCCTCTCTCCTTATGCTCTGACCTCAGAAGGCTGCAGTAGGCAAGGTGAGAGAGTAGAAGATGCTGACCACAACACTGTCTCAGAGATCAGGGGGTTGCCTGAGGCTGGCCCTGGCTATGGGAGATGGGAAGACTTAACTCTAGCTCAGGTTTTCAGATGTATTACCTGGGCCGGGCTTTTCTGAAGACTGAATCTGTTGTTGAACCCAAGTTTGTGTGCCCAATGCACAGTGAGGCCAGACAAGCTGAGATGTTGGATTTTGGAGCAGAGAAAGTTTTATTGCAAGGGCCAGGCAAGGAGAACTGGCTCAAAAAGCCTAACGTCCTCGATGGGTTTCAGGAAAGAGTTTTAAAAGCAAATTTGGGGGAGGGCTGCAGGGTATGTGACTTTCTACTGACTTGCTGGTGGTGAGCTAACAGGGTGATGTTCCAGGAATCTCAGTCATCAGCTTTCTATCTAGTTCTGACCAGTCTGGGGTCCAAGTGCTTACGCTCAGCATGTAGTCACCATCCTCCACTTGGGTGGGAGCCTTAGTTCCTGTAGAAGAACTCAAAGATTTGTATCAAATTGCTATTCATATCCCCCACCCTCCCCAAGGAGGAACCAGGACCCTGCCCCAAGGCTGCACTAGTGTTTCTTTTTTTTTTTATAGATTTTTTTTTTTTGATGTGGACCATTTCCAAAGTCTTTATTGAATTCATTACAACATTGCCTCTGTTTTATGTTTTGGTTCCCTGGCCACAAGGCATGTGGGATCCTAGCTCCCTGACCAGGCATCGAACCCGCACCCCCTGCATTGGAAGGCGAAGTCTCAACCACTGGACCGCCAGGGAAGTCCCTGCACTATTGTTTCTTGACTGCAGGAATTTGTTTCTGCATTCCCTCATTTTCCTAATTAGTAACTGTTAGAATCTGCTCTTTGGAACTCAGGGAGGGTCTTTTTCCTACAAGCAAGAAATGCGGGGGGGACTTCCCTGGTTCTGCAGTGGGTAAGACTCTCCATGCTCCCAATACAGGGGGCCCGGGTTCAATCCCTGGTCCGGGAACTAGATCCTGCATGCATGCCGCAACTAAGCGTCCGCATGCCGCAACTAAGAGTCCACACGCCGCAACTAAGAGTCCACATGCCATGCCACCACTAAAGATCCTACATGCTGCAACTAAGACCCCATGCAGCCAAAAAAAAAAAAAAAGAAAGAAAGAAATGGGGAGCACAGAAAGGCTTTTATACCCAGGAGGGCCCCACAGATTCCTGCTCAGTTTCAAATCAAGACTGTTGAGGGCATGAGGGCAGTGGACAGAAGAGAAGAAATCTCTGTTGAATGTTGCTCCATTCCAGGTGTGGCCTCCATAGAGAGCTCAGGGCTCTCTCATATCTTACTCCTTTCCCCCCTCCAAATGGATCATGTGATGAGGGACAAGGCCATCTTATTGGACTTTAGGGCTCAAGGCTGAGCGTTCACTATAAAGAGCAAATCAGTAAAAGTACTGAGCCTGTGGGGAAGGTTATTCTTTGGGTACCTTCTGTGGCAGATTAAATTATCCGTCCCAAGTCCTCTTTTCCCTGTATTGGAATTGTACTTCCTCATTCTTGCACACAGTGGGGAAACTCACCTCCCTTCTACTTGACCTTCAGCTTGGCCTTGTTACTTGCTTGGGCCAATAGCACGTTAGTGGAGATGAGGCGAGCAAAGGCTGGACTTGCCTTGCTCTCTTGTGCTTCTGCCATTGAGGTGAGAAGAGCACGACCCAGGGAGCTGCTGGTTCCAGACTGATGAGAGATCTGTGGAGCAGATCCAAACCGGTCTGGGAGCCTGGAATCAACTAGGTCAGCTTATGCCAACCTACCCCAGCCAAGGCGCAGACATGGAAGGGTGATATAAATGCTTACTGCCCAAGAGATTCTGTAGGCAGCAAGAGTTGACTGAAACACAATCATTTTCTTGTTGATTACTTTGGTGAGACTAGAGTGGGGAGCTGAGCAGGGCTCACCTTTGACGAGCTGCATCCTTTCTCCTGCTTCACAAACCTTGCAGCTGTGGCCTCAGGTAGATGGTCTTGCCACTTCTCCTTACTGGCTGACTTTGGTCTTCCCTGGACCAACCTTAATCTTTTTTTTTAAATTAATTAATTAAATTTATTTATTTTTGGCTGCGTTGAGTCTTCATTGCTGCACGCGGGCTTTCTCTGCGGCGAGTGGGGGCTACTCTTCGTTGCGGTGCACGGGCTTCTCATTGCGGTGGCTTCTCTTGTCGCAGAGCATGGGCTCTAGGTGCACGGGCTTCAGTAGTTGTGGCACGCGGCCTCTAGAGAGCAGGCTCAGCAGTTGTGGCGCAAGGGCTTAGTTGCTCCGCGGCATGTGGGATCTTCCCGGACCAGGGCTCAAACCCGTGTCCCGTGCATTGGCAGGCAGATTCTTAACCACTGCACCACCAGGGAAGTCCCTGGACCAGCCTTAATTGTTGTGGGAGTGGTAAAGCTCCAAGGCCTGGGTGCTGGTAGTGGATTTAGGGGAAAGAGAGAAAAAGGCTCAGGGAGGATACCTGGGGTTGTTGTAACACAGCATCCTTCATCCTTCTTCTGCTAAAATGGTACCCTGTGTGTGTTGTCTCAGTGCTGATGGCTAAGGTGTGGTTGACCCCACCCTCTGTTTTGGAGCTGGCCTTGATTCCTCTGCAGTTCCCTCTCCTGGGTGCAGTGATGGGTTCAGAAAGACACAGGCACAGGGATGATCAGGGCCAATGAGATGTAACCCATTTTTCCTCACAATGGTGGGAGAGAGACAGGTGCTCTTCCCGAACGCCTTGAATATAACGCAGGAATCTTGCATGATTAGAAAAGAGCCCGATGAGAACAGGATCATCTTGGAGTTGTGGTGACCAGAGATCAGAGGGAGAGAAATATTGGGTCCTGGTGACAGTTGAATCAGACCATGTCTGAAGCCAGAACACTGTTGAACTTTTCTCTTAGGTGAGTCTACAAATTCCCATTTGTACTTAAGCAAGTTTGGGTGGGTATCTGCCATTTGTAATCAAGAATCTCAAATGATACAAGATTGCCACCCGCTTTGAGTTCTCCGTGGGCCAAACTTGTAACTCAGAGTTTGTTTACATGGCCTTATTTTCTGGGCATCTACCCCTCTTAAGTGAGTGTATATGTATACATGTGTATGTGTGTTTACTGTTGGACATGGTAGAAAAAAAGAATTTATATAAAAAGATATTGAGCCACATCTCTACAAATGACCCATGCAGACATAAAGAATGGACATGTGGACACAGAGGGGGAAGGGGAGGGTGGGATGAATTGGGAGTTTAGGTTTGACATAAATACACTACCATGTGTAAAATAGATAGCTAGTGGGAACCTGCAGTAGGGCACAGGGAGCTCAGCTCGGTGCTGTGTGATGACCTAGATGGGTAGGGTGGGAACGATGGGAAGGAGGTCCAAGAGGGAGGGGATATATGTGTACATATATCTGATTCACTTCATTGTACAGCAGAAACTACCACAACATTGTAAAGCAATTATACTCTAATAAAAAACATATATATATATTGAGCCGCTGACCAAATACCATCCCTTGAAAACTGTCTACACAAAGTACATACTTTACTTACATTATTTTATTCATTCATTCTTCATAACCACCCTCTATAGTAGGTATTTATTTTTCAGATTATGAAGTTTTCTTCTTTTCAAAACAAACAACTTTTTATTGAAGTGTAGTTGACTTACAACATTGTGTTAGTTTCAGATGTACAGCAAAGTGATTCAGTTTATATATATATATTTTTTCAGATTCTTTTCCATTATAGGTTATTACAATATATTGAATATAGTTCCTTGTGCTACACGGTAGGTCCTTGTTGTTTATCTATTTTACATATAGTAGTGTGTACCCGTTAATCCCAAACTCCTAATTCATCCCTCCCCCAACTCTTTCTCCTTTGGTGACCATAAGTTTGATTTTTATGTTATAGTATGTATTTTTTTTTATCAGTTAGGAATTATTTTGGCTACAGCTTACAGAAAACCTGACTAAATGTGGCTTAAACCATAAGGAGATTGGTTACCATATTTTATTAACTTGAAGATGCCATTGATTATGAAATGTATCATTAGTACACTACCTTCTTTGCATAAGAAAAAAATGCTATCAAACTATGAAGCAATTTTTTTTTTTTTGTGGTACACGGGCCTCTCACTGTCGTGGCCTCTCCCATTGCGGAGCACAGGCTCTGGACGCGCAGGCTCAGCGGCCATGGCTCACGGGCCCAGCCGCTCCGCAGTATGTGGGATCTTCCCGGACCGGGGCACGAACCCATGTCCCCTGCATCGGCAGGCAGACTCTCAACCACTGCGCCACCAGGGAAGCCCTGAAGCAATTCTTTATTATCAAATCGTTTGTGAGATGTGACTTGATTTTAGAGGTATTACATGTGACAAAGAATGTGGATCTTAGAATTGGTGAAATATAGTATTACTTAACAAGAAATTGGAGCTAGATGGCCTCAGATTTGGTGCGGCTAAGCGTATCATCAAAGACTCAGGCTCCTTGTGTCTTTCTGCTCTGCCATCTCAGCATGTGTCAGCTTAAAGTTGCAACATTGCTACTATAGCACCAAGCGTGGTGTTCTCTATCACCAAGTTCAAAGGCAGAAAAAGAAGGAAGAGGACATGGGTGGGATAAGTGCTTCTTTCCTCACTCACTTCTCCCCTTCCATCAGAAAGCCCTGAGCATGTTGACTCATACCTCATGGGCAAGACCCACACACAGCCATGCTGGTTTCAAGGGAGACGAAAAAAGCAGGTAACTGACTTTTCAGTCTTACAGTGGGAGGTGGGCGAGGGACTTCAGAGATGGCTGTCCGTGTCACAGGGTTTTTGTTCCCATTTTGTAATTATAAGGAAATTAAGGCTCAAAGAACCTTAGTTATGTATCTTTAGTTATCCACCCAAGCACACATAATTAGAAATTGGTCAAGCCTAGATTTGAAGCCAGTGTTGAGTGATCCAAAGTCCATGTTCTTTTCCTTGTACTATGAATCATCTGTATGTTAAAGACACACAGTGAGAAACTTCAAACACAAAGAAGATAAATAATAAGGTATGTATTTGAATGCAAACACTGTACAACCCGACTATCAGTGGGTAAAAGAGATAGGGTTTACTGTTCTTGGGTAACAAGCAGCCCAGAGATTGGCAGCCTAGGGAAAGGCAGCCACTCAAGGATTTCATTAAGATTCTAGGCTCCCTCATTCCCCTCCTTTAACTTCCTTATTGTGTAGCTCTGTCTTTACGGTCACAGCATGACTGCTGCATCTTAGGACATCACATCTAGCTTTCCTTACTGATGATTCCCTCTTATATCTCATTGGTCAGCATGAGGTCACAGGGCTACTCCTAGTTACAAAGGAAACTAGGAAATGTATATTTAGCTGGGCACATTGTCATCCTGGATAAAACTGTGACTCTGTTAGGAAGAAAGAAGAAGAGAGAACTTGGGTAGTGTTTGTCATTAGTGCTGTGTGTGTACCTGGCCAGTGCAGTTGGCTTTCCTTTTTTCCTGCAGGTGGTACAAACCTCCGCTTGGGGCTTAGGCATGGATGTGTGATTTACTTTGGCCAATGAAATAAATATGAGCAGAAGTGACACATACCACTTTGTAGTGGAAGCTTTAAGAGTTGGTGCGTGATTCCCCATCATTTTCCATCGACGTGATGCCTGTGAAAGCATATGTCAAGAAGCCTCCAGCTGCCTGGGTTCCTGAGGAACCATGAGGAACAGAGCTCTCTTGCCAACTTATGATGGACATAAAGCAAGAGGGAGAAATAGGCCTTTGTTTAGTTAAGACACTGATATTTTCACGAGGTTTGCTATCGCCACGTAACCTAGCCTATCCTGACACAGGTAAGCAATCAGCAGTGTCCATCATTTGGTCCTCAGGCAATATAATGATAGGATCAGCAAGGAACCGACACCCTGGCCTGAACTGGCACAAACAATGTCCCAGTTTCCCCAGAGCAAGGGCTGTTTTAGTGGCCTCGTAAAAAGAATTGAGTCCATAGGTTCTCAGGCATGAGGGATGCTTGCATATCTGGAGCAGCCATTGATGCCACATCTGAGCCCGCTGACTCAGCCACCCTCCCACCAGCTGGCTCTTCAGCAGTGTCTCTGTCTCTTTGTCAAGTCTTAGAAATAGATGTGGTGAGGATCTGCCATGTATACCTGCTTCCCTCATAGAATAACAGAAACCATGTTCCCTCTTCCATCAGATGCACTCTGTCCTGGTCAAGGGGGGTTTGGGTATGGGATGCAGATTAGGTCAATCAGATGCTTTCAGTCTGAAACCTGCATCTTGAGTGGAATAATCCAGATGAATTGGAAACTGATTGGAATTGATTCGCCTGCATGCTAAAGAGATCATCCATTAGGTTCTGCTCTCTAGTCCTCAGAGCCTCACTTAGTACAGTTCTTTCTGGGCTCCCTGAAAGCATTGCACATCACCCAGAGATTATGGACCTGGAGCTGGAGGCAGTCACTGATTGAGAATCTAGGTCCCCTGTGGTCTTCTGTTGCAGTGGATATGAGTAGAGTTTCGGTGGCCTATGGTAAAATTGCATTCATTATCTTAAGCAAGAATATTTTAACAAGTATGTTTATGGGGAGGAAGGATAGGAGTGGATGTCGTGTGGCCAAAGGTGCAGCTTGCAATGGATATTTGGTGTTTTTGCCTGTCCAGAATCAATTCTTGCTTCTTCTGGTGACAAAATCCATGTGTTCTCCTCTGTTCTCAGACCTCTATTCTTAGGGTCGGCTGACTTCTCCTTGACTCTAGAGCTTGATCCAGACCTGGCCAGTCAGAACATTGCATTCCTTAGGCCATGGTGATGCGTGAAGAGCTGGGCAGTGACTCATGTTAGTTTATTATGACTCAGACTTAGAATTTAAGGGGAACTGTTGGGAGTGATAATAAAAATAATAGCTATTACAATAATTTGACATTATTCTCAATTCCTAAAACTCTTTTCCATGGACTTAGAGCTGTGAGGATCTAATCCGGGAGCTGCTGAGTTAACAACGTATGGAAAGTCGAGCTAAAAGAGACGAAGAGGTGCCAGGTTCTTTTTTTTTTTTTTAAATAAATTTATTTATTTATTTTTGGCTGCATTGGGTCTTTGTTGCTGCTCACAGGCTTTCTCTAGTTGCAGTGAGCGGGGGCTACTCTTTGTTGCGGTGCACGGGCTTTTCATTGTGGTGGCTTCTCTTGTTGCAGAGCATGGGCTCTAGGCGCGCGGGCTTCAGTAGTTGTGGCACATGGGCTCAGTAGCTGTGGCTTGTGGGCTCTAGAGCACAGGCTCAGTAGTTGTGGCACTTGGGGCTTAGTTGCTCTGCGGCATATGGGATCTTCCCAGACCAGAGCTGGAACCCATGTCCCCTGCGTTGACAGGCGGATTCTTAAACAGTGCACCACCAGGGAAGCTCCGAGGTGCCAGGTTCTGCTGACATCATTTAAGCCTCTGGATTCAGCCAAACCTGATTTTGGACTCTTGCCTTACAAGAGCCAAAGAAATGTCCTTTGGTGCTTCACCCAATTTGAATTGGGTTTTTGCCTCTCGAAGTCCAAAGAGTACACTGGCTAATACACTTCTTTTTTTAAAAAATATATTTTATATTTTATTTATTTATTTATTGGCTGCATTGTGTCTTCGTTGCTGCGAGTGGGCGTCCCACAGTGGTGGCTTTTGTTGTTGCAGAGCATGGGCTCTAGGTGCGCGGGCTTCAGTAGTTGTGGCACATGGGCTTTAGAGCACAGGCTCAGTGCAGGCTCAGTAGTTGTGGTGCACGGGCTTAGTTGCTCCGCGGCACATGGGATATTCCCAGACCAGTGCTCGAACCCGTGTCCCCTGCATGGCAGGCAGATTCTTAACCACTGCGCCACCAGGGAAGCCCTGGCTAATGTACTTCTATGTAGAAGTACAATACATCACTGGTGGCACCTGCTATGCCCACAGCCCTAGCAGAGGGGACAGCTAAGTAGGTGGACATGTTTTAGACCATGTGGCCATTGGGTGGGAGAGGGCCACATGGTCTAAAGTGCTGAGTTCATCGGCTGGGCAGGACTTGTGAGCTTTTCTTTGGCATTAAAGATCACATATGTCCATCAGATTCCTCTTGTTTGAACTGGGAGTTTGGAAAGATGGCAGGAGCAAGGCAGCTAGCTGCAGAGGAAGACGCAAGGATGCATTAAGAGATGCCACCAGGAGGAGCTGGGGCCTTGGTGATTCAAGGTGTCCAAGCAGCTGGAATTCTGCGTCAGCAGAGGTCTCTAGTTGGTAGAAAGAGTGGAAAAGAGGAAAGTCAAGAGGTTAGATGGTGCACTTAGCTCCAGGAAGGAAGCAATGCAGTAATGGATATTTCTGGATCTGTCTTGCTTGTTCCTGAGGACTCCCGTGTCCCCTGCATTGGCAGGTGGATTCTTAACCACTGCGCCACCAGGGAAGTCCCAGTGAGTGAGTTTCTTTCTCAAGACTCCTAGAGAAATTCTTTATTGTATGTCATTGGCGCTAAGTGGGACACAGACCTTTTATCCTGAACAACCTCTGCGGCCAGGGAAATGTGATGCAGTGATTGGCTTAGGCCTCGTCATATGCTCTTCCTCCTGAGACCCACCCAAAGCACATGGGCATGGAGGAGAGGAGAGGGTGAGTAATTTGTAACATACAGGTTGAACTGCTGGAAGGGAAACTTCAGGTGAGATTGGCTTAAGCAAGATAGAAGTTTCTTTCTCTCTTACCTGTGTGTAGGTAAGCAGCCTGGGAGCCCAGGTGTTTTCCTATCTTGTTGTTTCACTAGCCCTAGGTATTAGGTATCTGTGTGGTATGAGATGTTTCACCATCTCTACCACCCAGCCAGTGGGAACAGAAAAGAGAAAGAGGAGGGTTCACCCCTTCTGGTCACAGGCATTGCCTCTCCACACTTCAGTCCTACTGGTCAGTTACTTGGCCAAACATAGCTTTCAGGAAGATAAGGAAATATTGTCTTTTTTTCCCCCTGGATTTCCATGTCCCCAGATAGAAGAAGGAGATCATGACCATTAGGGGCCAGTTAGCAGTCTCATTTCCAGTCTGTCCCTTTGGCCAACCAAATGTCTGTGTGCTCCATTCTCCCAAAGCTTCAAATGTCCTCCCCCGGGGGAAGACAACCCCCAAGTTCCATCCAGTGCCTGTACCCAGCTCCCAGCCTGGGATCTGGGCATGGACAGCCTGCAGTGTGGGGTCTGGATGTAGTTCTTCGTGGTGCAGTGCCCAGCATACACAAGTTAGCTGCCTCATCACACCCAATATACAACAGTACATTAGAACAGTATAACACAGTAGGAACCCCTGTCCAGAAGAAGGGAAAATGGAAACGCCTGCAGCCACTGGTTGGCTGCTGTCATCAAATCTTGGTGCGCAGAAATAGCAAAGAATCCCAGGGTATGGAGCAAATTCCTTGGATGAAGGTCCTCTCTCCAGGACTGTTCCCCACTTTGTTCACTCTCTTCTGTGGCCACATCTGAAGTGGGCATCGAAGGTGCACCCCTCTTGGGGCTGCATAGCTTTTCAGCCCACCTCCTGCTGGTGTGGGTTTCGTGAGTTGGGGTTCATTGCTTTGAGTCAACAACGCAGGCTGGTGCTGGCCGGGCTTGTGGTTTTTTGGGAAACACATGTCCCTCAAAATCTTAGTTTTGGGCATGTAAGAGAATTTAAAACTCTGGTCTTTTATTTATGAGCCTATATGATATACCTGTTCACCACCCTCTCGACTTGAGACCAGTGAAAACATTCAGCTTGGATTGGAAGGCAATATCCCCCACCTGGTCTTTGCCAGTGAGCTGACTGTCACTGTCACACTGAGAACCTTTCACTGAAAGTACTTGAGAAAGACAGGGGTCCATGGTCTTGCCTCTTGCCAATACCACTTCTTCAGAAACATCTCCTATATCTGCCTCAGTTTGCGCTATAGAAGCAGTAGGATTTTTCAACCTGAAAACCTTTTCAGTTTAGGTTGTAGCCAATAGGCAAAGAGAGCTGCTCCTAGCGCACCAACCCCCATCTCTGCCTGCACGTTGCCACCTCTATCCAGATCCTTCTGGCTCACGTAGGACTTTGTTGAGAGTGGCAAGAAGCAGCCTGCAAACCTCAACATCCTGAAATTTTCAACCATTTCCCTAGAGCTACAGATGACTTTCCAAGGCACTGGAGGAATCAGTTTATCAACTGCTTTCGTGTGGCATAACATGGGTTTCTGGCTTTCCAGCCTGCAATAATATGTATTTAGAACATATTTTAAGTTTTGTTACCCGCAGCACTTCCCTTCCAGGTCAAAATTGTTGTTAATGAATAGATAAGCTTTCTTTCTGCAAGACAGCCCGCACCCCAAAGAGTGGCTCAAATAGGCTAGAGGTTAATTTCTCTTTCATGTGATACTCGGTCCTAGATAGTCCAGGACTGATAGGCCATGCACAGTGTTGGGATTTAGGCCCCTTCTAGCTTGCTGCTCTGACATCCCTAGGGCCCTGCCCTCATCTGAATGGTACAGACTGGCTTAATGCCATGACTTCATCCCATCCAGTGAGGAGGGAAAGGGCGAGGCACATTCTTTTTTTTTTTTTTAATATTTATTTATTTGGTTGCACCGGCTTAGTTGCGGCAGGCGGGCTCCTTAGTTGTGGCATGCGAACTCTGAGTTGTGGCATGCATGTGGGATGTAGTTCCCTGACCAGGGATTGAACCTGGGCCCCCTGCATTGGGAGCGCAGAGTCTTAACCACTGTGCCACCAGGGAAGTCCCAAGGCACATTCTTTCTGAAGGGCATGACCTAGAAATGGCACTCCATCACTTCTGCTAACATCCCACTGGACACAACCTAGGCCCTTGGCAGGCCTCGTAGCACCGTGTCTGGGAAATTGGCTTTTATTCTGGGTAGTCATGTTCTTGGCTAGAGGAGTTCTATTACTATAGAAAGGGAGAATAAATATTGGGGGATGACCAGCAATCTCGGTCTTGGGGTGATCCTCCAAATGAAACGGGGGGATGGATGGCGGGGAGCAAAAAGCAACAGAGGTCTATTTATAGGCTCTCTCCTGTTGTGCCCCAGCCCCTTCCGCCTCCTTTAATCACCATGATCTAATTGTCTGTCTGTGTGTCTGTCATTGCTGTCCCCGAATCTCCCATCACAGAGGCCTTGAGGACTGGCACTTATCAGGGACTCAGTAAAATTTTTGTGGAGTAAACTGAGGTGGTAATAGGTACTCCTGGGTAAACTACCTTTCAACCCTTCCTCCCTCCCTCTTTTCCTTCCTTCCTTTGTTCCTTCAGCAAGCATCTATTAGATGCCAGGTCCCAGGGAGTCTTCTCTCTCCAGGAGGTTCTTTTCACTCATGGATCTTATGGCTAGAAGAGTCTCTCACACTCTAGGGATATTTTTGTCTGGAAAACAAGCATATACCTTTCCACTTAGTCAAAGCTCTCTCTTCCTTAGGCAATGACACATCGACACCTTTGAACTTTCAGCGTCTCCTTTTCTGAGACTCCCAGAGTTGCTGCCCCAGTGGTCACTGTTGAGCTAGCTCAGTGTCACTTCCCCTTTCGTCTGGCAACAGCATCTTGCATCTTCACCACCTTCTGGGACCCTGGAGGGGCTGTCAGTCATAGCACAATGTCCCCACCCTCCCGGGAGTAGCACACGACACACGACACACGCTGGCCAATCGAAGAACTCCCTCCCCCCTGGCCCAGGATTGTCAAGCAGGGTAAGATTTGATTTGTGGATCCAGAGACATGAGGATGTAGATTTGGGGCTGCCGGCAACCCTTGTTTCCCAAGAGGAGAGAGCCCAGGTAAGAATGACTCTAACCCAGAGGGGATCAGAGGGAAGGAGTGCGAGAGACAGAGCCTTTGAATTTTGCAATGCTTGAAGCTAGATTCAGTAAGTTCTCTTCTTTGCCTAAACATTAGCCCTTTTACTCAGGGTTCAGTTCTGATCAATGATTGGTTAATAGGCAAGTTAACTCAGAGACATATGGGGAGCAGTCTGATTCAGAATTTGTCTAGATGTTATGACTTTCTTCTTATGCTTTTTCAAGTTGCCTTTCCCACACTTAACTGGCAGCAGTTTTGATGACTCGCTTTCCAGAGCATTTAACCCAGTTTTCACAGGAACAAAACTTTCTTTTCATATTCATATTCCATGGGTTCATGTGCTGTTTAATTACCTTGAATAATGATAACACATATGGTTGGAATAAGTAAGTTTGGATACAAACTCAACTGACTCTTGGTAAGCCAGCAACTCAGCTGGGAGAGCAGAGGTGCCCAGCCAGCTAAAGTGTGTCCTCCTGGCTACCAGCATCCAGAAGGCTTTGCTCACCGTCTTTACGGAAGGAATGAGGACCTTGACTCGTTCCACAAGTTGGTTAAGTAGGGATGCGTCAAAAGCACCTTTTATTTATTTATTTATTCATTCATTCATTCTTATCTTTTGGCCACACCACCTGGCATGTGGGATCTTAGTTCCTAGACCAGGGATTGAACCCACACCCCCTGCATTGGAAGTGCAGAGTGTTAACCACTGGACATCCAAGGAAGTCCCAAAAGCACCTTTTAAAGTTTAACTCTCTAATTCTCTCATAACTGTGAGTCTTAACTAAAACTTGTTTTTCATTGATGAAGATTCTTTCTTTATGATTTCTGGTTCCAAACTTGCGTGGCCCCCAATATTTCTTGGTGATCTTCTATGGCATTTCTTTGGCCAGTAGTCTCTTCCACTTTCTGCAACAACTATTTCAAATCTCCTCCTCCCTCCTTGCCCCTCCAACCTTTCCATCTTCCCCTGTCTGTCTCAGCACGTGATCTTGCATTTTATTACACAGAGAAAACAGAACCATCAGACAAGAAAACAGAGATCAACGAACTTCCATTTCCAAACCTAGTGCCCCACCTAGGTACTACCCCATCATTTTTTCTTGCCCTCTGGTTACACACAGAAATCACCTGACTCCTGTTTACCACATTCAGGATCCCACTGGGGACCTTACGCCAGCAGTGATTCCCACTCTTTCCTGTTCTTCATGCACTCCCTCTCTATGGGCCCTTCTCCCCACTGTCAAATATACTCAGTTTGTTACAATGTGCCGTGATCTGTCTGTGTCTGGCCACCCAGCCTCCATTCCTCCTTCTGGGGAAAATGCCTTGTGTGTGCAGTCGTGGTGGGTCCTGTGTGATGCTCCTAGAGATGCCTTCGGCCAGGTATTCCTCTCACCGTCCAAGGACAGAGGGCATGTGGCCTAAGCTCAGTCAAATGAGCTCCTGCTTCCCCGGTTCTTTAAATCTCAAGTTGAGAGGTATATGAAAGACAAACAACTGAAACCCTTCCTTCTAGATGGTGGGGTGGCCCTTGCTGCTGGGGTCTGCACTTGCCTGGCTCCTGTCTTGAGGGACCAAGGCCAGCTCTCTTGCATTAGTTTCCATCTGGGCTCTCTGCAATCTTCCAACAAGTTCCTTTTTTGCTTAACTTAACCAGTGTTGTTTTCTGTTTCTTGAAATCAAGGAAACCCACTACATGATGCATCATATTAAAAAGCAAACCAGGACTTCCCTGGTGGTGCAGTGATTAAGAATCCGCCTGCCAATGCAGGGGACACGGGTTCGAGCCCTGGTCCAGGAAGATCCCACATGCCTTGGAGCAACTAAGCCCGTGCGTCACAACTACTGAGCCTGCGCTCTAGAGCCCGCGAGCCCATGTACCGCAACTACTGAAGCCCACGCGCCTAGAGCCCGTGCTCCGCAACAAGAGAAGCCACCGCAATGAGAAGCCCGCGCACTGCAACGAAGAGTAGCCTCTGCTTGCTGCAACTAGAGAAAGCCCATGCTCAACGAAGACCCAACACAGCCAAAAAAAAGCAAACCAAAAAACAGCACCAACACCAAAAAATCTCTTTCTTGATCCCACACCCCTTTCCAAGTAACACCTTTTCTTCCTTTCCCCGTTACGGCTATCCTTAAAAGAGTTGTCTGCACAAGCACTGTCTTCCATTTTCCCCCTTGACTCCAGTGGCTCTGGCTCCATTACCTCGTTGAAGCTGCTTGTTCTAAGCGCCCAGGGTCACAGCAATGTCCCGGTTTCCCTCATTCCTTTCTGGCTGCTCCTTCTCAGTCCTTTGCCACCTGGTTACTCACAGGTGGGTCCTAGGTCCTCTTCTCCACACTCTCCCTGAAGACCTTATCCACTCCTGTGACTTCAGGGACCCCTGTGCCCATGATGCCCAGACCTCCTGGGGAAGCCCAAACCCCAGTCCTGTATGTGCCACTCACCTCTCCACCTGCTGTCCCACCCATCCCAGCATGCCCCCACTGAACTCCTGAGCCCACCATACCTGCTTCTCTTCTGTCAGGGTCTGAGTCTCAGGAAATGGCACTTGGCCCATGAGGTCCTAAGTCAAGTGCCTTCTCTCTCTACCAAAGCAATCAACAAACTCCACTCCCATCCCCACCCCATGCAGTCCTAGCTTGTATCTCCAGAACAAAGGAGAAGCTCGATAAATATTTGATCAGATGACTGATAGCAGCAAGAAGACTCTACAGAACACTTAAACAAACTCTCTATTTCCTATAGTCCTGTGAGGTAAGAGTAAGTATCTGCAGATGAGGAAATTGATGCCCAGAGAGAGGGATGGTTTAGCTTGGGTGTGAGATCACAGAACCAGTGAATATGCGGGGGTGTTGGGATTGTCATCCCTGTCTGACTCTCCATCCTGGGCTCTCTGCCGGCAGCCACTGCAGCCAGGAGAGCTCCCATGACCAGCCACAAATGGAAGAAGAGGACCAGTGGGCCAAGGGGCCAAGGCCAGGGTGCTGTTCAGAGACCCTAATGGCAGGTTCAGTCAGGCTGTATCTGTGGGCATCCAGCATGGCAGACATCTGCTGACACCCACCTCCAAGCAGGGATCCTTGAAACACTTGCAGTGAGGTTCTCGGGGGGCTCTCTGATGCTCAGGGAGCTGGGAGCCCCAGGTCTGAGGCACCAACTCTCAGTATATCCCCACATAGCTCCTCCCTTCCTGGAACTCTGTTGACTTCCCTACAAAGGAAATAAGAGTAAGAGTCATGAGATGTTGGAGGAGGGGCCCTAATTCCTGGGCAGGGGCAGGAGTGGGTGGTGGTCTCAGCAAACAAACCCCCAACATGCCCCCTTTTGTCCGTATCCCCCTGCCAGGCTGTGTGTGGTGAGGAGGCCAGCCATCTGCTAGACCCTGGGAAGGAGACCCCACTGGAGAGGGGTGCTTGGGACAGTCTGAGTCTTCCTGAGCAGAACCCCACCCTCTTCACCAGTGAGTGAGATCCCAACTTGACGCTGTAACTGGAGGGGTGGGGTGGGTGGGCAGAGAAGGTAAAGCCAATGCTTCCAGGCCCTAAGCGGCAGGATCTCAGGCTGGGGGGAGTAGACAGTGATGCCCGTCATTAAAATCTGGGCAGAGAAGCGTGAGGGCATGACCCACAGGGTCAAATGCTGTGTGTGGCATGGTGGTATAGTCGGCTCTCTGTGTCCATGGGCTGCACGTGTGGAGTCAGTCAACCACAGGTGGCAATCTTAATACACGATCAGCAGTCGGTTGAATCCAAGGATGTGGAACCTGCAGATATAGAGGGCCGACTAGAGCCCTTGACCATCTGAGGATTTTGATATCTGCGGTGGGGCCTGGGACAAATACCCCGCGGATACCGAGGGAATGACTGTTTATCTGTTGCGTACTTTGGTCTATGAGACAAAATGATGAGGGGCAGCTCAGAGCTACAGAGAGGGGTACTAAGGCTGGGAGGGGTCTCACATGCAGAGAACACACCAAGGCATTGGGTGGGGGCAGCTGGGTGTGAGGGCCAAGCCACACCTGCTGCATAGTGCCGCACGCCCCCTCCTCTGGACTAGCTGCCAGGCTAGGGGCTACGGAAAGTGAATGGTGCAGGCTCTTGCCTGGGCTTTCCACTCTCCAATGGCTGGGGAACTTTCTGCAGGTCCCCTCTTGATGCTGGGTGGAGGCGCAGGGCTGGTGGAGACCGGAGAAGTGAGGCTGGGTCCTGAGGTCTTCCCAAACTGGAAGAGCAGTAGAGATGGTATTGCCTCTTCTGCCACTGAACCAGAGGGGTGCAGCCCCCTCAGCAAAGGGCTGGGCAGGCAAATCAGTGGTCCCTGAAGCTGGGATCAACAGAGGAGGGTCGACACTGGGGCTCAATTCTCAGAGCCCAGAGATACGACAAGATTCTCTTACAAGGGCCCCTGGGGGTTGGGGGGAGGGTGGTAGGAATCTCGAGGGTGGAAGGAGTCAGGATCAGTCTGGGCTGGTGGACGCCTGTTGGGAGTCTGTGTGTAAGGAGCCCGTGGTTGTCAGAGATTGGGGGATATTGAGTGAACTGAGCTCACAGGCTCCCATCCTAGTAGGGCAGGATCGGGATTTCCCAGGGCCTGGACTGGCTCTTGGCATCGTAGGGCCGGGACAGAGTGAGACAGGGCGTTTTGGGGCTGCAGAGAGCAGCAGGAAGGGGTGCGAGCTTGGGCGGAGTCGGCCCGTTCCCACATGGTCAATGCACAAGCCAGCTGTTGGGGTCCCTGGGAGCGGGCTGAAGATTGAATGCCAGGAGTTGGGTTGGTTTGGGGACAAAGGTGGAGACAGGGACATGGGCAAGGAAAGGGATGAGGAAAGGTGTGGGAGAATACGGGCTTTGGGGCCAGAGCTGGGGAAGCAACTCTGGGCATGGAATCTAGGTTTAGGTTGTGGAGGCCGGGTGGAGGGCTCTGGGGACAAGACCTGGGTCTTGGAGGGGCCGTGGAGGCGGAGTGCAAAGGACCAGGGTCGGTCTTGGGGTCTGCGAGAGTGAATCTGAGAGGATCGGACTCTGGGGTCCAGGGCTTGGAGAATGAACGTCCGCAGGGCAGGGACGAAGAGGGACCCGACCGACTATCCCAGGGGACAGGTCCTAGCGCTGGGGTTCTCGAGGGCAGGGTGGGAAGTCCGTGACTTGTGAAGGGCGGGGCCCGGGTGACCAAGAACACGGTGCGGGCCGTGAGAAAGGGGGTCTCCAGAGCGCCTGTAGACCTCTGTGCGGGGCGTGGTGACGGAAGGGAACAAGGACCGAGGCGGTGGAGCTAGGAAGACTTGGGCTGGGGAGCTGGGTCGGGGGCTGGAGGATTGTGGGGAGCCGAGCCTATGAGACTGGGGACGGCGGGGTCGGGTCGGGAAGATGGGTGTCTTGGGTTGGGGGTCGTTGGACAGGCCTGTAAAACTGGAGATCATGGTGGGGGCGGGGCCGAAAAGACGGGACAGTGGGACGTGCCGCGAGGAGGGGGTCAGGAAGGAGGACTGGAGGCTCGCGGGGCAGAGTAGGGGAGGGTTCGTGGGGCTGTAGGATGTGGGGATAGTGCGGGGACCAGAGAGACCGTGGGGGCGGGGGCAGGGCCGGGGGCGGGGCCGGGACGCCGACGTGGGCGGTGGAGGCCGGGGCGGGCCCAGGTGAGCAGGGCCACCGCCCCCTTCGTCCCGTCTGCCCCGGCTCCCCACCCCGGCCTCCAGTCACCCCTTGGCTCCTCCCCGGCGCTGGCTCCGCGGGCCGGGCGGACCGCGGCTGGCGGCGTCTTCGGCCCAGGCCAGGTCCGGCTCGGCTCCATCTTGGGCCGCTGCGCCGGGCACCTGTGGCGGCCACAGGAGCAGCGCTTCCGCCGGCCTGCGCGGCCTTGGGCGGGCGAGAGGGTGAGAGGCCAGCTCCGTTCTCGCCAGTGTTAGGGCGAAGGAGGGTGGGATGGTCGGCGCCTCCCCTTCCTGCGCCCCGGAACCCCACTCCTCACCTCTCCCTGCACTCGGACCCTCCGCATCCCGGCCCCCGCCCAGTGCTCAGCGCCCCCCATGGCCGCATCCCTCCGCTCTCTGGTCTCATTGCCTTTCTTATCCCCTCTTCCACGTCTCCTCTGCCCATCCTCCCATTTCTCAATACTCTGCCCAGGACCCCGTCTCATTCTGCCCCCACCCCTTTTCCTATGGTTTCTCCTCCTCCCTTTTCCATCCCCACCGCCCATCCCACCCTCCCCCCACTGCCCCCAGCCCCAGACCTCCCTTCCCTCTCACTCCTCCTGCCCTCCATCCCTACCCCCTTGGCCCACAGCCCCGTCTTCCTTCAGTCACTGTCTTTGCTGCTGGGAATGTCTGTAGCCTAGTTTGGGGGATCGCGTTGAGGACCTTCTCCCTGAGTCCCGGTGGGCTTTGTGTGGGAGGGGCAGGGCAGGGACCCTTGCCCCTGGGGGAGAGTGTGTGGTGTGGTGTGTTCGGGCCTTAGGCTCCACAGCCTGTACGTTTGTTGTGCGGTGCGCAGCTGCGCGGATGCTGCTTCCTGCAGGCTCACACAGCAAACGGGCCTGTGTGTCGGCCTCTGGTGTGTCCACGGCTGGGGTGTGGGCCTATGCTGGTTCATTGGGTGCCCGTGGCCACACAGGTAGGGACACACCAGCCACCTGGGCTGCTTCGGGTTTGGGGCAGCTGGGCCTGGAGGCTGACCTTCTCCATCCCAGGTTCCTCCTGGGAAGTATGGGCAAATCCTCCTCAGGGGAGGAAGCTCTGGGGCTGGTGGGGCCTAGGCTTCTCTGTGGTGAGCAGAGCTGGGTCCTGGGGCCTCTGACCCACTGTTACCCCAGAACCCTTTCCCGCATAGCTTGTGAGCTGGGCATCTTGTTCTTAAGGCTCTGTGATGGGTACGTTTTGTCCCTCTAAACACTTCTCAGTAGCTCAGGAATGCTCCCCGCTGCATTCCCCCACTTTGGCCCTAAACAGTCTGGTCCTGTCGGTCCCTCTTTTGCTGCTGGGATGGATCAGACCACCTGCTGGAGGTTGCCACACCTTCACTATGCAATGAAGGATTTGGGTGGTGTGTATCCCTCCCTGGTCCCTGAGGGGTAAGATCCACATCTCAACATATGAGCAGTTTCCCCTCCTGACCACATAGCTTTGCTTTTTCCTGTCTTGGTTTTGCTGGAAGCAGAAGTCATCATCCAAATGCCTGTCCCTTAAAAGAGAAGAAATGGATGCCGCAGGTGTGGTCTGCGGTGGGGCCTGCTTGCACTGGCCTTGGTAATCCCCCTGGGCTCATCCCCAGAGGCCTTGGGCTTCTCCGCTAGGGCGACACAGCAGGAGTTGGAACCTCTGACCAGGTCAACCTAGCATTCTCTTTCGTTGGGCCACTGGAAGTTTTTGCAGAACTGGAGTTTTTTACTCCAAATGATATTGGTTGAATGCTGCATGTGAGGCTGGTTGCTCCTCCACTTGCTGACAAGCAGAACTGAGGCAGCAGGAGAGTGCTGCCTTGGCCACAGGGAATTGGCCACATTGCAAATTTGACTGGCATCAAATGGGGCAGGAGAGAGAACATTACAGTGTCATCTAAAGAACACTAAGGGTCTTGGATACCTCTGTGCCTGTGCTTTAACTGGTGCTAAAACATCTTCCCAGGGTCTCTTTTTTGCATGAAACCAGAGCCTTTTCCATGATTTTTAAGGCAGATGGACATGCCATTTGAATGCAGACTGCAAACTTGTGTGTGTCCGTATGCATGCAGGTATGAGCGTGTGCATGGGCATCCTTCGAAGTTGAGGTTTAAAATAGACTTGGAAACAGTGTGATGACGGAGACATTGGGAACACTGTTGGTAACTAGGTCCTAGGATGAGGTGAGGGTAGGAAAGATTAAGAAGCGAGACCAGGCTAACTTATAGAGTGTCTCAATGTCTTCCTAAAAGCCATCTTTCTGCTCCCCCCCAACCCCAAGTACTAGTCCTGTGATACCTTGAGCCCAAGTCACTCCTGATGGGAGGAAGAAAGATAAGATTATTAACAATCACTGTTCCAGGCAGTCCATATGCCATCACGTTCAGTCTTCACAACAGCCCTGCAGGGTGGGAATTTATTTCCGATTTGCAGATTGGGGAAACTGAGGCTCAAAGTGGTTAGGGGTCCACCCGAGTGCACATATGTAGGAAGGGGAAGAGCCTGGATTGGAAGCAGACCCCTTGCCCCACCTGCTTGCCCCTGGCTCCAAGGTCCATTTGGTCAGCTCCATTGCTTCCTGAGAGGCCCCTCTTCTTGGTGGTAGGGTGTGTGGGAAACCTCCTTTCCCTGGCATAACTCGAGTGACTTCCCTCGAAGCCCTTTCCTCGTTCGGGCTGGGAAGGCCAGCCAGGGTTCAGCTGTGGGTTCTCTGACATTTCTGAGCTGCTCCAGGTCTCAGTTTTGTCACCTGCCATTTGTGGAGGTGGGCTGAGGAAGGGAACCAACAGAAATATAACCTCCTCCCCCCACCCCCGGTGTCTTTGTGGTCACTGTTCTCTCACTGGGTGATGACTAACCCTGGACTCTAGACAGCCATCTGGTGAGGCAGGCACAGCAGGACCCTTGTCACTGACGGCTTCTCACCAGCTCCTGGTGGAATCTGAGGGTATCCCCAGCCTTGTCCCACCCTTTCCTTAGGGGGGCCAGGGCCTGGCCTGGCTTCTTAAGGACCTATTTGTGAGGAGGGTCCAGGGTAGGTGAGGCTCAGCCAGAAGCTGTGTAGGCTGTCCAGATGGGGCTTCCTTGGCGTACTTGGCCTTGGGGCTCCGTGGCTGTCTGCCTGCCAGGGGCTATCTGTGACCACAGCCTTCCCACGCCCACGCAGCAGGCGCTCCTCCTGGCCTCTTGACTCTGGGCAGCCTATGAAGCCGCTAAGAAGCAAGATCGGGTGGGATGGACATCCAGGCTTTGTTCCTACTCATTTACCTGTTCCACTGGCATGTTGTGGGCCCCACTGGGAGTGCCAGGCGCTGCACCGGGTTCTGGGACTCCAGTTGAGCCATGGCAACAGTAAGTAAAAAAGAACGACAGTGGAGAGTGATGGTGTCTGGGATAGAGGTCTGCACGGTGCCCAGAGGGAGCTCAGAGACCCTCAGACAGTCTTGGGTTTAATTCCTGGCTTAACCACTTACCAGCTGTGTGCCCTTGAGGAAGTCACTAAAGCTCTCTCATACGTCCCAGATGACATATGTCATGAGGTTGCTTGGACTATTCAATGAGACAGTGCTGGAAAGGAGATGGCACACGCCTGGCAAACAGTGGGTGACTGGGCACTGGGAGCTATTTTTTTTACTATCATCACTGTGATTGTTATTGGCTTTGTCGCCCTTCTCTGTTTATGTGTCCATCTTTTTTTTTTTTTTTGCTGTACGCGGGCCTCTCACTGCTGTGGCCTCTCCCGCTGCGGAGCACAGGCTCCGGACGCGCAGGCTCAGCGGCCACGGCTCACGGGCCCAGCCGCTCCGCGGCATGTGGGATCCTCCCGGACCGGGGCACAAACCCGTATCCCCTGCATCGGCAGGCAGACTCTCAACCACTGCGCCACCAGGGAAGCCCCTATGTGTCCATCTTAGAACTCCTTGAGGGCTGGGCCTGGGTCATAGTCCTCTCTCGCCTACTCATCCTTTTCCTGACTCTTCCAGGGACGAGTCTGGCTTCAGCCCCAAGGAGCAGCCAGGACAGGATACTCCTGCCCAGGCTGGGACCATGTCTATAGCTGCACAGTCCAGTATTAACCATATGTGGTTATATATCGTCATTAACCGTATGTGGCCCTTTAAATTTCAATTACTTAAATTTACATAAAACAAGATTTCAGTTTCTCAGTCACACTAGCCACACGTCGAGTGCCCAGTAGCCGCATGTGACCAGTGCCTACTGCATTGGATGGCACAGCAGCATCTTTCCATCATTGCCGGAAGTTGTGCTGAACTGGGCTTCATAGCAAGCCTGGAGCTCTCAGGGGACAGCTGCCCTAGAAACATCTCACCGTTGGCTCGAACAGCCACCAGCCATCTCCTGAGCTCTGGGACAGCAAGAAGTCTGTAATATACAGAAACTGAGTTCCCGAGAGCCCTTCCCACATTCCCTTTCAAGCGGCCTCGCTCACCTGGCCAGGGTGGTTGGTTTCTTGACAGTTCTTATCAGCCCAGGCTGGGAAGGCAGGACTGGGGTTGCCCAAACTGCAGCTGTTGCCTGCTATCCCTGCCGTGTTTCTCCAGCTGGTCCTGCCTGGCTGGGAGTCTCAGAGTAATGTCTCTAATTCACAGCTTTGGCTGGGGCCAGGCTGGCCCAGATGCCCTGACCCCACTCCCTCCCTTTGGGGCCCTGCCCAGCCCCTAGCCTGCTGCCCCCTTGTTGTGCTCTGAACACATGCCTCCTGCTTTCTGCTCACCCTGTTCCTTGTTCCTTCCCCCTGGGCACCATCTCCCTCCTCTCTCTCCAGGCCTGACCTGCATGGCTGGTCCTCCAGGAAGTTCTGATCCATCATGCAAAGTGAGCTCTCCTGCCTTGGAAATGCCCTCCCTCAGACCCCGTTCTTGGCACTCAGCCCTTTCCCCTACGGGTTTACTCTTGTATTCGCTTGTTCTCTCCATCAGACACACGGCAGACACTTTCTGAGTGCCAGCCACGTGTTAGGACAGACAGTGGGGAACAGGCCACAGGCTTTGACAGCTTCAGGCTGGTGGGAGGCCCATAGCTGGCCAGACTTTTCCATCCAGGCCAGACAGTGCTCAGCCAGAGATGGAGCCAGTCCCGTTGGGGAAAGCTGCCCCGGGAGGAGACACCAAGGTTGAAGGGGCCGCTGCTGACTCTGGGCTGCAGACGGGCCAGTGGGCAGGTCTGGAGGAGTCTGTATGGCTAGAGGAAGGGACAGGAATGGCAGGGAGGGAATGGGGCAGGAAGGGTGTGGGTGTCTGATTGGTGGTACAGGTATTCCCTGCTTTTCAAAAGTTCACTTTACGTCACTTCATTTTTATGAGAGACCTACATTAATTAGTACATGTTTTCAATAAAGGAAAGAAATCCAAAGAGGATTTTACAAGAAAAGGTAGTTGCTTCTTTGCTTTACACCATTTTGGTTTACGAACGGTTCCATAGGAATGCTGTACTTTCGGATAGCGGGGGAGGCCTGTACTGGACCCCATTCTGGGGGGGCACAGCTGATCTAAACTAGTTCCATGTTGCCCAGTTCCGAGAGCCTGGCATGCAGTAGGTGCTCAGGAGATGGCTGTGGGAGGAATGAGCAAATGCCGAGTGAGTCCTGTGCGTAGAGGGCTGGTATCGGGGCCTCTTCCTATGCTTGGAACCTGTGATGGAAGCCAGGAAAGCCCTTCCCCTTCACGGCAGCCAAGACTGATCCCCAGAGACGTGACAGCTCAGTCAGGCTACGTGAGAGAAGATGGGGAGGGTGCATGGGAGAACCCAGGGTGGTTCTCAGTGTGCCCTGTATTCATTTCTTGCTTGTCCCACGAAACTTCTCTGAGCCCCCTCCCCGCACCGTGTACCAAGGAGGCTCTAGTCCAGGTGAAAGAGATGATGACAGTTGTGGGAGGAACCTGGCTGGTATTCACCAGTTGAGCTTTACTTGTTATTAAAATACTGCAATACTTCTGTGCTAAGACCTATTGTCCCCAGCAGGCTTGGCCTCTCCCCTGGCTCCCCGCTTCCCCATAACCCAGCAGTAAAGAGTCAACAGCTGGCCTTCTGAGTGGTCTCTAGGACCTTACCCTAGGGCTCGTTCTGATCGCTCGGTTCTGGTTTTTAGATATTTGAAGTGTCATCCCTGTGTATAATGTGTGGTGATCTTGATTTGAAGTGTCTGGTCTCCTGTCATCGTTTTGCTTGTGGCTTTGCCTGGTCAGGCAGGCTGGGACTGAAGCTGTCCCCGCAGTGTGCCTTGCACCCTGTGGGCCCCCAGCAGAGTCCAGCGGAAGTGCTGCACCCGACTCAACACCGCTCCCTCCCTCTCTCTCTCCTGCAGGCAGCCATGAGATCCAGCCGCCCTGAGCGGGGTGCCCAGGAACCCCTCAGTCCCTGCCCTCAGCCCCTGTCCTGGAGCTCCTCCAGCCTGCTGGGCGCAGGCCGGGGGCAGAGGCCGGAGCTCCACAAGAGCGCCAGCAGCACCGTATGGCAGGCCCAGCCGGGCGAGGCCAGCACGGGTGCCCAGGTCCGGGAGGAGGAAGGGCACCAGGCTGAGCGTGAGGAACAGGCACGTGCCTCCAGCCCCCGGCCACAGCCCGGGGCCGTGGGTCACTGGCAGAGCAGCGCTGTGGGCGGTGGTGACCTGTGCTGCCTGCGGGACCCCAGCACCGCCGCTGTGCAGAGAAGCCACTCGGACCTGGTCTGCAGCACCCAGATCTGGGGCCACAGCGGTGCCCGGAAGGCCAGCCTCAGCTGCTCGGCCCTGGGCAGCTCGCCTGTCCACGGAGCTCAGCTGCAGCCCAGCAGCGCTTCTGGCCGGGGTGGCCAAGCCCCTGCAGGCCTGGAAAGGGACCTGGCTCTGGAGGATGAGACTTCAAACTCAGCCTGGACACTGGAGGAGAGTCAGGTGTGGGTGCCGCCACCTGACCTGGGGGGCACAGTGACCCACAGCAGCAGTCTCAAAGCCACCGGGCAGTCGGCCACCACCTCCTGCCATGCTCTGCCCCCAGCAGCGCTACTCTGTGGTGTGAGGGAGGTGGGGGCCAGCAGCTGCTGCCACGGCTTGCCTGCCCCAGGGATCCTGGCCTTTCCTAAACTAGTGGCATCAGTGAGTGAATCTGGGCTGCAGGCTCAGCACGGGGTGAAATTCCAGTGTAGGTTGTCTGCGGGGCTTCCTGGGCATTCCCACTGCTGTGCGTACCCTTGGGGTCCCACCGGGTTAGCTATGGAGGCTGGCGCCAGGACCAAGGATATGTGGACCATGACCTCAGCAAGTGACTTGGCCCCCATCTTGGCATCACCTCTGTCAGCCCAGGATGCTGGTGTGCAAGCGGCCCCCAAGGCAGTCTGCAAAGCTGTGGCCACCAGCCCGCCTCTGGAGGCCCCTGTGGCCCTGCACACATTCTCGGAGGCAACTCTGGGGTCCAGCCTGGAGGAGGTGCCACCCCCTGTGCGGGACGTGCGATGGGATGCTGAGGGCATGACGTGGGAGGTGTACGGAGCTGCAGTGGACCCTGAGGTACTCGGCCTGGCCATCCAGAAGCACCTGGAGATGCAGTTTGAGCAGCTGCAGCGGGCCCCTGCCAGCGAGAACAGCCTGTCTGCGGAGAGCCGGAGGGGGCCACTTCGAGCTGTTATGCAGTCCCTGCAGTGCCCCAGCTGCTGCGGCTGCTCCAGTGCAGTCCCTGAGTAAGGAGCTGCAGTCCCAAGAGCTACCCTGGGCCCATGGACTCAGCCCCAGGGACAGTAGGGGCCCTGTGCCCTTTGGACCCACGGGCACCCATGGACGTGTCTCTGTTCTTGGCTGTCTGCAGACCGCAGGACTGCAGCCTGGGGGCTTCCTGCCCCCTGCAGCTGGGCTAGTTTTTAAGGGCTTGATTTCCAAGAGCCACATCTGCACATCCGGCTCTGAACTCTGGTACAGTTTCAGCACTGTGCATAACGGGAATCCTGACTTTTCTGTCAAAACCCTCGACCTTCTGTTCAGTCTCTCCTCAGAACTCTGCTATGATTCCCCAGGCCTCTCGATGGCTTTATTTTCACGGCAGTGCTGAGATACAACGAATTCCTGCCATGAGACGTGGGGCCCCGAGTGGCAAGGACTGTCTGAGTCTTTAGGGGAGGGAACTGACATTGTGGAGGCCTCCCATGTGCCACAGCCTGTACCCATCCCCTTACTTTGTGGAGTCTTTACCTCTTCACTCTGTTTTATAGACGCAACCACAGACACTGGCATGGCTGTAACTGCCGTGCTCTGGGTTGGACAGCTCGAGGTGGTGGGATGAGAGCAGAGCTGAGGCTGGCTGAAGCCTGCAGTGTTGTCCTGCAGCACGTGGCTGGCAGCGCAGGGCAGTTGTGAACAAGAAGAATTTATTGAGCCCGTGTTCCATGCCAGGTTCTGTGAATTCCTTGGGAAAGAAGCTGCCCGTGCCCTTGCTGAGCTCACAGTGTGTAGGATGGGGGGCTCTGAGCATTACAGAGGACTGCAGGGTACTTCTAAGAGCCAGCCTCCCAGTAGGTCATGTGTCAGGCACTGGCCTCAGGAGGGAGAGAGCGGGTGGCCACCTGTCCCAAAATATGTTGCAGTGCCTGAAATTGTACCATTTTCACCTTGCTCCTTTGGCTTAAGGACTTATTCTCAGCTGGTGCAGTTCTTCAAAGGAGGGGGGCAGGAATGGGTGGGAAAAGGGAAGGAGCCTGGGGTGGGATCTCCCACCTAGTGGGAAATGGCGGGAGCTGGGAGGCCATGGGGGTCAGGGGACCATGGGGGTGGGGAGCTCAGGACACTGGCGCTTACTTAGCACAGGCTGACTTCATTGACAAAGGAGCTCTCAAGACCTGCGGAGGATAAGGGTGAGTTTGTGTCCTTGTCCTGGGGCTTAGTGTTGGGGATTCCAAGCTCCTGGGACAGAATCCACCAGCACCGCCTTGTGAGGGAGCCAAAGATTAGTGCCCTGCCTAGAGTCACCTGGCGTGGGAAGGTGGAGTCAGGGCCCACATGCAGCCCTGCCCATGGCCCGGCCCTGTTCCTGGGCCCCCTTCTCCTGGTGTGCAGGAGGGGACTTGACCTTACCCCCCTTTTAAAATGTGATCAAGCAGGTTCTCATGCAGTCATAAGGCTCTTGGCACCGTGCAGCCCAGGGGCCTGGGCCTGTCCATCCCGACGCCTGTGGTTCAGGGCAAGCATGTCACGCTCTGGGGAGTGACGTGGGTACCAGGGTGCCCTCATCTCTGGCCCTGCATGGGGGCGCCAGGAGCCCCAGCTGTGAGGACACGGGGGGAGGAGTGATGAACTGGGTTAGGAAGGCATCTTCACACAGGGCCAGAGCTGAGCAGGGTCTTGATGATATAGCGGGGCTGGACTGGTGGGTGAGCAGGGAAGGGTATACCAGGCAGAGAGAACGGCCTGGCCAGAGGCTTGGAGGTGGCTGTCTTGCCCAGGCTGCGGTGAATCACTGCGGTGCAGGCTGTGTTGGGGTGTTTGTTGTGTTGGGAGGCTGGCAAGGGGGTCCTAGTTGTGAGGCTCCTGGTGTGACTGAGGAAAGGGACTTTACAGGAGCTGTGGAAGCAGGGGTGGACACAGACTTTATTACAGCAATGTCCCTTTGGCTGCCATGACGGGAGATTCGTGTGGAAGAGGTGGGAGGGAGGAATGGGACTGGGGAATGGGAACCAAGGAGCGGCCTGTTAGGGGGAGATAGAGAGAGCAGCTAGGGCTGGGTGCGCGTGCGCGCGCGCGCGCGCGCGCGCACACACACACACACACACACACACACACACACACACAGCGTGTGATGGATTTGGGAAGGAGGAGGAATTCCAGGAAGCTGAGGCTTCCAGTCTGAGTAGAAGGAGGTGAGGCTACCACCTGGGACAAGGAGAGGCAGGTGGAGGTTGGGGAGGGACAGGTGAAAGGCTGCAGCCTCAGGGCTTGGCTGGGACCAGTGACACCCTTCACGAAGAGACGTTTTCCTCTCTCCTATGCAAACCGTCATGAGTTCGTTCTCCGTTTGCCACCTCTAGGCTGCACCTGGTATGTCAAGATGGCAGGCTGGGCTGTGCCCTGAATGGGGAGGGCTAGCCAGCCACCCACCTCATCGCGGCCGAGATGAAGGTTTGCAGGGTGGCGCTGGAATCCAGCCTGGCCTGTGTCCAAGCTGGGGGCTGCGCATGGCTGGGGCCCCCAGAACACCCTCCTAGGTAAGCTTGCCACCCCAGACCAGCGGAGATGGCGTCCTCGGCCCCACTAGCCCCGGCTGCACAGCCTCTGTGGACAAGTCTACTTGGAGCAGCTGCAGCTTAATTTTCGAATTCAACCTGGAGACCCAACCCTCCCACCCCCTTCCTGCTGTGGCCTTTCCCTGGCTGGGCCTGACTGGCAGTGGTTTAGGGTCCCAGGACACGGCCACCAGCTTCGTTTACAGATCTCGTCCTTTCAGACTCCAGATTTCTGACCAGACTTTCTGGGACCCCTTCAGACCTGGCTCTGGAAGGTGGTGGATTTCATTATGTCTATGTCTGTTTTGTTTTGAATTTGAAATAAAGTAACGGAGATCACAGCTTTGTCAGGGAAGGGTCCAGTTGGTCCTGGCTGGTCTTGTTTGTTTTGTTTTGTTCTGGTAGCTTCTGTCCTTTGGAGCATTCCCCAGATCCCTAGAGCTCCCTGCTCAGGCAGGAATCACCTCTTCTCCAGGGATCTCCCTTCCGTCCACCAGCTCTCCTTCCTGGCAACCTGGGGCCCCAGTAGCTGAAGCCTGGCTCCCTGGAACTTGTCACCTGTGGGCCTGGCCGGGACACAGGGCATGCATCTCCTCTCCAAGTCCAAAGCTGCCATCACTGTCACAGGGATCACCTGGGGGAGAAGCTATTCCTGCCAGAGTGTAGGCTACTGCTGGGCTGAGGGCACAGTGTGGGGGAGGGTGCAAAAGCAGAGAATGGCCCTGACCCACTGTGACATCACCTCCCGAATCCGCTGAATTGGGTCTGTGTCCCGCAGAGGTACTGGATTTTTATTTCACAGGAGGCCAATGGGGTCTTCCCAATGCAGGTCCCGATACTTAGGATATCGAGGGGGGCACTATAGCTTAGTAGTCTAAAACTTGAGTTTGAATCCTGGATCTCACCTATAGCTATGAGACCTTGGTCAAGTTACTAACCTCGCTGATCCTCAACTTCCTCATCTGTAAAATGGGGGTGATAATGGTGCCTCCCTTATTTGACTTGCTGTGAGGAGTAAACGACGTAGCCCACATAAGGTACCTGGCACCGAGTTAGCGCTTAGCACACGTCTGCTGTCGCTAGCTACCACTTCCACAGCCACCAGTGGGATCAGCTCTTGCCCTGTCAGCTTGGCCTTAATCAAGGCCCACGTTGTTTCCTTAAACCTCCCTCACTCAGAGCCTCTTTCCAGGTCCTTCACCCTCTGCCTTGAACCGTGCTTGGGACACATGTATTCTGGCCCCGGTCCTCTGAAACCCTGGCTCCCAGAGCCATGTTAAGGAGAAGCATCCCATCTCTCACCGCTAGTCCACAGTGGGCTCCCCAGAAGCTTTTCATTTCCCAACGTCTTTCCTCAGAAAAGACACAGCGTGCTTTCTCAGCACCCTATTAAGACGGCGGAGGGAGCAGAGCGCCTCCATTGGCATCCATCCCAGGGGCCGTGGGGAGGCTCTGCAGGTCCGGCACCCACTGCCCTTGGTGCTCTTTCTCCCCCACCCCCTATTTATCTTTAATTTCATTTCCCCCCTTTTCTCCTTTTCTGTCTCATGTCCTCTTTGCCCCCAGAAACCCTCTTTCTCCCCACCATCCATCCCACTGTCCCCACATCCCGCTGCTTCTTTCCCTTTATGCCAGAGCTCTGCCTTGCCTTATCCCTTCTGCTCCAAACAGCAGTCTCTCTCTTCCCGTGGTCAGGGTCTTGGCATTCCTGATTTTCACTAGTCTAGGCCCTTCCTTCCCACCTGTCCTTTCTCTCTTCAGACAAAACCCAAACTGTTTGAGCTTGCCAAATAGCTTCTGAGCTTCTTCCTGGCGAAGGAGGCCTCCCTGGGACAACTTGGGGTTGCTTTGTCAGGTTGTTTCCATCACTTTTGCCCAAAGAGAGAAATCAGTTGTCAGTGGTCCTGCCCTGTGAGTGAAGAGGCTTTGATCAGGCTAGAAGGGCACCTATCGATCCTCAGTTTGGGTGACTTTTATTGGGCCCTGGCTGGCTAGGTCACCCAAGGGGCACGACGGGTGGGCGGTACCCATCTGCTGGCTTTAAGTAGGTCATCTCTCATGTTTTCGGAATCTTCTTGCTTGCCTTGTAATTAGGTTGGGGCATGGCCTGGGCCTTGGTAGGGACACACCACGCTGTCTGGTCTCTGCTCCCTTCCTGTGTGGGACTGGACTTGTGTCTAGGAGCCAGGACTGGGGGCAGGGCGAGGAGACTTCTGAGAAGACTTCTGAGACACTGAGAAGGCCTGAGGTGGGCCCAAGTAGGGAGCCTTTGTTGGGCTGGGAATTTTCTATGGCTCACCAAAGAACTACACTTGGGGTGCTGGAGTCCAGCTGGGGAGGAGTGGAATTGCCTCTCACCCCAGGCCCACTTGGCTCGTCCCCTTTAGGCTTCTGCTTTGCCCTTCCTCTCGTCACATTTCATTTCTAGCTGTCAAGGGTCTGGGAAGAAAGTGGCCAAGGACGCCATTTGGTTTGCAAGCTTTGTGGCTTTTGTAAGCCCCGCTTGCGTCTTTTAAGGAAGACTCTCGGTTTGATTTTCTTTCCCTTCAGACTTGGGGGAATTCAGAGAGAGGGGAAGGGGCTTCTTGAGAAGGTTTCAACCCAACTCCCCTCTCCCCTGATGCAATCCCCTGGGCATGGCCCACGGCCTCCTCCGTGGTCACACCACTGGACTGGGGAAAGGAGAGGCAGGAATCAGCAGAACTGTGGTCCCAGAGGGGCTGGGACACAGCTGGGCGTCGGTCCCAGGTGGCTGGTGGGGTCAGCCAAGGGCTTCGGTGCGGAGCTGGGATCCGGGCAGCGCAGGCCGCCGGAGGAGCACGGGCGCCCTCTTGTGGCCACGGAATCGCCTTCCAGAGGCACCTGGGGGCGCAGGTTGGGAGCCACCAACCCTGCCCCGCCCGGGGCGGCCTCGAGCGACCTTCCTCCTGTCCCGCCCGGGGTTGAAGACGCAGGGCGGGGTGGGGGGGATGGCGGACACTGCTAAGTTCGGTCCCTGTGCCTTCTCCTCCCCTTCCGCCACACCTGACGCTCCACTGCCAACCAGGACAGCTGAACGGAAGATTCCAGAGAGGTGCAAAGGGCTGGAGGAGGTGGAGGGGGTGGAGTCCAGGCGGAGCGAGGCGGGGCGGAGAGAGGGCTGCGGGCGCCCAGAAGGGGAAGGGGGGCGGGGGCGATTTAGGCCTTTGAAAGGGAAGACAGCCTCACTTTACTTACACCCTTGACTCCAGATGTGAGTTATACACGCCGAGGGGGCTGAGAGTAGGAGCCTTGTTTTATAACCCTTCTTCTTCGGCTTGCCTTTGTCTTTAAGTTTACCTAGAGCCTCTAAATGTGCCCGTGGTCCCACCCCACGAAGGTCCTCTTCCTGGGCCATGGAGAGAGCAGGTGTGGACAGCCAGGAGTGTGCCTCCCGCCACGGGGGACTGACCCTGTCTGACAGAGGGAGTACCGGGGGCAGTGGGCTTGAGGAGGGGGTTCTGAGCTAGAGCCGACTGTCAGAGAGGCACTGGGGCCTAAAGGTCACCGCGGTGGCGGCTGATTCTGAGGGTCTTTCCCCTGGTCGCTCCTTGCCTGGCATGATTTCCACCTGCTCTGTCTGGTGCCCAGGGCCAGCTGGGTGTGCCAGGGGTGATGGCAGCCAAGAGAGAGGTTGGAGGGAGAGCCTGTTCTTTGCAGCGTGTCAGGCAGGAGGATTGGATAGAGCCTCTCAACTGAAGTGTGGCTGAGGGCTGTGTCTAGGATGGAAAGAGAGAGTAGAACTTGAGCAGGGGTGGGCTTCTCTTCTTCGGTGGGGTGAGAGGGAGTGGCCGGGCCCAGGACAAGCACTCCTCTCTCTTTATATGCCCACAAAGCCTCCCTGAAATGGTCTCTCGAGGACATTTTTTTTTTTTTTTTGGCTGCATTGGGTCTTCGTTGCTGCGCGCGGGCTTTCTCTAGCTGCAGCGAGCGTGGGCTACTCATTGCGGTGCGCGGGCTTCTCATTGCAGTCGCTTCTCTTGTTGTGGAGCACAAGCTTTAGGCACGCGGACTTCAGTAGTTGTGGCGCACGGGATTAGTTGCTCCGCGGCATGTGGGATCTTCCCGGACCAGGGCTCGAACCTGTGTCCCCTCCATTGTGGTCCGATTCTTAACCACTGCACCACGAGGGAAGCCCCCTTGAGGACATTTTTGATTGCAAGTAACTGAATTATGAATCAAAAGCTATCTAAACAATGAGAGTGTTTAATTCACCACTTAATTCTTAATTTCAGTTAAGAATTTAGGAGGTCACTGTTCTAGAGTAGGCTCAGTGGCTCAATGAAGACATCAAAGATTCAGATTCTTTCCGTAATTCTGCTCTGCCATCTTCAGGGTGCTAGCAACGGCTAGCCTCATGGTTACAAGATGGCTGCGGCACCTCCAGACATCACATTCTCCTAGAAAGCAAGAGACCTACAATCTGCTGCAAGAACTTATTGGTACACACAGTTAACCAGTTGAAAAACATCAGCTTTTCATAGTCTGTCAGTGAATGAAGGCAATGATAATAGTGGCTACCACACTCTGACACTAAACAAATGGTAGAAGCAGTGACGATATTTTGCATACGTTATCTTCTTTACTTCTCACAATTTGCCCCACTTCCCAATGACAATTGAGATTCAGAGAGGTCAAGTAACTTGCCCTGTTTTATGACCAGGAAATGAAGGAGCTGGAATTCAAACTCCAGTCTGTGTGACTCTAGGCCTGGCATTTTGCCTTTTTTAAATGAAAGCAATAGATAGTTACGATAAGAATCTCAAACAGTACAGACCTTGGCTTTTTGTTTTTTCAACATTGTACGGGTTCATGATAAGAACTTCAAATAGTGTAAAGTGTAGAGTGAAGGTTGCCTCACGCCCCGCTGGGCAGTTCCCACGGTTCCCACTGTACTTTCCATGGGTCCACCAGGAGATTTTCTCTGTAATCACAAGCTCAGATTTCTAAATATTTTGTATAAATTAGGTTGACTTAGACACTATTCTGCATTTATTTTTTAAAATTAATATATCTTGCAGATAATGTTGCCATATATAGATTCCACTTCCTTCTTTTTTGTGGGTATATTGTATTGCATAGAATACAGGTGCATTAAAAAAAAATTAAACCAGTTCTCTTCTGCAGGACTTTATCTTATTGCCTATATTTTTTGCTATTAAAAAAAACCATGTAAAAATAAATATCCTTGTATATGTATAATTTTGTGTACATCTGTGAGAATATCTGGGGATAAAGTTTTCAACTGGTGGTACGTATAAAGTGTCCAAGGATTCCAGCAAATTGGTCTCCAAAAAGATTGTACCAATAATACATGAAAATGTTTATGTTCTCACACCCATGCCAACATTTGAGTCTTATCAAACTTTAGTATTTTGGCTAATTTGGTAAGTGAAAAAATGATACCTTAATGCTTATTTTAATTTGCAATTCCTTTACTATGAGTAAAGATTTTTACTACTTTACTACTTTACTACTATGAGTAAAGTAAAGATGAGTGAAGATTCTGTTTAGTCAGACTGCCTGGATGAGAATTCCTGTTTGGTCCTCTCAAGCTGTGTGATGTTGGGCAAGTTGCTGAACGCCCTGAATCTCAGTTTCTTCATCTATTAAATGGGGATATGAAAATGGCCTTATTAGTTGGATTTCAGGATTTAACGGCATCACACATGTAAAGTGCTAGCACAGTTCCTAACTCAAAATAAGGGCTAAGTAAATGCTATAGCTATTATTATTATCTAATATATTTACAGACCACTTGAATCTGTTTATGATCTGCCTGTTTATGTCTATTTTCCATTTGCATTGGATTATTCTTTTTCTTTAATAAGTTTATTTATTTTTTATCTTTGGCTGCGTTGGGTCTTCTTCACTGCACGCGGGCTTTCTCTAGCTGCGGCGAGCGCGGGCTCCTCTGTTGTGGTGTGCGGGCTTCTCACTGTGGTGGCTTCTCTTGTTGCGGAGCACGGGCTCTAGGCGTGGGCTTCAGTAGTTGTGGCTCTTGGGCTCTAGAGCGCAGGCTCAGTAGTTGTGGCACACGGGCTTAGTTGCTCCGCGGCATGTGGGATCTTCCCAGCCCAGGGATCCAACCCGTGTCCCCTGCACTGGCAGGCGATTCTTAACCACTGTGCCACCAGGGAAGTCCTGGATTCTTCTTTTTCTTATTGATTTGTTAGAGCTCATTGTATGTTAATAACATGTGGTCCTGTACATATATGTTACAAGTATTTTTTGTTTACATTTTACTAGACAATTTTTTTAGAGCAGTTTTAGGTTCACAGAAAAATTGAGAGGAAGGCACAGAGATATCCTCTATGCCTCCTGTCCCCACACATGCACAGCCTCCCCCGTTACCAAGGTCCCCCGCCAGAGTACATTTGTGACACTTAATAAACCTATATTGACATATCATTGTCACCAAAAGACCATAGTGTACATGAGTGTCCGTTCTTGGCAGCCATGGGCAACCTGACCCTCTCAACCCTTAGCCACCCCAGTGGCTCCTTTCCCAGGCCCACGACAGTTGCTGTACCTGAGAATGTGGCCCAGGTAGACGGTGCATGTGCTGGGCTGGCCGACCTGCCCTGACCCGACCTCCGGGACCAAGGCTGGGGGAAGGAAAGCATTTTCTTTCAGCTCCTTGTTGGCGCTGCAGCCTCCTGTGGCATCTCCATGCTGGCTTCCATCATTGACCCAGCTGAGGTCTTCTGGCCTTGTCCACGCTCCACGTGTGCCCTGGGTGGGGTTGGGGGTGAGGCGCAAGCGGTCTGGACGGCCGAGCCTGCAGGGGTCCTTGATTTCTGCACCCACAGTCAGTGGTTGCTGGGCTCGGGTGGGCATCCCCCACATTCCGTTTTAGTGGGTGCCGTAAGAAGGGTGAAGGCGACCCCCTTTCTCTGCTTTCATTGCCGAGCTCTCGTGGAGAACCCACTGTGTGCGAGGGAGTGGCAGCCGCAGACGCAGAGCTGAGAGCTCTGTGGAGCGTCCTCCCCATCCTGGGCCCCTTGTGCATCCTCAGTCCAGCCCTGCGCAAAAGAGGAAGCACAGCAGGCTAGGTGGGAGCCGGGTGAGCGTGCAGAGGTGGGGAGCTGGACAGCCCGGAGCTCTCTACCTCCCAAGCCGGGTTTCTCTGGGGCTCTTGCTCCACCTCCCGGCCTCAGAGAGCCCAGCTGAGGATGACATGAGCCATGACACGAAGAGTGAGAGGTTTCTGACTCCCTGAGGTGCCCTTTCTGCTGTGGCCACTGCCTTTTTTTTTTAAAAGTTCAGTTTTTGAGATACTGTTAGATTTACAGAAGCATTGCAAAGATTCTAAAGAGTTCTTGTATACCTTTCTCACCCAGCATATAACCATTTATCAAAAATTCAGAAATTAACCTTGGTACAGTACTAACTAAACTACAGACTTTACTCAGCGGTCCTCGGGTTTCCATGTGACGCCCCTTCTGTTCCACATGCCTTCCAGGAGCTCCCATTGTATTCAGTGGCCGCTGCCTTTTAACGCACCAGTGAAGTCGCCCCCCTTCCCTCCCAGGCCTTTCCCTTCTCTTCCTTTTCCCCTCCTCCCCTCCCCAGCCCTTCCTCTCTGTCCCATGCTCAGACACATTCCTACAGTGCCGACCACAGGGGCTGCTGTTTCAGAGCAGCACATAGCAGGCCAGGGGCAGGACCTAGGGTTATGGGGGAGGATGGTGTGGGCAGGGTCTTTCCCATCCGGGCGTCCCTGGGAGTTGACTGTATACACTACAGAGGGCACATCACTGTGGAGTTTCCTGGGTCCAGCCTCCCTCTGGCCTGGATTGTTCTCTACCAAGGCCTCCTGGCTGGGGTGGAAGCACGGCAACCCTGGGGAGGAAGTGGGGGCCTTTCGTCTCCTGTGGGCTCAAGGCCCGTGGGCTACGTGTGCTGCAGCCTGGGGGCAGCCTGTCGATGCCTGGAGACGCCAGGCCATTCCTCAGCCCCATCTGTCCACCGCTGTGCCCCACCGGGGGGCTTCAATGTGGGAGGCAAATGGGGGGGATCAGTAGGGGGACGGTTCCTTGAAGGGGAGAGTGCAGACCGCAGGAGGGAGTGGGGAAGCTGGGTGGGAGGAGTCTCCTGGAGCACCACCCCTAGCACTGGCCCACCGGGGCCTGGGGCCTGACACTTTATCCAAGTGGTCACACCCAGGACATCTTCAGTCCTGTCCTCTGACAGCTGGATGCTGTGGTCACACTCAGAAAGTCCTCGTGTCCCCTGTGAGGGTCTGGTCCCTGCAGGCTGTCCTCTGTGAGGACCTGAGGACCCCCAGCTGGGCAGTGCGGTCCCCACAGTGGGGACACTGGGGTCCCGTCTGGGGCGGGGCAGGGCAGCTCTGGGAGGTAGCTCCGCCCACACCCTCACAGGAGTGGGTATTTTACATCCAATTACGGCCCAGAGTGTGTGAGGCGGTGCGTGAGGCTCCCTCTGGGGGCCTGAGAGAGGACGCCGCGCTTGCAGCAGGGGAGTCGGCTGGACTCAGGGTTGCGGTGAGGACCACCTGCCTGTCTGAATTCAGGGTCTCCAGGTGGGGTGGGGGTCAAGGGTGGTCCACACGCCCCTCAGGCCCTGGCTCCTCCTTCCTGCTTGGGGCCCAGGGGCTGGAGGGGCAGCAGGTGGGGCTGGAGGGCCGGGCCCCCCGGCGGGGGGCCAGCACCCACGCGCAGGCTCCGGTGTTGCCAGCGTGAGGAGGGGGAACCACTGAGCCTGCAGGAGCCCCTGGACTGCAGCTCACGGGGCGGGGTGTGTGTGTGACGAGCCCACCGTCTCCTGTGCTGCCAGCCAAGGCCGTGGATCAGGTCGGGGGCGGGGAAGGGCTTGTCCGCTGAGGTCTCCTGTCCTGTGCGCATATGCTGAGGGGCCATCGGGGCGGGTTGGTGTGGCTGAGCATTTGTGGGGCTGAGTGCGTGTTCCGGGGGCCTGATGTGCACTTGAGCAGCCCGCTGAGCATTTGGGGGTCCTGGTGAGCATTCAGGGGTCTGGGTGAGGAGGAGGCCTGGAACGTCGGGTGGGTTTGCCGGCTGTGTGCACGTCCGTCCATTCCTTCACCTGAGAATTACTTCCTGAGTGTCTACTCTGTGCCAGTCACCACCTGCAGGTGCGCGGGGGGTCGCAAGGAGCCTTCCTGTGTTGTCACAGGTGGGCGGCTCAGATGTCTCACCTGGCCATCCAGGCAGGGCAGGGGACTGAGACCTTAACTCATCTTGTGCCCCACTGCGTTTTGGGAAGGCCTCTCCTGGTGCTCACCTGAGCCCCATGTGGACCGAGAAGGCAAAGGATGGAGTGGATCCAGCTGGGGAAGTGCTCGGTGGGGAAGGCATCAGGGCACCCAGGTGCACCCGGCTTACTCCCAGGCTTGCTGTCCGAGGGCTCGAGGTTGGGACTGTACCTGGGAATGGGGCTCACCTGGCTAGTTCTGGGTTTGCACTAGTGCAGAGCACAACTGAATCTGTACTTGGAAACCAGAGAGCTGGGGTCTGCAGTCAACGGAGAGGACGGGTGACCCACACCTGTGCACCTGGGAGGAGGTGAGTGCCTGGCAAGTGCATGGTTGGTGTCCACGGGGATGGGACGATTTTCCTCCCACCATGGACAAACCCATGACCTTCTCAGGTGGGGACAAATGGGAGGATGAGGGACTTGTTACAAAGTGACCCAGAGTCTGATGAAACAGAGGTCTGGGGGATGTGGGACAGGAGGGGGCGGGACACCCGGTGTTCAGGTGACCTGAGTTATGGGGAGAGGCCTGGGGACATAGGGACAGGTGTGGACAGGATACTGTTAGTGTCATTTGATTTGTGTTTGGGGAGAGGTTTCCTCTGTGATGGGGACGCAGACACACACACACAGGTGTCCCCATGATGGTGACACAGGCACACCAACAGGCGCCCTACATGATGGGGGACACACATCCACAGGTGCCCATGCCGGGGCCCTGCAATAAGTGTTTTGCTGTATGTCACTCTATGAGGCCTATGAAATAAAATCAAATCTGGGTTAGAAAGGAGACTTTCATTTCAAAAGAAGTATTGCGAGGAGAGAGGGGCACTGTTACGAGGGCATGAGAGTATACTCATAGGGAGAGGGACTGTTACAGTAGAGGGGGGACCATTACTGTAGAGGAAAGACTATATCTGTACAAGGGCAATATTACCATAGAGATGTGACTCATGATAGAGGGGGAATGTGACAATAAATGGGGGTATGACAATGTGGGGAGATATTACTGTGGAGAGGGGATTCTTACAATAAAGGAGGACTACAACTGTGGCGGGGGGACTATTACTGTAGAGGGGGGCATGTTACAATGGGGGGACTATGAAAATGTGGGAGCTGTTACAATAGAGGAGGGACTATGACAATAGAGGGGGACTATTATCATAAAGGGGACTCTCACAATAGAGGGGGACCACTCTGTAGAGAGGGACTATTACAGTAGAGGAGGACTATTACTGTTGAGAGGGGACTATTAGAGTAGAGGTGAGACCATTACAGTAGATGGGGGTTTATTGCTGTAGAGGGGGGACGATTACCATACAGAGGGGACTATTACAGTAGAAAAGGGACTTTTACAAAAGAAGGGGGACTATTACAATGGAGGACTATTACTGTAGAGGGGTATTGTTATAATGGATGGAGGTCTGTTACTGCAGAGGGGGGACTGTTAATATAGGAGCATTATAACTGTAGAGGGGGGACTATTACTATAGAGTAGGGACTATAACAGTAGAGGATCACTGTTACTGTAGAGGGGGAACTATGACAACAGAGAGGGGACTGTTACTGTAGAGTGATGACTGTGACACTAGAGTGGAGATGTTAGTGTAGAGAGGGGATTATGGCAGTAGAGGAGGACTAAGACAATATAGGGGGACTATTACTCTAGAGGGTGGACTTACTTTGGAGGGCGGATTATGACAAAGAGGAGGATTATTACGCTATAGGGGAGGCTGCTACTGTAGAGGTGTTATATGACAGTAGAGGAGGACTATTACTGTAAAGGGGGACTGTTACTGTAGAGGGGGGATAGAAAAATAGAGGAGGACTGTTGCTATAGAGGGGGGACTATGACAGTAGGGATAACTCCTGACAAGGTCTGCAAGCATCTGGATAGTTGGGCCTAAGGAGGTTTTTCCATGGAGAAGAGTAAACACAAGTATAAAGGCCTGGGCGTGGGGTTGGCATGAAAGGTGGCCTGATGGCACATGGATCAGAGGCCCCAAATCAGGAGGTGCTCTGCGCAGGGCTTCTGCCCCGTCAGAGGGCAGTGGCTGCAGCTCAGGCCGGGGAGGAGGGGAATGCGTGGGTAACCAACCCTTGTTCTGACAGATTCTGGGAATGAGCGGGTCAATTCCTGGCTGATGAGCCCGGGGAGGGACTGGGTGTGTGTGGCCTGGTCAGAAAATGGGGGATCCTGGGTCTCAGCTGGGTCTTTGTGGGGAAGGGTCTTTGTGGAAAGTCGTTTCCTGGACACACAGGGTGAAGGGATTTCTGGACCTTCAGGTCACCTTTAACATTGTCAAAAGGCAATGGGCTATGACAGGAGGTAGGGGACACTCATACCCTGGGCTCTGACAGGAGGGAGGGGACATTCAGGCCCTGACCTGTGGCAGGAGGGAGGGGACACTCAGATCCTGGGCTGTGACAGGAGGAGAGGACACTCAGACCCTGACCTGTGATAGAAGGGAGGGGACATTCCACCTTTTATTCTGGAACCAGCATGAAACCACAGTGGGTCATGCGTCACAGGTGGCATCAGGGGCGAACCCACTGAGAGACAAAGCGTCTCACCCTTTGTGCAGCTGAGCGGAGACCACCTGCTCCATCCATGTTCCCAGATGAACAATCACTGATTTCTTCATGGTGGAGGTGAGTTTGTGTTTGGAGCCAGGCCCCGCTGGAGTCAGGTTCTCCTCTCAGGAGCTGGAAGTCGGGTTTTCTTTTTTTTTTCTCCATCACATTTCAGAGACATGCCCAGTCCTGCTGGAAACATTCTGAGATGTGATAGTGTCAGACACGTGTCCACTTTTAAAAGATGGACTTCAAAGAGACAGAGAAGGAATTCCCACGTGTTCTAAAGTAAATGTCCTAAGAAAAGGGAAGGGGGAAGTCTTTATTCTCGGAGAATTAAGCCCAGAGGTTTGAATTTGGATTTGCTCTTACACTGCCCAGTGTGAGTCCCAGGTGGGCTCTGTAGAAACCGAGTTCTACCTGCTTTGCAAATTTGTGCTGTGGATGGATGTTTTCTGTTCTGTCTCAAGGTAGATGAGGCCCCAGGAATTATTTCATTCAGTCGAGGATTAAAATGGCAAAGCAACGTACTAGTAACGGAACAATTGCCACCACCACTTCTGGAACACCCACCGCTAATATTAGTCACAGCAAATTGAGCAGGTGTGTGCACCTGAGGATGCGGAGCAGGTGGGCGGGCCTAGGGGAGGTACAAGGTAGGTACGGGGAAGGGGTGATCTTTCCACCTTCAAGTTTACATTTTAGCTGGATTTTCCTGGAGGAATACTGGATCCTGTAGATAGAAATGTCTGTGTGCTTCTAAGGTACAGGGGCAATAAAAGGTAGGGGCTCTAGTGACTGTACCTGGGGGTGACGTTTGTTCATTCACTCAACAAACTTGTGTTTGGGGTCAAGGAGAGCGTGTTGAGGGCCCACAATGCAGGTGTCTGGTGACCTCCCTGTTGGGAGCAACTGTGGAATTTCTCTGGGGGAGGGGTTGGGTCCCTGTGGATTCCCTGCCCGTTCCTTCCTTCATTCTTTCCTTCACTCAAGCATGAGTGAGGCTGAGGTCTACTGGGGTGACCCTTTCTCCTGTGGTCACAGTGCCTGGATGCAGACATCCTGGAGCGACAGCATCTTTGTCTGGTTCTCACGTGAGGGTGCCCAGCTTCACCACGGCCATAATCGGTGGACCTGCTGTTAGGACACATCGTGTTTCTCCTCCTCCGTCTCGTAGGATCTCTGCCCACTGCTCTTGCTGACACCTGAGTGTGCAGAGTGGCCGGGTTCTTCCAGTTCGACAAGTTGTGGAATTGAGGTGAAGGTCTGGAAAATCCATACCCCTGGACACCTAGGTTTTGGGTGTGAGTCCAGCCAACGTTTCAGGGCCTGAGTTCTGCCAGGGATGGCCAGTGGTCAGGACCCCACTCTCCAGCGAAAGAAGAGCCAGCACACGTGCACAGTTTATGATGTAAGATGACGTGAAGGACGGTGGTACACAGATAACAAAAATGAAAATATGCTATCATGGGAAAACAGATAACACACAAGCCTCTATTGTCAATGGGCTCCCCCCAGAATGGTGCATGTATGGGCACATATGTTTATTAGGTAAACTGATATACAGGATGTGTAGTACATAATTAACAAAAAATACTAACGGACAAGACTCTGGTGTAAATTCCAGAAAGCCCAGGGCCTCACGGGATGCTTTTGTGGATGTTTGCCCGGCTCCAGTTCCCCCACCACCCATGGTCCCCTAGTCGACACAAGAGAGTAGTTCTGACATTGCTTGGTTTTTTTGTTTTTTTGTTTTTAATGAAAGCTTATTTATTTATTTATTTATGGCTGTGTTGGGTCTTCGTTTCTGTGCGAGGGCTTTCTCTAGTTGCGGCGAGCGGGGGCCACTCTTCATCGCGGTACGCGGGCCTCTCACCGTGGCGGCCTCTCCCGTTGTGGAGCACAGGCTCCGGATGCGCAGGCTCAGCGGCCATGGCTCACGGGCCTAGTTGCTCCACGGCATGTGGGATCTTCCCAGACCAGGGCTCGAACCCGTGTCCCCTGCATTGGCAGGCAGATTCTCAACCACTGTGCCACCAGGGAAGCCCTGCTTGGTATTTTTTTGTAATTAAGTAGTAAGACTATGGACTCCATGTGTGTAAAACCTCACTCCTTCCTCCACGACGTCAGCAGCCTCTGCTGAATCACGTCCTGGGTTTTGGACGCGGAAGAATGTTGTCTTAGTCATTACAGTGCAGCACCGCAGACAAGCACCTGTGCATCTGGTCTGCACGAGTCACACTTTCCCCATCACTTTCTAAGTCTAGACCATCAACAAAACAGTCACCCAAGGCTGGGTTGTGGCATTTGTGGTGTAGATATTCCCACGGTGGCCAGTTTCAAGTTTCCAATGTGATGTTCCTGAACACGGAGTCGGGAAGAAGCCCAGAGAGCATTTCCACCACACACGCTGTGGGCGGGAGGGGGTTAGAGCAAGCAGAGATGGTAGTAAAGGCAGTACCACAGCCAGTGAGGTCTACAGTGATAGTGGTGAGTTTTGAGAACTTGCTGCCTTTATTCTTTTTTTTTTTTTTAATAAATTTATTTATTTATTTATTTTTGGCTGCATTGGGTCTTTGTTGCTGCGCATTGCTTTCTCTAGTTGGGCGAGCGGGGGCTACTCTTCCTTGCGGTGCGCGGGCTTCTCATTGCGGTGGCTTTTCTTGTTGCGGAGCACGGGCTCTAGGTGCATGGGCTTCAGTAGTTGTGGCTCGCAGGCTCTAGAGCGCAGGCTCAGTAGTTGTGGCGCACGGGCTTAGTTGCTCCATGGCACATGGGATCTTCCTGGACCAGGGCTCGAACCCGTGTCCCCTGCATGGGCAGGCGGATTCTTAACCACTGTGCCACGAGGGAAGTCCGCTGCCTTTATTCTTAATATAGTTTATTCAGTGTAAGGCTTTAAGTTAATTTCTAACACTAGCTGTGTTTAACAATGGCTCATGCCATTCCTGAAGATTCCAATATGGCTTTCACAATGGACGGCAGCCAGCTCCAGTGCCCTCTCCCCTTCCAGGTTCCGTGCTTGGAACCCAGAAATTAAACTGAGAAAAGAAAGCCTAACAAGAGAAAAGAAAAAGTCTGAATGATGTATGTATATGTGGGAATAAAGAAATGCTACTTCAGGGGGCAGTGAGAACTGGGGACGTAAATACCATCATGGACAAAGGAAAGTGGTTTGGGGAGATTAAGTTATGGGAAGGCGGTCAGGAAAGCACGGTGAACAAGGGTGTTTAGTGGAGTTTGTGATGCACATTCAAGTTGGTGACTTTTTTATTGATGAGAGTTGCTGAGCGGCCTCCTCTTCCAGGTATGAGAGAAAGAGAGGTCCCTACAAGTGGGCATCTCCTTTATAAACGTGAATTTCCTTTGCAGGAGGAATGCTTGTGCCCTGTTCTAGAGCTTTGCCTGCACCTGCTGGTTCTTGGTGGCCTTTAGCTCACGCTAATCCACACACCAAAGAGGCACATTCTGGGGTGTTCTGGTGCCCTCATTTCTGCACCGACTCGGCGGGATTCTTGCTGAGACCGGGCTGTGCAGGCCCCACAAGGATGGGGCCAAGGTGGAGGCCAAGGACAGGGTCTGGGTGAGATATGGTTGAGGAGAGTTTTGGTCATCTAGAATGGTCCTAGGCATGTGCCTGGTGTCTCTGTGTCCTGATCTCCTCTTCTTAAAAGGACACCTGTCCTATGGAGTCTGTTACCTCAGAGTGAAGGGGAATTGTGTGTTCCATCCCCCACCATGGAAAAAGACATCCACATCCTGACCCCAGGGCCTCAGGACATGACCTCATTTGGAAGTAAGGACTGGTCATGTAAGAAGTTAAGACAAGGGCATTAGGGTGGCCCTAATTCTGTGTGGCCCTAATCCTTTTAAGATGAGGGGAGACACAGACACAGAGGAGAAGCCATGTGAAGACAAAGGCAGAGATGGGAGGGATGCAGCCACATGTCCAGGGATGCTTGGAGCCCCCAGAAGCTGGAAGAGGCAGGAAGGATCCTCCCCTGGAGCCTCAGCACTTTCCAAGTAGACAATTGCCATGGGTAGGCCTGAACTGAAGGCAGTGCTGTGGACCCTGACTGTTCTGTGTTCCCTGCATGGTGCCCTGGGGACAGCTTTCACAGGACACTGACCAGCAAGTTGGTTTCATGTGAGACTGCAGGGCTCTGGTCCTCTAAACATTCAGGCCCATCTCACCCTTCCTCTGGCCTTGGTCATACAGGGTGACTGTGCACCGTATGGGGCTGGGCTCTCGGCCCCTGCACAGGACCCCTGGTTGTTGGTTAAAAGTGCAGGTTACACCCCAAGAAAGATGGAAGGTGAATTTCTCATCAGCCCTATGCAGTGTGGGCAGGGAGTCACAATAAATGGTAGAGTTAAAAGTAGAGGGGGAATACTACTCAGCCATGAAAAGGAGTGAAGCAGTGATACAGGCTGCAACACGGATGAACCTTGAAAACATGATGCTCAGAGAAAGAAGCCAGACCCAAAAGGACAGTTAGTTAATTCCACTTGCATGAGACGTCCAGAACAGGCACATCCGTAGAGACAGAAAGTGGTTAGTGGTGCTGGGGCTGTGGGAGGTGAGGGGTGACCCCTAAAGGGCAGGGGTTTTGGGGAGATGATGGGAATATTCTAAAATGGATCGTGCTGATGACTGCACAACTCTGTGGATGTGCAAAACACCCCTGAGCTTTATGCTTAAAATGGGTGAATTGTATGGTATGTGAATTCAGTCTCAAAAGTGAAAGGCTGGAGGCTTCCAGGCCCACCTCCAGAATCTTGACCCCAGAGGTGCAGGGTCGGGCAGGACCTGTGTGTCTGAAAGCCCCATGTGTCCAACCAGGCGGTCTGAGGGCACCTCATGAAATTCTCCCCATGGCACTAGACACCTGGGGCCCTAGTGTGGTTAGGCCTCAGGCCGTGAGGCTGGATTCTGTGGCCTTGCTGTCCCCTCTGAGGGACGGTGGCATAGTCTCCGTAGAAGGCGGTGGGTCAGCTTGAACCCTGCTTCTTTCTTCTGCCCGTTTCCTCTTTCTCTCCCAGCAATGGTGATGGCCGAGCTGTGCCAGGGCAACCAAGGCAAGAGCATCATGCCCAGAATGACCGAGAGGTTTGACCAGGTGGGGTAGGCGCTCAGAGGCAGTGACCCAGGACTGAGGTCCCAGGGCCTCCTTCTGAGTGTCGTGGCCCCGGTGCCCCGCTCATGGGCGTTCTTGTCAGGCCTGATGGTTGAAGCAGCCACGGTATCAAGATTTCACTGGTAGAAACTGTCCTCCTTTGCTTCCCTGGGAGAAGTAGGCATCCTTCTACTTTGTTGGGGAGACACCTCTTTTAATAAACAAAAATGATAAGCTTTAATTACATATTAAGAATTATGTTCTAGGGCTTCCCTGGTGGCGCAGTGGTTGAGAGTCCGCCTGCCGATGCAGGGGACACGGGTTCGTGCCCCGGTCCGGGAAGATCCCACATGACGCGGAGCGGCTGGGCCCGTGAGCCATGGCCGCTGAGCCTGCGCGTCCGGAGCCTGTGCTCCGCAACGGGAGAGGCTGCAACAGTGAGAGGCCCGCGTACCGAAAAAAAAAAAAGAATTATGTTATATACACATAAATAATAATCATAAAGATCAAGAAACAGAACATGATGAGTGGGCACCCAGGGGTGCCCTTCCCTCGTGACGGCCTCCTCCCCACCGTGAGATAGCTGTTCTCCTGATTTTGTGACAGTAATCTCGTCCTCATGGTTTACCCCCAGGCAGGCATCCGTAAATAACGCAGCCCAGCTCGCCTAGTTCTGAACTCTGTGCATGGGTGTACTGCCCAGCTCGCCTAGTTCTGAACTCTGTGCGTGGGTGTACTGCCCAGCTCGCCTAGTTCTGAACTCTGTGCGTGCTGTACTGCACGTGCTGCTTTGTGGCCCTTGGTGTCTTAGCTCTGTGTCCATGAGATTCTTTCATCTCGTGGATATGGCTTTTTAAAAATAATTTTTATAGCTTTACCTACTTTAAATAAAAACCTACTCAATGGCTGTGGAATATTCCGTCGAATGAGATGCATAGTTCATGTCTGCATCCTCTTGTGATGGCCTTCAGGTTGGTTTCGAGTTTGGCTCCTGCAGCTGCAGAGTCGTCGTGTGTCCCGGTCCAGTGCTCGTGGGTCTCTTGTTTAACTGGGAGCAGCACGGTGGGTCCATGTGTGCACAGACTTCGCTGAGGCCAGATTGTTTCAGAAGTGGTTGCACCCCCGCTGGGTACCAGGCTTTCCATTGCTCCACATCCTGCTGATACTTCACACTGTGTCTTTAATATCTGCCAGTCTGGTAGGTGTATGCATAGTTGTTTCTTATGGTTTTATTTCCTGGGTTATTAGTGAAGTTGTGCACCTTACTGCATTCATGGACTATTTCCTGTGGTTCTTTTAAAAGTTAAAAAAATTGTGGTCAAATACATATAACATAAAAGTTACCATCTTAACCATTCTTAAAAAAATTATTTTATTTTTGGCTGCATTGTGTCTTCATTGCTGCACGTGGACTTTCTCTAGTTGTGGTGAGTGTGGGCTACAGGGCACGGGCTTCTTGTTGCAGTGGCTTCTCTTGCGGAGCACGGGCTCTAGGCGCACGGGCTTCTGTAGTTGTGGCACGTGGGCTCAGTAGTTGCGGCTCGCAGGCTCAGTAATTGTGGTGCATGGGCTTAGTTGCTCCACGGCATGTGGGATCTTCCTGGACCAGGGCTCGAACCCATGTCCCCTGCATTGGCAGGTGGATTCTCAACCCCTGCGTCACCAGGGAAATCCCCATCTTAACCATTTTTAAGTGCACATTTCAGGATCAGGAAGTAATTCACACTGTTGTGCAACCACGACCACCATCCATCTCCAGAACTTTTTCATCTTGCAAAACGGAAACTGTCCCCATGAAACATTAACTCCCTATTCCCCTTCCTGCAGCCCCTGGGACCTACCATCCTACTTTCTGCCTCTATAGATCTGACTGCTCTAGGGGCCTTATATGAATGGATCAAACATTATTTGTTCTTTTGTGTCTGCTTTATGTCACTGAGCATAACGCCCTGAAGTTTCATGCTGTAGCCTGTGTCAGAATTTCCTTCCATTTTAGGCTAAATAACATTCCATTGTATGGATGGACCATGTTTTCCTTCTCCATTCATCCATTGATGGACACATGTAATATCTACATTAATCTCTCACGTCTTACAGTATTTGTGGAATAACTTCAGAAAGTCCTATGAATCAAAAGTCACTTACCATTAACGTTTTTCTTAAACTTTTTATTTTGAAAAACGTCAAAGTTAAGAAAAAGGGAAGAATACACATGCGCCTCACTTGTGTTCAGGAATTAACGCTTTACGATATTCACTTTATTCCCTGTGTGTGTGCTGTGTGTGTGCATGTGCCTGTGTGCATACACTTGCTGTGCATGTGCTTGGGTATGCGTAGGTACACGTGTGCATTTGCACACGCATGTGTTAGTGTGTGCATGGGCATATGTGTGCTATGCATGTGTGTGCATATACTTATGTTGTGCAGGTGCACATGTTAGTGGGTGTGCTGTGCATGCCTGTGCGCACACCTGTGTGTTTGCCAGAACCACTTGCAAGTTGGTTGCAGACTTAATTAGGCCCCAGATACCTCAGCACACACCTGCTCAAACAATCCTGTGTAGCCATGTAAAGGTCACGGATCTCGGGCATTTAAATGGATGGAGCAGGATGTCCTAACGCAGAGTCTGTCTTCCAGTCGCTGTAACTATCTCAGTAACATCATTCACACCTTCTTGAAGCTCCATTCAGGGTCCAGCTTAGGCCCCCATTACATTCAGTGATCTGCCCCGGGTCCCCTTTAAGCTACAACGTTACGGGTGGAGAGCACAGCCAGGGCTGGGGGGGGCCTCCCCAGCCTCCAGGCCCTGAACTTAGCTCCTGTGTTCCCATCGCTCAGTAAGGCCCTGACTCGGATGGGGCCACCAGCTCTTTCCTCAGAGGGTCCCGTCACCCAACGAGGGGAGTTCATTCTCCCCAAACTCAGCATCAGGACTCGAGGGTGGACCACTGGGTCTCCTTCATGAGACCCTGTGCTTTTGAAAGAGCAGGCACTGTGTCATAGGGGTGATGGGCGGGTGGCGTGCGGCCCATGGTGGGCAGGCGGGCCGCCACGTGGAGATGGACAGGTGCCCTAGGAGCTCGGTCTGTGAGTTCTCCGCTCGGATGGCTTCTGTGCCCCAACCTCTCCACGTGTTCTCCCCTTGAAGACAGTGCAGTGCACGCTCTGGGCATCAGAGTAACTTGACTGGAAGCCCTCGGAGCCATCAGCCTTCCACTCGGAATCGGCTTGTGGGATGGACGGTCTTGCCCAGGGTTCCAGTGCGGCCACCTCCTGCTGGGAGCTCGAGATGCTGGAATCAGGCCACTTCTGGTCTGTCCTTGCAAAAGACTAGGCTGTACTACAAGAAGCTCCTGGCTTACCCCGGGATCCTGACCATGATGTGACCAGAGAAATCTGTAACCTTTTTGTTTTGCATGTTGAAATGTTTAATGACAGAAAGATTTTGTTCAGTTTCCTGATGTGAGTCCGATGTTAATTTATTTTCCAAGAAATGTACATCCTAGTTCCCACACAACAGTGAGCCCCCTGTTCAGAGATGAGAACCCACGTGTGTGACCTGTGCCTCGTAGGAGATCAAACCTAAAGTAGTTTAAACCTGGCCAAGTTCTGTCTACACCATAGATTTAGATCTCTCCATGGCCTGTCTAGATGGAGTATGTTTTCGACCTGACCGTGTGCTGTCTAGAAATGAGAACATGTAGAACAGACTGTGTTCTGCGTACCCTAGAACGTGGAGACCTGGGTAGAGACGCAGCCTGGCTTCAATCCTGGGAGCTTCAAGATGGAAGTGGAGACATGGGTAGAGACCTGGCCTCAGTCCTGGAGCTTCAGGGGAGATGTGGAGAGCAGGGTACAGACCCAGCCTGGCCTCAGTACTGGGAAGCTCTGTGCTTCTGTCTGCATGCCAGTGCTCAGATGTCTGGGGTCTGGAGCTGAGGTGGGCTTGTCTGGGTAACAGCGCTCCGCTCTGAGCGTAGTTACGTGGCCCCCCAGGGTCAGTGCTGTCGTAGGGGCCTTAGTCCTTACCCCTCTGAGGTTCACCTTCCCTGGGGCCACTGGAGACTCCTCAGGTGGGCTACCTGGTAATTATTCCAATTCAGCAGCACGCAGAGGGCGAGGAGGGAGGCAGGTTTACCTGGTGAATTGATTGCTGGGCCCCTGGATCTGGGCTTAAAGCTGATGGGCAGCAGGTGAGGTTGCTACTGCGCTCGCCTTCCGGTCGGCCATCCCCACTCAGCAGAGCCGGGCCCTGCTGCTCCTCTTTCAGCCCTGCTGTTGGGGAGTTTTCTGCACACCTCAGTGAGCAAGGAAAGGGCCGAGCCTGCCAGAACCAAGGTACTGTGTTCAACTTTAGGCTGAAAGCTTTAGAACAATGAAAATAACACGGAACCAAAGTGAAACAGGAAGGGACTGACGTTCCTGGGACAAATGTCAGGCGTGGAGATGGAACCTACACTTCTTTCTACAGTCCTCTGGGGTCCCAGGGACCCGGCTTGTTCACACGTTGGGAGCCCACGCAGCACAGCCATGGTGTCCTGACCAAGGTGGATGTGTGACCCCAGGTACAGGGTCTGGGGAGGTGGGGTCCCCCTGGTGAGTGTGGACGTGTGACCCCAGGTGCAGGGTCTGGGGATTGTGTGGTCTCACCCCATCTGCATGGGTCAGGATCACATGTAGGGGGAGACCCCATACCTGCTTTCTGCCTGTAGTGTGTCTTGGCCCCTCTGAGATTTCCAGCGTCTGAGTTGAGGGTTTTGCCATGATTAAGCTGTGGTGTTTTTTCGTCTCTTTATGTTGCTGTGCTCACGTGAGGATGGACAACCTGCAACGGGTGCTGCTCCATGCTCTGCTGAGTGATCAGTAACGCTGATCTGATGTGGGGATTATAGGGGAGTCAGAATTGAAATCTTCATAATCTGTGTATTAGTAGCTTCGGTATCATTGCTGACCCGTAGTTTTAACTGTGAGGGAAGCGTTATCGATTTCAGGTGTCACGTAGAGGATTCGCAATGATGATAGGACAACTCCGATGAGAATGATGGTTGGTAAATGTTTCCAGTTGTCTCTACTTGGCCCTTTCTGGATTTGTATACAGCCTCGGATTTTCCATTCAGTTAATGTAAGGAATGCTATAGTGAGTAAAATTGGGTCATTAGTGAAACAACGTTGATTATAAACGCATTCTTAGCAAGAGGACTTGAACCTCTGTGGATACAAGTTTGCTTAATGCAGTTGCTGGGCTCTGCAAACCCTAACAAACCCTGTCTGCAGTAGGGTGTGCATGAACTAATTGCATGGAGATTTTATCATCATTTAGTTTCAGGACGTTTTGTAAAGTATCCCTTACTTGTCTTGAACTTTCATGCTGGGAGAAACCTATAGTACAGGTAGAAACCGACTGGGATTACTCCAGTCTGAACTCAGATCATCTAGGACGTTCATCACTGAACAAACAGACCATTAATAGCAGTTATACCATTAGGATATCCTGATTGTAAACGCTATGGTTGATATGATCTCTGGAAAAGGATTGCGTTGTGTATCCCTAGGATAACTTGTACCATAAGCATAAGCAGTATGCTTGATCAGTGTTTCAGAACAATAGGCAATAAAGCATTGTGACTAGTTGGTCTAAATTTTAATCACTAGAAGGTTGTTTCAATCTCCAGGGTCACCCCAACCAAAATTGTTAATACATTGAAAGCTATGTTATCCCTTAAAAGTTCAGTTGTTTATTTTTTTGGATTAATTAAGCTCGATAGGGTCTTCTTATATTATTCCCACCTCTTCACGGGAAGGTCAATTTCATTGCTTAAAAGAGACAGTAAAAGCCTTGTGTAACCAGTCATGCAAGTCCTTATTTAGAGAACAAATGACTATGCTACCTTTCCACACTCAGGATACCACAGCCCTTAAACAGATCTCACTGGGCACACGGTGCCTCCGACCAGAAGTGCTAGAGGTAATGTTTTTCATAAACAGATAGGTTTGTATTGCTGAGTTCCTTTTACTTTTAAAATCTTTCTCTTTTTGAAAAAATTTCTTTCTTCTTTTTTGGCTGCGTTGGGTCCTTGTTGCTGTGCGTGGGCTTTCTCTAGTTGCTTTGAGTGAGGGCTACTCTTCATTGTGGTGTGCGGGCTTCTCACTGTGGTGGCTTCTCCTGTTGAGGAGCACGGGCTGTAGTCGTGCGGGCTTCAGTAGTTGCGGCACGTGGGCTCCGTAGTTGTGGCACACGGGCTTAGTTGCTCTGCGGCATGTGTGATCTTCCCGGACCAGGGCTCGAACCCGTGTCCCCTGCATTGGCAGGCAGATTGTTAACCACTGTGCCACCAGGGAAGCCCTAAAATCTCTTCTGAAACACATACTTGTGTTGGGTTAACAATGTTTGAATAGGATAAGTATTAGTTTAGGTTTCTTTTATTGTTAACTGTCATGGGTTATCTATTCTGATGTAAGCTTAGGCAAGGAGAAATTTCTTGTTACTCATATGAACAGTATTTCTTCTAATAATGAATAGGTTAGCCCAGTATTAAGTTAGGAGTTGCTTTATCTACTGTTGGTATGAAGATGAAAGTGCGTGTGGTTGACCTTGCACACTTTCTTAACTGGTGGCTGCTTTTAAGGCAGCTACGGTGTTGTTTATGCTTTTTCTCTAGAGAAGGTTTATCCTGTATCTGAAAAGCTGTAGCGTTGCAAAGTAAGATTTAAAATTACAGTAAAAGTTATGATTTTTTAAAGTAATATATAAACTGAACTAAAATTCCTTTCTGGACAACTAGCTGTCACCAGGCTTGCTAGGCTCGTCACCTCTACTCACACGTCTTCTCACTAGTTTGCCGTTTAGATGAGTTTGTTCTTGTAAACTGTTCCTAAGTAGCTCATCTGGTTTCAGAATATTTAAGTTCTCTTTCTCAAAGTTTTCTAGTTAAATCATTTTTCAAAAGGTAAAAGGGGTAGTAAGTTTTTTTGGTACTTTTCATGCTTCTTTCATCATTCCCTTATGGTTCTTTATCGATAGCACCAGATTTAGATTTCTATTTCTATATATTAGTTGTTGACTGAATGTTTTATTTAATTTACTTCTGCCCGTTGAATTTGGTGGGACATTTGGGCTACTTTTAGTACAGACTGTTCATGCAGTATGAAATGTCCTGGGTATAAACTAGGTGCTTTTCTTTAAGCTACATTTGGATTCATCCAAGCACACTTTCCAGTCTGCTCACCTCATTACAGCTTATCTCCTCTTTTACGTTTGGTACTTGTTAATAGGTTATGAAAAGTTATCTATATTTAAGGAGAGTGATAGGCACTGTGCCCCTGCTTCAGGGCCTGCTTCCATTAAGCACTCTATTAATTTACTAGGAAATCCTCCTCTGATTTTTTAATTTCATAAGAACTTCCATATAAACTATTTTATGTTCTTGAGGTAGAAAATGTAGCCCACTTCTCACCCTCCCATGGGTTCCACTTTGACCTAACATTTTTATGTCTGATAATTATGCTTAGAGTTGTTCTTTACCAGGGTTTCCTGAGGATGGCGGTATATATGGCTGGTGAGGTTTCTCAGAGTTTATCGATTATAGAACAGGTTCCTCTAGAAGGGTGTGAAGCACCACCAAGTTCTTGGACTTTCAGGCTGAGGCTAGTAGTGTTCCCGTGCATGGTTCTGTTGTTACAGTTATTTGGATTTAGGGCTAAGCGTGGTGGGACATGTAATCCTAGTGTGGATCTTAGCTGTCATGGAATCAGAAATGTTAAAGTCACTTTCATAGCTTATTTTTATTTTAGCTATGTCTTGTTACAGCTTAGCTAGGACTTAACTTTATTTGGGGATAATCTTTAACATCCTTTACATTGGGTTTCTATTAATGTGAGTTAATCTTATGACCAAGTGGCTGATACGAAATTTCCCAACCCTAATTAGTTCATATAACTTACTGAAGCTTCCTTTCATGGCTTCATGTTTATCACTCATTTCTCATGGGGCAGAAGTTCAGCAAGGCATTGTGAGCTGTGCCTGCTGCTTTTAATCCTTTACGAATTAGAGGGCCTTCTTCATGGGATGCAGATACTTGCATGTGTAATTTTCGTTAAAAATTAGTAGACTGGGGTTTCCCTGGTGGCGCAGTGGTTGAGAGGCTGCCTGCCAATGCAGGGGACACGGGTTCGTGCCCCGGTCCGGGAAGATCCCACATGCCACGGAGCGGCTGGGCCCGTGAGCCATGGCCGCTGAACCTGCGCGTCTGGAGCCTGTGCTCCGCAAAGGGAGAGGCCACAACAGTGAGAGGTCCAAGTACCGCAAAAAAAAAAAAAAAAAAAAAAATTAGTAGGCTGTGTGTTTATAAAGTTGGCAAAATCAACTAGACATTTACAGAGCCTCACTTCAACTACTGTTGATGTGTGATATATTGGTCATTCAGTGTCGCAGTTTGGGTTGTGTTAAAATTAGTATTGACATATTAAATATTTTTTCTTTTGGGGATTATTAACATGTACTTCACTTTTTATTTTTTTTGAGGTACATGGCTGGTCTAGGGGGATGTCTTTCTATATAAGCCTTCTGTAAGTAATTGATTGGCATTATTAGGAGGCTAGTCTGTAGTTGTACTAAGTTTGGATTGGTGAAGTAAGGGCAGTCTGTTTGCTAGTTGGGTTTCCTGACTCTTCCGTAGTTCTGTGCTTCTCCTTGTTTGGGGGCTCGGCAGGGCCACGATGGCCTACAAGACATGAGATTTAGTGTTAGGTAGGAGGGTTTGATTAAGGAAGCTGTTTACCTGGTAATCACGTGCATATGCATGTATGTGTGTAGATGCTCTATGCCTGTGATCGTCGACTCAAGAACACATTATAGTTGATTATCTTGGTAAATAAGATTCAACTTAAGCTCAGCTGCAAGTTGCTTGACTTGTTCAGTGTTAACTTGTTGACTTGTTAAGCCCTCTGATGGCCACAGCTGAGTCACAGCATCCCACAAAATTAAAAAAATACGAAATGCATGACACCAGTTATGTGTGAGCGTAGGCTGCTTGGATCGTCCATCGAGGTGTCTTATTTAAGGGGAAGGAGTGGGCAAGTTTAGGTGAGATGGCCCTGAAGTAAGAGCCAGGTGCCTAATACAGTTCCTTTATAGAAATCCGCATAGTTCGTGGCCCAGAACGAGGAGAGAGGCACGTTTGTGGGCGGGTTGATGGTTTATCGAGGCTTTCTGCTTATCGGTTATGATAAGCATGTTGACGGGAAATGTTCGGAAATAACGTTGCATGTACAATTAATAAACATATGTCCTGTATAAAATCAATCACTCCAATTACCCCTGTGACTATTTCATAGGGACTGGAATCTAGTGTGCATTGAACTGTAATATCAGTAGACTGATGTACATGGTTATACACATGGAGTAGATAATTAATACCTGATTATATGATCATGTATAATGATAAAGCATAGGTATCCTACTTATATATGTAGAAGGGCATGTAATGCACAAAGTCCATAGTAATGTCAGTTTTCATGATGTCATATTTTAATACTGAACATAGTACTTAACAATAGTGTTACTGTCCCATGAGCAAATTGTTCAGGGAATTCTTTAAGTCGAATTTCAGCTTTGGGAGCTGAAGGTGGAGGTGGAGCCTCTTCCTTGAGTCTCAGGGAGATATGTTGTTCTTTTCCGATTTACAAAACCAGGGTAATAAACATACTGCAAAGACTTTTCTTTTCAGGAGATTATTTTCAACAATGCTTGTTATTGGTATAAGGACAAAAATGAAAAGAAAGTATAGAATAGATGCTGGTTCGGGTTTGTGCAGCCAAAACAGGAAAGCGAAGCTGAGACCGACGCAGCCCAAGGTTTATTCTGTGGCCAAGGAATGGAGACGCGAGACCTTAGTTCACAGATCAACTTCTCACCCACGGGGTGAGAGGGATTCGATTTTAAAGAGTGAAGACTGAAGCGAGGAGGAGTGAGGCTAATGACGGGGAGGCAGATGCATTAGTCTACTGGGGAAGGGGCAGCGTTTTCCTGGAAATGGGGTGCACCCCCTTTCTATCCTTTTTTGGTCCCCATCTTCCAGGCATGGCCACCAGTACGTGTGTCATCCAGTAGCTGATGGGGTAAAATCAGCGTGTGATGAGACTGAGGGTCTGTTGCAGGTCAGATTCGTTGCCACCTTGGTTCCAGCCGGTTCGGTTTTTTTTTTTTTTTTTTTTTTGGTCTGTATAGCTTCCTCCTTTTGTCTGCAGATCCTGTGACTTAAAGTTACATGTTTATTCCTTTTCGGGGGCGGGTTGGTGGGTTTTGGGTAAAGACCTGGCACAGCTCAGGCAACAGAATCCCTCCTTTCCTTGTCACTGTTCCTCATTCTTGAGGGGCGCTGAAGGTCAAAGTTCTGCCTTCTGAAGCCACTTCTCGCTGAATATGGGTGCAGATTTTCCCTGCATTAGAGGAGTAGAAGTGTTCCTAAGTAGCCGAAAATATGTCTGCTTCTCACCAGGCTGCAGTCCCAGTTGCTCGTACCCTTGTGTTAGTATCATCTGCAGTCTGATGGCTTCAGTCCATTCACTAAGGAAGTTGACGAGGCAGTGAAGGAGGCGAGGCCCCAAGATGAGCAGGAGGATAACAGCAGTTACTGGACCGAGAGGTGGAGGAGACCAGGTTTAACCGGGAGGCTCTGTGTGACCATATTCCAATGCAGCTTGGATCTGGACCTTGTGTGTTACATCTTTGTAGCCTTTGAGCTTGCTCGTAGGTCTGTTTAATGTTTACCTCAATCCGACCAGAGTTATTGCCAAAACTGCAGCAGGTTTTCTTCGTAAGTGCACATACTGCCCCTTGCTCAGCCAGGAGATAGTCAAGGGGCAGCCTGTTGTCGAGGACGACAGCTGCTAGTGCGTCCAGGGAATTACGGAGTCCTTGTAAGGAATCCCCCCTAGTTTTAGAAAAGTCATGAAGGGCCTGAAGGTAAAAGCTTGCCCTCTGTGCACCGGAGCCGGATCTAATTTTGGAGGCAGAGTTTAGGGTGAAATAGAGAAGAACAGCTTTACTGCTTTTTCGGGCAAGGGGGACACATCGGGCTTCTGTCCCGAAAAACTGTGTGTCCCCGACCCGTGGGGATTCGATGAGGAGTTTTATAGCAATCGTTTACGGGGATGTGGGTACCTGTATAGAGGCCTTGCCTCAGTCCTGGAGCTTAGGGGAGATGTGGGGAGCAGGGTAGAGGCCCAGCCTGGCCTCAGTACTGGGAAGCTCTGGGCTTCTGTCTGCATGCCAGTGCTCAGATGTCTGTGGCCTGGAGCTGAGATGGGCTTGTCTGGGTAACAGCGCTCCGCTCTGAGCGTAGTTACGTGGCCCCCCCAGGGTCAGTGCTGTCGTAGGGGCCTTAGTCCTTACCCCTCTGAGGGTCACCTTCCCTGGGCCCGGTGGTGACTCCTCAGGTGGGCTACCTGGTAATTATTCCAATTCAGCAGCACGCAGAGGGCGAGGAGGGAGGCAGGTTTACCTGGTGAATTGATTGCTGGGCCCATGGAGCTGGGCTTAAAGCTGATGGGCAGCAGGTGAGGTTGCTACTGCGCTCGCCTTCCGGTCGGCCATCCCCACTCAGCAGAGCCGGGCCCTGCTGCTCCTCTTTCAGCCCTGCTGTTGGGGAGTTTTCTGCACACCTCGGTGAGCAGGGAAAGGGCCGAGCCTGCCGGAACCAAGGTACTGTGTTCAACTTTAGGCTGAAAGCTTTAGAACAATGAAAATAACATGGAACCAAAGTGAAACAGGAAGGCACTGACTTTCCTGGGACAAATGTCAGGCGTGGAGATGGAACCTACACTTCCACTACAGTCCTAGGAGGTCCCAGGGACCTGGCTCGTTCACACGTTGGGAGCCCACGCAGCACAGCCACGGTGTCCTGACCAAGATGAATGTGTGACCCCAGGTACAGGGTCTGGGGAGGTGGGGTCCCCCTGGTGAGTGTGGACGTGTGACCCAAGGTGCAGGGTCTGGGGACTGTGTGGTCTCACCCCATCTGCATGGGTCAGGAGCACATATAGGGGGGAGACCCCATACCTGCTTTCTGCCTGCAGTGTGTCTTGTCCCCTCTGAGACTTCCAACGTGTGAGTCGAGGGTTTTGCCATGATTCACCTGTGGTCCCTTTTCGTCTCTTTATTGTTATGTTATTGTGTTCATGTGAGGATGAACAACCTGCAACGGGTGCTGCTCCATGTTTTTTTTTTGGCGGTACGGGGGCCTCTCTCTGTTGTGGCCTCTCCCGTTGCTGAGCACAGGCTCCGGACGCGTAGGGTCAGCGGCCATGGCTCAGCGGCCCAGCCGCTCCGCGGCACCCGGGATCCTCCCGGACCGGGGCACAAACCCGTGTCCCCTGCATCGGCAGGCGGACTCTCAACCACTGCGCCACCAGGGAAGCCCCTGCTCCATGTTCTGCTGAGTGGTCAGTAACCCTGATCTGATGTGAGGATTATAGGGGGGTCAGAATTGAAATCTTCATAATCTGTGTATTAGTAGCTTCGGTATCATTGCTGACCCGTAGTTTTTACTGTGAGGGAAGCGTTATCGATTTCAGGTGTCATGTAGAGGATTCGCAATGATGATAGGACAACTCCAATTAGAATGATGGTTGGTAAATGTTTCCAGTTGTCTCTACTTGGCCCTTTCTGGATTTGTATACAGCGTAGGATTTTCCATTCAGTTAATGTAAGGAATGCTATAGTGAGTAAAATTGGGTCATTAGTGAAACAACGTTGATTATAAACGCATTCTTAGGAAGAGGACTTGAACCTCTGTGGATACAAGTTTGCTTAATGCCGTTGCTGGGCTCTGCAAACCCTAACAAACCCTGTCTGCAGTAGGGTGTGCATGACCTAATTGCATGTAGATTTTATCATCATTTAGTTTGAGGACATTTTGTAAAGTATGCCTTACTTGTCTTGAACTTTCATACTGGGAGAAACCTATAGTACAGGTAGAAACCGACTGGGATTACACCAGTCTGAACTCAGATCATCTAGGACGTTCATCACTGAACAAACAGATCATTAATAGCAGTTATACCATTAGGATATCCTGATTGGAAACGCTATGGTTGACGTGAACTCTGGAAAAGGATTGCGTTGTGTATCCCTAGGATAACTTGTACCATAAGCATAAGCAGTATGCTTGATCAGTGTTTCAGAACAATAGGCAATAAAGCATTGTGACTAGTTGGTCTAAATTTTAATCACTAGAAGGTTGTTTCAATCTCCAGGGTCACCCCAACCAAAATTGTTAATACATTGAAAGCTATGTTATCCCTTAAAAGTTCAGTTGTTTATTTTTTTGGATTAATTAAGCTCGATAGGGTCTTCTTATATTATTCCCACCTCTTCACGGGAAGGTGAATTTCATTGCTTAAAAGAGACAGTAAAAGCCTTGTGTAACCAGTCATGCAAGTCCTTATTTAGAGAACAAATGACTATGCTACCTTTCCACACTCAGGATACCACAGCCGTTAAACAGATCTCACTGGGCACACGGTGCCTCCGACCAGAAGTGCTAGAGGTAATGTTTTTCATAAACAGATAGGTTTGTATTGCTGAGTTCCTTTTACTTTTCAAAATCTTGTCTTTTCTTTTTAAAAAATTTTTTTTTCTGTTTTTTTTTTGCTGCGTTGGATCCTTGTTGCTGTGCGTGGGCTTTCTCTAGTTGCTTTGAGTGAGGGCTACTCTTCCTTGTGTGTGCAAGCTTCTCATTGTGGTGGCTTCTCCTGTTGAGGAGCACGGGCTGTAGTCGTGCTGGCTTCAGTAGTTGCGGCACGTGGGCTCAGTAGTTGTGGCACACGGGCTTAGTTGCTCTGCGGCATGTGTTATCTTCCCGGACCGGGGCTCGAACCCGTGCCCCCTGAATTGGCAAGTGGATTCTTAACCACTGTGCCACCAGGAAAGCCCTAAAATCTGTTCTGAAACACATACTTGTGTTGGGTTAACAATGTTTGAATAGGATAAGTATTAGTTTACGTTTCTTTTATTGTTAACTGTCATGGGTTATCTATTCTGATGTAAGCTTATGCAAGGAGAAATTTCTTGTTACTCATGTTAACAGTATTGCTTCTAATAATGAATAGGTTAGCCCAGTATTAAGTTAGGAGTTGCTTTATCTACTCTTGGTATGAAGATGAAAGTGTGTGTGGTTGACCTTGCACACTTTCTTAACTGGTGGCTGCTTTTAAGGCAACTACGGTGTTGTTTATGCTTTTTCTCTAGAGAAGGTTTATCCTGTATCTGAAAAGCTGTAGCGTTGCAAAGTAAGATTTAAAATTACAGTAAAAGTTATGATTTTTTAAAGTAATATATAAGTTGAACTAAAATTCCTTTCTGGACAACTAGCTGTCACCAGGCTTGTTAGGCTCGTCACCTCTACTCACACGTCTTCTCACTAGTTTGCCTTTAGATGAGTTTGTTCTTGTACACTGTTCCTAAGTAGCTCATCTGGTTTCAGAATATTTAAGTTCTCTTTCTCAAAGTTTTCTAGTTAAATCATTATTCAAAAGGTAAACGGGGTAGTAAGTTTTTTTGGTACTTTTCATGCTTCTTTCATCATTCCCTTATGGTTCTTTATCTATAGCACCAGATTTAGATTTCTATCTTCTATACAATAGATGTTGACTGTTTTATTTAATTTACTTATGCCCGTTGAATTTGGTGGGACATTTGGGCTACTTCTAGTACAGATTGTTCATGCAGTATGAAATGTCCTGGGTATAAACTAGGTGCTTTTCTTTAAGCTACACTTTGATTCATCCAAGCACACTTTCCAGTCTGCTCACCTCATTACAGCTTATCTCCTCTTCTACGTTTGGTACTTGTTAATAGGTTATGAAAAGTTATCTATATTTAAGGAGAGTGATAGGCACTGTGCCCCTGCTTCAGGGCCTGATTCCATTAAGCACTCTATTAATTTACTAGGAAATCCTCCTCTGATTTTTAATGTCATAAAAACTTCCATATAAACTATTTTATGTTCTTGAGGTAGAAAATGTAGCCCACTTCTCACCCTCCCATGGGTTCCACTTTGACCTAACATTTTTATGTCTGATGATTATGCTTAGAGTTGTTCTTTACCCGGGTTTCCTGAGGATGGCGGTATATATGGCTGGTGAGGTTTCTCAGAGTTTATCGATTATAGAACAGGCTCCTCTAGAAGGGTGTGAAGCACCAGCAAGTTCTTGGACTTTCAGGCTGAGGCTAGTAGTGTTCGGTGAAGGATTCTGTTGTTACAGTTATTTGGATTTAGGGCTAAGCATAGTGGGACATGTAATCCTAGTGTGGATCTTAGCTGTCATGTAATCAGAAATGTTAAAGTCAGTTTCATAGCTCATTTTTGTTTTAGCTATGTCTTGTTACAGCTTAGCTAGGACTTAACTTTATTTGGGGATAATCTTTAACATCCTTTACATTGGGTTTCTATTAATGTGAGTTAATCTCTTGACCAAGGTGGCTGATACGAAATTTCCCAACCCTAATTACTTCATATAACTTACTGAAGCTTCCTTTTAATCCTGTATGAATTAGAGGGGATTCTTAATGGGATGCAGATACTTGCATGTGCAATTATAGTTAAAAATTAGTAGGCTGTGTGTTTATAAAGTTGGCAAAATCAACTAGACATTTGCAGAGCCTCACATCAACTACTATTGATGTGTGTTATATGGTCATTCAGTGTCGCAGTTTGGGTTGTGTTAAAATTAGTATTGAAATATTAAATATTTTTTCTTTCGGGGATTATTAACACGTACTTCACTTTTTATTTTCTTTGAGGTACATGGTGGGTCTAGGGGGATGTCTTTCTATATAAGCCTTCTGTAAGTAATTGATTGGCATTATTAGGAGGCTAGTTTGTGTTTGTACTAAGTTTGGATTGGTGAAGTAAGGGCAGTCTGTTTGCTAGATGGGTTACCTGACTCTTACGTAGTTCTGTGCTTCGCCTTGTTTGGGGGTTCGGCAGGGCCACGATGGCCTACAAAACATGAGATTTAGTGTTAGGTAGGAGGGTTTGATTAAGGAAGCTGTTTACCTGGTAATCACGTGCATATGCATGTATGTGTGTAGATGCTCTATGCCTGGTGATCGTCGACTCAAGAACACATTATAGTTGATTATCTTGGTAAATAATATTCAACTTAAGCTCAGCTGCAAGTTGCTTGACTTGTTAAGTGTTAACTTGTTGACTTGTTAAGCCCTCTGATGGCCACAGCTGAGTCACAGCATCCCACAAAATTAAAAAAATACCAAATGCATGACACCAGTTTTGTGTGAGCATAGGCTGCTTGGATCGTCCATCGAGGTGTCTTATTTAAGGGGAAAGAGTGGGCAAGTTTAGGTGAGATGGCCCTGAAGTAAGAGCCAGGTGCCTAATATAGTTCCTTTATAGATATCCGCATAGTTCATGGCCCAGAACGAGGAGAGAGGCACGTTTGTGGGCGGGTTGATGGTATATCGAGGCTTTCTGGTTATCGGTTATGATAAGCATGTTGACGGGAAATGTTCGGAAATAACGTTGCATGTACAATTAATAAACATATGTCCTGTGTAAAATCAATCACTCCAATTACCCCTGTGACTATTTCATAGGGACTGGAATCTAGTGTGCATTGAACTGTAATATCAGTAGACTGATGTACATGGTTATACACATGGAGTAGATAATTAATACCTGATTGTATGATCATGTATAATGATAAAGCATAGGTATCCTACTTATATATGTAGAAGGGCATGTAATGCACAAAGTCCATAGTAATGTCAGTTTTCATGATGTCATATTTTAATACTGAACATAGTACTTAACAATAGTGTTACTGTCCCATAAGCAAATTGTTCAGGGAATTCTTTAAGTCGAATTTCAGCTTTGGGAGCTGAAGGTGGAGGTGGAGCCTCTTCCTTGAGTCTCAGGGAGATATGTTGTTGTTTTCCGATTTACAAAACCAGGGTAATAAACATACTGCAAAGACTTTTCTTTTCAGGAGATTATTTTCAACAATGCTTGTTATTGGTATAAGGACAAAAATGAAAAGAAAGTATAGAATAGATGCTGGTTCGGGTTTGTGCAGCCAAAACGGGAAAGCGAAGCTGAGACCGACGCAGCCCAAGGTTTATTCTGTGGCCAAGGAATGGAGAAGCGAGACCTTAGTTCACAGATCAACTTCTCACCCACGGGGTGAGAGGGATTCGATTTTAAAGAGTGAAGACTGAAGCGAGGAGGAGTGAGGCTAATGACGGGGAGACAGATGCATTAGTCTACTAGGGAAGGGGCAGCGTTTTCCTGGAAGTGGGGTGCACCACCTTCTATCCTTTTTTGGTCCCCATCTTCCAGGCATGGCCACCAGTACGTGTGTCATCCAGTAGCTGATGGGGTAAAATCAGCGTGTGATGAGACTGAGGGTCTGTTGCAGGTCAGATTCGTTGCCACCTTGGTTCCAGCTGGTTCGGGTTTTTTTTGTTTGTTTTTTTTTGGTCTGTATAGCTTCCTCCTTTTGTCTGCAGATCCTGTGACTTAAAGATACATGTTTATTCCTGTTCGGGGGCGGGGAGGGGCGGGTTGGTGGGTTTTGGGTAAAGACCTGGCACAGCTCTGGCAACAGAATCCCTCCTTTCCTTGTCACTGTTCCTCTCTCGAGGGGCGCTGAAGGTCAAAGTTCTGCCTTCTGAAGCCACTTCTCGCTGAATATGGGTGCAGATTTTCCCTGCATTAGAGGAGTAGAAGTGTTCCTAAGTAGCCGAAAATATTCTGCTCACCAGGCTGCAGTCCCAGTTGCTCGTACCCTTGTGTTGTATCATCTGCAGTCTGATGGCTTCAGTCCATTCACTAAGGAAGTTGACAAGGCAGTGAAGGAGGCGAGGCCCCAAGATGAGCAGGAGGATAACAGCAGTTACTGGACCGAGAGGTGGAGAAGACCAGGTTAAACCGGGAGGCACTGTGTGACCATATTCCAATGCAGCTTGGATCTGGACCTTGTGTGTTACATCTTTGTAGCCTTTGAGCTTGCTCATAGATCTCTTTAATGTTTACCTCAATCCGACCAGAGTTATTGCCAAAACTGCAGCAGGTTTTCTTCGTAAGTGCACATACTGCCCCTTGCTCAGCCAGGAGATAGTCAAGGGACAGCCTGTTGTCGAGGACGACTCCTGCTAGTGCGTCCAGGGAATTACGGAGTCCTTGTAAGGAATCCCCTCTAGTTTTAGAAAAGTCATGAAGGGCCTGAAGGTAAAAGCTTGGCCTCTGTGCACTGGAGCCGGATCTAATTTTGGAGGCAGACTTTAGGGTGAAATAGAGAAGAACAGCTTTACTGCTTTGCCGGGCAAAGGGGGACGCATCGGGCTTCTGCCCCGAAAAACTGTGTGTCCCCGACCCGTGGGGATTTGATGAGGAGTTTTATAGCAATCGTTCACGGGGATGTGGGTACCTGTGTAGAGGCCTGGCCTCAGTCCTGGAGCTTAGGGGAGATGTGGGGAGCAGGGTAGAGGCCCAGCCTGGCCTCAGTACTGGGAAGCTCTGGGCTTCTGTCTGCATGCCAGTGCTCAGATGTCTGTGGCCTGGAGCTGAGGTGGGCTTGTCTGGGTAACAGCGCTCCGCTCTGAGCGTAGTTACGTGGCCCCCCAGGGTCAGTGCTGTCGTAGGGGCCTTAGTCCTTACCCCTCTGAGGTTCACCTTCCCTGGGGCCGGTGGAGACTCCTCAGGTGGGCTACCTGGTAATTATTCCAATTCAGCAGCACGCAGAGGGCGAGGAGGGAGGCAGGTTTACCTGGTGAATTGATTGCTGGGCCCCTGGATCTGGGCTTAAAGCTGATGGGCAGCAGGGGAGGTTGCTACTGCGCTCGCCTTCCGGTCGGCCATCCCCACTCAGCAGAGCCGGGCCCTGCTGCTCCTCTTTCAGCCCTGCTGTTGGGGAGTTTTCTGCACACCTCGGTGAGCAAGGAAAGGGCCGAGCCTGCCGGAACCAAGGTACTGTGTTCAAGTTTAGCCTGAAACCTTTAGAACAATGAAAATAACATGGAACCAATGTGAAACAGGAAGGGACTGACTTTCCTGGGACAAATGTCAGGCGTGGAGATGGAACCTACACTTCTTTCTACAGTCCTCTGGGGTCCCAGGGACCCGGCTTGTTCACACGTTGGGAGCCCACGCAGCACAGCCACGGTGTCCTGACCAAGGTGGATGTGTGACCCCAGGTACAGGGTCTGGGGAGGTGGGGTCCCCCTGGTGAGTGTGGACGTGTGACCCCAGGTGCAGGGTCTGGGGATTGTGTGGTCTCACCCCATCTGCATGGGTCAGGATCACATGTAGGGGGAGACCCCATACCTGCTTTCTGCCTGTAGTGTGTCTTGGCCCCTCTGAGATTTCCAGCGTCTGAGTTGAGGGTTTTGCCATGATTAACCTGTGGTCCCTTTTCGTCTCTTTATGTTGCTGTGTTCACGTGAGGATGGACAACCTGCAACGGGTGCTGCTCCATGCTCTGCTGAGTGATCAGTAACGCTGATCTGATGTGGGGATTATAGGGGAGTCAGAATTGAAATTTTCATAATCTGTGTATCAGTAGCTTCGGTATCATTGCTGACCCGTAGTTTTTACTGTGAGGGAAGCGTTATCGATTTCAGGTGTCACGTAGAGGATTCCCAATGATGATAGGACAACTCCGATGAGAATGATGGTTGGTAAATGTTTCCAGTTGTCTCTACTTGGCCCTTTCTGGATTTGTATACAGCCTCAGATTTTCCATTCAGTTAATGTAAGGAATGCTATAGTGAGTAAAATTGGGTCATTAGTGAAACACGTTGATTATAAACATATTCTTAGGAAGAGGACTTGAACCTCCGTGGATACAAGTTTGCTTAATGCAGTTGCTGGGCTCTGCAAACCCTAACAAACCCTGTCTGCAGTAGGGGGTGCATGAACTAATTGCATGGAGATTTTATCATCATTTAGTTTGAGGACATTTTGTAAAGTATGCCTTACTTGTCTTGAACTTTCATGCTGGGAGAAACCTATAGTACAGGTAGAAACCGACTGGGATTACTCCAGTCTGAACTCAGATCATCTAGGACGTTCATCACTGAACAAACAGACCATTAATAGCAGTTATACCATTAGGATATCCTGATTGTAAACGCTATGGTTGATGTGAACTCTGGAAAAGGATTGCGTTGTATATCCCTAGGATAACTTGTACCATAAGCATAAGCAGTATGCTTGATCAGTGTTTCAGAACAATAGGCAATAAAGCCTTGTGACTAGTTGGTCTAAATTTTAATCACTAGAAGGTTGTTTTAATCTCCAGGGTCACTCCAACCAAAATTGTTAATACATTAAAGGCTATGTTATCCCTTAAAAGTTCAGTTGTTTATTTTTCTGGATTAATTAAGCTAGATAGGGTCTTCTCATTTATATTATTCCCACCTCTTCACGGGAAGGTCAATTTCATTGCTTAAAGAAGACAGTAAAAGCCTTGTGTAACCAGTCATGCAAGTCCTTATTTAGAGAACAAATGACTATGCTACCTTTCCACACTCAGGATACCACAGCCCTTAAACAGATCTCACTGGGCACACGGTGCCTCCGACCAGAAGTGCTAGAGGTAATGTTTTTCATAAACAGATAGGTTTGTATTGCTGAGTTCCTTTTACTTTTAAAATCTTTTCTCTTTTTGAAAAAATTTTTCTTCTTTTTTGGCTGCGTTGGGTCCTTGTTGCTGTGCGTGGGCTTTCTCTAGTTGCTTTGAGCGAGGGCTACTCTTCCTTGTGGTGTGCAAGCTTCTCATTAGGGTGGCTTCTCTGGTTGAGGAGCACGGGCTGTAGTCGTGCTGGCTTCAGTAGTTGCGGCACGTGGGTTCCGTAGTTGTGGCACACGGGCTTAGTTGCTCTGCGGCATGTGTGATCTTCCCGGACCAGGGCTCGAACCCGTGTCCCCTGCATTGGCAAGTGGATTCTTAACCACTGTGCCACCAGGAAAGCCCTAAAATCTGTTCTGAAACACATACTTGTGTTGGGTTAACAATGTTTGAATAGGATAAGTATTAGTTTAGGTTTCTTTTATTGTTAACTGTCATGGGTTATCTATTCTAATGTAAGCTTATGCAAGGAGAAATTTCTTGTTACTCATATGAACAGTATTGCTTCTAATAATGAATAGGTTAGCCCAGTATTAAGTTAGGAGTTGCTTTATCTACTGTTGGTATGAAGATGAAAGTGTGTGTGGTTGACCTTGCACACTTTCTTAACTGGTGGCTGCTTTTAAGGCAGCTACGGTGTTGTTTATGCTTTTTCTCTAGAGAAGGTTTATCCTGTATCTGAAAAGCTGTAGCGTTGTAAAATAAGATTTAAAATTACAGTAAAAGTTATGATTTTTTAAAGTAATATATAAACTGAACTAAAATTCGTTTCTGGACAACTAGCTGTCACCAGGCTTGTTGGGCTCGTCACCTCTACTCACACGTCTTCTCACTAGTTTGCATTTAGATGAGTTTGTTCTTGTACACTGTTCCTAACTAGCTCATCTGGTTTCAGAATATTTAAGTTCTCTTTCTCAAGGTTTTCTAGTTAAATCATATTCAAAAGGTAAAAGGTGTATTAAGTTTTTTTGGTACTTTTCATGCTTCTTTCATCATTCTCTTATGGTTCTTTATCTATAGCACCAGATTTAGATTTCTATCTTCTATACAATAGATGTTGACTGTTTTATTTAATTTACTTATGCCCGTTGAATTTGGTGGGACATTTGGGCTACTTCTAGTACAGAATGTTCATGCAGTATGAAATGTCCTGGGTATAAACTAGGTGCTTTTCTTTAAGCTACACTTTGATTCATCCAAGCACACTTTCCAGTCTGCTCACCTCATTACAGCTTATCTCCTCTTCTACGTTTGGTACTTGTTAATAGGTTATGAAAAGTTATCTATATTTAAGGAGAGTGATAGGCACTGTGCCCCTGCTTCAGGGCCTGATTCCATTAAGCACTCTATTAATTTACTAGGAAATCCTCCTCTGAGTTTTTAATGTCATAAGAACTTCCGTATAAACTATTTTATGTTCTTGAGGTAGAAAATGTAGCCCACTTCTCACCCTCCCATGGGTTCCACTTTGACCTAACATTTTTATGTCTGATAATTATGCTTAGAGTTGTTCTTTACCAGGGTTTCCTGAGGATGGCGGTATATATGGCTGGTGAGGTTTCTCAGAGTTTATCGATTATAGAACAGGCTCCTCTAGAAGGGTGTGAAGCACCAGCAAGTTCTTGGACTTTCAGGCTGAGGCTAGTAGTGTTCGGTGAAGGATTCTGTTGTTACAGTTATTTGGATTTAGGGCTAAGCATAGTGGGACATGTAATCCTAGTGTGGATCTTAGCTGTCATGGAATCAGAAATGTTAAAGTCACTTTCATAGCTCATTTCTGTTTTAGCTATGTCTTGTTACAGCTTAGCTAGGACTTAACTTTATTTGGGGATAATCTTTAACATCCTTTACATTGGGTTTCTATTAATGTGAGTTAATCTTATGACCAAGGTGGCTGATACGAAATTTACCAACCCTAATTAGTTCTTATAACTTACTGAAGCTTCCTTTCATGCCTTCATGTTTATCACTTATTTCTCATGGGGCAGAAGTTCAGCAAGGGATTGTGAGCTATGCCTGCTGCTTTTAATCCTTTATGAATTAGAGGGCCTTCTTAATGGGATGCAGATACTTGCATGTGTAATTTTCGTTAAAAATTAGTAGACTGGGGTTTCCCTGGTGGCGCAGTGGTTGAGAGACTGCCTGCCGATGCAGGGGACACGGGTTCGTGCCCCGGTCCGGGAAGATCCCACATGCCACGGAGCGGCTGGGCCCGTGAGCCATGGCCGCTTTACCTGCGCGTCTGGAGCCTGTGCTCTGCAAAGGGAGAGGCCACAACAGTGAGAGGTCCAAGTACCGCAAAAAAAAAAAAAAAAAAAAAAGAAAACATTAGTAGGCTGTGTGTTTATAAAGTTGGCAAAATCAACTAGACATTTACAGAGCCTCACTTCAACTACTGTTGATGTGTGATATATTGGTAATTCACTGTTGCAGTTTGGGTTGTGTTAAAATTAGTATTGACATATTAAATATTTTTTTTTGGGGATTATTAACATGTACTTCACTTTTTATTTTTTTTGAGGTACATGGCTGGTCTAGGGGGATGTCTTTCTATATAAGCCTTCTGTAAGTAATTGATTGGCATTATTAGGAGGCTAGTTTGTAGTTGTACTAAGTTTGGATTGGTGAAGTAAGGGCAGTCTGTTTGCTAGTTGGGTTTCCTGACTCTTCCGTAGTTCTGTGCTTCTCCTTTTTTGGGGGCTCGGCAGGGCCACGATGGCCTACAAAACATGAGATTTAGTGTTAGGTAGGAGGGTTTGATTAAGGAAGCTGTTTACCTGATAAACACGTGCATATGTATGTATGTGTGTAAATGCTCTATGCCTGGTGATTGTCGACTCAAGAACACATTATAGTTGACTATGTTGGTAAATAATATTCAACTTAAGCTCAGCTGCAAGTTGCTTGACTTGTTCAGTGTTAACTTGTTGACTTGTTAAGCCCTCTGATGGCCACAGCTGAGTCACAGCATCCCACAAAATTAAAAAAATACCAAATGCATGACACCAGTTATGTGTGAGCGTAGGCTGCTTTGATCGTCCATCGAGGTGTCTTATTTAAGGGGAAGGAGTGGGCAAGTTTAGGTGAGATGGCCCTGAAGTAAGAGCCAGGTGCCTAATACAGTTCTTTTATAGAAATCCGCATAGTTCGTGGCCCAGAACGAGGAGAGAGGCACGTTTGTGGGCGGGTTGATGGTTTATCGAGGCTTTCTGGTTATCGGTTATGATAAGCATGTTGACGGGAAATGTTCGGAAATAACGTTGCATGTACAATTAATAAACATATGTCCTGTATAAAAGCAATCAGTCCAATTACCCCTGTGACTATTTCATAGGGACTGGAATCTAGTGTGCATTGAACTGTAATATCAGTAGACTGATGTACATGGTTATACACATGGAGTAGATAATTAATACCTGATTGTATGATCATGTATAATGATAAAGCATAGGTATCCTACTTATATATGTAGAAGGGCATGTAATGCACAAAGTCCATAGTAATGTCAGTTTTCATGATGTCATATTTTAATACTGAACATAGTACTTAACAATAGTGTTACTGTCCCATAAGCAAATTGTTCAGGGAATTCTTTAAGTCGAATTTCAGCTTTGGGAGCTGAAGGTGGAGGTGGAGCCTCTTCCTTGAGTCTCAGGGAGATATGTTGTTCTTTTCCGATTTACAAAACCAGGGTAATAAACATACTGCAAAGACTTTTCTTTTCAGGAGATTATTTTCAACAATGCTTGTTATTGGTATAAGGACAAAAATGAAAAGAAAGTATAGAATAGATGCTGGTTCGGGTTTGTGCAGCCAAAACAGGAAAGCGAAGCTGAGACCGACGCAGCCCAAGGTTTATTCTGTGGCCAAGGAATGGAGACGCGAGACCTTAGTTCACAGATCAACTTCTCACCCACGGGGTGAGAGGGATTCGATTTTAAAGAGTGAAGACTGAAGCGAGGAGGAGTGAGGCTAATGACGGGGAGACAGATGCATTAGTCTACTGGGGAAGGGGCAGCGTTTTCCTGGAAATGGGGTGCACCCCCTTCTATCCTTTTTTGGTCCCCATCTTCCAGGCATGGCCACCAGTACGTGTGTCATCCAGTAGCTGATGGGGTAAAATCAGCGTGTGATGAGACTCAGGGTCTGTTGCAGGTCAGATTCGTTGCCACCTTGGTTCCAGCTGGTTCTATCTGGTTGTTTTTTTTTTGTCTCTCTGTATAGCTTCCTCCTTTTGTCTCCAGATCCTGTGACTTAAAGTTACATGTTTATTCCTGTTCGGGGACGGGTTGGTGGGTTTTGGGTAAAGACCTGGCACAGCTCTGGCAACAGAATCCCTCCTTTCCTTGTTACTGTCCCTCATTCTTGAGGGGCGCTGAAGGTCAAAGTTCTGCCTTCTGAAACCACTTCTCGCTGAATATGGGTGCAGACTTTCCCTGCATTAGAGGAGCAGAAGTGTTCCTAAGTCGCCGAAGATATGTCTGCTGCTCACCAGGCTGCAGTCCCAGTTGCTCGTACCCTTGTGTTAGTATCATCTGCAGTCTGATGGCTTCAGTCCATTCACTAAGGAAGTTGACAAGGCAGTGAAGGAGGCGAGGCCCCAAGATGAGCAGGAGGATAACAGCAGTTACTGGACCGACAGGTGGAGGAGACCAGGTTAAACCGGGAGGCTCTGTGTGACCATATTCCAGTGCAGCTTGGATCTGGACCTTGTGTGTTCTATCTGTGTAGCCTTTGAGCTTGCTCGTATATCTCTTTAATGTTTACCTCAATCCGACCAGAGTTATTGCCAAAACTGCAGCACGTTTTCTTCGTAAGTGCACATACTGCCCCTTTCTCAGCCAGGAGATAGTCAAGGGGCAGCCTGTTGTCGAGGACGACTTCTGCTAGTGCGTCCAGGGAATTACGGAGTCCTTGTAAGGAATCCCCCCTAGCTTTAGAAAAGTCATGAAGGGCCTGATGGTAAAAGCTTGCCCTCTGTGCACTGGAGCCGGATCTAATTTTGGAGGCAGAGTTTAGGGTGAAATAGAGAAGAACAGCTTTACTGCTTTGCCAGGCAAAGGGGGAACATCGGGCTTCTGCCCCGAAAAACTGTGTGTCCCCGACCCGGGGTGATTTGATGAGGAGTTTTATAGCAATCGTTCACGGGGATGTGGGTACCTGTGTAGACACCTGGCCTCAGTCCTGGAGCTTCAGGGGAGATGTGGAGAGCAGGGTACAGACCCAGCCTGGCCTCAGTACTGGGAAGCTCTGGGCTTCTGTCTGCATGCCAGTGCTCAGATGTCTGGGGTCTGGAGCTGAGGTGGGCTTGTCTGGGTAACAGCGCTCTGCTCTGAGCGTAGTTACGTGGCCCCCCAGGGTCAGTGCTGTCGTAGGGCCCCTAGTCCTTACCCCTCTGAGGTTCACCTTCCCTGGGGCTGGTGGAGACTCCTCAGGTGGGCTACCTGGTAATTATTCCAATTCAGCAGCACGCAGAGGGCGAGGAGGGAGGCAGGTTTACCTAGTGAATTGATTGCTGGGCCCATGGATCTGGGCTTAAAGCTGATGGGCAGCAGGTGAGGTTGCTACTGCTCACCTTCCGGTCGGCCATCCCCACTCAGCAGAGCCGGGCCCTGCTGCTCCTCTTTCAGCCCTGCCGTTGGGGAGTTTTCTGCACACCTCGGTGAGCAAGGAAAGGGCCGAGCCTGCCAGAACCAAGGTACTGTGTTCAACTTTAGCCTTAAAGCTTTAGAACAATGAAAATAACACGGAACCAATGTGAAACAGGAAGGGACTGACTTTCCCGGGAGAAATGTCGGGCGTGGAGATGGAACCTACACTTCTTTCTACGGTCCTATGGGGTCCCAGGGACCCGGCTTGTTCACACGTTGGAAGCCCACGCAGCACAGCCACGGTGTCCTGACCAAGGTGGATGTGTGACCCCAGGTACAGGGTCTGGGGAGGTGGGGTCCCCCTGGTGAGTGTGGACGTGTGACCCCAGGTGCAGGGTCTGGGGACTGTGTGGTCTCACCCCATCTGCATGGGTCAGGATCACATGTAGGGGGAGACCCCATACCTGCTTTCTGCCTGCAGTGTGTCTTGTCCCCTCTGAGACTTCCAACGTGTGAGTCGAGGGTTTTGCCATGATTAACCTGTGGTCCCTTTTCGTCTCTTTATTGTTATGTTATTGTGTTCATGTGAGGATGGACAACCTGCAACGGGTGCTGCTCCATGTTTTGTTTTTGCGGTACGCGGGCCTCTTACTGTTGCAGCCTCTCCAGTTGTGGAGCACAGGCTCCAGACGCGCAGGCTCAGCGGCCATGGCTCACGGGCCCAGCCGCTCCGCGGCACCTGGGATCCTCCCGGACCGGGGCACAAACCCGTGTCCCCTGCATCGGCAGGCGGACTCTCAACCACTGCGCCTCCAGGGAAGCCCCTGCTCCATGTTCTGCTGAGTGATCAGTAACGCTGATCTGATGTGGGGATTATAGGGGAGTCAGAATTGAAATCTTCATAATCTGTGTATTAGTAGCTTCGGTATCATTGCTGACCCGTAGTTTTTACTGTGCGGGAAGCGTTATCGATTTCAGGTGTCACGTAGAGGATTCCCAATGATGATAGGACAACTCCGATGAGAATGATGGTTGGTAAATGTTTCCAGTTGTCTCTACTTGGCCCTTTCTGGATTTGTATACAGCCTAGGATTTTCCATTCAGTTAATGTAAGGAATGCTATAGTGAGTAAAATTGGGTCATTAGTGAAACAACGTTGATTATAAACATATTCTTAGGAAGAGGACTTGAACCTCTGTGGATACAAGTTTGCTTAATGCAGTTGCTGGGCTCTGCAAACCCTAACAAACCCTGTCTGCAGTAGGGGGTGCATGAACTAATTGCATGGAGATTTTATCATCATTTAGTTTGAGGACGTTTTGTAAAGTATGCCTTACTTGTCTTGAACTTTCATACTGGGAGAAACCTATAGTACAGGTAGAAACCGACTGGGATTACTCCAGTCTGAACTCAGATCATCTAGGACGTTCATCACTGAACAAACAGACCATTAATAGCAGTTATACCATTAGGATATCCTGATCCAGCATCATGATCGTAAACGCTATGGTTGATGTGAACTCTGGAACAGGATTGCATTGTTTATCCCTAGGATAACTTGTACCATAAGCATAAGCAGTATGCTTGATCAGTGTTTCAGAACAATAGGCAATAAAGCCTTGTGACTAGTTGGTCTAAATTTTAATCACTAGAAGGTTGTTTTAATCTCCAGGGTCACCCCAACCAAAATTGTTAATACATTAAAAGCTATGTTATCCCTTAAAAGTTCAGTTTTTTACTTTGTTGGATTAATTAAGCTGGATAGGGTCTTCTCATCTTATATTATTCCTACCTCTTCACGGGAAGGTCAATTTCACTGCTTAAAGGAGACAGTAAAAGCCTTGTGTAACCAGTCATGCAAGTCCTTATTTAGAGAACAAATGACTATGCTACCTTTCCACACTCAGGATACCACAGCCTTTAAACAGATCTCACTGGGCAGATGGTGCCTCTAACCAGAAGTGCTAGAGGTAATGTTTTTCATAAACAGATAGGTTTGTATTGCTGAGTTCCTTTTACTTTTCAAAATCTTGTCTTTTCTTTTTAAAAAATTTTTCTGTTTTCTTTTGGCTGCGTTGGGTCCTTGTTGCTGTGCGTGGGCTTTCTCTAGTTGCTTTGAGTAAGGGCTACTCTTCATTGTGGTGTGCGGGCTTCTCACTGTGGTGGCTTCTCCTGTTGAGGAGCACGGGCTGTAGTCGTGCGGGCTTCAGTAGTTGCGGCACGTGGGCTCAGTAGTTGTGGCACACGGGCTTAGTTGCTCTGCGGCATGTGTGATCTTCCCGGACCAGGGCTCGAACCCGTGTCCCCTGCATTGGCAGGCAGATTGTTAACCACTGTGCCACCAGGGAAGCCCTAAAATCTCTTCTGAAACACATACTTGTGTTGGGTTAACAATGTTTGAATAGGATAAGTATTAGTTTAGGTTTCTTTTATTGTTAACTGTCATGGGTTATCTATTCTGGTAGAAGCTTAGCAAGGAGAAATATTTCTTGTTACTCACGTGAACAGTATTGCTTCTAATAATGAATAGGTTAGCCCAGTATTAAGTTAGGAGTTGCTTTATCTACTGTTGGTATTAAGATGAAAGTGTGTGTGGTTGACCTTGCACACTTTCTTAACTGGTGGCTGCTTTTAAGGCAACTACGGTGTTGTTTATGCTTTTTCTCTAGAGAAGGTTTATCCTGTATCTGAAAAGCTGTAGCGTTGTAAAATAAGATTTAAAATTACAGTAAAAGTTATGATTTTTTAAAGTAATATATAAATTGAACTAAAATTCCTTTCTGGACAACTAGCTGTCACCAGGCTTGTTAGGCTCGTCACCTCTACTCACACGTCTTGTCACTAGTTTGCCGTTTAGATGAGTTTGTTCTTGTACACTGTTCCTAAGTAGCTCATCTGGTTTCAGAATATTTAAGTTCTCTTTCTCAAAGTTTTCTAGTTAAATCATTATTCAAAAGGTAAACGGGGTAGTAAGTTTTTTTGGTACTTTTCATGCTTCTTTCATCATTCCCTTATGGTTCTTTATCGATAGCACCAGATTTAGATTTCTATTTCTATACATTAGTTGTTGACTGAATGTTTTATTTAATTTACTTCTGCCCGTTGAATTTGGTGGGACGTTTGGGCTACTTTTAGTACAGACTGTTCATGCAGTATGAAATGTCCTGGGTATAAACTAGGTGCTTTTCTTTAAGCTACACTTTGATTCATCCAAGCACACTGTCCAGTCTGCTCACCTCATCACAACTTATCTCCTCTTTTAATTTCGTACTTGTTAATAGGTTATGAAAAGTTATCTATATTTAAGGAGAGTGATAGGCACTGTGCCCCTGCTTCAGGGCCTGCTTCCATTAAGCACTCTATTAATTTACTAGGAAATCCTCCTCTGAGTTTTTAATGTCATAAGAACTTCCCTATAAACTATTTTATGTTCTTGAGGTAGAAAATGTAGCCCACTTCTCCCCCTCCCATGGGTTACACTTTGACCTAACATTTTTATGTCTGATGATTATGCTTAGAGTTGTTCTTTACCAGGGTTTCCTGAGGATGGCGGTATATATGGCTGGGGAGGTTTCTCAGAGTTCATCGCTTATAGAACAGGCTCCTCTAGAAGGGTGTGAAGCACCACCAAGTTCTTGGACTTTCAGGCTGAGGCTAGTAGTGTTCCCGTGCATGATTCTGTTGTTACAGTTATTTGGATTTAGGGCTAAGCGTGGTGGGACATGTAATCCTAGTGTGGATCTTAGCTGTCATGGAATCAGAAATGTTAAAGTCACTTTCATAGCTCATTTTTATTTTAGCTATGTCTTGTTACAGCTTAGCTAGGACTTAACTTTATTTGGGGATAATCTTTAACATCCTTTACATTGGGTTTCTATTAATGTGAGTTAATCTTATGACCAAGTGGCTGATACGAAATTTCCCAACCCTAATTAGTTCTTATAACTTACTGAAGCCTCCTTTCATGGTTCATGTTTATCACTCATTTCTCATGGGGCAGAAGTTCAGCAAGGGATTGTGAGCTATGCCTGCTGCTTTTAATCCTTTATGAATTAGAGGGCCTTCTTCATGGGATGCAGATACTTGTATGTGCAATTTTAGTTAAAAATTAGTAGGCTGTGTGTTTATAAAGTTGGCAAAATCAACTAGACATTTGCAGAGCCGCACATCAACTACTATTGATGTGTGTTATATGGTCATTCAGTGTCGCAGTTTGGGTTGTGTTAAAATTAGTATTGAAATATTAAATATTTTTTCTTTTGGGGATTTTAACACGTACTTCACTTTTTATTTTTTTTGAGGTACATGGTGGGTCTAGGGGGATGTCTTTCTATATAATCCTTCTGTAAGTAATTGATTGGTATTATTAGGAGGCTAGTTTGTATTTGTACTAAGTTTGGATTGGTGAAGTAAGGGCAGTCTGTTTGCTAGTTGGGTTTCCTGACTCTTCCGTAGTTCTGTGCTTCGCCTTGTTTGGGGGTTCGGCAGGGCCACGATGGCCTACAAAACATGAGATTTAGTGTTAGGTAGGAGGGTTTGATTAAGGAAGCTGTTTACCTGATAAACACGTGCATATGTATGTATGTGTGTAAATGCTCTATGCCTGGTGATCGTCAACTCAAGAACACATTATAGTTGACTATGTTGGTAAATAATATTCAACTTAAGCTCAGCTGCAAGTTGCTTGACTTGTTAAGTGTTGACTTGTTAAGTGTTAAGCCCTCTGGTGGCCACAGCTGAGTCACAGCATCCCACAAAATTAAAAAAATACCAAATGCATGACACCAGTTATGTGTGAACGTAGGCTGCTTGGATCGTCTATCGAGGTGTCTTATTTAAGGGGAAAGAGTGGGCAAGTTTAGGTGAGATGGGCCTGAAGTAAGAGCCAGGTGCCTAATATAGTTTCTTTATAGAAATCCGCATAGTTCATGGCCCAGAAGGAGGAGCGAGGCACGTTGTGGGAGGGTTGATGGTTTATTGAGGCTTTCTGGTTATCGGTTATGATAAGCATGTTGACGGGAAATGTTCGGAAATAACGTGGTACGTACAATTAATAAACATATGTCCTGTATAAAGTCAATCACTCCAATTACCCCTGTGACTATTTCATAGGGACTGGAATCTAATGTGCATTGAACTGTAATATCAGTAGACTGATGTACATGGTTATACACATGGAGTAGATAATACCTGATTATATGATCATGTATAATGATAAAGCATAAGTATCCTACTTATATATGTAGAAGGGCATGTAATGCACAAAGTCCATAGTAATGTCAGTTTTCATGATGTCATATTTTAATACTGAACATAGTACTTAACAATAGTGTTACTGTCCCATAAGCAAATTGTTCAGGGAATTCTTTAAGTAGAATTTCAGCTTTGGGAGCTGAAGGTGGAGGTGGAGCCTCTTCCTTGAGTCTCAGGGAGATATGTTGTTCTTTTCCGATTTACAAAACCAGGGTAATAAACATACTGCAAAGACTTTTCTTTTCAGGAGATTATTTTCAACAATGCTTGTTATTGGTATAAGGACAAAAATGAAAAGAAAGTATAGAATAGATGCTGGTTCGGGTTTGTGCAGCCAAAACAGGAAACCGAAGCTGAGACCGACACAGCCCAAGGTTTATTCTGTGGACAAGGAATGGAGAAGCGAGACCTTAGTTCACAGATCAACTTCTCACCCACGGGGTGAGAGGGATTCGATTTTAAAGAGTGAAGATTGAAGCGATGAGGAGTGAGGCTAATGACGGGGAGACACATGCATTAGTCTACTGGGGAAGGGGCAGCGTTTTCCTGGAAATGGGGTGCACCCCCTTCTATCCTTTTTTGGTCCCCATCTTCCAGGCATGGCCACCAGTACGTGTGTCATCCAGTAGCTGATGGGGTAAAATCAGCGTGTGATGAGACTGAGGGTCTGTTGCAGGTCAGATTCGTTGCCACCTTGGTTCCAGCTGGTTCGGGTTTTTTTTGTTTGTTTTTTTTTGGTCTGTATAGCTTCCTCCTTTTGTCTGCAGATCCTGTGACTTAAAGATACATGTTTATTCCTGTTCGGGGGCGGGGAGGGGCGGGTTGGTGGGTTTTGGGTAAAGACCTGGCACAGCTCTGGCAACAGAATCCCTCCTTTCCTTGTCACTGTTCCTCTCTCGAGGGGCGCTGAAGGTCAAAGTTCTGCCTTCTGAAGCCACTTCTCGCTGAATATGGGTGCAGATTTTCCCTGCATTAGAGGAGTAGAAGTGTTCCTAAGTAGCCGAAAATATTCTGCTCACCAGGCTGCAGTCCCAGTTGCTCGTACCCTTGTGTTGTATCATCTGCAGTCTGATGGCTTCAGTCCATTCACTAAGGAAGTTGACAAGGCAGTGAAGGAGGCGAGGCCCCAAGATGAGCAGGAGGATAACAGCAGTTACTGGACCGAGAGGTGGAGAAGACCAGGTTAAACCGGGAGGCACTGTGTGACCATATTCCAATGCAGCTTGGATCTGGACCTTGTGTGTTATATCTGTGTAGCCTTTGAGGTTGCTCGTAGATCTCTTTAATGTTTACCTCAATCCGACCAGAGTTATTGCCAAAACTGCAGCAGGTTTTCTTCGTAAGTGCACATACTGCCCCTTGCTCAGCCAGGAGATAGTCAAGGGGCAGCCTGTTGTCGAGGACGACTTCTGCTAGTGCGTCCAGGAAATTACAGAGTCCTTGTAAGGAATCTCCCGTAATTTTAGACAAGCCATGAAGGACCTGATGGTAAAAGCTTGCCCTCTGTGCACCGGAGCTGGATCTAATTTTGGAGGCAGAGTTTAGGGTGAAATAGAGAAGAACAGCTTTACTGCTTTGCCGGGCAAAGGGGGACACATCGGGCTCGTGCCGCAAAAGACTGTGTGTCCCCAACGCAGTGTGATTTGATGAGGAATTTTATAGCAATCGTTCACGGGGATGTGGGTACCTGTGTAAAGACCTGGCCTCAGTCCTGGAGCTTCAGGGGAGATGTGGAGAGCAGGGTAGAGACCCAGCCTGGCCTCAGTACTGGGAAGCTCTGGGCTTCTGTCTGCATGCCAGTGCTCAGATGTCTGTGGTCTGGAGCTGAGGTGGGCTTGTCTGGGTAACAGCGCTCCACTCTGAGTGTGGTTACGTGGCCCCCCAGGGTCAGTGCTGTCGTAGGGGCCTTAGTCCTTACCCCTCTGAGGTTCACCTTCCCTGGGGCCGGTGGAGACTCCTCAGGTGGGCTACCTGGTAATTATTCCAATTCAGCAGCACGCAGAGGGCGAGGAGGGAGGCAGGTTTACCTGGTGAATTGATTGCTGGGCCCATGAAGCTGGGCTTAAGGCTGATGGGCAGCAGGTGAGGTTGCTACTGCGCTCGCCTTCCGGTCGGCCATCCCCACTCAGCAGAGCCCGGCCCTGCTGCTCCTCTTTCAGCCCTGCTGTTGGGGAGTTTTCTCCACACCTCGGTGAGCAAGGAAAGGGCCGAGCCTGCCAGAACCAAGGTACTGTGTTCAACTTTAGCCTGAAAGGTTTAGAACAGTGGAAATAACGTGGAACTAAAGTGAAACAGGAAGGGACTGACTTTCCTGGGACAAATGTCAGGCGTGGAGATGGAACCTGCACTTCTTTCTACAGTCCTAGGAGGTCCCAGGGACCCGGCTTGTTCACACGTTGGGAGCCCACGCCGCACAGCCACGGTGTCCTGACCAAGGTGGATGTGTGACCCCAGGTACAGGGTCTGGGGAGGTGGGGTCCCCCTGGTGAGTGTGGACGTGTGACCCCAGGTGCAGGGTCTGGGGACTGTGTGGTCTCACCCCATCTGCATGGGTCAGGATCACATGTAGGGGGAGACCCCATACCTGCTTTCTGCCTGCAGTGTGTCTTGTCCCGTCTGAGACTTCCAGCGTCTGAGTTGAGGGTTTTGCCATGATTCACCTGTGGTCCCTTTTCTGTTTATCTTGTCATGATCCTATGAGCACAGGCACCTTGGAACAAGCTGCTGCCTCATGTTCTGCTGAGTGAGCCGTAACCCTTGGTGGCCTAGTATTCACAACATGTCGTATATCAGATCCATTTATACGGGTCACCACTGTGTGGTTCCCCGGGTCAGAGCTCAGGTAGCATAGACTAGCCGCGCTGAGAATGGTCCCTCACAAGCCATGGGGTGGCACCATGACGGCCCCTGCCGTGGGGGAGGGTGCTTGGGCCTCGCACATTTGTGACAAAGGGGAGTCATAACTGGAATCGCAAGAAGACATCATTTCAAAAGTTTATCATCTTCTAAGTGGACTAACAATACGTTACACACCCTTTACCATCGTTACCATTTAGGTGCGTGTTTCTGAGGCATCAGGTACATTCACCTTGTCATGGAGCCATCACACCATCCCTAGAACTTCTCATCTTGTAAAACCAAAATTTCACAACCTTGAAAGTCTCACTACCCACCCCCTCCTGCAGCCCTGGCAGCGTCGTCTACTCTGGTCCACGAGTTGTTGACTCCAGGCCCCCCATGTGGGTGGAATCCCGCAGTGTTTGCTGATGGGTCAGTTTGGAAGAGCTGACTTTCATTCTGAAGCTCTCTCTTTGCATCTGAAGAACTTGCATTCAGGTAGAAGCTGTAGGAGGGACAGCGTGTCCAGGGTGCAGATGAGCTAGGACCTGACCAGACACTTTGGAGACCCTCTGGTCCCACCTCTTGGGCTGTGCCTCAGCTGCATCATCGTGGTCCCTGCTGCTGCCCCTGGGAAGCTGGTGCCGAGTGAGATTCCTCTGGTGCCCCTGCTGCCCTCCCCTCTTCCTGCCAGTTGGGGAGGGAGATGGCAGCTGAGTGGCCGTTGCTCCTGAGGCAGGAAGGAGCTTACAGGGCAGACTCTGAGTGTGGGGTGTGATCCCCAGAGCACGCACCCCTCATAGGACACAGTGTCGGTGTGGTGACAGGTGCTCAGGTTGCCTCATCACTAACATGGACTGTTCCCAAGATCCTGCTCAGGAGGGCGTGGTGGTTGGCCTGCGAACCCAGCGGCCCTGTTCCTATCCTGGAGCTCAGAGAGCAGGTCCACCATGAGCTCCGGATTCACCCTGGGTCTCAGCCGTCTCCTCTGTCCTGTCTTTGAAAACAGGAAAATGACTTCTACTGCTCATTGTCCGTAACATAGACCTGGTCCTGTCGATATTAGGGTTCTTTAATTTAGGCATCCTGGGATAGCAGGTGTTCTTAGCCCTAAAGAAGGAAAAGCTCATGAGTGTAAAAACATTTTCAGATGAAAGTAATATTTGATGACTGTCTCTATACTACTTTGCTGTTCACTTCTCTTAGTCATAATTCTCCCGGTTTTAGACCTGATGGGATTATAGGGGAGTCAGAACTGAAATCTTCATAATCTGTGTATTTGTAGCTTCAGTATCATTGACGATCCACAGTGTCTATGGTTAGGGAAGTTATTGATTTCATGTAAAGGATTCCCATTGATGATAGGGCAATTCAGATTAGAATGATGGCTGTAAATTGTTCAAATGTCTCTACTTGTGCATCTAGTGTATGCATCTGAGTCAGTCTAGTTGTCAATATTAGTGAAATAATATAGAAGACCAGAGAACTTATCCAAAAATAATTATTAATGTGATCATGAAAATGTAAAAGTTTTTCCATAATTGGTGACGTTGCATCTTGAGAACCTAGATGAAATGGATATGCCTTCGTGATATACAGTTTTGCCTACGATTTAAGTTTGACGGTTATGTAATTTTTGTTTTTACTGTTATCTCATTTATTGAGAAAGACATAATGATTATGCTGTTGGCTTGACACTGGTTGACAAGGACTTGATTTCTTCCTTCTTTATTTTAAATTAACATAGGTAGGGTCTTCAAACGTAGGATGTGGTGGAGGGCATCTGTCTAACCATTATAGGTTATAGTAGTAGTTTCCACTACTGAGACTTCTTGTTTCGATGCAAATCCTTCTCAGATTATGACGATTATTAGCATTACTGCTGATGATGAGAGGAATGAGCCTAGAGACAAAATGTTTCATGTTGTATGTGCCTCAGGGTAGTCAGAGTAATGCAGCGATATCCCTGAAAGGCCAGGAAAGTGCTGCGAGAAGAGTCATATTTACTACTACAAAGAGAGTTGTGAAGGGAATTTTTGCTCATGTTGAGTTAAGTGTGTAAGCTGAGCACAGTGGGAATCAGTGTAGGAAGCCTCCTGTAATAGTGGAGACTGCTCCCCCTGACATTACATGATGGAATGTGCTACTACATAGTCTGTATCATGGAGGACAGTGTCCCGGGATGAACTGGCTAAGATGATTCCTGTCAAACCACCTACTGTAAGGAGAAAAATAAAGCCTAAAGCTCATAATATAGTGGGAGATCATGTAATATGACCTCCGTGAAGAGTTGCAAATCAGCTAAATACTTTTACTCCTGTAGGAATAGAAATAATTTTGGTGGCTGATGTGAAGTGTGCTCAGGGGTCAACATCTTTCCCCCGGTAAACATCTGATGGGCCCACAAGATAAATCCTAAAAAGCCAATGGACGTGATTCATAGTCTTCCCATATATCTGAAAGGCTCTTTTTGTCCTAAGTAGTATGTAATGATTGTGAGATCATTTCAAACCCTGGTAGGCTACGAATAGAGACTTCTGGGTGACCAAAGAATCAAAATAGGTGTTGATACAGGATTGGGTCTCCTCCTGCAGAGTCAAAGAAAGTAGCGTTTAGGTTTGTATCTGTTAACAGTATGGTAATTTAGGCTGCTAGGACTGAGAGTGACGATTATAGTAATATGGCTATAGTTGGGGAGATCAAATAATGGTGTTTGGTGTGGAGATGTGTCTGCTGGTTTTATATTAAAAACTACAGTAATAATTTTTTTTTTTTTTTTTTTTTTTTTTTTTTTTTTTTGGCGCACGCGGGCCTCTCACTGTTGTGGCCTCTCCCGTTGTGGAGCAAGGCTCCGGACGCGCAGGCTCAGCGGCCATGGCTCACAGGCCCAGCTGCTCCGCGGCATGTGGGATCCTCCCGGACCGGGACACGAACCTGTGTCCCCTGCATCGGCAGGCGGACTCTCAACCACTGCGCCACCCGGGAAGCCCTATAGTAATAAATTTAATAGCACTAAGTATTGAAGAGATACTTGCTAAATGTTAGGAGAAAGTGGTTAGGTCGACAGAGGCTCCTGCATGGGCCTGATTGACGGCTAGAGCTGAATATACGGTTCCACCGGTACCAGCACCAGCTTCTACTACTGATGATACCAGGAGTAAGAATGAATGGTGGGGGAAGTAACTAAAAGTTTATATTATTTATTCGGGGAAATGCTATATCGGGTGCCCCAGTTATTAGTGGGACAAGTCAGTTTCTGAACCGTGCAGTCGTAATGGGTACACCTCTAAAGGACATTATTACCAAGGCAGGGGCTGCTATGACTAGGCTACAGATTGCTCCTCTCCAAGCAGTGCTCCAGGTCAGCATAGCTCAGCCTGGATTAATAGACTGAAGGTGCTGCCTACTCTTCCAGCTCAAGAAACAAACTGCAAATGTGAGGTGCCGATAACTTTGTGATTTGTTGCAAATAATCATCAGTTTATGAACAGAGGTAAAATGACTGAGCTAGCATTAGATTGTTAATCTAAAGAAAGAGATTGAGCCCTCTTTTTGCCAGACCCTGTGGTGAATCAACAAATCGCATTACAGATTGAAAGCAGCAGCTTCAATCCTGCTGGTGCTTTTCTTGCCCTTTTTTTTTCTTAAAGGCTGGAGAAGTAGATTGAAGCCAGTTGACTAGGGTATTCACCTGTTAACTAAAATTTCCTGGGGTGTAAGCCCATCAATCTAGTAAGAATTTGGCTTAATTAAAATGTTTTATTTCCATTTAATTGATGTAGGATTGAGTCTTGCTTATTTTCAGGATTTAAGTAAATTGCACTTGCTTAGGGTTTTGAAAGCTCTTGGTCTACACTAATCTAAATTCCTAGTCCAGCACTGATAGAGTGGGTGTTAAGGGTAGTAATAGTGTAGATATTATGATTAGTAAGGATAGGAATGTTATTTTTTTAATGCTACTGAAGTATAGTTGATTTACAATGTTAAGTTCTGTACAGCAAAGTGACTCAGTTATATATATATGTATATATATTCTTTTTCATATTCTTTTCCATGATGCTTTATCCAAGGATATTGAATACAGTTCCCTGTGCTATACAGTAGGACCTTGTTGTTTATCCATCCTCTCTATATATTAGCTTTCATCTGCTAATTGCAATCTCTCAATCCATCCCTCCCACACCCACCCCCTTGTCAACCACAAGTCTGTTCTGTCTGTTTCTGTTTAGTAGCTATGTTCATTTATGTCGTATTTTAGATTCCACATATAAGTGATATATAGTATTTGTCTTTCTCTTTCTCACTTTGCTTAGTATGATAATCTCTAGGTCTATCCGTGTTGCTGCAAGTGGCATTATTTCAGTGTTTTTATGGCTGAGTAATATCCCATTGTGTATATGTACCACGTCTCCTTTATCCATTCATCTGTCAAAGGACATTTAGGTTGTTTCCATGTCTTGGCTATTGTAAACAGAGCTGCTGTGAATCTAGGGGTGCATGTATCTTTTCGAAATACAGTTTTGTCTGGGTACATGCCCAGAAGGGGGATTGCTGGATCATATGGCAACTCTATTTTTAGTCTTTTGAGGAAACTCCATACTATTTTCCATAAGGGCCGCACCAAGTAGGTTATTTGTTTTGTATATTCTGTTTTATTTTTATGTTGTTTATTGAAGGGAATATAGTTAGTGATGTGGCATATGTTAGCTGCAAGTAGAAATATATGCTGAGGACTGCTCTGATGGCTATTAGTGTGGTAGAATGTTCTTCTTTTTTTTTTTTTTTTTTTTTTTTGTGCGGTACGCGGGGCTCTCACTGCTGTGGCCTCTCCCGTTGCGGAGCACAGGCTCCGGACGCGCAGGCTCAGCGGCCATGACTCACAGGCCCGCGGCATGTGGGATCTTCCCGGACTGGGGCACGAACCCGTGTCCTCTGCATCAGCAGGCAGACTCTCAACCACTGTGCCACCAGGGAAGCCCTGTTCTCATTTTTGTGATCTCTTGGATAATTATTCATTTGGGTAAAAACCCTGATAGTGGTGGGAGACCTCCTAATGGTGCTACAATGGTGAGGATAAGTATTGTGATGGGAGGTGTTTTATTTCATGTGTGTGATAATGATCCTGCTGTTGTACATAAGCTGGGCATAAATAGAAGACAGAGTGACATTGTGATATAAATTAGCATGCTTAAGATTGTTACGGTTAGATTATACATTATAATAGCTGTTGTTCATCCCATATGGGCAATTGACGAGGAGGCTATAATTTTTCCTAGGTGATTATAGTTAAGTCTGCCTCAGCCTCCAATTATGATTCATAATATACCTATGATTAATAGTTTGTTTAGGTTGATGGATGGTGAGATTTGGTATAAAACTGAGAAGGGTGCAAGTTTGTTCTGATAATAGCATCTGGCTTGCTGTTCATGGAGTGACTTGTGTTACTTCAGGGACTGAGATGTGAAATGGGGAAAGACCTAATTTTATGACAAGGGCTATTGTTATGATGGTAGATGCTGTTGCATTAAAGATGTTTGTAATTCATTGTGTTCATTGACCAGAGTATATTAGATTAACAAAATAGCCATGACAAGTAGTATTGATTTGGTAGATTGTTTTAGAAAATATTTGTTGGATGCTTCTATAGTTTATAGGTTAATGTTTTTATTAGAATGGGGTAACATTAACCAGTGTGGGCTTGTTACAATTATGGTTCCCGATATAACTGTCAGTAGAATGATAATAAAAACAATATGGTTTATTATTCCAGGAAGGATATAAAACAACATTTTGGGGGTATGGGCCTAATATCTTACTTTTGGTCCTTACTGTAGCATGTGGTGTAATGTGGTAGCATGGAGAATGTAAAACTCTTAAGAGTAGGTTCAATTCCTACTATTCTAGGAATAAGAGGGTTTAAGCCTATATTATTTATTCTATCAAAGTAACTATTTTGTCAGACATATTTATGTTTGTGGCGAGATGCCTGATGTGATTACAGATTGTGAAACCTCTCAGATACACAGAGCTAATGTTAGTGGTAAAAAAAAAAACTTTTATATAGAGATGTGTAAGCTGATCATATCAAAATTGTGGGTAGGATGCTCGAATTCCTAGAAAGCAGATTGTGAGGAGTGTTTTAATGATGAGGCTGGCTGTATATAATTCTGGCACGTAGTGGTTGTAAAATGCTCCTGTAGGTAGGATTGTCGTGAACATGTTTATTATGATATTGACATATTCTCTAGGAAGAACAGGGTGAATGTGCCTGTGTTTTCTCCATTGAAGCCAAATACACGTTTTGATTGTACGTTTGCAAAATCAAATGGCGCTTCATTGGATTTCTGCTAGAATAATCAAATTATGGGTAGGGGTCAGGATGGGAAAATTAGTCAGAGGTGTTTTTTGTGCGATTACTGTTGATAGTGTAAATGATCCACTTACCAGCAGGACTGATACGAGAATAATTGCTAATGTTACTTCATATGAGATTGTGCTACTGCCTGCAGAGCTCTAATTAGTTCATATTTTGAATCTGAAGCTCATCCAGGTCAGAGGATGGAATAAATGGCTAGGCTTGATACAGCTAATATAAATAGTATGCCTAGGTTTATAGTAATTGGTGGAGAAGTTATGGGAAGAGGAATTCATACTGTGAGAGCCAGGGCTAAGGCTAGCACTGGTGCAGTAATAAATACATAAACTGATGATCTTGACGGTCATAGTGGAGCTTTAATAAAGGATTTGACTGCATCAGCAATGGGTTGTAATAACCCACAGGGGCTGACCATGTTTGGCGCTTTCTGGATTTGCATACAGCCTAGGATTTTCCGTTCAGTTAATGTAAGGAATGCTACAGCGAGTAAAATTGGGTAATTAGTGAAAGAATGTTGATTATAAACATATTCTTAGGAAGAGGACTTGAACCTCTGTGGATAAAGGTTTAAGTTTCACGCAGTTGCCGGGCTCTGCAAACCCTGACAAACCTTGCCTACAGTAGGGTATGTATAAATTAATTGAATGTAGATTATATCACCATTTAGTTCAAATACATTTTGTAAAGTAGGCCTTCTTTCTCTGGTCCTTTCTTATTGGGAGAAATCTATAGTAGATAGAAACCGACCAGGATTATTCCAGTCTGAACTCAGATCATGTAGGACTTTAACTGTTGAACAAAGAGACCATTAATAGCAGTTAAACCATTGCAATGTCCTGATCCAGCACCAAGGTCGTAAACCCTGTGGTTGATATGAACTCTAGAATAGGATTGCACAGTTATCCCTAGGATAACTTGTTCTGTTGATCAGTGTTTTAGAACAATAGGCAATAAAGCATTCTGACTAGTTGGTCTAAATTTTAACCACTAGGAGGTTATTTTATTCTCCAGGGACACCCCAACCAAAATTGTTAATCCATTTAAAGCTATGTTATCCTTTAAAAGGTCAGTTGTTTATATTTTTGGATTAATGAATTAATTTAAGCTCCATAGAGTCCTCCCATCTTATATTATTCCCGCCTCTTCACAGGAAGGTTAATTTCACGGATTGAGACAGTAAAAGCGTTTTATGACCAGTCACGCAAGTCCTTATTTAGAGAACAAATGACTATGCTACCTTTCCACACTCAGGATACCACAGCCCTTATTAAACAGATGTCACTAGGCAGGAAGTGCCTCTAATACCGCAAGTGCTAGAGGTGATGTTTTTTATAAGCAGGCAGGGTTTGTGATTCCCAAGTTCCCTTTACTTCTTATAATCTTTTCGTAAATGCATACTTGTGTTGGGTCAACAGTGTTTGAATAGGTTAAGTATTAGTTTAGGTTTACTTTGTTGTTACCTATCAGTGGGTTATCTGTTCTGATATAAGCTTATGCAAGGAGAAATATTTCTTGTTACATTAAGAGTATTGTTTCTATTAATGAATAGATTAGTCCAGTATAAAATTAGGAGTTGCTCTATTTACTATTAATATTAAGATGAATGTGTGTGATTGACCTTGAATGCTTTCTTAATTGGCTGCTTTTAAGCCAACTATGGTATTGTTTATGCTTATGGTCTAGAGAAGGTTGTACCCTTTATCTAGAAAGCTGCAGTGTTTTAGAATGACACTTAAAATTAGAGTAAAAGTCTTTTTCTAAAAAAATATTTAAAGTTGAACTAAAATTCCTTTCTGGACAACCAGCTGTCACCAGGCCTGTTAGGCTCGTCACCTCTACTCACACGTCTTCTCACTAGTTTGCCATTTAGATGAGTTTGTTCTTGTAAACTGTTCCTAAGTAGCTCATCCGGTATCAGGGAATTTAACTTAAGTTCTCTGTAAAGTTTTCTAGTTAAATCAGTATGAAAAAACTAAAAGGGGTAAGTTTTTGGTACTTTTCATGCTTCTTTCATCATTCCCTTATGGTACTTTATCCATATCAACAGGTTTAAATTTCTATCTTCATACATTAGATGTTGACTGAATGTTTTATTTAGTTTACTTATGATAGTTGAATTTGGTGGGAAGTTTGAACTAGTTTTAGTAAAAAGTGTTCATGCAGTATGAAATGTCCTGGGTGTAAACTAGGTGCTTTTCTTTAAGCTGCACTTTGATTCATCCAAGCACTTTGCAGTCTGCTCACCTTCCAGTATGCTTACAGTTTATCTCCTGTTTTATGTTTGGTACTTGGTAATAGGTTATGAAAGATTATCTGTATCTGAGGAGAGTGATGGGCAATGTGTGTGCGCTTCACGGCTTGGCCTGATTCAATTAAGCACTATGTTCTTAATTTACTACTAAGTCCTCCATTGGTTTTTTTATTTCATAGAAATAAAAAAGGTTCCCCCATAGGCTTCACCTTGACCTGTCGTTTTTGTCTGATAATTATGCTTACTATTGTTCTTTACCAGGGTTTTCTGAGGATGGTGGTATATAGGGCTGGTGAGGTTTATCAGAGTTTATCAATTATAGAACAGGTTCCTCTGGAGGGGTGTGAAGCACTACCAAGTTCGACTTTTAGGATTATGCTAGTAATCTTCTGGTAATTTTGTTACAATTACTTTGATATAGGGCTAAGCATTGTGGGACATCTAATTCCAGTTTGGATCTCAGCTGTCATGTAATCAGAAATGTTAAAGCACTTTGATAGCTTATTTTTATTTTAGCTATGGCTTTGTACAGCTTAGCTAGGGCTTTATCTGGTGGTAATTTTTAACACGCTTTATGCTGGATTTCTTAATAAATATGGGTTAATCTTATGACCAGGGTGGCTGATGCAAAATTTACCAACCCTAATTCTTTTTTTAAAATATAAATTTATTCATTTTATTTATTCATTTTTGGCTGCGTTGGGTCTTAGCTGCTGTGCGCGGGCTTTCTCTAGTTGTGGCGAGGGAGCTACTCTTTGTTGCGGTGTGCGGGCTTCTCATCGTGGTGGCTTCTATTGTTGCGGAACACGGGCTCTAGGTGTGTGGACTTGAGTAGCTGTGGCTCACTGGCTCTAGAGCGCAGGCTCAGTAGTTGTGGCAACCGACTCAGTTGCTCTGTGGCGTGTGGGATCTTCCCGGACCAGGGCTCAAACCCAAGTTCCCAGCATTGGCAGGCGGATTAACCACTGCGCCACCAAGGAAGCCCCCTAATTCTTAGCAGAACTTAAGCTTTCTTTTATGGCTTAATTTTTAATCACTGCCATTTCCCACGGGGGCGAAGTTAAGCAAGGTCTGAGCTACTTTTTAGTGTGCTGGAGGCCTGCTCCCTTTAATCTTTTGATTCAGAGGGCATTCTCAATGGATGCAGACTTGCATGTGTAATTTTATTAGAAATTGGTAGGCTGGGACCACACCTATGAATTTATGGAGTTGGCAAATTCATCTAGGCATTTACAGAACCTGACTTTACTTATTAAGCTACATCAACAGGTTGAGGAGGACTTTGTACGTATAAGATTTATGTATTTATGTGATATATTGGCATTCAGTGTAGTAGTTTGGGTTGTGTTACAATTAGTGTTGAAATATTTAATATTTTTTCTTTTAAAGATTATTAAATGTACTTTTTTTTAAGGTACATGGCAGAACTAGGGAGGCATCTTTCTTTGTAAGACTACTATAAGTAATTGATTGGTATTATTAGGAGGCTACTTTGTAGTTATACTAACTTTGGATTGGTGAAGGACAGTAGGTTGTTAGATGAGTTACCCAGCTCTTACGTAGTTCTGTGCTTCGCCTTGTTTGGGGGGTTCGGCAGGGCCACGATGGCCTACAAAATATGAGATTTAGTGTTAGGTAGAAGCGTTTGATTAAGGAAGCTGTTTACCTGATAAACGTGCATATGTATGTGTCTAAATGCTCTGTCTGGTGATTGTGGACTCAGGAACACATTATAGTTGATTATGCTGGTAAATAACATTCAACTTAAGCTCAGTTACAAGTTGCTTGACTGTGTTAAGGCCTCTGATGGCACAGCTGAGTCACAGCATCCCCCAGAATTAAATGATACCAAATGCATGAAACCAGTTATGTGTGAGCATAAGCTGGTTTGATAGTCCAGCCAGATGTCTTATTTAAAGGGAAAGAGTGGGCAGTTTTAGGTGTGATGGCCCCAACGTAAGAACCAGATGCCAGATATAATTCATTTCTAGAAATCCCTGTGGTTCTTGGGCCCAGAACGAGGAGAGAGGCATGTTTCAGTGGGTTGATGGTGTATCAAGGCTTTTGGTTAAGCTCTGGTTATTGGTTATGATAAGCATGTTGCCTGGAAATGTTTGGACATAATGTGGTATGTACAACTAATAAACATGTCTTATATAATAACGATCACTTCAATTACCCCTTTGAATATTTCATAGGGACTGGAATCTAATATGGATTGAAATGTTTAATGTGTCCTATAGTATCAGTAGGCTGATGTACATGCTTATAGACATGGGGTAGATAATTAATACATGATTACAGGATCATGTATTATGGTAAGGTGTATGTATCAAACTTATTTATGTGGAAGAGCGTGTATGTACAAAGTACATAGTAATGTCAGCTTTTATGATGTCATTTTTTAATACTTACACAATACTTAAAGATAGTGTTAATGTCCCGTAAGCAAATTGTTCAGGGAATTCTTTAAGTAGAATTTCAGCTTTGGGAGCTGAAGGTGGAGCTGGAGCTTCTTGAGTCTTAGGCGGATAAGTTGTTCTCCTTTTCTGATTTACAAAACCAAGACTTTTCTTTTTAAGAGATTATTTTCAATAATACTTGTTATTGGTATAAGGACAAAAATGAAAAGAAAGTATAGAATAGATGCTAGTTCAGGTTTGTGCAGCCAGAAAAGGAAACCGAAGCTGAGACCGACGCAGCCCAAGGTTTATTCTGTGGCCAAGGAATGAAGAAGCGAGATCTTAGTTCACAGATCAACTTCTCACCCACGGGGGTGAGACGGATTCGATTTTAAAGAGTGAAGAGTGAAGGGAGGAGGAGTGAGGCTAACGACGGGGAGACAGATGCATTAGTCTACTGGGGAAGGGGCAGCTTTTTCCTGGATATGGGGTGCACCCCCTTCTATCCTTTGGTCCCCATCTTCCAGGCATGGCCACCAGTACGTGTGTCATCCAGTAGCTGATGTGGTAAAATCAGCGTGTGATGAGACTGAGGGTCTGTTGCAGGTGAGATTCGTTGCCACCTTGGTTCCAGCTGTTTCTATCTGGTTTTTTTTTTTTTTTTGTCGCTCTGTATAGCTTCCTCCTTTTGTCTGCAGATCCTGTGACTTAAAGATACATGTTTATTCCTGTTCGGGGGTGGGGAGGGGCGGGTTGGTGGGTTTTGCGTAAAGACCTGGCACAGCTCTGGCAACAAAATCCCTCCTTTCCTTGTCACTGTTCCTCATTCTTGAGGGGCGCTGAAGGTCAAAGTTCTGCCTTCTGAAGCCACTTCTCGCTGAATATGGGGGCAGATTTTCCCTGGATTAGAGGAGTAGAAGTGTTCCTAAGTAGCCGGAAATATGTCTGCTGCTCACCAGGCCGCAGTCCCAGTTGCTCGTACCCTTGTGTTAGTATCATCTGCAGTCTGATGGCTTCAGTCCATTCACTAAGGAAGTTGACGAGGCAGTGAAGGAGGCGAGGCCCCAAAATGAGCAGGAGGATAACAGCAGTTACTGGACCGACAGGTGGAGGAGACCAGGTTAAACCGGGAGGCTCTGTGTGACCATATTCCAATGCAGCTTGGATCTGGACCTTGTGTGTTCTATCTGTGTAGCCTTTGAGGTTGCTCGTATATCTCTTTAATGTTTACCTCAATCTGACCAGAGTTACTGACATACCAGCAACAGGCTTTATTTGTAACTGCACATACTCCCCTTTTCTCAGCCAGGAGATAATTAAGCACTTGCCTGTTGTTAAGAACATCTGCTAGTGAGTCTAGGGAAGTACGGAGGCCTTGTAAGGCATCCCCCATATTTTTAGATAAGTCCTTAAGGGCCAGCGTTGAGATTGTGTAGAGTGGTTTCATGCTATGTGAAACCTCCACAGGAAGCCACCAGTGTGAGGGCAATCTATGCTTCTGCCAGAATGAGATCTATCGCCCTTTTATCTCAGGGTGGGGTGATATCATGAATGGTTATACCTAGGTTCCTGGAACACAGCTGGCCTAGCATGCACTGTGCACAAATTGGGGACTACCTAAACAAGGGTAGCCTAGAGCCCACCCTGGAGAAGGGTAGGAGTTAGGGTTGTTCTTATGGGGCAATTGGTTTACTCTCAGGCCACAAAGGAAGAGGTACCCAGGGGGACTGCATGCCTGGTGCACTTCTGAGGAGTTGAACCACCTCCATAAGTGGCTAGCCAAGACGGGGTGCCCTTGCAGTGTGGGGAGAGAGGCCCACCTGCACAGCAGGGGTCACTGGGGTATTCTTGACTAGTGGTTTTCCCCCAGGCCTCAGGAGGGCCATATACTAAACACCAGACAACCAGTGTCTTCCCTCCCCAAAGAGTACATTTCCCATCTGGTCCTTGTGTGTATTCATGGAGTCAGCGTGGAGGGCACCAGTAGGAGAAATTTCCATAGAAGTCAATCCCGGGGCACTTAATTGTGGGGCAATGGAAGAAGCACTGATCAGAGTGCAGATCAGCCACACGGTGTTACTGGAAGTTCCGCCCTTTGGTGGAGGCTGTTGATAGGGGCAGTGGCAGCAAGACCGGTAGACAGATGGCACTGTAGCGTGAGTGCTCTGTACTCCTTAGAGGTGTTGATGCGAGGGGTGAGCTCCAAGCAGGAAAGCTGTGTTAGGGATGACATATGAACTTCAAGAGGGGTAGGATTAGCAGACCTGTTAAGCAAGGTGAGAGTGAGGCTGTCATTCGTAGGAGTAAAATGTGATAGCTTTAATCCATAGGCATCACCTTGTGGGTGGGGGTGACAGACCAGCACTGGGATGGTTTTGTCCACGGGCTGTGAGCCTCAAGAAATTTACTACTGCACTGAATTCGCATTCCGCGTGGATACTTATGAGGCAGAGCAGAGAAGGAAAGGAAGAACAGACAGTAATGGCCACTCATGCTGCCACCTGTATTAATATCCCCTATATCCAGCATGGACAGAGATGTTTGCCAGAGGAAGGGGTTTCACAGAACAGCAGAGCCAAGTAAGACAAGGGCAACTACTCAGCCTGTCTGTCCCATTACTTATTGGTAAATTCGTCCTTTTGAAAAGTAACTTAAGGTCTGTGACAGGTTCACAGATATATTGAATGGGTGCCCCAGTAACTTCCTCAGGCACAGGTCTATGCCCTGTAATTGTAAGGCAGAATGAGTGGTCACTGTTACTAGATAAGGTCCTATCCGCTTGGGGTCTAACTGGTCTTGTGGATTTCCAGCCTTCCAGGTTTTCAAATAAAGCCAATCCCCAGGGGAGAAAGGATGTAAAACCATGTCAGAAAGGGAAGGCAGCTCTGGATTCCTGCAGGCATGTAAATCTCTGATTACTTCCCCTCCCTGTAAGGTATATTTCCATCGGTCCATAGCCCTAAGTTTGGTCTTGGAGCTGGGTCCTTCAGCAATGGGCCTCCCATGCATAGGCTCCTAAGGATTCAACCTGAGCTTTCCTTTAGGGGCTACTTGCATTCTCAAAAGTGCTACAGGGAGAAGCAAGATCCAGGGTTGATGAGTGTCTTGACAAAGTTTGGTTAAGTTTCTTTTGAGGATTTGATTTCTTCTACTTTTCCTAGGGACTGTGGTCTCCAAGTGGAGTATAAACCCCATGTATACCTAGAGCTTAGACTCCCTTAGTAATTCGGGAAAGGCAGGCCCACTGTCACTCTGGATGGACTTATGGAGCCCAAACCGAGGGATTATTTCCTTAAGTAGGGTCTTAGAGACCTCCAAGGCAGTCTCAGTTTGGGGGCGGGGGGAATGCCTCCATCCACCGGGAGGTGTCACTAAAACCCAGCAAATGTCTAAAAGTTCCTTGTGCCCAGGGCCTGACTGTAAAATCACTTTGCCAGTCTTGACCTGGATATGTGCCTCTAAACTGGGTGGGGGGTCACTCCATTGACCTTGGGGTTGGGGCAGGGGAGTGTTGGGCTTATTCCAGAGGCAGATAGGGCAAGCTTCAACCACCTGTTTAAGGAGATTATGGACACTGGGAGTAGTCATGCATTTGATGAACCACTGATATAGGGCCTCCTGCCTGTAATGTGTGCTCTGGTGAGCTTGCCTGGTGGCCTGCAGGGTAACAGCTGATGGGAGGAACCGCTGCCCATGACCATTAACCATCCATCCCAGATATTCTGGGCTTTTAAAATAGCCCCATCTCAAAGCCTTTTCCCTTTCTTCTGGGGTACATATGGGAGTGTAGGAGTTAAGGTCTGGGTGAGCTGGTAGGAGTGGCATTTGAAGTCCGTCCCCATCCTCAGCTACTTGTTTAGCTGCCATGTCTGCTCTGTTAACTCTTTTTTTTTTGCTTCTCCCTTTAGTTGGCCTCTGCAGTGAATAACTGCTACCTCCTTTGGCAGGAGTATAGCCTCCAGCAGCTGCATAATTTCCCTCCATTCTTTTTTTTTTATTGGAGTATAATTGCTTTACAATGTTGTGCTATACAATGATGTGAATCATCTATATGTATACATATATCCCCTTCCTCTTGGACCTCCCAATCCCGCACTTCTAGGTCATCACAGAGAACCGAGCTGAGCTTCCTGTGCTTTATAGCAGGTTCACACTAGCTATTTTACAGGTAGTGTATCATGTCAATCCTAATCTCCCAATTCATCCCACCCTCCTTCCCCCCCCCCCCATGTCCACATTATTCATTCTCTACGTCTGTGTCTCTGTTCCTACCACGGAAATAGGTTCATCTGTACCCTTTTGCTAGATCCCACATACACACGTTAATACACAGTATTTGTTTTTGTCTTTCTGACTTACTTCACTCTGTATGACAGATTCTAGGTCCATCTGCCTCAATACAAATAACTCAATTTCGTTCCATTTTATGGCTGAGTAATATTCCATTGTAGATATATACCAAATCTTCTTTATCCATTCATCTGCTGTTGGACATTCAGGTTGTTTCCATGTGCTGGCTGTTGTAAAGAGTGCTGCAATGAACACTGGGGTACACGTGTCCTTTTGATTACGGTCTTCTCAGTATATATGCCCACTAGTGGGATTGCTAGGTCATATAGTAGTTCTATTTTTAGTTTTTTAAGGAACCTCCATACTCTTTCTCCATAGTGGTGGTCTCAATTTATATTCGCACCAACAGTGCAAGAGGGTTCCCTTTTCTCCACACCCTCTCCGGCATTTACTGTTTGTAGATTTTTTGATGATGGCCATTTTGACCGATGTGAGGTGATACCTCATGTAGTTTTGATTTGCATTTCTCTAATGATTAGTGATGTTGAGCACCTTTTCATGTGCCTCTTGGCCACCTGTATGTCTTCTTTGGTGAAATGTCTATTTAGATCTTCCACCCATTTTTTGATTGGGTTGTTCTTTTGATATTGAGCTGCATGAGCTGTTTGTATATTTTGGAGATTAATCCCTGGTCGGTTGCTTCATTTGCCTATATTTTCTCCCATTCTGAGGGCTGTTTTTTGTTTTGTTTATAATTTCCTTTGCTGTGCAAAAGCTTTTAAGTTTAGGTAACGCATTTGTCTTTGTTTTTATTTTCATTACTCTAGGAGGTGGGTCAAAAAAGATTTTGCTGTGGTTTATGTCAAAGAGTGTTCTTCCTATGTTTTCCTCTAAGAGTTTATAGTGTCTGGTCTTACATTTAGGTCTCTAATCCATTTTGAGTTTATTTTTGTGTATGGTGTTAGGGAGTGTTCTAATTTCATTCTTTTCCATGTAGCTATCTAGTTTTCCCAACACCACTTATTGAAGAGGCTGTCTTTTCTCCATTGTATATTCTTGCCTCCTTTGTCATAGATTAGGTGACCATAGGTGCTTGGGTTTATCTCTGGGCTTTCTCTCCTATACCACTGATCTATATTTCTGTTTTTGTGCCAGTACCATACTGTCTTCACTACTGTAGCTCCGTAGTACAGTCTGAAGTCAGGGAGCCTGATTCCTCCAGCTCCGCTTTTCTTTCTCAAGATTGCTCTGGCTATTCGGGGTCTTTTGTGTTTCCATACAAATTATAAAAGTTTTTGTTTTAATTTGGTGAAGAATGCCATTGGTAATTTAATAGGGATTGCATTGAATCTGTAGATTGCTTTTGGTAGTCATTTTCACAGTACTGATTCTTCCAATCCAAGAACATGGTATATCTCTCCATCTGTTTGTATCATCTTTAATTTAGAGTTTTCTGCATGCAGGTCTTTGGCCTCCTTAGGTATTTTATTCTTTTTGTTGCAATAGTAAATGGGAGTGTTTCCTTAATTTCTCTTTATGATCTTTTGTTCTTAGTGCATAGGAATGCAAGAGATTTCTGTGCATTAATTTTGTATCCTACAACTTTACCAAATTCATTAGTTTTCTCGTAGCCTCTTTAGGATTCTCTATAGTATAGTACAGTACCATGTCATCTGCAAACAGTGACAGTTTTACTTCTTTTCCAATTTGGATTCCTCATTTCTTTTTCTTCTCTGATTGCCGTGGCTAGGACTTTTGAATATGAGTGGCGATAGTGGACATCCTTGTCTTGTAGCTGATCGTAGTGGAAATGCTTTCACTTTTTTACCTTTGAGAATGATGTTTGCTGTGGGTTTATCATATATGGCCTTTATTATGTTGAGGTAGGTTCCCTCTATGCCCACTTTCTGGAGAGTTTTTATCATAAACGGGTGTTGAATTTTGTCAAAAGCTTTTTCTGCATCTATTGAGATGATCATATGGTTTTTATTCTTTAATGTGTTAATATGGTGTATCACATTGATTTGTGTATATTGAAGAATCCTTGCATCTCTGGGATAAATCCCACTTGACCATGGTGTATGATCCTTTTAATGTGCTGTTGGATTCTGTTTGCTAGTATTTTGCTGAGGATTTTTGTGTCTGTTCATCAGTGATATTGCTGTAATTTTCTTTATGATATCTTTGGTGTTGGTATGAGGGTGATGGTGGCCTCGTAGAACGAGTTTGGGAATGTTACTCCCTCTGCAATTTTTTGGAAGAATTTGAGAAGGATAGGTGTTAGCTCTTCTCTAAATGTTTGACAGAATTCACCTGTGAAGCCATCTGGTCCTGGAATTTTGTTTGTTGGAAGATTTTTAATTACACTTTCAATTTTATTACTTGTGATTTGTCTGTTTATATTTTCTATTTCTTCCTGGCTCTGTCTTAGAAAGTTGTACCTTCCTAAGAATTTGTCCATTTTTTCCAGGTTGTCCATTTTATTGGCATATAGTTCTTTGTAGTAGTCTCTTATGATCCTTGTATTTCTGCAGTGTCTGTTGTAACTTCTCCTTTTTCGTTTCTAATTTTATTCATTTGAGTCCTCTCCCTTTTCTTCTTGATGAGTCTAGCTAATGGTTTATCAATTTTGTTTACCTTCCTAAAGAACCAACTTTTAGTTTTTTTGACCTTTGCTATTATTTTCTTCCTTTCTGTTTCATTTATTTCTGCTCTGATCTTTATGATTTCTTTCCTTCTACTGACTTTGGGTTTTCTTCTTCTTCTCTGGTTGCTTTAGGTATAAGGTTAGATTGTTTGAGATTTTTCTTGTTTCTTGAGGTGAGACTAAATTGCTATAAACTTCCCTCCTAGAACTGCTTTTGCTGTGTCCTATAGGTTTTGGGTTGTCATACTTTGTCATTTATTTCTATGTATTTTTTATTTCCTCTTTGATTTCTTGAGCGATCTCTTGGTTATTTAGCAGTGCAGTGTTTAGCCTCCATGTGTGTGTGTTTAATTTTTTTCCTGTAATTGATTTCTAATCTCATAGTGCTGTGGTTGGAAAATATACTTGATACATTTTCAGTTTTCTTAAATTTACCAAGGCTTGATTTGTGACCCAAGATGTGATCTATCCTGGAGAACATTCCGTGAGCACTTGAGAAAAAAAGTTCCACTTTTGGGTGGAAGGTCCTGTAAATTATCCATTAAATCTATCTGGTCTGTTGTGTCATTTAAAGCTTGTGTTTCCTTATTTTCTGTATGGATGATCTATTAGTGTAAGTGGGGTGTTAGAAGTCCCCCACTATTATTGTGGTACTGTCAATTTCCCCTTTTATGGCTATAAGCACTTGCCTTATGTATTGAGGTGCTCCTATGTTGGATGCATAAATATTTATAATTGCTTTATTTTCCTCTTGGATTGATCCCTTGAGCATTATGTAGTGTCCTTCCTTATCTCTTGTAACCGTCTTTATTTTAAAATCGCTTTCATCTGATATGAGTACTGCTACTCCAGCTTTCTTGTGATTTCAATTTGCATGGCATATCTCTTTCCATCCCCTCAACTTTCAGTCTGCATGTGTCCCTAGGTGTGAGGTGAGTTTCTTGTAGACAACATATATATGGGTCCTGTTTTTGTATCCATTCAGCCAGTCTGTGTCTTTTGGTTGGAGCATTTAATCCATTTACATTTAAGGTAATTATTGATATGTATGTTCGTATTACCATTTTCTTAATTGTTTTGGATTTTTGTGGGTCTTTTTCTTTTGTGTTTCCTGCCTAGAGCTGATCCTTTAGCATTTGTTGTAAAGCTGGTTTGGTGGTGGTGAATTCTCGTAGCTTTTGCTTGTCTGTAAAGCTTTTGATTTCTCCGTCGAATCTGGATGAGAGCCTTGCTGGGTAGAGTAATCTTGGTTGTAAGTTTTTCCCTTTCATGGCTTTAAATACATCCTGCCACTCCCTCTGGCCTGCATTTTCTGCTGAGAAATCAGCTGATAACCTTATGCAAATTCCCTTGTATGTTATTTTTTTCTTTTCCCTTGCTGCTTTTAATATTTTTTCTTTGAATTTAATTTTTGTTAGTTTGATTAATATCTCGTTTGTTTGTTCTTTAGTTCTTCTAGGTCTTTGTTAAAGACCTTGATCTGTGCCTCCATTCTATTTCTGAGATTTTGGATCATCTTTACTATCATTACTCTGAATTCTTTTTCAGGTAGGTTACCTTGCTCCTTCATCTGTAACATAGTTTGTTGTCTCTTTTTTTGATGGGTGGGACTGCGTTCCTGTTTTACTGTTTGTTCGGCCTGAGGCTTCCAGCACTGGAGTTTGCAGGCAGTTGGGTAGAGCTGGGTCTTGGTGCTGAGATGAGGACCCTCTGGGAGATCTCACTCTGATTAATATTCCCTGGGGTCTGAGGTTCTCTGGTAGTCAAGCAGTTTGGACTCTGTGCTCTTACCACAGCAGCTCAGGCCCGACTTCTGGCCTGGGAACCAAGATCTCACAAGCTGCACAGCAAAAGAAAAGAAAAAAAGGCGCAGTACAATAACAAAGAATAAAAAATATATTAAGAAAAATAAAAATATAATTGAAACAACTACAACTAGGCAAAACAGAACCACAACATAAAAAAAGACATAAAAAATTAGAAAAAATATAAATGAATCAACTAGAAGGTGAAACAACCACAACCTGAAAGAAGAAAAAAAAAAGAAAAATGCCAGACAAGGCCTTGGCTGTGGAGGCAGAGTTTAGACAGGGAGTGGAACTTAGGCAGCAGCAGGCTTTAGTGGGGGCAGCAGGGCCTAGGCTCAGGTCCTTGTAGCTGGAAAAAGCCTTGGGGGTGGGACCTAGGCAGGGAAAAGCAGCATGGCCTGAGGGGTGCCTTGCACTGTGGAGTTTGGAGATAAAGGGGTGTGTGGGCAGGGTTGGAGGGGGTCTTAGGGTGCTGGGTGGGGCTTAGGCTTTGTGCAGCAGGAAGGAGACTCTGAGGGTGGAGCATTAGTCCTGGGAGCCCAAGAGGGCAGGGGAAGCACTTGTTGCTCCCTTCCATTCCTCTGCTCTCCTGAGGGTCTCCCCTGTCACTGCTGAACCCCTAATGTGGGTGGGCCCCAGTGGGTGTAGAAACTCCTCCCCTTCCCCAGCTGCCTCTCAGAGGCACCTGTCCCCTCAGTCTGGTCTTTACTTTTGCTCCCCCTTCCCTCCCTCCCACTCCCTCAAGACCCACATGGCTGAAGGGGGCCTTGGTGGGCAGAGGGTCAGGCCTGGGATCTCAGCAGGCTCCCTGGGGCCCAAGTGGGTAGGGGAAATGCTGGCTGTGCTCCCTTCTGATCCTCTGCCCTCCCAACAGTCCCCCTTCTTCCCCCTTGGGGCATGGGAGCCCCTCCCCTACCCCAGCTGCCTCTCAGGGGTGCTGGTTCTGCTCCCCACCACCTCTCCCCCTTCTTCCCCACAAATCCTAAGCAGTTGCTTAGGACATCCGAGGGGGTTTTCCTTCAGTCCCTGGATGACTCCTTGAATCCTATTCTAATTTATGGGTTTCTTCGCAGCCTATTGAATGCCCTGAAGTATCAAGTCCCTGAACTGTGTGAGGTGCTGCTGACCGTTTTCCTCTTAATGGTTCCACCCCTAGAGTCCATGTCAGGAATGGCCTGGATTCAAGTCTGGTATAGAGTGTGTCCTGCATTATTTTGGTCTTATCAGCTTCCTCCTTTTCATTAGTTATAATCAGTGCCTTTTCTTCCCCAGAGACTAAGATGTTCAGGAGGGTTTGGACACTCACCCAAGTGGGGAAAGGACTGTGGAATATTCCTCAGACTAAATTGGGCAGGGAGGCCAAATGCCCCTTTGGCGTGTGTCCAGTTCTCCATTTGCTCAGCTACAAGGACCCAAGGACTTTGGACGATTTGGGGGTCCTTTTCTTGTTTTCCCAGTAGGCAAGGTGATTTTCCTGAAATCTGGCAGAAACATTTGTAAAGAGTTTGTGTCTGAGAAGGGATCCCTAGGGATCTGCAGTGGAGGGTAGTGGGGAGAGACCTGTCCAACAGAGACATGTACCCTGCCCCGGGATGGCAAATTGGGATACAACAGACCAACACCAAGGATGTGCTCTTGGGTTTTTGATTACATCCTGAAGGTGGGAATGCAGCAGGGGTTCTGGGGGCTGTGAGCATTCACAGTTGCCTACTTACATTTTTTTCAGTCAGCAGGATGCCTAGTGCTCATCTACCCTGCTCTGTGACAGACTTATCCTTTCGTGGAAGTCTTCCAGTGGTAAGTGCCCCAGTGACCTTTAAAAATGCTCAGCGTGTGCCCACATTTGCAGCAAGGGGTTTCAAGAGCATTAGGACAGACAACAGAGACTGAAGCTTCAATCGTATAAAGAACAGACTAGGACGTACAACACACACAGAAAACAAAGAGATATTCTTACCATGTGGTGGCCTCTCGTCCAGTCTAGTCCCCTTTTGGGGAACCAGTTCAACGAGACAGCCAATTGTTCAATCTCACTCACTAGTAGAGGACTGGCTATATTTAGACAACTATGTAGCTGTATGGATCCCAAGGAGGGGTCCATACAACTTAATTTGGCAAAAAAAGCAGTGTACACATTCAATGTAATCCCTCCAATATTCAAACTGCATTTCTCATGGAAACAGAACAAACAATCCTACCAATTGTATGGAACAACAAAGAACCCTGAATAGCCTAAGTGAGCCTAAGAGAAAAACACAGCTGGAAGCATCTCCCTCCGTGACTTCCTACTACACTATGAAGCTATAGTAACTAAAACAGTGTAGTTCTGGCACAAAAACAGGTGTATGGGCCGGAGGAACCGAAACCCATTTGTACGTCATCAGTTAATTCATGACAAAGGAGCCAAGAACACAAGACAGGGAAAGGACAGTCCCCTCAATAAATGGTGCCAAGAAAGCTCTACACCAAACATCAAAGAACACCAGACACTGTCAACACCACACACAAAACTAATATCCACAATTTTCCACATCAAGCCCTTCCTCTGCTGGGTCCTCTGAAAATGGACACCCCCCCCCCCCCCCCCGCCCCACCGCTTAGCAGTAAAGCACACACAGGAGGTTTCTCCCCACCTTTTCCTCACCTTTTCGTCCCATGGTGGTGCCTCCTGGCAGTTCCTGAAGACATCTGGTTCCTGCCTGCATGGACTCAACAGTGTTGTCCCAATGCTGAAACCATGGCGGATCCTGAAGAGACTGAACTTCAATCAGCAGCATGAGAAGCCAAGTTCCTTCACAAGCCAAGTTCATCAGTGGAGCACATATGCACCTCAAGGATCAGCAAGGTGGGCGTACCACCTCCTGCTGGTCAACTGGGAAGTGCAGGTCACAACCTCTCAGTTCAGTGGAGCCCATGCTCCAAGCTGGCAAGCCTGCAGAAACCACTAAATTTGGAAATTCAAACTGAAATGGAGCCAAATATCCCATGACTTCTCCAAAAAGAGTTACAGAATAATTGGAAACCATATGCAATCAAAAGAATGTAGACACAAACTTTACAGCCTACACCAAAACTCACTCAAAATTGTCCACAGACAAATTTAAAATGGAAAACTATAAAAACTGTAGATGAAAACACAGAAGCAAATCTACATTACCTTGGATTTGGTGATGGATTTTAACACAAAACCTCAAAAGCCTATCCACAAAAGAAATAAAATGAACATGGACTTTAAAAATTTAAAACATTAGACTCCATGAAATACCTTATTCAGAAAACCAAAAGACATGCCACAAACTGAAAGAAAAATTATTTGCAACATGATAAAAGATTTGTACTCAAATTACACCAAGAAATCTAGAACAAACCTCCTTAAAAATGGGTGAAGATTAGAACAGACACCTGGCCAAAGAAGATTATACAGACAGTAAATAAGCATACAAGAATATGCCCAACATCATATACCATTAGGGAATTACAAATGGAAACAGAGATAGCACTGCACACCTATTAGAATTAATAAACTCCAAAAAAAAGCCACTACTGATTGATGGGAGGTGAACAGGAACTCTCCTCTACTGCTGGTGAAATGCATATACAGCTACTTTAAAAGATATTTTGGAAGTTTTTTCCAAAGCTAAATAAGACTCACCTCAGGATCCAACATCCTGCCTCCAGTATTTAGACAACTGCTTTTCAGAACTATGTCCAAACGCAAACAAGGATGTAATTAAGCACAGCACTTCTACTCATAATGGCTATAAACTTAAAGAAACCAGGATGTTCTTCAGCAGAAGAATGCATAAGCAAATTGGGGTACCTCCATTTCAAGGGGAGCGGAATATGCCACCCCAATATGCCTCTTGGCATAAGGATTATTTTGAGCTGATTATTTTTTGTTTTTTTTTTAAAAAGAAGACAACATGAGAATCTCTGAAAACCAAGTCAAGATTGCCCTTTTGTGAGGGAAATATATATATTTATAAGGGAAATCTCCATTTGAAAGGTTATCTCCCTTTCCATTGCAAGGAATAGGAAGGATGACTAAATCTCAAGAAACTCTACCAATGGAGAAAGCTACTACTTAAATCTGCACAACACCCATACCCTTCCTTTCTTTTGTCTTTAGATGAAGATGGTATTTAAGGTGATGGTTTGGGACATTTCAGGGCATTACTCAGTGTTCCTGAGTATCTCCCTTGCATATAGGAGGTACATATGTTATTAAACTTCTGATTATTTGTCTCCAGTTCATCTGCCTTTCATTTTTTATGGGGGGTAAGGAGGGGACCTCAATGAAGAACAAAGAAGGGTAGAGGGAAAATTATTTTTCCTTCCATATATGCAATGGTATAGCAAAGGAGTGAACCATCAACCCATGCAAAAACATAGATGAACCTTACATGTATATTGCTAAGTAGAAGAATCCAGTCTGAAGTGCTAAACACTGTATGACCCCATTTATGACATTCGGAAACAGGTAAAACAGACGGTAAACAGGTTATGGGTGGGGGACTGAAATATTCCATACAATACTTCAGTGATGAATACCTGCCACTATGCATTTGTCTAAACCCAGAAACTTTTACAGCCCAACAAATAAATCATAATGTATTCAATTTTAGTTATTTAGCATATGGGAGTGCCACAGGATGCATTACAGAATTTAACAAAAACTGATTTAGTAATGTATGAGAAAACCTCACTGTTGGTAGTGGGACAAAAGGTGCTGACCTTAGTAATTCTGGAAGTAAATGGAATCTCTAGACTAAATGCAAAATGTACTGTACCCAAACAGTGGACTCAAAGTTCTTTCCCTGCAGGCAGGAGCTAAGAATGTTGAAGCCACTGTATCTGTAATCTGGAATGGAACAAGCAATGAATTCAAAAAATGACAGATGGTGGAAGCCAGGTTTCTAACCATTGGAATAGGAAGCTACAGATAAGCAAAGGGAGAAGGTTACAATATCCATGTAATAATGGATCAGGGTGATGACATCTATATAAATTCATCTTTAGTTTAACATGGATACAGACAGTTCCACATAGAAATCTTTATAATTAGGTGTATATGCACAGGTTGGAATACATGCATATATATTTCAGTGCATTATCAGCTGAGTACATTTAGCTTTCAAACGTGTTTTTAATACCATCCTCTAATTAAAGGTATCAGGGCTCTTTGAAGAAATGGCTGCTACTAGGACTCAGTAAATATATGAGCCAGGATAATCTTAAAGTATCAAAGTAAAGAAGTACCAGCAGGGGGCTGGGGGGACGGACGACTCACAAGATGTTTTCATTTGACATAATTCCATGAGACAGTGGAGAAAGCTCTCAACAGTCAAAGCAAGAATGAACTAAGCACCCAAATACTGTACTGTACTGCTGAATTATAACCACAAGTGTAAAAACTATTCAGGTGTCCACACTAGTAAAATGACTACAAACACTTTTTACGAACTGTGTTGAATAGAAATGTCCTATGCAGAAGAATTCCAAATAACTGATGTAGACACACAGCCATCCATCCATCGAGGAGGGTAACCCTCTTCTGAAGTGTGGGTTCTTCCTAAATAAGATACACAGCATGGACATGGGAAAAATAACTTCACAGCAGGGAAAACTGACAAACAGGACCTCAGCCACGTGACCAAAGTTAACATGAATGGTGATAAGTTGCCTTGAGAGCCTGTTCCTTTGACCTAAAATGATGAGAACGCACTTGACCTAAAATGATGAGAACGCAGTTGACCTCTGTGATTTGCTTCCTCAAAACCCATAAACCCAGTCTTATCATGACAGAAAAACACCACGTAAATCCCAACATGGGACAGTCTACAAAATACCTGACGAGTCCTCCTCCACAAAGAACAAGGAGAGTCTGAGAAACTGTCAAAGGCCAGACAGACATGATGACTACATGTTATGTGGTGCCCTGGATGGGATCTGGGACAGAAAAAGGAAAAACAAAGGGAATTAGAATAAAATATGGACTTCAGTTAATATATAAAAAGGTATCAAAATGTGTTCATTCATTGTGACAATTCTGTAGGAAGCTAGAAGGAAGGAAAAATTAAAAGTCAAATAAGAGAAAGCTATTGTATCAAACTGGAAATGTAGAGGAAATGGGTGATTTTGTAATAAAAACACATTAACAAAATGCCCCTAAAATAAGGCAAATACAAACAGACCAATTAGCCACCCAGGGACCCCTTTCCGCTGCTGGTTCTCCTCTCATTACTCTGGGGTTTCCCTCTTCTAGACAGGGAAGGAACAAGAACAGAGATGCCCAGCAGCTCCCCTAAGATCTGACCCCACCCAGTGTTGCCACCTCTGCCCACCATGACCCCCCAGGTGAGGACACCCTGCCAAAGGGAGCCTCAGGGATTATTGGTTCTGATGTGTCAGCAAGGAATTTTTTGATTCCAAGGGACTGGACACACTTACTGACAGGAAATAAGTTAATAAATTTAATAAATTTCTTAATGATAGAAAATAATATACTTGCAAGAGGCAGTTATAGGAGTGGTTTTGAGCCTGGTGAGACAAGCTCACACTCTCACAGTATGACCTGGTCCCTTTCTCTTACTAAGTGACTTTGTGGTGGCCCCATCCACAGGCACAGTCTCTCTGCATCAGGAGCCTTCAGCAACTGCAGGCTAACACCCACTCATGTCCATCCTACTGCGAAGGGTCTCTCCTTCTTTAGGTTCCATGAAAAGTCATGGCTTTAAATACCTTTGCTCTGGCTTAGGTCATGGTCTCATGCTTGAACCCACCAGAGTGCCAAGAGGATGGAACATGGGATTGGCTAGAGGTGGATCATATGTCCATCTTCAAGGGGGGGTGGAACATGGGATCAATCCTCTGCAAATGTGTGGACCGGAAGCAGGCAAGATGTAATTCCCAAAAGCTGAGATGTTGAGAATAAATGCTGGGTTGCGGAAAGCAGCAGATACCACGTTACTGACAGCCTACTGCATAGCTGTGTATCTGAAGCCCAAGGAAGGACGGGATTCACTTAGGGTCAGGGGCTGTGGCCACTCATCCAATCCTGTCCTCCCAGTTTGGCAAGAAGCTCTTCCATTTGCTGAAAAAGCAACTTTGTTGCTGGTGGTAAACTCAGGGTTCCTGGTTTGGGCATCCGGTCCTCACATTTTAAAGACTGGCCAAGAATAGCCTGTGTGCCCTCAGAAGGCACACAGACCTCATTCCTGGCCCTGGGGGGTGGGAGCCATGCCTACCCCTTGGCCACATTACTCACTCACCCACAAGGAACAAATTTGCTCATTTTCCAGTCTCTTCTCTCTATGAAGAGCAGAGACCAACTACTAGAGTTGCAGTAGTTGAAATGAAACAGAGGGAGTCTCGTGGATTATTTTATACCATGATAACACAGTTGGTGTCTTTCCAGAGACCACAGGGTATGGGCCAGGGATGCACATATCTCCCCAAGGCCATATGGCCACAACATGAAACTGCCTGCTAGGAGGCCCAGATGCTTCCATACCTTTGATTCTCAATGAACATGAATGTCAATCTTTGTTACAACCAGAAGGTCAAAGAATTTCAGGGCCACAGTCTGTTCATTATTGTCATGACCAGGGCCAAGCTCAACATTTGGAGGGTTATTACTTGTCTTGGCAGGCTAAGAGGCTGTAAGGGAAGAGATATTTGTCTCAATGACATGGATGTTGGGAACTGAAACATCCCAAGGAACTGTCTAGGCTGCCCAGGTAGTTGTTCAATTACCCAGCAGCACAATCAGTAACTGGCCACAGGGGGCTTGAGGGGCCAAGGCTGACCTGAGCTGGAAGACCATGGATGTCTGCCTGGATGCTCAGAGGCCAAGGGCTGTTCTGAGTCCTGTTTCTACACCCATGCAGATGGAACAAAGAACACATCCAGTCCCAGGAGGGCCCCACCAGACCTCAAGAAGGCAGCACCTGGGGGCTGGCAGCTCAATGCACCCACTCCTGTATAAAATCCACACGTCGGGGCTTCCCTGGTGGTGCAGTGGTTGGGAATCCGCCCGCCGATGCAGGGGACACGGGTTCAAGCCCTGGTCTGGGAAGATCTCACATGCTGCGGAGCAACTGAGCCCATGCGCCACAACTACCAAGCCTGCGTTCTAGAGCCCGTGTGCCACAACTACTGAGCCTGCATGCCACAACTACTGAGCCTGCGTGCCACAACTACGGAAGCCCATGTGCCTAGAGCCCATGCTCCACAACAAGAGAAGTCACCACAATGAGAAGCCCGTGCACCACAACAAAGAGTAGCCCCCGCTCGCTGCAACTAGAGAAAGCCCGTGTGCAGCATCGAAGACCCAACACAGCCAAAAAAAAAAAAAAAAAAAAAAAAAAAAAATCCACACGTGTCTACTGAGTACCCTGCATGTCAGGGCTCTGCTGGACGTGGGGCTGCCCTGACAGAGTGGGGCCTGCATCACCCTTCCCAGGTGGGAGCGTGGAGGGAAACCCTGCATGACCTCTGAGACCCTAAGAACACTTGGCTGAGGTTGAGTTCAGTTTGGAACAGTGAGTGGCCAGAGCAGACATTTCATTCATCTTCTATCAGAGCCCAGAACAGGAGAAGGAGAAAAGCAATGGCCTAGCTCAACCCTGACCCCTAATCCTGACACTGACCCTAACCCTAAACTCTGACCCTGACCCTAAACCCTGACCTAACCTTAGCTCTAGCCTATACCCTAAACCTGTACCTTACCCTAACCCATATTCATACCCATATCCTACCTGTACCCTAATTCTAACCCATACCCTAACACCCATACTCCAACACAGAACCCTAAGGCCAAAGACCCTGAGACCAAAACCATAAACCTTAACCAATAAACAAAACCATAACCATAATCAAACCGTAATGCTTATTAATTAACCATATGCATAAGTAAGTCATAACCATAAAAATTAGATCGCAACAGCAAACATAAACCACGACCCAACTTGGCCCCCACACCAGTCTCAGCCCTAATGCTAACCCTCCAAACCACTAACACCAAACCAAATGAATAAAAATCACACAAATACATCATAAAAAAGAAAACAACAGCAGTATACCTTATAAATAGGAATGTAAGAATCCTCCACAAATAAGAGCATGAAACCAACTGAACATGAAACGGATGATGCCACAAGCAAATGTCTCTACACCAGAAAGGTCAGGTTGTTCAACATTAAAACTAAGCAATGTATTAAACCACAATAAAGGTGTGAAGTAAAAACACATGATCATATCAATTATTACAGAAAAAGCTATAATCAAAATCCAGTGCTATTTCATGATACAAACACTCAAGAAAGTAGGAATAAAAGGAAATTTGTTCAATATGGAAAAGAGTAGTATACAAAGCCACAGGAAACATCATGCTCAAGTTAAAGATTTATTCTTGAAATCAGAAACAAGGCCAGGAAGCTGGCCTTCACCACTGTTACTCAATAGTGTACTAGAGGTTCTACCCAGTCTTGAGGAAACAAATAAAAGGCACCCACGTGTCAATGGAAAAATTAAAACTGTGTCTATGCACACAACACAGACTATATCATCTTATAAATAAAACTTCCTTTATCAACAAAAAGTTATTTGAGCTAGTCAACTAATTCGGCAAAATTACAGGAAAACTATCAGGCTCGGAGTCTGACGTGGCTGACTATAGGGAGCTCCGCAACCCATTGGTACCGAACCACTCCCCTCAAAAATGATCCAATTGATGTTCAAACTGACAGGCTCCTGGATTAGAACTCACCTTTAAATGGTAGCAATAAAAAAAGCTTGGTGGGGAGTTGCCCTAAACCCAATCCTAACTTGCAAAAGAAGGAAAGCTGAAGCTGAAGGTTTGAGGCCATCAATCTTGTGACATATCTTACATGAAAAACATTAGCAAACTAGACAAGAAAAGGATTACTGACCAAAACTGAAGGAAAACGGCTAACAGGACTTATGTGAGATTGATTCATTATAAAGAACTGGCTGACTGGCTCATGCAACTGCAGAGGCCAACAAATCTGAAGATCTGTAAGAACGGGCCATCTAGGATTGGTTCAAGGTGGCAGAGTAGAAGGACGCGCTCTCACTCCCTCTTGCGAGAGCACCGGAATCACAACTAACTGCTGAACGATCATCGACAGGAAGACACTGGAACTCACCAAAAAAGATACCCCACATCCAAAGACAAAGGAGAAGCCACAATGAGATGGCAGGAGGGGCGCAATCACAATAAAATCAAATCCCATAACTGCTGGGTGGGTGACTCACAAACTGGAGAACACTTATACCACAGAAATCCACCCACTGGAGGGAAGGTTCTGAGCCCCATGTCACACTTCCCAACCTGGGGATCTGGCAACAGGAGGAGGAATTCCTAGAGAATCAGACTTTGAAGGCTACTGGGATTTGATTGCAGAACTTCAACAGGACTGGGGGAAGCAGAGACTCCAATCTTGGAGGGCACACACAAAGTAGTGTGTGCACTGGGACTCAGGGGAAGGAGCAGTGACCCCATAGGAGACTGAACCACACCTACCAACTAGTGTTGGAGGGTCTCCTGCAGAGGTGGGGGGTGGCTGTGGCTCACCGTGAGGACAAGGACACCGGCAGCAGAAGTTCTGGGAAGTACTCTTTGGCGTGAGTCCTCCCAGAGTCTGCCATTAGCCCCACCAAAGACCCTGGTAAGGCTCCAGTGTTGGGTCACCTCAGGCCAAACAGCCAACAGAGAGGGAACCTAGCCCCATCCATTAGCAGACAAGCAGATTAAAGTTATACTGAGCTCTGCCCACCAAAGTAACACTCAGCTCTACCTACCACCAGTCTCTCCCATCAGGAACGTGCACAAGCCCCTTAGATAACCTCATCCACCAGAGGGCAGACAGCAGAAGCAAGAAGAATTACAATCCTGAAGCCTGTGGACCAAAAACCACATTCACAGAAAGACAGACAAGATGAAAAGGCAGAGGGCTATGCACCAGATGAAGGAACAAGATAAAACCGGAGAAAAACTAAATGAAGTGGAGATAGGCAAACTTCCAGAAAAAGAATTCAGAATAATGATAGTGGGCTTCCCTGGTGGCGCAGTGGTTCAGAGTCCACCTGCCAATGCAGGGGGACATGGGTTCGTGCCCCGGTTGGGGAAGATCCCACATGCCGCGGAGTGGCTGGGCCCGTAAGCCATGGCCGCTGAGCCCGCGCATCCGGAGCCTGTGCTCTGCAACGGGAGAGGCCACAACAGTGAGAAGCCCGCGTACCAAAAAAAAAAGAAAAAGAAAGAATAATGATAGTGAAGATGATCCAGGACCTAGGAAAAGGAATGGAGGCCAAGATCAAGAAGATGCAAGAAGTGTTTAACAAAGATCTAAGAATTAAAGAACAGACAAACAGAGAAGAACAACACAGTAACTGAAATGAAAAATACACTAGAAGGCATCAATAGCAGAATAACTGAGGCAGAAGAACAGATAAGTGACCTGGAACACAGAATGGTGGAATTCACTGCTGCAGAACAGAATAAAGAAAAAAGAATGAAAAGAAATGAAGACAGCTTAAGAGACCTATGGGACATTAAATGCAACAACATTTGCGTTATAGGGGTCCCTATAGGGAAGGAGAAGAGAGAGAGAAAGGACCTGAAAAATATTTGAAGAGATTATAGTCGAAAACTTCCCTAACATGGGAAAGGAAATAGTTAATCAAGTCCAGGAAGTGGACAGTCCCAGGCAGGATAAACCCAAGGAGAAACATGCAGAGATACAGAGTAATCAAATTGGCAAAAATTAAAGAAAAATTATTGAAAGCAACAAGGGAAAAATGACAAATAACATAGAAGGGAACTCCCATAAGGTTAACAGCTGATTTCTTAGCAGAAACGCTACAAGCCAGAAGAGAGTGGCATGACATATGTAAAGTGATGAAAGGGAAGAACCTACAACCAAGATTACTCTACCAGGCAAGGATCTCATTCAGATTTGATGGAGAAATCAAAAGCTTTACAGACAAGCAAAAGCTAAGGGAATTCACCACCACCAAACCGGCTCTAAAACAAATGCTAGAGGAACTTCTCTAAGTTGGAAACACAAGAGATGAAAAGGACCTACAAAAACAAACCCATAAAAATTAAGAAAATGGTAACAGGAACATACATATCGATAATTACCTTAAACGTGAATGGATTAAATGCTCCAAGCAAAAGACAAAGGCTTGCTGAATGGATACAAAAACAAGACCCATATATATGTTGTCCACAACAGACTCACTTCAGACCTAGGGACACAGACTGAAAGTGAGGGGATGGAAAAAGATATTCCATGCAAATGGAAATCAAAAGAAAGGTGGAGTAGCAATACTCATATCAGATAAAATAGACTTTAAAATAAAGAATGTTACAGGAGACAAGGAAGGACACTACATAATGATCAAGGGATCAATCCAAGAAGATATAACAGTTATAAATATATATGCACCCAACATAGGAGAACCTCAATACATAAGGCAACAGCTAACAGCTATAAAAGGGGAAATCGACAGTAACATAATAACAGTGGGGGACTTTTAACACCTCACTTACACCAATGGACAGATCATCCAAACAGAAAATTAATAAGGAAACACAAGCTTTAAATGACACAATAGACCAGATAGATTTAATGGATATTTATAGGACATTCCATCCAAAAACAGCAGATTACACTTTTTTCTCAAGTGCGCACAGAACATTCTCCAGGATAGGTCACATCTTGGGTCACAAATCAAACCTCAGTAAATTTAAGAAAACTGAAATCATATCAAGCATCTTTTCTGACCACAACTCTATCAGATTAGAAACCAATTACAGGGAAAAAAACGTAAAATACACAAGTACGTGGAGGCTAAACAATACGTTACTAAATGCCAAGAGATCACTGAAGAAATCAGAGGATATCAAAAGATACCTAGAGACAAATGACAATGAAAACATGAGGATCCAAAACCTATAGGATGCAGCAAAAAGCAGTTCTAAGAGGGAATTTTATAGCAATACAAGCCTACCTTAAGAAATAAGAAAAATTTCAAATAAACAATCTAAACTTACACCTAAAGGAACTAGAGAAAGAAGAACAAACAAAACCCAAAGTTAGCAGAAGGAAAGAAATCATAAAGATCAGAGCAGAAATAAATGAAATAGAAAAAAGAAAACAAAAGCAAAGATGAATAAAACTAAAAGCTGGTTCTTTGAGAAGATAAACAAAATTGATAAACCATTAGCCAGCCTCATCAAGAAAAAGAGGGAGAGAACTCAAATCAATAACATTAGAAATGAAAAAGGGAAGTTACAACAGACACTGCATAAATACAAAGCATCCTAAGAGACTACTACAAGCAACTCTATGCCAATAAAATGGACAACCTGGAGGAATGGACAAATTCTTAGAAAAGTATAACCTTCCAAGACTGAACCAGGAAGAAATAGGAAATATGAAGAGGCAAATCACAAGTAATGAAATTGAAACTGTGATTAAAAATCTTCCAACAGGGCTTCCCTGGTGGCGCAGTGGTTGAGAGTCCGCCTGCCGATGCAGGGGAAACGGGTTCGTGCCCCGGTCCGGGAAGATCCCACATGCTGCGGTGCGGCTGAGCCATGAGCCATGGCTGCTGAGCCTGTGCGTCTGGAGCCTGTGCTCCGCAACGGGAGAGGCCACAACAGTGAGAGGCCCATGTACCACAAAAAAAAAAAAAAAAAATTCTTCCAACAAACAAAAGTCCAGAACCAGATGGCTTCACAGGTGAATTCTATCAAACATTTAGAGATGAGCTAACACCCATCCTTCTCAAACTCATTCAAAAAAATTGCAGAGGAAGGAACACTCCCAAACTCATTCTCTGAGGCCACCATCACCCTGATACCAAAACCAGACAAAGATGCTACAAAAAAAAGAAAATTACAGACCAACATCACTGGTGAATACAGATGCAAAAATCCTGAACAAGATACTAGCAAACAGAATCCAACAACACATTAAAAGGATCATATACCAAGATCAAGTGGGATTTATCCCAGGGATGCAAGGATTCTTCAATATACGCAAATCAATCAATGTGATAACCTTATTAACAAATTGAAGAAGAAAAACCATATGATCCTCTCAATAGATGCAGAAAAAGCTTTTGACAAAATTCAACACCCATTTTGATAAAAACTCTCCAGAAAGTGGGCATAGAGGGAACCTACCTCGACATAATAAAGGCCATGTATGACAAACCCATAGCAAAATCATTCTCAATGGTGAAAAACTGAAAGCATTTCCTCTAAGATCAGGAACAAGACAAGGATGTCCATTCTAACCACTATTATTCAACATAGTTTTGAAAGTCCTAGCCACGGCAATCAGAGAAGAAAAAGAAATAAAAGGAATACAAACTGGAAAAGAAGAAGTAAAACTGTCACTGTTTGCAGATGACATGATACTATACGTAGAGAATCCTAAAGATGCCACCAGAAAACTACCAGAGCTAATCAATGAATTCAGTAAAGCTGCAGGATACAAAATTAATGCACAGAAATCTCTTGCACTGCTATACACTAATGATGAAAAATCTGAAAGAGAAATTAAGGTGAATTCTATCAAACACTCCCATTTACCACTGCAACAAAAAGAATAAAACATCTAGGAAAAAACCTACCTAGGGAGACAAAAGACCTGTATGCAGAAAACTCTAAGACAGTGATGAAAGAAATTAAAGATGATACAAACAGATGGAGAGATATACCATGTTCTTGGATTGGAAGAATCAATATTGTGAAAATGACTATACTACCCAAAGCAATCTACAGATTGAATGCAATCCCTATCAAATTACCAATGGAATTTTTTTTTTTTTTTTTGGCAGTACACAGGCCTCTCACTGTCATGGCCTCTCCTGTTGCAGAGTGCAGGCTCAGCAGCCACGGCTCACGGGCCCAGCTGCTCTGCGGCATGTGGGATCCTCCCGGACTGGGGCACGAATCTGTGTCCCTTGCATTGGCAGGCGGACTCTCAACCACTGCGCCACCAGGGAAGCCCCAACCAATGGCATTTTTTACAGAACTAGAACAAAAAATCTTAAAATTTGTATGGAGACACAAAAGACCCCAAATAGCCAAAGCGGTCTTGAGGGAAAAAAAACAGCTGGAGGAATCAGACTCCCTGACTTCAGACTATATTACAAAGCTACAGTAATTAAGACAACATGGTACTGGCAGAAAAACAGAAATACAGATCAGTGGAACAGGATAGAAAGCCTAGAGATAAAACCATGCACCTATGGTCAACTAATCTATGACAAAGGAGGCAAGGATATACAATGGGGAAAAGACAGCCTCTTCAATAAGTGGTGCTGGGAAAACTGGACAGCGACATGTAAAAGAATGAAATTAGAACACCCCCCAACACCATACACAAAAATAACCTCAAAATGGATTAGAGACCTAAATGTAAGACCGGACACTTAAACTCTTAGAGGAAAACATAGAAAGAACACTCTTTGACATAAATCGCAGCAAGATATTCTTTGATCCACCTCCTGGAGTAATGGAAATAAAAACAAAAATAAACAAATGGGACCTAATGAAACTTAAAACCTTCTGCAAAGCAAAGGAAACTACAAACAAGACGAAAAGACAACCCTCAGAATGGGAAAAAATATTTGCAAATGAATCATTGGACAAAGGATTAATCTCCAAAATATATAAACAGCTCATGCAGCTCAATATTAAAAAAACAAATAACCCAATCTATGGGCAGAAGACCTAAATAGACATTTCTCCTAAGAGGACATACAGATGGCCAAGAAGCACATGAAAAGCTGCTCAACATCACTAATCATTAGAGAAATGCAAATCAAAACTACAATGAGGTATCACCTCACACCAGTTAGAATGGGCATCATCAGAAAATGTACAAACAACAAATGCTGGAGAGGGTGTGGAGAAAAGGGAACCCTCTTGCATTGCTGGTGGGAATGTAAACTGATACAGTCACTATGGAGAACAGTATGGAGGTTCCTTAAAAAACTAAAAATAGAATTACCATATGACCGTGCAATCCCACTACTGGGCATGTACCCAGAGAAAACCATAATTCAAAAAGACACATGCACCCCAATGTTCATTGCAGCACTGTTTACAATAGCCAGGTCATGGAAGCAACCTAAATGTCCATCGACAGATGAATGGATAAAGAAGATGTGGTACATATATACAATGGAATATTACTCAGCCATAAAAAGTAACGAAATTGGGTCATTTGTAGAGACGTGAATGCATCTAGAGACTGTCATACAGAGTGAAGTAAGAGTCAGAATGAGAAAAACAAATATCGCATATTAACGTATGTATGTGGAACCTAGAAAAACTGTATGGATGAACCAGTTTGCAGGGCAGAAATTGAGACACAGATGTAGAGCACAAACGTATGGACCCCAAGGGAGGAAAGCAGCAGCGTGTGGTGGTGGTGGTGGTGTGATGGGAGATTGGGATTGACATGTATACACTGATGTGTATAAAATGGATGACTAATAAGAACCTGCTGTATAAAAAAATAAACAAAATTCAGAAAAAGAAACGTATCGAAACTGCGATTAAAAATCTTCCAACAAGCAAAAGCCCAGGACCAGATGGCTTCACAGGCGAATTCTATCAAACATTTAGAGAAGAGCTAACACCTATCCTTCTCAAACTCTTCCAAAATATAGCAGAGGGAGGAACACTCCCAAACTCATTCTACGAGGCCACCATCACCCTGATACCAAAACCAGACAAGGATGTCACAAAGAAAGAAAACTACAGGCCAGTATCACTGATGAACATAGATGCAAAAATCCTCAACAAAATACTAGCAAACAGAATCCAACAGCACATTACACGGATCATACACCATGATCAAGTGGGGTTTATTCCAGGAATGCAAGGATTCTTCAAAATATGCAAATCAATCAACGTGATACACCATATTAACAAATTGAAGGAGAAAAACCATATGATCATCTCAATAGATGCAGAGAAAGCTTTTGATAAAATTCAACACCCATTTATGATAAAAAAAAAAACCCTGCAGAAAGTAGGCATAGAGGGAACTTTCCTCAACATAACAAAGGCCATATATGACAAACCCACAGCCAACATCGTCCTCAATGGTGAAAAACTGAAAGCATTTCCACTAAGATCAGGAACAAGACAAGGTTGCCCACTCTCACCACTCTTATTCAACATAGTTTTGGAAGTTTTATCCACAGCAATCAGAGAAGAAAAGGAAATAAAAGGAATCCAAATCGGAAGAGAAGAAGTAAAAGCTGTCACTCTTTGCAGATGACATGATACTATACACAGAGAATCCTAAAAATGCTACCAGAAAACTACTAGAGCTAATCAATGAATTTGATAAAGTAGCAGGATACAAAATTAATGCACAGAAATCTCTGGCATTCCTATACACTAATGACGAAAAATCTGAAAGTGAAATCAAGAAAACACTCCCATTTACCATTGCAACAAAAAGAATATCTAGGAATAAACCTACCTAAGGAGACAAAAGACCTGTATGCAGAAAATTATAAGACACTGATGAAAGAAATTAAAGATGATACAAATAGATGGAGAGATATACCATGTTCTTAGACTGGAAGAATCAACATTGTGAAAATGACTCTACTACCCAAAGCAATCTACAGATTCAATGCAATCCCTATCAAACTACCACTGGTATTTTTCACAGAACTAGAACAAAAAATTTCACAATTTGTATGGAAACACAAAAGGCCCCGAATAGCCAAAGCAATCTTGAGAACGAAAAACAGAGCTGGAGGAATCAGGCTTCCTGACTTCAGACTATACTACAAAGCTACAGTAATCAAGACAGTATGGTACTGGCACAAAAACAGAAAGATAGATCAATGGAACAGGATAGAAAGCCCAGAGATAAACCCACGCATATATGGTCACCTTATCTTTGATAAAGGAGGCAGGAATGTACAGTGGAGAAAGGATAGCGTCTTCAATAAGTGGTGCTGGGAAAACTGGACAGGTACATGTAAAAGTATGAGATTAGATCACTCCCGAACACCACACACAAAAATAAGCTCAAAATGGATTAAAGACCTAAATGTAAGGCCAGAAACTATCAAACTCTTAGAGGAAAACATAGGCATGACACTCTATGACATAAATCACAGCAAGGTCCTTTTTGACCCACCTCCTAGAGAAATGGAAATAAAAACAAAAATAAACAAATGGGACCTAATGAAACTTAAAAGCTTTTGCGCAGCAAAGGAAACCATAAACAAGACCAAAAGACAACCCTCAGAGTGGGAGAAAATATTTGCAAATGAAGCAACTGACAAAGGATTAACCTCCAAAATTTATAAGCAGCTCATGCAGCTTAATAACAAAAAAACAAACAACCCAATCCAAAAATGGGCAGAAGACCTAAATAGACATTTCTCCAAAGAAGATATACAGACTGCCAACAAACACATGAAAGAATGCTCAACATCACTAATCATTAGAGAAATGCAAATCAAAACTACAGTGAGATACCATCTCACACCAGTCAGAATGGCCATCATCAAAAAATCTAGAAACAATAAATGCTGGAGAGGGTGTGGAGAAAAGGGAACCCTCTTACACTGTTGGTGGGAATGTAAATTGATACAGCCACTGTGGAGAACAGTATGGAGGTTCCTTAAAAAACTACAAGTAGAACTACCATATGACCCAGCAATCCCATTACTGGGCATATACCCTGCGAAAACCACAATTCAAAAAGAGTCATGTACCAAAATGTTCATTGCAGCTCTATTTACAATAGCCCAGAGATGGAAACAACCTAAGTGTCCATCATCGGATGAGTGGATAAAGAAGATGTGGCACATATATACAATGGAATATTACTCAGCCATAAAAAGAAACAAAATTGAGCTATTTGTAATGAGGTGGATAGACCTAGAGTCTGTCATACAGAGTGAAGTAAGTTAGAAAGAGAGAGACAAATACCGTATGCTAACACATATATATGGAATTTAAGAAAAAAAAATGTCATGAAAAACCTAGGGGTGAAACAGGAATAAAGACACAGACTTACTAGAGAATGGACTTGAGGCTATGGGGAGGGGGAAGGGTAAACTGTGACAAAGCGAGAGAGAGGCATGGACATGTATACACTACCAAACGTAAGGTAGATAGCTAGTGGGAAGCAGCCGCATAGCACAGGGAGATCAGCTCAGTGCTTTGTGACCGCCTGGAGGGGTGGGATAGGGAGGGTGGGAGGGAGGGAGATGCAAGTGGGAAGAGATATGGGAATATATGTATATATATAACTGATTCATTTTGTTGTGAAGCTGAAACTAACATACCATTGTAAGGCAATTTTACTCCAATAAAGATGTTAAAATGAAAAAAACAAAAGAAACGTATCAATTCATGAAAATCTATCTTATACGTATACACTAGCAATAATCTGAAAAAAATTATGAAAAGAATTCCATTTTAAATGTCAACATTAATATTTAGGAATATATTTAATCAAGATACAAGACTTGTTTTTATGTATGTAGAGTTGTCTGTATGTTCAAAATTACTGGAAAGTAAATTACTTTTCAAAACACCATGTGAATACCATGCCGGAAAAGCAGAGAAAACATCAAACTTCATATAGAGGCCAGCCTTACCCAGATCCAGTTCACCCAAAGTCCACACGTAATTTAGAGGCACTGTGGGAAGATTATATTAGGAGCCACTTTCTTCCGTGTTATGGATGACCTGGATGTGGTAGAAAGAGTTGGGTTTTTGAATTCCAATTTTACACATCATTCCACCAACAAATTACTAGAAATAATGCATTCAGTAAAGTATCAAAATCAATACACAAAAATCAGTTGCATTTCTAAACACTAACAATGAACCATCAGAAAGAGAAAAAAAAACCCTATTTACAATTCCATCAAAAAGAATGAAATGGTATTCATTTAAATTTATGAATAAATTTAACCAAGGACGTGAAAGACCTGCACATGGAAAACTTTTAAGACACTGATGAAGAAATTGAAAAAGAACACAAATAAAGGGAAAGATATCCTGTTCTCATGGAATGGAAGAATTAACGTTAAGATTTCCATTCTACCCAAAGCAATGTACATAGTGAATGCAATCCCTACCAAATTTCAATGGTACTTTGTACAGAAACAGAGCAAATCATCCTAATATTTGTATGGAACCACAAAGGACCCCAATTAGCCAAAGCGATCCTCAGAAAGGAGAACGGGCATCTCGCTCCTTGACCTCACGCTACAGCAGGAAGCCACAGTCACCAAAAGTGTGGACTTGGCACAGAAACAGGCGCGTGGGCAACAGGAACAGAACAGAGGGCCCAGAATTAAACCCACGTGGATGGGGTCAGTTAATTTATGACAAACGGGCCAAGGACACACCAAGGGGAAGGACAGTCCCCACAATAAGCAGTGCTGGGAAAAATGGACACCACATAAGTCATGCCGGTTACACTGCCCACAAAACTGACGAAAACCCAGTTTTCAACATGAAGCCCTTCCTGGGTTGTATGAAGATGGACCGCCTCTCAGCAGTCAGTCGCACACAGGAAATTCTCCCCACTTTTCCTCACTGTTTTCTCACCTTTTCCTCCCGGTCGTAAGGAAACTCAGCTCCAGTCTGCAGGGACGCAGTCCTGTGTTGTTCTGAAGCTGAACCCCAGCGAGCCCTAAGGAGACTGAGCTCCTGTTGGCAGAGACGCTGTCAGCGAGGCATCCCAGGCCCAAGCGGGTGCCTGAGGCAACAGAATTCCTTTCAGGCGCGCAGAGCCAAGTCCCAGGTGGAATGCGTGCGCATGCGCCGTGGGTCAGCGAGGTGGGCTTGGCACCCCTGTGGACAGTCCCGGAACTGCAGGCCGCGCCTCACTCACAGTTCACTGGTGACAGCGCTCCCTGCAGGCAGAACTGCTGAATCCATTAAACTGTGGAAATTCAAACTGAAATAGAGATAGCACTCCACAACTTTCTTAAAAATAGTTAAGGAACAATTAATTGGAAACCGCATGGAATGAAATGAATGGAGATGCAAACTTACACAAAATTCACTCAAAATTATTCACAGAAAAATTTTAAATACAAAACTATTCAAAATTATAGAAGAAAACAGAAGAAAATTGACAGGAGCTTGGGTTTGGTCATGTAGATCATGAGCTCCAAGCTTTAACAAAAAACACAAAAAGCCAATCCACAAAGAAAAAGAAGGAATATCATGGACTTTGTAAAATTAAAGATTTCTACTCTGTGAAAGGCCTTATTCAGAAAATCAGAAGACAAGCCACAGACTGAGAAAAATATTTGTAAACACATATCTAACAAAGGATTTGTTTCAAAATATACAAAGAACTCTAACACAAACCCCATTAAAAATAGGGAAAGCTCTGAATAAACACCTGATCAAAGAATTACACAGATAGTACACAAAATCAGGCCCATGACCAGGGGCAGAGAAACAATGGTCCAGCTCAAGTCCCTAAGTCATGTGTGACCCTAGACTAGTCCTGTCCTTCCTGGAGGCCTCAGAGAGATGGAGAGGGAGGAAGGGAAAGAGGGCCAGTTATGCTTAAACCTAACTCTAACCCTGAACACTCTCGCCACTTTCGTTCCAAGGTCTAGGAAGTCCTAGCCATACTAATTAGATGAGAAAAAGAAATAAAAGGAATCTAATGGCAGAGGAAAAAGTAAAACTGTCACTGTTTGTAGATGACATGGTACTCTATAGAACAGCCTGAAGAAGACACCCCAAAACAGATAGGACCCATTGGAAAATTCAGTTAAGTTGCAGGATAGAAAATTAATCTACAGAAATCGGCTGCATTTCTATACACTCACAACAAACTATCAGAATGAGAAATTAAGAAAACAACTCCACTGACAATAACATTAACAAAAATAAAATACCTAAGGGTTACATCTAAACCAGGTAGTAAAAGACCTGTACTCAGAAAACTGGAAGACCTTGATGAAAGAAATTGAAGACCACACAAACAAATGGGAAAATATGCTGTGCTAATGGATTTGAACAATTCTTATCGTTAAAATGATTCCACACCTCACGGCAATCTAGAGATTCAATACCATTCCTATCCTATCAAAATACCAATGGGATTATTTGGATTATTTGGCTATCAACCAAAAGACAACAAATAACAAGTACTGGCAAAGATGTGGAGAAAAGGAAACACTCATGCATTTTTTTTTTTCTTTTTTTTTTTTTTACCCTCATGCATTTTGTTGGGAATGTTCATTGGTATAGCCACTATGGAAAACAGTATGGAGGTTCCTCAAAAAATTAAAAGTAGCACTACCATATGATGCAGGAATTAATTATACCAGGCCACCACTCTGATTCCACCCAGGTAACCCTATGTCCCCTCCTTGTATGTGTGGACGTCGGGGGTTTATGTGGAGTGGGTCTACTTCAAGCAAGAGCAGGTCAGAAGCCTGGTGAGCTGGTCATATCCACACTCCAGGTCAAAGCTGGCTGGGTGGGATGTGGAGAGCTGGGGCAGCGCCCTTTTGCCCGAGGTTTATCCCAAGCCCTCTAGAGGCATCTCTTTCCTCCCAGGTGGATATCTGAGCAGACACGGGTCTGTGCCTGATCTGGAAGCCGAAGGTCTAGCAGGCAGGAGAAGCAGCGATAAGATAAAGGCCTGGCAGGGCTCTGATACATCCGGGCCAGGCTGGCTGCTGGTCACTGTCATTGCAGAGCCCCACCCCACAGAGCCACGAGGAGCTTGTTGATGGCGACACTTAATCCATCTCCCCAAGTGAGGGGCCACTGCACCACACTGCCAACGAGGGCCAACGCAGCATCCTGGTGAGTGTGTCCATGGAGGGTTCTCCAGAACCAGGGCCCAGAGATGAATGGGAAAGGCCTCCTGCCCGCATACCACCCAAGCCATTCTCCAGGGTCCCTTCCTGGGCTTATGTGCAGCTCAGCACATCCAGCTCTGACCTGGAACACTGTGTCAACCTTCCCCTGAGTCAGCTGGAGGACCTGGAGCCCACCAAGGCAGAGACCAAAGGTGGGAAGGCCGGGGGTGGGTGCATGTGAGTGTGTGGGAGGGGTGAGTTCTGGGCCACACAGGGAGGAGTACCCAGAGGCTGGTGTTGGGCCAGGAGCAAAGACTGGCCCCAAACCACCCATCTGGTGGACTGCAGTCTGAGAAGTTCCTGGGCTGGGCCTTCTCTGGAAGGCTCTGGGAAGATTTCTGTCCTTGGAAAAGGACATGGAAAGGCAGGCATGTGGGTAATCTTTTCTTCTCTCACAGCTCCAGCCAGAGACCCAGAGCCAGGTCAAAATTCACCACCCCTGCAGGGAGAGCACGCACCAGCTCTTGCAGGAGACCTAAAGCCATTTCAGAAACCACCACACACCCAGGCAGAGCTGGCTCTGCAACCACCACTGCTGTCAACTCCCGATCTACACCATCAACCCACTCCCCCACCCAAAATTTACTTTCCTTCCCCTGTAGTTGTTTGCGTTTGTGTGGTTTGTAATTTTATTTTTTTCCCCACATTTATGGCATCCCGTCCTTTATGTTTTACGTGTGAAATAATAAAATTTAAACTTTTTCTATTTTAAATTGTGAAATTAAGTATTCACAACGCTGTGCAAATATCACCACTGAATAGTTTCAAACTATTTAATTCCCCCCAAATAACACCCTGTATCCAAAGCACGCACTCCCCATTCCTCCCTCCCCCAGCCTCTCACAACCCCTAATCCTCTTCCTTTATCTGTTTCTTTACCTATTCTAGATGTTTCCTATAAATGAAACTATACAAAAGGTGACTTTTTGTGTCTGCCCACATATTTTAAGAGGGGACTGGTGAATTTTTATTTTTTTAAAATTTGAAATAGCATTTTTGTTATTTGAAAGGGAAATCCAGATGGATTAAAGATGAGAGGTATAAAACGAAGCCCTTTTAGTAAATATATGCAGAATCTCGGGGTAGACACTCTTCTAAGTGTGACACCTAAGCCAGAAGATAGGAGGGAAATGCTTAGCTCCTAATGCTTTAGCATTTGTCTAAAACCATGGATTTTTACGACCCAACAAGTAAATAACATATTCAAATATAGTTATTTACGATATGGGAGTGTCATAGGGTAGAACAGAGAATGTGAAAAATAATCTGATTTAGAAATGTAGGAAAAAAACTCAACTGTTATTGGGCAAAAGGTACTTGACCTAGTTAGCTACAGAAAAGAATGGAATCTGTAGAACAAAGGCAAACTGTGCCATACCTAAATACTGGACTCTGTAAGTTCTTTCCATGGTGTTAGTGGCTAACAGTACTGAAACTACTATATCTGTACTAAGCTGGAACGGAGCAAGCAATAAATTCAATGAATGACAAATGTTGGAAGCCAGGTTTCTTACCGTTGGAGTGGAAAGTTACAGATAAGCAAAGGCAGATGGTTACAATACTCATGTAATAATGGACAGATTACATTTCCTCAACTTTAAAAAATTTTGTGCATCAGAAGGTGCTATCAGGGCTTCCCTGGTGGCGCAGTGGTTGAGAGTCCGCCTGCCGATGCAGGGGACACGGGTTCGTGCCCCGGTCCGGGAGGGTTCCACATGCCGCGGAGCAGCTGCGCCCGTGGGCCATGGCTGCTGAGCCTGCGCGTCCGGAGCCTGTTGCTCCGCAACGGGAGAGGCCACAACAGTGAGAGGCCCACGTACCGCAAAAAAAGAAAAAAAAAAAAGGTGCTATCAGAAAGTGAAAACACAGCCCACAGAACTGAAAAAATATGTGCACATGATATATCTGACAGGAGTCTCCTTCAGAATACATCAAGAACTTTTACAAATCATCCACAAAAAGACAACCCAAATTTTAAAATGGAAAAGGACTTTAACACACCTTTCTCCAGACAAGAAACATAGATGGTCAACAAGCACATAAAAAGATGTGTACGAAGATAGAAAGAAACCCACAAGATGGAATTATGTCAGAGGAAAGCAGGAGCAAATAGAAAGAGCTCTCAACAGCCGAAGCAGGAATGAATTGAGCAGCCAAATACTGCACTGCTGGATTATGACCAAAAGCTTAAAATAACTTTCTGGGTGGGGTGTCCACGCTGGTAAAAAGAAATGATTAGATAGTGTTTTGTTGTTTTTTAATGAGTACCACTGAATAGAAATCTCCTACGTTTAAGTATTCCAAATAGCTGATGTAGATATTCAGCCACTCATTAAGGAGGTGGGGCTAACTCCCGCTCCAGAAGTGTGAGTGCCGCATAGTGACTTCATCCTGAAGAAGACGCAAAGTACGGACTTGGGGAAAAAGTAACTTCACAGTGGGGAAAATATGACAAAAACTACCTCAGCCAGGAGGGCAAAGTTAACATGAACAGTGTTGCTTTGATGTATGTTCCTATGATATAAAGTAAGGAGAAAGCACTTTACCTCTGTGATATGCTTCCTTAAAACCCATGACCCCATTCTAATCGCAAGAAAAACATCAAGTAAATCCCAATGCAGAAGAGTCTACAAAGTAGCTGACTAGTCCTCCTCAACACTGCCTAGGTCACTGAGAGAAGGACAGTGTGAGAAAATGTCCAAGCCAGAAAGATCCTAAAGTGACATGATGACTCAATGCCATGTGAGACCTTGGATGGGATCCTAGGACAGAAAAAAGGGAGAACGAAGGGAACCCGAATAAAATATGGATTTTAGTTAGTAGTAAGGTATCCATATTTGTTCATTAACTGTGACAATTCTGTAGAAAACGAATGAAAGGTGAAATTAAAGGTCAAATACAACAAGCTATTGCATCAAACTATAAATCTAGGATAAAACAGTGATTTCCTAACAATATACAAACAAAATGAACCGTAAAATATGGAAAATACAAGCAGACCAATTAACCATGCTATGACCCTTTCTCCCTGCTAGTTCTCTCGTTGTTCTGGGGTTTTCCTCTCCTGGGACATAGAAGAACAGGGATAGAGCTGTTTGGCAGCTCCCCTTAGATCTGACCCCACCCAGTGTCTTCATCTTCCCCAGACATGCCCTATCCAACGAGGACACATGCCAGAAGGAGTCTCAGGAATCACTGATCCTGATGAGTCAGGACTTGCTGGCTTACAAGGGACTAGACACACTTGCTCAAGTAAAATAAATTAACATTATTTTAAATGATAGAAATAAATTAATACTTACAAGAGACAAGTTGAAGAGTGGGGTTGGAGGTGTCAGGTCCCATGGCTCACGTTCTTGCAGTATGTCCTGCTGAATCGGTCGCACTGAATGCCTTGGGGTGGTCACACTCACCGGCACAGTCTCTCTCACTGCATCCACAGCCACCGGCAACTCCAAGATGACACCCACACAACATCCATTCTACCAGCAAGGGTTTCTCCTTCCCTAGGGTTCCATGAAAACTCATGACTTTGAATGCCTTTGGCCTGGCTTGGGTCACATTCTCACCCTTGAACCGATCACAGCAAGCAGAGGATGAAAAATGGGATTGGCTAGATGTGGATCATACAGCCATCTTCTAGGTGGGTGGAATATAAGGTCAGCCCCCTGAAACTGTTTGGACTGGAAGCAGCTGAGATGTAGTTCCAAAAGGAAAGCTGAGGTGCTGCAGCTGGTCATGAAGACAGATGCTGGCTCGGCAAAAGCGGCAGATTCCGTATCACTGACAGTCCACTGCATGGCACAGAATCAGAAGCACAAAGCAGGAAGGGATTCACTTAGGGTCAGGGGCTGTAGCCACCCATCCGCTGCTCCCGCTATTCTCCCACGACAGCAAAAAGTTCTTCCATTTGCTGAAAAGCAAGGCTGCTGATGATGGTAAACACAAGGATCCTGCCTTGGTCACCGGGCCCTTGCATCATAGAGACTGTCCCAGAATAGCCCAGGTGCTCTCAGAAGGCACACGGACCTCGTTCTTGTTCCCGGGAGGTGGTTGCGCAGGATGCATATGCCTGCCCGCTGGCCACATTAATCTCCCGTCCCCGAAGAACAATATTGCTCATTTTTCCAGTCTCTTCTGCCTTTACAAAGAGCAGGTACCAAATGCTAGGGTGGTAAAGAAATTATTGCTCAATGAAGTACGGGGAGGCTCAAGGATTATTCAATACCATGGAATTCATAATTGGCAGGCTTTCCAAAGGCCGCATGGGTGTATATGACTCTCTAGTAACACGCAGTCCCTGTGAAACTGCCTCTTGGGAGGCCCAGCTGCTCCCATAGCTTTGATTCTTAAAGAGTATGAATGTCAAAAGTTTGTAACAGGGCTTCCCTGGTGGCGCAGTGGTTGAGAGTCCGCCTGCCGATGCAGGAGACAGGGGTTCGTGCCCCAGTCCGGGAGGATCCCACATGCCGCGGAGCGGCTGGGCCCGTGAGCCATGGCCGCTGAGCCTGCGCGACCGGAGCCTGTGCTCCGCAACGGGAGAAGCCACAACAGTGAGAGGCTCGCGTACTGTTAAAAAAAAAAAAAAAAAAAAAAAAAAAGTTTGTAACAACTGGAAGGCCAAAGGACTGCAGGGCCACCGTCTGTTGTCTGTTGTATGGTTTTTGTGGCCAGGGCCACATTCAACATTTGGAGGGTTATTACCTCTCTCGGCAGGCTAAGAGGCTGTGAGGGAGAGGACCCTTTTCTCAACCACATGGATGTTGGGAACATAAACATGCCAAGGGGCTGTCTATGCTGCCCAGGTTGTTGTTCAATTGCCCAGCGGCAGGTTCAGCTCAGTAACTGGCCAGAGGGCTTGACAGGGCCCAGGCTGGGCTGAGCTGGAGAACCACAGATGCCTGCTTGGATGGTCAGAGGTCACGGGTTATCCTGTCTGAGACTTGATTTTCTACTGATGCCCGCTCAGATGGGACAGAGGATTCATGAAGTCCCAGAAGGGCCCCAGCTGCCCTCAAGAAGGCAGCACCTGAGGGTCAGCCTGTCACTACCCAGTCCTGCGTAAATCGGCACGTCTTCAGAGTGCCCTCGCGTCAGGGCTGTGCTGGAACCTGGGACTGCCCAGGCAGAGTGGGGCTGGCACCACCCCTTTCAGGCAGGAGGGAGGGAAGAGAGAAACCCTACATGACTTCTGACGGCCTCCACAGCCCCTGACTGAGGTTGAGGTCTATTTGAAACAGAGACAGTACAGACATTTCATTCGTCTCCCAAGAGCCCAGGACTGGGGGGAAGACAAACAATGATACAGCTCACCTACCTGACTCATGTGTGACCTTGGGAGAATCCTGTCCATCCTGGAGGCTTCAGAGAGATGGAGAGAGACAAGAACGGTGAGAACAGGTTATCCTTTAACCTAACTCTAACCCTCACCCTAACCCTAACATCCTAACCCTTTACCCTATTACCCTAAACCTAACAATCCTAACCTTGGATCCTAGACCCTCGATCCTGACACCTCAACTCTAATCCCTGACCCTAACCCTTTAACCATCATCCTAAACCCTGACACTGACTCTAAGCACAGACCTTAACCTTAGCAAAGTGGATGCCAAGGGATGACTCTATAATCTCTAAAATAAACCAAGGGAATAAATCCTCATGACCTTGCATTTAGCAGTGGTTTCTTCGATCTGACATCAAAGCTTAAGCAATGAATAAAATATAGATACACTGGATTTCCTCAAAGTTAATAATTTTATCACATCAAAACTGCTATCCAGAAAGTTAGTCCACAGAATGGAAGAAAATATTTGCACATGATATATCTAATAAGAGTCTGTTATCCAGAACGTATCAAGAAACTCATCAACAGAAACACAAAGAACTCAATTTTTAAAATGCACAAAGGACTTGATCAGACTCTTCTCCAGACAAGACATGCAAACGGTCAACAAGGACATGAAAAGATGTCAAACATCAGTAGTCATGATGGAAATGCAAATTCGTACCGTAATGCAATACCCCTTCAAACACACAATTGTTATAGTCAAGAAAAATTAAAAATAATGAATATTGGCAACAATGTAGAGCAAATGGAACTTTTAAACATTGTGGAAATGTAAAATGGTGCAGCCTACGTGAACAATACTTTGACCTTTCTTCAAAAAGATAAATGTACTGGGTTGGCCAAAAAGTGCCTTCAGTTTTTAAGTAAAAATAAAACACACATTTTTCATTTTCACCAAGAACTTTATTGAACAACGTATTCACCCTTTTGTTTCACTAGCTTCTGCCCTTTTTCAGGCAACCTCATAATTCTGTCTTCCCAAAACTTTTTATCTTTTTGAGCAAAGAACTGTTCCTGGTGCCTTTTACAGTCTTCCACGGAATTGAAATTTTTTCCATCAAGAGAATTTTGTAAAGACCAAAAAAAATGGAAATCTGAAGGTGCAATGTCTGGTGAATATGGCGGATGAATCAGAACTTCCCAGCCAAGCTGTAACAGTTTTTGCCTGGTCACCAAAGAAACATGAGGTCTTGCATTATCCTGATGGAAGATTATGCATTTTCTATTGACTAATTCCAGACGCTTTTCGTCCAGTGCTGCTTTCAGTTGGTCTAACTGGGAGCAGTACTTGTTGGAATTAATCATTTCGTTTTCCGGAAGGAGCTCATAATCGAGGACTCCCTTCCAATCCCACCATATACACAATATCACCTTCTTTGGATGAAGACTGGCCTTTGGTGTGGTTGGTGGTGGTTCATTTCGCTTGCCCCACGATCTCTTCCGTTCCACATTATTGTACAGTATCCACTTTTCATCACCTGTCACCATTTGTTTTCAAAATGGAACCTTTTCATTGCATTTAAGTAGAGAATCACATGCAGGAATTCACTTAACTTAATGTGGAACTCAAACATCAAAGCAATTAATAAAATCAAGCTGGTGCAAATGATTTTCAGTGCTTGATTTGGATATTTTGAGTATGTTGGCTATCTCCCACGTGGTATAATGTTGATTGTTCTCAATTAATTTCTCCATTTGATCGCTATCAACTTCAGCTGGTCTACCAACCATGGAGCATCGTCCAGCGAGAAATCTTCAGCATGGAACTTCGCAAACCACTTCTGACACGTTCAATCAGTCACAGCACAAATCCATACACTGCACAAACCTTTTTTTGCATTTCGGTTGCATTTTTACCTTTCTTGAAATAGTAAAGCATAATATGCCAAAAATGTCGCCTTTTTTCCATCTTCAATACTAAAATGGCTAAACAAAAATTCACCAACTTTGATAAGTCTTTTGCTAAATGCATGCTGATATGACAGCCATCACATAGAACCTCACAAAATTGTTTTGAATGAAGTTAAACACAACTAAGGGCTACTAGCGCCATCTTACGGAAGAAGTCGAATAAACTTTTTGGCCAACCCAGTTAGGGTTCAACAACTCCACTCCTATACAGACACCAAAGAACTGAAAACAGGTGTTCAAACAAAAACTTGTACACAAATATTCATAGCAGCACTGTTCATATAGCCAAAAGGAAGAAACAATTAAAATGTCCATCAACAGGTGAATAAACCAAATGTGGTACATCCATGAACTACCATATTATTCTGCCATATAAATGAATAGAGTAAAATGGTGCAGCCACTGTGAAAATAAAAGCTCCTTAAAAAGTTACACTCTGGGTTAACATATGATCCATCAATTTCACTTTGGGGCATTTACTCAAAATATTTAAAAGCAGGGACTGGAACAGGTATTTGTACACTCATATTCATAGCAGCATCGTTCACAATAAGAAAAGGTGGAAGCAACCCAGGTGCCCATTGATGGATAAATGGATAAACAGAATGTGGTATATACACAAAGGAATATTATTTAGCCTTGAAAACTAAGGAAATTCTGACACATGCTACAATGTGGATGAACCTTGAACTTACTATACTGAATGAGACAAGTCAGTCACGGAAGAACAAATTCTATGGTTCCACTTACATAAGGTATCTGGGGGAGTCAAATTCAAAGACAGAAGGAATGTGGTTGCAGGAGCTGAGAGGAGTCAGTGTTCAATGGATACAGTTTCACTTGGGGAAAATGAAAAAGTTCAGGAGATGAGTGGTGAGGATATTTTTATAACGATGTAGATGTAGTGAGAGCCACAGAACTGTACACACCAAATGGCTTAAACGGTAAATGTTATGTGTTTTTATTCGCAGTGGGAAAAATGAAGTACTGATACATGCTACCATATGGAGGAACGCTGACAACACCCTAAGTGAAAGAAGCCATACAGAAAAGGCCACACAGATAACATACTCATTCTGTGCTTTAAATCCATCAAGGTTTTGAACATAAGGGAAAGTCGTAGTCAAGGTTTCAGAAAAAAAAGAAAACTGGGTCACAATGAAAAAAGATATTGCCATAGAGTTGGGGCAGGTGGTGAAAGGGGAAGTGGACCTATGGACCAGATTATTATAAGAAATTATAATCCTCCTCATTTGGTGGTTAAAAGTGCTTGTTCCCTGGGAGTGTATCCATATTTTGGGTAAAACACACTGAAGTGTTTTGTGTGAAGTGGCAAATGTGAGTACTCTGTACTGCTATGGAAAATTTTCTATACATTTTAAATTACTGTAAAATAAATTACTTTTCAAAGCAACTGTGTCAATAAAAGGACAGAAATGTAGAGAAGACAACGATCTTTGTATAGAGGCCAACCCTACCCAGATCCTGCTCACCCAAAGTGATGATGTAATTTGCCATTGTAAAATTTCACGTGTTTTCAAGGGGCAGTGTGGGAAGATTATAATAGTAGCCACCCTATCTTGGGTGTTGTGGATGAGCTGGATGTGGTAGAAACAGTGGGATTTCTAATTCCAGTTTCCCGTATTAAATCACCAAAACACTGTCAGAACCAATAAATGAATTCAGTAAAGCTGCAGGATACAAAATCAATACACTAAAAACACTTGTTTCTATACAGTAATAATGAACCATCAGAAACAGAAATTAAGAAAACAATCCCATTTCCAATAACATCAAAAGAAACAAATACCTAGGAATGAATTTAACCCAAGATGTGAAACAGCTGCACACTGAAAACCTTACGACATCAATGAAGAAACTGAAGATGCAAAGAAATGGAAAGATATCCTGTGCTTATGGATGGAAAGACTTAGTAGTGCTAAAATGTTCATTCTGCCCAAAACAGCATACACATTTAATGTACATCCTACCAAATTTCCAATGGAATTTTTCACAGGAGCTGAACAAACAATCCTGACATTTGTATGGAACTACAAAGGACCCTGAACAGCCAAGGGGACCCTGAGAAAGGAGAACAGCAGCTGGAGGAAACTCACTCACTAACTTGAAACCGTATCACAAAGCTACAGTAACCAAACAGTGTAGAAATAGCACAAAAAGAGGCATGGGCCACAGGAACAGAATAGAGCCTGGGAAAGAAATCCATATATATGTGGTCAGTTTATGACAAAGCCGCCAAGGACATACACCAGGAAAAGGAGAGTCCCCTCAATAAATTGTGCGTGATAGAGAGAAGGGAGAGAATTACTGTGTTGGCTTCTTGGGGACACTTGGAGGACTTTCTGACAGTGGGGATGCAATCCGTTTGTCTTTTCCCTCCTTGGTAAGAAATATCCGTATGACATGAGCCTCTCTAAGAATCCTCCCTGAATCGAGGCCTGAAGAAATCAGAGCTGAGATTCAAGTTGTCTTCACAGACAATATCTCAAGGTAAAGTATAAGTATGACTTCAACAAGGTAATTTAAAGTGCCATTATTGCCCTCCATTCCAGATGTGTAAGAGGGGAAGTGTTGGCAGAGGCCTAGTGTTTAAAGCTGTCAGGTTTGACTGGACATGCTCATTCATCCCCAGCTGGCCTCACACGCATTTGAGTTACTGGCGATGACCAAGCTGAATTCAGAGACTCGTCAGCGGGAAGGACACTGACAGAAACTCTGTTACCTGTCCTGTTGGTTTCTCTGTACCTTCTGCTCACTAGGTTGTGTCACTTGCTATGGTGCCTGGGCATCAGGTTTTTAATACAGTTATTACCAGTTGTGAGACTAGGAAGAACAGAAATCAGGCCATTCCACGAAATCTGAAACTGGAGGACTGGGTCACTTTCTTATTTTCCTGGTTTAACAGGCCAGTTAGTTGCTGCTCATGACTAACTAGCCCTGTTTTACTATCACACTGGGCAGTCGACTGAGATTTACCCATATATATACTTACACTAGTTCTACCTCAAAGAGCCTTCTTGATCAAACATGTCAACAACTTCACCTCAATCTGGAAATACTGGAAAGGCAGAATAAATTCAGTTTAAGGTGATTTATGTAAATCATTTATTACAGGAAATTTTCGTGGTGGGAAAGGCCAATATTTACCACCCAGTAAAAATAAATACTGATCTGATCTCAAAATCGTGTCTTCTACACACACACACACATACACACACACACACACACACACACACACACTGGCGTGGGCACACACTCACGTGCACATGGGCAGACACAGACCCTCTGCGGAAGTTACCAGTAGCTTGTGAGGTCAGTGAAACCCCATGATTACGAGCTTACGCTGTGCAGTGAGCTGGCTCTGGGTTTAAATCCTGCCCCTGGCTGTGGGATAGGGCACAGACCACTTCAGCTCTCTGCACAGTTTTTCTCTTCTCTTAAACAACACCCACTACAGAAGGGTTAGTGTGAGGATCAGGTGGAAGGTACCTAATAAACTGGTGCTTCTCAAACTCCAAAGTTCACACAAATCATCTGGGAATCTTGTTACAATGCAGATGCTGATTCAGGTTCTCAAGTGGGGCTGGATGTTCTAAGTTCCTAGGTGATGTTATGTTGCCAGTCCACGGACCAAACTTTGCGTAGCAAGGTACCTACTGAAAGCAAAATCGCTATCCTGTGGTCCTGCCAGCCAAGTAAGAGAAGAAAGCTGAGAAAGGATTTTTTGGTGCCCAGTGTGAGCTTGGCATGAACTCAGTTTCTCTAGGTACGGAGAAAATAACACATTTGGGGCCAGGCTTTATTCTGTCCCCTCATGAGCCTCAGCATGACTTAATTTCCATTCTTCTGCCCAGAGCCAGCCAGGGGCCACGGGAACACACAGAGATGGGGAGTCTCATACCTGTCATAGTCCTGGCAAATCTGCCCCATGGCCACCAAGGCCTTCAGGTACTCGCTGGCTGGCAGGGGTGGGTATAGCGCAGGGAACAGCTGTTACTGGGGTCCCTGTTGGAGGCAGCGGAATCTATAGCTACCTAGAAGAGAAGAGAGGCAAATAAGTGAATTTAAAGCGAATGCATCTCGTAAGAATTGCCACGTGCTGTGAGAGAGACACGGCCTGAGGGGGGAAAAGCAGCATATTACACACCCTGCCGATAAGCAGAGTTAGAGAAGAACTTCATTAGCCTTAAAAACTAGTTATTAATTTGGTTGAGGCCATTTCTGTAGTCTCCACTCTCCCTCTCCCCCGATGCCCTCTCTTCTCTGTGTCCAAAATGGAACTTGAGATTGACATACAGGTCAGAAAGCCCAACCACCGCTGATCTGCATCACCAGGCACCAAGGGCAACGGTGGAATATCATAGTTCACTAAGAAGAGTCTTCTGTGCTCTCCCAGCAGGACGATTCCATCGCCGAAGCCTAGGTAGGCCCCCTTAAAACTAAACTCTGTGTTAGAGATGCAGTCTGTATAACAAAGCCAGTGTTACTTTCGTGAGTGGCCGGCTGCAGAGATGTGCTTAAGTGGTTGTAATAAAATTTCTGCCAGAAGTAGAAAGTCTCTGCTTCTGTGTAAGGCTCCACTCATGTGAAAATTCCTGCCCACGCCAGAGAAGATGCATGAATCTAGGGCACTGTCAGTGGCAAATGGAGAGAAACCTCTGTTTTGCCACCAAGTCGTCATTATCCTTGAACTTCTTAAATTTTTTCTGACCTCCAACATCATCATGATCTAAATAATGGTTGACTCATCCAACACTTAACAACAACTACTACAAATGCTTAAGCCTGAGGCGGGCTCAATCGGGAAGGAGGATTTCTTCTGATTTTTCAAGATCATCACCATTTAAATGAAAGTTAACCTAGCAAAACCCTAGTCAAGAACTGTGTGAAAAGCTAGCGGGGGGTGGGGTGGGGGTGGGGGTGGGGGTGGGGGGTGGGGTGGGGGGTGGGGGTGGGGCGGGGCTAGGGTGGGGAACCTACATGCATTTTGTGAACAAAAAGGAGGTGTAAAGCACTCCAGGATCCACCCATGAGGGCCCAACCAGACAGAGGTCGGGATACATGCAGACAATCCTGGAAAACTCCTCCAAGGAGAACACTCGAGAGGTAGCTGAGAGACAGTGGTTTGGAGAAATCAAACATCTCAGGGCCTCCCGGATTTACCAAGCTCTAATACACACCCACTATTCTCTGCCTTTTTGTCCTACGGAGAGATACTTAAGAGATCACGGCACCTCACACGTGTGTGCATAGTGTTTAAAAGGTAAGAATAGTGCTGGGAAGGCTAGAAGTAAAGCCACCTCTTTCCTACTGAGGAAAGCATTTTAGAACTCTAGAGAATTCTAGAGAATGCAAGGATGTTATTAAGGAAATAACCTTGATTCTGCTCTGATTTATTATCATTGCAAGCACTGCAAATCATTGGCATGTATTGATACTTATTAATAACGAGTACCTGTGGCTCCCCTCACTTCTGTTTATGATGGCTCTCATCGTGGAGCATCCCCCTCTACCTGTGCTTCTTAATACCGCAGCTGACACCCTGTCCTATGTGTTGATTCCCTGATTGTCAAGGGTATCCTGTGATGACAAAAATATGCTGTTTTCTTGATTTAAAACCAGAGAAGGAAATCAGATAATATAAAGAGCAGAGGGAAAAACTTCCATAAAGAAAAATGGCAGCTCAAGAAACATAACTGAACATTTTATCCTCCCCAGGTAGGGGCAAGATCTCCAAGCATGGAGGCACCAAGTGGCAGCATCTGAGCCCAGGTGTATCACCTGCATGAGTACCTGTGGTATGGGGAGAAGTGGATGTAACATCTGGATGAGTGTTAGTAGATTCTGGCAATAATTTATACTAAAATTAAAGAAGAAAAAACATAGGGCTGGGATTAGGGTAAGACAAGAGAGGTGACTAGGGCATAAACTCAGAAAGGCACTCTCATCTGAGCTGACCCTACACTTGCTCAATCCTGAGAGTGATGCCTCCTTCCTTAAATTTTGCATCCTAGGTGCCTTTCTTCACTCTTGTCCTGGTATATCATTTCATTTCTATCAACTCTTCATCCTCAGGCTTGGGATAATTCCCTTATGCTTAACAAACTAGGGTTGGGCAGAGATGATGGTGAGAAGAAGATTGTGATTGAAGATATTAAAGACAGAAAATAAATAGGATTTGGTGACTGTCTGTGAAGTTGGATGCCAGGTAGGGTGCGGGAGCGGCCAGATCTCCTTGGGGATGGAGGAAATTGCAGTGTGACAACTTGAGCTGCCTGTTCCTGGTGGTGGTGTAGGGACATACAAACATGCCTGATGGAGACTGCTTTTATTCTGCAGGCAGGCCTCTGGGGTTTCTACTCTTCCTGTGGGGATGGCCCCTGTGGGCTGTGACCACAGAGCCTATTCCGACTCAGGAGACGCTGATATGACTTTGGTGAAGGGTATGAACTTAAAAATTATCTGATGAAAAAGGAAATAAACCAATGATCCTTATCACTCACTGTTTTCTCTAGTTCCCATTGCTTATAAAAATATTTTTTCATTTGACTAGACAGCAAATGGACAGCCTCAAGTACATGGCAGCTAAAAGATTTTTTTTTTTTTCCTGGCAAGTGATGGTTTCTGAAGTCTCCCAGATGAGGCTGGAGATAAAATCTGTCTTCAGGAGGTGGCCTTCTACCAACAATTCTCTGTGTTCTTTAAGTTAGCATTAGTGCAAAGGGAACAGAGCAAAAGGTTAGGTTTATTTTATTATTATTTTTTGCGGTACGCGGGCCTCTCACTGTTGCGGCCTCTCCTGTTGCGGAGCACAGGCTCCGGATGCGCAGGCTCAGCGGCCATGGCTCACGGGCCCAGCCGCTCCGCGGCACGTGGGATCCTCCCGGACCGCGGCACGAACCCATGTCCCCTGCATCGGCAGGTGGACTCTCAACCACTGCGCCACCAGGGAAGCCCTAGGTTTATTTTAAAAAGCAACAGGGAGGCCATGAAAGATGAGATTAAATTGAAAATAAAAGCAAACAATGACTGAAAAATGCCAGTTTGTGGAGGAGGCTTCCGACTCCCGGCTTCCTGAATGGGGTAGGCTTGCAGAGCCACCGTTTTTATCTTCTGCTACGAAGCATTTAGGAAAGCCTGTGGTCTGGTGTGTGCTCCAATCTGCCCAGCAGGCAGCCCCGGAACAGGCCTCCTTTGCCTCCCCTTCTGCCCAGGAGGCCTTGCTCTTCATTAAGCAGAGCCTTGAAACAGTTTTGCAAAACTTTGTAAAGTAAGAAAGCAAAATGCTTGCTCCCTCCATGTCACCAGATCCCCAGTATGTGGAGCTGCTTCCAGAAAAGGCTGGATGCTAACGATGAGTATCTTTCCTTGGATATTTTTAGCTTCTTATGTGAAATGAGCCCACGCCTCACATCCCTTCCCTGCCTGTGACAAACAGGCCATTTGAGAACCTCCTGGAAGTTTTCTGATGAAAGCTGCTGTGAACCCATCTCTGGTTAGCTGCCTGATCTCTCTGCCATCAACCTTTGTGATATCACCTGCTACAGGACAGCTTTTATTTTAAACACTTGTATACAATTTGGACCTATACAACATGCCTTGTACGTTGAGATGCTGTTTAGTCTGGACCACTTCTTAAATAATAGGTCTAATTCTAGGGCTTTCCTGTTTCCTCAAAACTCCACAGTAGGCAAAGAAATAGGACCCTAGGCAAGGTGGTAAAGACCCTGGAGGCCGCCTGGTTCATTTCCTGGGAAAGGCAAAGCATTCTCCTCTTCAACCCAGGACTCATCCTTATTTCTCAGAGGTCTACACCAGAGTCCATTAGTGTTTAATCTGGGATATAAAATCAGGATTTAAAACTTAAACTGAGACACAGCATGGGCACAGGATGTCCTAAATGTGTTAGGGTCAGAAAAGATTACGTGAGAGAACTTTAACAGGTGGTCTTTTCGTAGTCTTGAAGGTTAATCTGGGAGAAGCCACATTCAACTTATATTATTAAATTATAGCTGGTAAAGTCAGAGACAAAAGAAAGCAATACCATCTTTAATTTTAAATACAAATAATACAAAGGGCCAGTAAAGCTGTCACTGTTTGCAGATGACATGATACTATACATAGAGAATCCTAAAGATGCTACCAGAAAACTACTAGAGCTAATCAATGAATTTGGTAAAGTAGCAGGATACAAAGTTAATGCATAGAAATCTCTGGCATTCCTATACACTAATGATGAAAAATCTGAAAGTGAAATCAAGAAAACACTCCCATTTACCACTGCAACAAAAAGAATAAAATATCTAGGAATAAACCTACCTAAGGAGACAAAAGACCTGTATGCAGAAAATTATAAGACTGACTGATGAAAGAAATTAAAGATGATACAAATAGATGGAGAGATATACCATGTTCTTGGATTGGAAGAATCAACATTGTGAAAATGACTCTACTACCCAAAGCAATCTACAGATTCAATGTAATCCCTATCAAACTACCACTGGCATTTCTCACAGAACTAGAACAAAAAATTTCACAATTTGTATGGAAACACAAAAGACCCCGAATAGCCAAAGCAATCTTGAGAACGAAAAACGGAGCTGGAGGAATCAGGCTTCCTGACTTCAGACTATGCTACAAAGCTACAGTAATCAAGACAGTATGGTACTGGCACAAAAACAGAAAGATAGATCAATGGAACAGGATAGAAAGCCCAGAGATAAACCCACACACATATGGTCACCTTACCTTTGATAAAGGAGGCAGGAATGTACAGTGGAGAAAGGACAGCGTCTTCAATAAGTGGTGCTGGGAAAACTGGACAGATACATGTAAAAGTATGAGATTAGAACACTCCCTAACACCATACACAAAAATAAGCTCAAAATGGATTAAAGACCTAAATGTAAGGCCAGAAACTATCAAACTCTTAGAGGAAAACATAGGCATGACACTCTATGACATAAATCACAGCAAGATCCTTTTTGACCCACCTCCTAGAGAAATGGAAATAAAAACAAAAAAAAAAACAAATGGGACCTAATGAAACTTCAAAGCTTTTGCACAGCAAAGGAAACCATAAACAAGACCAAAAGACAACCCTCAGAATGGGAGAAAATGTTTGCAAATCAAGCAACTGACAAAGGATTAATCTCCAAAATTTATAAGCAGCTCATGCAGCTCAACAACAAAAAAACAAACAACCCAATCCAAAAATGGGCGGAAGACCTAAATAGACATTTCTCCAAAGAAGATATACACACTGCCAACAAACACATGAAAGAATGCTCAACATCACTAATCATTAGAGAAATGCAAATCAAAACTACAGTGAGATATCATCTCACACCAGTCAGAATGGCCATCATCAAAAAATCTAGAAACAATAAATGCTGGAGAGGGTGTGGAGAAAAGGGAACCCTCTTACACTGTTGGTGGGAATGTAAATTGATACAGCCACTGTGGAGAACAGTATGGAGGTTCCTTAAAAAACTACAAATAGAACAACCATATGACCCAGCAATCCCACTACAGGGCATATACCCTGAGAAAACCATAATTCAAAAAGAGTCATGTACCAAAATGTTCATTGCAGCTCTATTTACAATAGCCCGCAGATGGAAACAACCTAAGTATCCATCATCGGATGAATGGATAAAGAAGATGTGGCACATATATACAATGGAATATTACTCAGCCATAAAAAGAACGAAACTGAGTTATTTGTAATGAGTTGGATGGACCTAGAGTCTGTCATACAGAGTGAAGTAAGTCAGAAGGAGAGAGACAAATACCGTATGCTAACATATATATGGAATTTAAAGAAAAAAAACTGTCATGAAGAACCTGGGGTAAGACAGGAATAAAGACTGTGTCCTACTAGATCTACTAGAGGATGGACTTGAGGATATGGGGAGGGGGAAGGGTAAGGTGTGACAAAGCGAGAGAGAGGCATGGACATATATACACTACCAAACGTAAGGTAGATAGCTAGTGGGAAGCAGCCGCATAGCACAGGGAGATCAGCTCGGTGCTTTGTGACCGCCTGGAGGGGTGGGATAGGGAGGGAGACACAAGAGGGCAGAGATATGGGAACATATGTATAACTGATTCACTTTGTTATAAAGCAGAAACTAACACACCATTGTAAAGCAATTATACTCCAATAAAGATGTTAAAAAATATATCATTCAGGTATCTCACCTCCCTTTGTATTTAATTAAAAAAAAATAAGGGCCATTTGAATATAATAAGAAAAAAATGATGACTCAGTATTCTACTAGCCTGGTAAGTTGTATGCATATATATAAACAAAATATTTTAAAAATGTATACATAAAATATAGTTATATATAATATATATAAATATTCAACATAGCTGTAATCATAGGGTAACTGCTTTATATTCTTTTTTTCTTCACTTAACACTATGTCATAAACATATCCTCATGTTATTACCAATCATCATAATTATCACTTAAAATGGCTTTACCATAGTCCACTTAAATGAGTGAACTGCAATTTACATAGCCATTACCTTACCGTGGGACATTTATGTTGCTTACAACCTGTCTCTGTGAAAATCCATTTTACAGTGAACATTTTCTTGCATCTGGAAAGAAACATTTAATTCTGCTACCATTTTCTTTCCAAATACCTTATGGAGTCTGTCTGGTCTATGCTGTCTATACTTGTGTATTTTGTATGTGAAATTCTAGTATCTGGCTTTCTTTTTAGCTGCTGTGCCGTGTGCCAAACACATGGAACCCCATCTCTCTCCCTGAAGTCTCTGCTTCACCTCTGCCCAGCTCCTCCAAGACCACAACGTGATGTTGCCCCAGAGTACTTATGATTCAAGGATTCACACGAGGAACAAAGGTTGTCCTCGGGACACCCTGGACCTCCCGGAATTGTGTGCGCAATTGGGTGTATGCACTTTCCAGTGAGGGATATAGACCCTGTATCAGATTTCAAGTGGTCCATGTGACCAAAAAAAGAAGAAGAATCATTGACAGGGGCCCTTTTAGCATGCTTTATATCTCCTTCCCTCCTCAGGGCTTTCACTGCTTATTTGACAGCCTAAAACTCCCCTCTTCCTCAGGTTGCTACCTACTTTCCACCTCCTGCCTTCCCTTCACTGTTGGCCTTCTTGTACGAGTAGTTATGCCCACTGTGTTCACCTCCTGTCTGTTACACCCCAACTCCTAGGTCTCCCGTCTCATTCTGCTGAAGTTGCTCTTCTGCAGGTGATTTATGCCTACTCATCACATGGCCCAGTCACTGGTTTTCATTCTTCATCTTGTGTCTTCTCTTTAGCATATGGGATATTGCCCTCGACCTTGTAACATTTCCTCCTGATCATGAGTTACTGCCTCCTCCAGGACCTTTTCCTCTGGCATCTCCTCTTACTGTTTGCCCCTCTTTCCTCTGCTGCCAGTGGAGGTCTTCTACAATTTTCTGTCACCAGGTCCCCTTTCTGTATTCTTCTCTTTGGCCATCTCATCCAGACCCATGTATGTGCAGCTTCTACCTCTCTCCTGAAACTGAGATCCGTATGTATAAACGCCATCTCCACCGGGATACCTGAAAGTACCTCCACTACGTCCAGGAGGAAGCTCATCCTGTTGTCTGGCAGCTCCTCTTGATTTCCGTATTTCCGTGAACAGGGCTGCCATGCTTTGTCTTTAGGCACAAGAGATCTGAGTTATCCTGGGCTCCTTATTCTCCCGTGCTTTCCGTCTCCTCATGTATCGTAAGTCAAGGCTAATTGACTCTTTCCACAGTGCCGCTTCCTACTGCTGCCCCTACTGTTACCTCTTATTACCTGTCACCAGGATGGTTGCAGTGGGCTTTAATCTCTTCTTTCAGAGTCCCTTCACCACCACCGATGCCTTTCACCAAATACTCCCAGATTTACTTCCCTAAAGCATGTGCCTGATTGTTCCAGTCTTGCCCAAGACTCTCCTGAACGTTCCCTTATCCACCAAATTACCTCAAAATTCAAAGCCCTTCAAGTTCTCAATCCCAATCATTTCCCCAACAATCCCCTAAACATATCCTGTATAGTCACATTAACCCAAGTAAGGAAACGTATTTATCATTAGAATATATGGATACATAAATATTTAAGTTCATAGGGGTGCTTTTTAAAGCAAAAATCTAGTATCACATTTATCTGTCCAATTTCTTCTTTTCCCTAAACCTTATCTCTTCTTGAAGATTTAGGCTTCGGTCCATCATCATTCAACGGAAGTATTTTGAGCACCTTATATGCATCGGCCTGGGACCCGAAGGGAAAGATGCTCTACTCTTGATATTCTTAAGAATATCAAGGAGCCCTGGGCATCTGTGGAAGGTGCAAAAGCTTTTTCCTCACCTATTTGTAGTGTGTACTAGTCAGTCTTGACAGGAAGCAAATGGTCCACTCAGAAGGGCTGACTGCGGAGAATTTAATAAAAGGACAATTCAAAAAAGGTTAAAGGAGGCTGCCTAGAAAGGGTCGAGAGGGGCAGTTAGCAGAACCGAGTGACAGTAGTGTCTGCAGAGCAGGACACCTGATGGGAAGTGTGTCCTTTTGTAGAGGAATGTGGTCCCTGCCGAACAGCAGCCTGGCAAGCAGAGAGCTGGGAGGAAGCGCCCCAACTTCATTCTCCTCCAATCGTTTGACCTCTGGCTGCTTACCCCAAAGAGGAAGGCCTCCTGGGGCACAGGGGAAGGGCTGAGAAGAGTGAGGAAACGCGCAGAACTCTACTCCACTGCTGGCTCCTGAAGGTCTGTCTCCAGGGAGACGGAGGCTCATCCTGGCTGAAGCTCCTGGGCCTGCTCGGGAATCTCAGGTCATCCTGTGCCAGCAGGAGATTTCGACTCCGGAGGGCTCAGGGGTTGGGTGACTGCAACGCATCCTCGTTCCTCCCTCCCTCTGCTCTGCCCGTCTGCACGCCAGGAAGCCCTCCTCTCATTTCTCATCCCTCTGCCACTTTCCCTTCATTTTGCCAGATGGGTTCAATAAAATAATTGGGCAGATAATAAATACTTAGAGGCCAAGTTAAATAAGACATGTTAATTGTTATTAATAGCTTGCATTACAGCTTATCATTTACAGTAGACGGTACTGCTTGAGTAATAAGGAATTAATAATGAGGAAGTTGACTTTTAGAGGGAAATGACAATGAAGTGGCTGGTATGTTTTCTTTAATAGAAAGCTCAAAACAGAACACCTAGCAACCGTCTCCTGCGACCCAGGCCCGAAGCCCTCCAGGAGGAAGGGCTTTGTTGCAGGCGCTGCTGATGATCTGGCTCCTCCTCCTCGGCATTTATCTGTACGTGCTCCCCCTCTTCTCGTGCCTTGCTCCAGACTCACTCCAGACCTCCTACAGGTCCATCATTGGACCCTGGAGGGCTGAGAAGCTGGGGCTGGGAAGGTGGTGGAGGGAACAAAGCCAGGAGGGCAATCCTCCTGTTTCAGGCAGGCCAGATGACCTCTCCTCCCCTCCATGAGTCAGGGTGTGGAGCTGGGAACCCTGTGGGGTCAAACTTCCAGTTTTTACCTGGACTGATTCTTTGCAGCCCAACTCCAAGGGCAGAGTAAGCCCTTGGAGTCTCTCTGTCCAAACCTAGGAGGATTTTGAACATGAAGGTTGAATAAAGAATTGTTCAAAAGCATGGGATCCCTAGACTATAAAACAGACCCAAATCAATAGAGCTTTCCTTTGAAAGCCTGTAACAGTTGCCTAAGATTGTAGGACACTATCTCCTCTGTGACACTGCTGACTCCTCTACCTCCATTTGCCCAGGACAGCTGGAGTTAGGTGTGTGTGTGCCCACAGTGCACATGTCTGCTACCTTCTAAACGTGCCAGTGTATATATGGGAGGGCTGGGTGGGTGTGTCTTTAAAGAACCTTAGACTTTAAAGAGATGACCGAAATCTATAATTAACTCCTGTAAGTATTCAGGGGCAAATGAACAATGCCCTGAGTTTAGGCAGGACATAGGTAGACCCCTCTGAGGTTACAGTAGAGGACCTGCCTCTATCTCGGGAGATGCCTTATCCCATTCCCCTCTAGTCCTTTGGGTACCACTATCCCTAGTCCCAGTAATACAATGGTCCTGTCTATTCTCTTGGGCTCAAACCGAGACAAAAAAGTTAAACCCATTTTCCTTGCCTTCCTCACATGACTGAGCCAGTCCAGGAAGCTGATAAGCAGGGCTGAGTTTCACAAGTACGCTTCCGTAAGATGAGGAACAAATGCTGCACAAATTGCATTCCTCTTGTTTACATCCATGTTGCTTTCCCATAGGTTTTAGCAGATCTCTCTCTTGCCATCTGGGTATTCTCTTTCTGGAGGTCATGTCTGTCAAAACCTAGGAGGATTCTGAACATGAAGCCACTGAAAGCAAACTGTTCCAGGGCAGATGGACTCACAAGCTTGACCTACCCAGGCACTTTAAAAAGATCCAGTCCACCCACCCAAATACGTATTAGGAGTGCGTAAATCCCACGGGCTCAGTCAGATTCCATGTAGGAGATGATACTCAATCCACCATCTCATTCTATTTCTCAATCTTGAGAGACTGGTTATCCAATCTTTTGGAATTCACCTTTTCATTGCCTGATGAAACATTTGGATGGCTTACTCCCCCCCCCCCCCCCCCCCGCCCCGGCTTTCCACTCAAACACTCAATAACTTTATTTGCCTACGGTTGGTTTCTTGGGGATGTGAAGGACGGGGCTGGCAGCAACCTGGGCTTCATGCGCCCTCTGGTGGGCTTCAGAGGCAAGGAGCAGAATTGTGACCAACCCGAAAGGACTTGCCAGTCTGGAGGCCACAGTCAATACAGCCTAGGGGAGGGTTGCAGTGTTCCTCACGACTGCGGGATGACCACATGTTCTGCCGAGACTTCATCTGCTTCAAACAGTCCTTGTCCACTTCCCACTTGGGGAGGATAAAGAGGAGGATACCACGGGGGAAGCTGATGGCCCAGGCGAGTCCCACAGCTTTCATGGGGTTCTTGCCGCTCTTTCTGGGAATGTATTCCAGCTCAGGGGATGGGGCTTGGGCTCCTCCTTGCACTCTGTGGAGCTGTGGCTTCGCAGTGCCCGGGTCCTGTTCTGGGAAGCCTTGTTAGCTGTGGCTCCAGACAGAATCCCTTCGAAAGCCACTTCCACATCACTGAGGGCTCATCACCCTGGTGCCAGGAGAGTGACCTTCACTGTTATCTCCTCGGACACAGGACGTGAAGGACTGCAGGAGGGCTCACGTGAGACACGTGAAGGAAATCTGAGAAAAGGTTTTCAAACCTGGAGGACATGGGCATTTCTTGCCCCCCTGGCCCTTCAGTGCCACAGCAGCTACCACCGCCGCCATGTTCAGATCCCACCCCCATTCCTGGATGGCTCACTCCTGGCACTGACCATTGGGCATGACATGGATACTTGTGTTCTGGCCAGGTTAGGTTAAATAAGACCAAGAGCCTTCAAAGCCCTAAGCAAGTATAATTTTAAGTTAAGTATAATTTTACTTAACCCCTGCCCAATAAGGATTGCAAGACCATATCTCACATCAATTGAATGCAAATCAAACACTTTAATTAAGCTAAATCCTCACTAGATTGGAGGGATACATCTCCCATGAACTTTTAGTTAACAGCTAAATACCCTAGTAAACTGGCTTCAATCTACTTCTCCCGCGAGAAAAAAAAGGTCCCGGCAGGATTGAAGCTGCTTCTTTGAATTTGCAATTCAAAATGATTACTCACCACAGGACTTGGCAAAAAGAGGACTTTACCCCTGTCTTTAGATTTACAGTCTAATGCCTACTCAGCCATTTTACCTATGTTCATAAACCGATGACTATTCTCTACCAATCACAAAGACATTGGTACCCTGTATTTACTATTTGGCTCCTGGGCAGGAATAGTGGGTACTGGTCTAAGCTTGTTGATTCGTGCTGAATTAGGTCAGCCTGGCACACTTATCGGAGACGACCAACTTTATAATGTTCTAGTAACAGCTCATGCCTTCGTAATAATTTTCTTTATGGTTATACCTATCATAATTGGGGGATTTGGAAACTGACTAGTTCCCTTGATAATTGGAGCCCCTGACATAGCATTCCGTCGTCTAAACAACATAAGCTTCTGACTACTTCCCCCTTCCTTTCTACTACTGATAGCATCTTCAATAATTGAAGCCGGTGCAGGTACAGGCTGAACTGTATATCCTCCTCTAGCCGGAAATCTAGCACACGCAGGAGCCTCAGTAGACCTTACTATTTTCTCTCTGCATTTAGCCGGTGTATCTTCAATCCTTGGGGTTATTAACTTCATTACAACTATTATTAATATAAAACCACCCGCTATAACCCAATACCAAACACCTCTCTTCGTCTGATCAGTCTTGGTCACAGCAGTCTTACTCTTACTATCACTACCCGTCTTAGCAGCCGGAATTACCATATTATTAACTGATCGAAACCTAAACACAACCTTTTTCGACCGGCAGGAGGAGGGGACCCAATCCTATATCAACACTTATTCTGATTTTTTGGCCATCCCGAAGTATATATTCTAATTCTACCCGGCTTCGGAATAATTTCACATATCGTCACTTATTATTCGGGGAAAAAAGAACCTTTTGGGTATATGGGAATAGTATGAGCTATAGTTTCTATTGGTTTCCTGGGTTTTATTGTATGAGCTCATCATATATTTACAGTTGGAATAGACGTAGATACACGAGCATATTTTACATCAGCTACTATAATTATCGCAATTCCTACAGGAGTAAAAGTCTTCAGCTGACTGGCAACACTTCACGGAGGAAGTATTAAATGATCTCCCGCCCTAATATGAGCTCTAGGCTTTATTTTCTTATTCACAGTAGGAGGTTTAACCGGTATTATCCTGGCCAACTCATCCCTAGATATCATTCTCCACGACACCTATTATGTAGTTGCCCATTTTCACTACGTGCTTTCAATAGGAGCTGTCTTTGCCATCATAGGAGGTTTCGTCCACTGATTTCCACTATTTTCAGGCTATACACTTAACCCAACATGAACAAAAATCCAATTCATAATCATATTCGTAGGTGTAAATATGACATTCTTCCCACAACACTTCCTAGGCCTATCTGGAATACCTCGTCGATACTCCGACTATCCAGATGCCTACACAACATGAAATACCATCTCGTCAATAGGCTCCTTCATCTCACTGACAGCAGTCATACTGATAATCTTCATTATCTGAGAAGCATTCGCATCTAAACGGGAAGTATTAGCAGTAGACCTCACCTCCACAAACCTTGAATGACTAAACGGATGTCCTCCACCATACCATACATTTGAAGAACCGGTATATGTCAACCTAAAATATTCAAGAAAGGAAGGAATCGAACCCCCTCTAATCGGTTTCAAGCCAACATCATAAACATTATGTCTTTCTTTATGAGCGAGATATTAGTAAAGTCTTACATAACTTTGTCAAAGTTAAATCACAAGTGAAAATCCTGTATATCTCCATGGCATATCCCTTCCAACTAGGCTTACAAGACACAGCATCACCTGTTATAGAAGAACTTCTACAATTTCATGAGCACGCATTAATGATCGTCTTCCTAATTAGCTCCTTAGTTCTTTATATTATTACACTAATACTTACAACCAAATTAACACACACTAGTACAATAGACGCTCAAGAAGTAGAAACTATTTGAACTGTCCTCCCAGCCGTTATCTTAATTATAATCGCCCTACCTTCTCTACATAATAGACGAAATTAACAATCCCTCCCTTACCGTAAAAACAATAGGACATCAATGATACTGAAGCTATGAGTATACCGACTACGAAGACCTAAATTTTGACTCATATATAATTCCAACCTCGGATCTAAAACCAGGAGAACTACGATTGCTAGAAGTAGATAATCGAATGGTCCTACCCATACAAATAACAATCCGAATACTAGTTTCCTCAGAAGATGTATTACACTCATGAGCTGTTCCTTCCCTAGGTCTAAAAACAGATGCAATTCCTGGACGCCTAAACCAAACAACCCTAATATCAACACGACCTGGCCTATTCTATGGACAATGTTCAGAAATCTGTGGCTCAAATCACAGCTTTATACCAATCGTTCGCGACTTAGTACCCTTAGAGAATTTTGAAAAATGATCTGCATCCATATTATAATTTCATTAAGAAGCTAAACTAGCGTTAACCTTTTAAGTTAAAGATTGAGAGTTATAAACTCCCCTTAGTGATATGCCACAACTAGATACATCAACATGGCTCCTTACCATTCTCTCTATGATCTTTACTTTCTTCGCATTACTTCAACTAAAAATCTCAAAGCATTTTTATTCTCTTTCCCCCAAACCAATGTGCACTAAATTACAAAAACAACAAACCCCTTGAAACCACACATGAACGAAAATCTATTTGCCCCTTTCATAATCCCGATTATACTAGGTATTCCTATTACTACTCTAATTATTATATTTCCCACCATACTATTCCCAACACCAAATCGATTAATCAATAACCGTATAATCGCTATCCAACAATGACTAACCAAACTCACATCAAAGCAACTGATAGTTACACATAGCCTCAAAGGACAAACCTGATCTCTAATACTTATCTCACTTTTCCTCTTCATCGCTTCCACAAATCTTCTTGGAATATTACCCCACTCATTTACACCTACTACTCAACTCTCTATAAATTTAGGCATAGCTATTCCATTATGAGCTGGCACTGTCTTTATCGGCTTCCGTAATAAGACAAAAATATCCCTAGCCCACCTTTTACCACTAGGCACACCTACTTTCCTGATTCCTATACTAGTAATAATCGAAACTATTAGCCTATTTATTCAACCTTTAGCTCTAGCAGTACGACTAACAGCGAACATCACAGCAGGTCCCCTATTACTACACCTAATCGGATGTGCAACTCTTGCATTAATAAATATTAGTCTATTCACAGCCCTCATCACATTTATCATCCTCACTCTATTAGTCATCCTCGAATTCGCCGTAGCCCTAATCCAAGCCTACGTATTCACCTTACTAGTAAGCTTATACTTGCAGGACAATACATAATGACCCACCAAACCCACTCATATCATATAGTAAACCCCAGTCCTTGACCACTTACAGGAGCTCTCTCAGCATTTCTTATAACATCAGGCCTAATCATATGATTCCACTTCAACTCAATAATTTTACTGACTTTAAGCTTTTTAACAAATACCCTAACAATATACCAATGATGACGAGATATCGTCTGAGAAAGTACCTTCCAAGGCCACCACACACCAACCGTTCAAAAGGGGCTTCGATATGGTATAATCTTATTTATCTTATCAGAAGTCCTATTCTTTACAGGCTTCTTCTGAGCCTTTTACCACTCAAGCCTCGCCCCTACTCCCGAATTAGGAGGCTCCTGACCACCAACGGGTATCCACCCCCTAAATCCACTAGAAGTCCCACTCCTCAATACCTCCGTACTATTAGCTTCCGGTGTATCTATCACTTGAGCCCATCATAGTCTCATAGAAGGTGACCGCAAACACATACTCCAAGCTCTTCTCATCACAATCATACTTGGCCTCTATTTCACCCTACTCCAAGCATCAGAATACTATGAAGCCCCATTTACAATCTCAGACGGAGTCTATGGCTCTACCTTCTTCGTAGCCACAGGCTTCCACGGACTACACGTCATTATCGGATCCACTTTCCTTATCGTCTGCTTCATACGCCAAATAATGTTCCACTTTACATCAAACCACCACTTTGGCTTCGAAGCCGCCGCTTGATACTGACATTTCGTAGACATCGTGTGATTATTCCTCTATGTATCAATCTATTGATGAGGTTCATAGTCCTTTTAGTATTAACGAGTACAACTGACTTCCAATCAGTTAGTTTCGGTACACCCCAAAAAAGAACAATAAACCTTCTATTAACGTTACTGACGAATACAACCCTAGCCTTACTACTCATACTTATCGCTTTTTGACTCCCCCAACTAAACGTCTATGCAGAAAAGACCAGCCCTTACGAATGTGGCTTTGACCCAATAGGATCTGCTCGCCTACCCTTTTCCATAAAATTTTTTCTAGTAGCAATTACTTTCCTCCTCTTTGACCTAGAAATTGCTCTCCTACTCCCCTTACCTTGAGTAATCCAAACAAATAATCTAACAACAATACTCCTTATGGCCCTATTCCTAATCTCCCTACTAGCAGCTAGCCTAGCCTATGAATGAACCCAAAAAGGCCTAGAATGAGATAAATATGATACTTAGTTTAAAATAAAACAAGTGGTTTCGACCCACTAGACTGTGATCTAAACTCACAAGTACCAAATGTCTCTAGTCCACATTAACATTTTAATTGCCTTTACAGTATCCCTCACAGGCTTATTAATATACCGATCCCACCTAATATCTGCATTACTATGCTTAGAAGGCACAGTACTATCATTATTCATCTTAGCAGCCCTTACAATCCTAAACACACACTTCACCCTGGCCAACATGATACCAATCATCCTCTTAGTATTTGCAGCCTGCGAAGCAGCTATTGGACTAGCCTTACTAGTCATGGTTTCCAACACGTATGGCACCGACTACGTACAAAACCTTAACCTCCTTCAATGCTAAAATTTATCGTTCCTACTATTATACTTATACCTTTAACTTGACTATCAAAAAGTAACTTTATCTGAATTAATACTACAACCCACAGTTTACTAATCAGCTTTACAAGCTTACTTTTACTTAACCAATTTAACGATAACAGCCTTAACTACTCTCTAACATTTTTTTCTGACTCCCTTTCCGCACCACTCTTAATATTAACAATATGACTTCTCCCCTTGATACTAATAGCAAGCCAATCTCACCTCCTAAAAGAACCACTTGCCCGAAAAAAACTCTACATTACAATACTAATTATACTACAAATCCTCTTAATTATAACCTTCACTGCCATAGAACTAATTATGTTTTATATTACATTCGAAGCCACATTAATTCCTACTCTCATTATTATTACCCGTTGAGGCAACCAAACAGAACGACTTAACGCAGGACTCTATTTCTTATTTTATACACTCATAGGATCTCTCCCCTTACTAGTAGCACTAACGTATTTACAAAATACAGTAGGCTCCCTAAATTTCCTATTAGTACAATACTGAGCTCAACCATTATCAACCTCCTAATCTAACACTTTCATATGATTAGCTTGCATAATAGCCTTTCTAGTAAAAATACCCCTTTACGGATTACGTCTTTGATTACCCAAAGCACATGTAGAAGCCCCCACTGCAGGCTCAATAGTCCTTGCAGCTGTACTACTAAAGCTTGGAGGCTATGGAATACTACGAATCACATCAATTCTTAACCCCCTAACAGAACACATAGCCTACCCTTTCCTTGTATTATCTCTATGAGGAATAATCATAACCAGTTCTATTTGCTTACGCCAAACAGATCTAAAATCACTAATCGCATACTCCTCAGTCAGCCACATAGCACTCGTCATCGCAGCTATCCTTATCCAAACCCCTTGAAGTTACATAGGAGCTACTGCCTTAATAATTGCCCATGGCCTTACATCCTCCATATTATTCTGTTTAGCAAATTCAAACTACGAACGTATTCATAGCCGAACCATAATCCTAGCACGAGGCCTACAAATTTTTTCCCCACTAATAGCTACCTGATGACTGTTAGCATGCCTAACAAATCTCGCCCTACCCCCTACCATTAACCTGATCGGAGAACTGCTCGTAATTATGTCAACTTTCTCATGATCAAACCTCACTATCATCCTCATAGGAACAAACATTGTAATCACAGCCCTCTACTCCCTATACATACTAATCATAACACAACGTGGCAAACACACACACCATATTAATAACCTTACCCCTACTTTTACACGAGAGCATACCTTAATAGCCCTACACATTATCCCCCTCCTACTCCTGTCCCTAAACCCTAAAATCATTTTAGGACCTCTTTATTGTAAGTATAGTTTAAAAAAACCGTTAGTTTGTGAAACTAAAAACAGAAGATAAAAGCTTCTTACTTACCGAAAAAGTATTGCAAGAACTGCTAATTCATGCGCTCCACACTTAACAATGTGGCTTTTTCAAGCTTTTAAAGGATAGTAGTTATCCATTGGTCTTAGGAACCAAAAACTTGGTGCAACTCCAAATAAAAGTAATAAACTTATTCACTTCCTCCACCTTACTCACACTACTCATACTGATCGCCCCTGTCATAGCATCTAGTACAAACCTCTACAAAAACAACAAGTACCAACATTATGTAAAAAATATAACCCTCTTTGCTTTCATCACCAGCCTGATCCCAATAATAATATTTATCCACACAAATCAAGAAGTACTCATCTCAAACTGACACTGAATTACTATCCATACCCTTAAACTAAAGCTCAGCTTTAAAATAGACTACTTTTCACTTATATTTATGCCCGTAGCGCTATTCATTACCTGGTCTATCATAGAATTTTCAATATGATATATGCACTCCGACCCTTACATCAACCAATTCTTCAAATATCTACTTATCTTCCTCATTACCATACTTATCCTCGTCACAGCTAACAACCTCTTCCAATTATTTATCGGATGGGAAGGAGTAGGAATCATATCTTTCCTATTAATTGGCTGATGATTCGGACGAACAGACGCTAATACAGCCGCTCTTCAAGCAATCCTATATAATCGTATCGGAGACATCGGATTCCTTCTGTCCATAGCCTGATTCCTACATAATACAAATGCATGAGACTTACAACAAATCTTCACACTCAACCAAAATCCCCCAATCCTCCCTCTTATAGGACTCACACTAGCCGCAGCTGGAAAATCAGCCCAATTTGGTCTACACCCCTGACTACCCTCAGCAATAGAAGGTCTCACTCCAGTTTCAGCCCTACTCCATTCAAGCACAATAGTCGTAGCGGGAATTTTCCTACTTATCCGCTTCTACCCTCTAACAGAAAATAACAAGTTTATTCAAACAATAATACTTTCTCTAGGTGCCCTCACCACCCTATTCACAGCTATCTGTGCCTTAACCCAAAATGATATCAAAAAAAATTATTGCTTTTTCCACCTCCAGTCAACTTGGCCTAATAATAGTGACATTAGGCCTCAACCAACCACACCTAGCATTCCTGCACATTTGTACACATGCTTTCTTCAAAGCCATGTTATTCCTATGTTCCGGCTCCATCATCCACAATCTAAATAATGAACAAGATATTCGAAAGATAGGAGGGCTATACAAAATCCTTCCCTTCACCACAACTGCCCTAATCATCGGCTGCTTCGCACTAACAGGAATACCATTTCTCACAGGATTCTACTCTAAAGACCTCATCATTGAAGCCGCCACTTCGTCTTATACCAACGCCTGAGCCCTACTACTAACACTAATCGCCACCTCCCTAACAGCTATTTACAGCACTCGCATTGTTTTCTTTACTCTACTAGGACAACCTCACTTCCCTCCTCTCATAAACATTAATGAAACTAACCCCATACTGATTAACCCCATTAAACGCCTATTAATCGGAAGCATCTTTGCCGGATTCATCCTCTCCAACAGCATACCCCCAATAACTACCCCTATAATAACTATACCTTTATACCTAAAACTAACAGCCCTTATAGTAACAACTCTAGGCTTTATTCTCGCATTCGAAATTAACACCTACTCAAAAAACCTAAAATATCCCTATCCATCAGACTCTACTAAATTCTCTACCCTGTTAGGTTACTTCCCCACAATCATACATCGCTTACCCCCTCACCTAGTCCTGACAATAAGCCAGAAATTCGCAACCTCCTTACTAGACCTAGCCTGAACAGAAACAATTCTACCAAAAACGGTAGCTCTCATTCAACTAAAGGCCTCCACACTAACTTCAAACCAAAAAGGGCTTATCAAACTCTACTTCCTATCTTTCCTCATCACTATAACCCTTAGTATACTATTTAATTACCCCAAGTAATCTCCATAATAACCACTACACCAATAAACAAAGACCATCCAGTAACAATAACCAACCAAGTGCCGTAACTATACAACGCAGCAATCCCTATAGCTTCCTCACTAAAAAATCCAGAATCCCCTGTATCATAAATGACTCAATCCCCTAACCCATTAAACTCAAATACAACATTCACTTTTCCACCCTCTAAAACATACAACACCACTAAAAACTCTACCACCAAACCCAGAAGAAATCCCTAGTACAACTTTATTAGAAACCCAAACCTCAGGATACTGCTCAGTAGCCATAGCCGTTGTATAACCAAACACAACTAACATTCCTCCTAAATAAATTAAAAACACTATTAGACCTAAAAACGAACCCCCAAAACTAAAAACAATTCCACATCCCATAGCACCACCCACAATCAACCCTAAACCACCATAAATTGGTGAAGGTTTTGAAGAAACCCCCACAAGACTAATTACAAAAATAGTGCTCATAATAAAAACAATATATATTGCCATTATTCTCACATGGACTCCAACCACGACCAATGACATGAAAAATCATTGTTGTAATTCAACTACAAGAACCTTAATGACCAACATCCGAAAAACACACCCACTAATAAAAATTCTCAATGACGCATTCATTGACCTACCCACTCCATCTAACATCTCCTCATGATGAAACTTTGGCTCCCTACTAGGCCTCTGCCTAATCATACAAATCCTAACAGGTTTATTCCTAGCAATACACTACACGCCAGACACCTCAACTGCCTTTTCATCAGTCGCACACATCTGTGGAGACGTTAACTACGGTTGACTCATTCGCTATTTACATGCAAATGGAGCCTCTATATTCTTCATCTGCCTTTACGCCCACATCGGACGTGGCCTATACTATGGCTCTCATATATTCCAAGAAACATGAAACATTGGCATACTCCTACTATTAATAGTTATAGCCACTGCATTCGTAGGCTATGTCCTACCCTGAGGACAAATATCATTCTGAGGCGCAACCGTCATCACTAATCTCTTGTCAGCAATCCCTTACATCGGCACTACCTTAGTAGAATGAATCTGAGGCGGGTTTTCCGTAGATAAAGCAACACTAACACGTTTCTTCGCTTTCCACTTTATCCTCCCATTCATCATCACAGCATTAGTAGCTGTTCACCTGCTATTCCTACACGAAACAGGATCCAACAACCCCACAGGAATCCCATCCAACATAGATATAATCCCATTCCACCCCTACTACACAATCAAAGACATTCTAGGCGCTTTACTATTAATCCTAACCCTGCTAGCACTAACCCTATTCACTCCTGACCTGCTAGGAGACCCCGATAACTATACTCCAGCAAATCCACTAAGCACTCCTGCACACATCAAACCAGAATGATACTTCCTATTTGCATATGCAATCTTACAATCAATCCCCAATAAACTTGGAGGAGTACTAGCACTACTACTTTCCATCCTCATCCTAATCTTTATTCCAATACTTCAAACATCCGAACAACGAAGCATAATATTCCGACCCTTTAGCCAACTCTTATTTTGAACTCTAATCGCAGACCTCCTAACCTTAACATGAATCGGAGGCCAACCTGTAGAACACCCATACATCATCGTAGGCCAATTAGCATCTATCCTATACTTTCTCCTAATCTTAGTGCTAATACCAACAATCAGCCTTATTGAAAATAAACTCTTAAAATGAAGAGTCTTTGTAGTATAACAAAATACCCCGGTCTTGCAAACCGGAAAAGAAGAACCCCATTCCTCCCTAAGACTCAAGGAAGAGACATTAAACCTCACCACCAACACCCAAAGCTGGAATTCTACATAAACTATTCCTTGAAAAAGGCTTATTGTAGAGTTACCATAACATTATAGTACTATGTCAGTATTAAAAGTAATTTGTTTTAAAAACATTTTATTGTACGCATCACATACATATATACACATGCATATTAATATTTAGTCTCTCCTTGTAAATATTCATATGTACATGCTATGTATTATTGTGCATTCATTTATTTTCCATACGGTAAGTTAAAGCTCGTATTAAATTTCATTAATTTTACATATTACATAATATGCATACTCGTACATATTATATGTCCCCTAATAATTTTATTTCCATTATATCCTATGGCCGCTCCATTAGATCACGAGCTTAATCACCATGCCGCGTGAAACCAGCAACCCGCTCGGCAGGGATCCCTCTTCTCGCACCGGGCCCATACCTCGTGGGGGTAGCTAACGGTGATCTTTATAAGACATCTGGTTCTTACTTCAGGACCATCTTAACTTAAAATCGCCCACTCGTTCCTCTTAAATAAGACATCTTGATGGACTAATGACTAATCAGCCCATGCTCACACATAACTGAGATTTCATACATTTGGTATCTTTTATTTTTTGGGGGGGGGCCTGCACCGACTCAGCTATGGCCTTAGAAAGGCCCTGTCACAGTCAGATAAATTGTAGCTGGACCTGTGTGTATTTTTGATTGGACTAGCACAACCAACAGGTGTTATTTAATTAATGGTTACAGGACATAGTACTCTATTGGGCCACATGTTCTGGCTAAGATGTCTGCAGTGGCGCAGTGGGACATCCTAGCACAGTTCACTTCCCTGCCATCCTTCTCACCAGGTGATGGGATCTGGCAACCCGCCCACTGCTCATGTCTCATGCAGTTACTGAAAGAATGGAAAGCACTAGGCTGGTTCCCCAAACCACCTGAGGTTGAATGGCATGAATTTCCTGATATGATGTGGAAAACCATATTCACTGGGGAAAACATAAGTATGAACTCATTTAAAAAAACAAGTTGCTGTACGATATTTCCGCGGTGAGACTTGAGCAAAGCTGACCCCGCGTCTTTAAAGGCTTTTGTCTCCTCACGCCCCACCCCCAGCACCACTCCCCGCCCTCACTCCCTGAATAAGAACAAACATGGAAACAATTCACTGTCAGCTGGGTTTGGCAGCCACCCATGGTGTGGTCCAAGAAAGAAGGCATCTTGTGGGTCTGCACAGGAGGAAGAGAGGAAACTGTATTAGGAACAGTATGATCTGTGCTGTTATAGATGAGAGGCCTAGACTTTGGGTGCTGACCTAGAGGGAAGAGCAGAGAAAGATCTGTGGGAAAACGAGGGGTCAGCTGATTTTGTTCCATGAAAGGAGAGAAAGAAAGCAATGCTGAATTCAGATGGGCCTGTGAGGGCTGCAACCATGCACCCCCTGCTACCCTCTCTTTTGGTTTATGCATGATTTTAATCAGCCTCTGGCTCTGGGGTGGGACTAACACTATGTTTTCAAGGGTCACCACTGGTTTGAAAAGAACAAAGTCTCACACCTGGCTTCGGTCTTTCTGCCCATGTCTAAGTCCCAGTTCTGGTAAGGTTCCTAAAATCATAGTAATTTAGATGGGCAGCTTCAAGATCACAGTTACCTGAGAAGGTCTTTACCGCCAGCTAGTCAGATTCCTCCCATGCCATGAACAACAGGGATTACCATTTACTGAGCACTAACTGTACGCCAGGCACTTAACATCCATTACCTAATTTAATTCTTAGAACAAGCCTGTGAAGGTGATGCTATTATTATCGTGCCCATTTTATAGATGAGGAAATTGAAGCTAAGATCACCTATCTAGTGGGGGTGAGGCTCAAGTGATGGCAGTCTGACTGCACAGTCCATCCTTTTGACCTCTAGGCTGAAGTCAGCACATTCCCTGCCTTCTGACCAACTCCCAGCACCTGTGTTCTCACACGCCTTACTGATTTCTAGTCTCAATTTCTGCTTCGTTATGATCCTGCTGCTTGAGTCTTGGTGACATTCATCTGTTCATTTATTCAACAAGGATTTGTTGAGCCCTTACCATGCACTGGATGCTACGGATACAGGGATGAGAAACACAGGCATGGTACTCGCAGTCATGGAGCTCACGATCGGGATCCTTTTACCAGGACAGCTACTAGCTGATTTTTGACCCTCACTTCTCAGACTCCATCTGACACTCAGGGCAGCGTTTCAGAGACTGACGCACAAAACCCTGTGGTTGTGTTTCCAGGTACCACTTCCAGGAGGCACACATCTATCAGCAGCTTTGTCTCAGGGCTGATGCTTACTGGGGCCTCTGAATAGTTCCTGCTCCTGGCTTCCTTATGGTGATGCTTTGCCTGATAGCTGGGATACCTTACTACTGTCTGTATACCAAGAAAATGAGTTCAATAACCAAGGCCTCTGAGGGCCGAACTCTTAGATCAAAACAGATATATGCACAGTCACCTTACAGAGATGGACAGTTGAATTGGTTCATCTATATCTTCCTTTCTCTTGCTTCTATGGTCACAGGACTATTCTGAATGTACTAGGATATGGTCTGTACAGGTAGGTAAGATGACGAGAAACAACTGCCTTTGAAAGAAGAGTTTATCACTGACAGCTCCCCAAGGGACAGGAGGTATGTCCTGCCACACAAGGGGGCCACATGGAGAAGCACTAGGGTCAGTCAGGAGACAGGAGGAGTGAGGGGAAAGCACGGGCAAAAGTCTTTGTTGTGGTTTTTGTGGGAAGGACTGTGTGAAGCAAGGCAAGCAGTTAAGCACGTTTAAGGTTGAATAGTCTGGGACTTCCCTGGTGGTGCAGTCATTAAGAATCTGCCTAACAATGCAGGGGACACGAGTTTGATCCCTGGTCCGGGAAGATCCCACATGCCGTGGAGCAACAAAGCAAGTGCACCACAACTACTGAGCCTGCACTTGAGAGCCCATGAGCCACAACTACAGAGCCCACATGCTGCAACTACTGAAGCCCACATGCCTAGAGCTCATGCTCCGCAACAAGAGAAGCCACGACAATGAGAAGCCTGTGCACCGCAATGAAGAGCAGCCCCCACTTGCTGTGCGTAGCAACAAAGATCGAACGCAGCCAAAAATAAATAATAAATTAAAAAAAAAAAGATTGAATACTCTGAGTAGCTTAGGAGGCTCTGGGCGATAGGGATGGTCTCTAATTATCTGAAACCTGGCTCTGGGGTGATACAGGGCAGGGGAAATATTGGCTTGGTGTGTGTGAGTTCAGGAAGGGAGGTGGCTGGGGGTAGAGGCTCTGGATGGGTTGGTCTGCATGTCAAAGGCAGGCTCACAGGCAAGTTGGTTGCTATCTCTAGGAATTAGCTAACCCTGGGAGGAGCAGTTCCTACTCAGTGTGCAGGGCCCCAAGATGTCAAAGCATCATAAAATACAGAAAAAAGAGAAACTATTAAAACAATGACCCCAGATGGCCAATCATAAGCATTATCCCCCAGTTCCAGTGGTTGGTTCAAGGGGTGGGCATGTGACCTAAGCCAGATCCATCAGTCTTTTCCTTTACTCTCTTGTCATGTAAGGATGTGCTTCTGTAGCTCCTGGGAGCCAGGAAAGGTCAACTCTGAGCGAACGAACCTGACATATGTAGAGAGAAACTGGATGGCACCTAAGTCTTATATGGTGGAGTCAGACAGACCTAAACTAAAATCTCAGCTCTTAAACTTCCCACTCATGTGACTATGAGCTAGGTACGAAAGCTCATATGAAAGTAGAAATCTCAGAGCTGTGATAAGAATAAATACAATGGACTCCCACTTGCAAGAACGCTGGAATCACAACAAACTGCTGAACAATCATCGACTGGAAGATACTGGAACTCACCAAAAAAGATACCCCACATCCAAAGACAAAGGAGAAGCCACAATGAGACAGTAGGAGGGGCGCAATCACAATCAAATCAAATCCCATAACTGCTGGGTGGGTGACTCACAAACTGGAGAACACTTATACCACAGAAGTCCACCCACTGGAGTGAAGGTTCTGAGCCCCACATCAGGCTTCCCAACCTGGGTCTGGCAATGGGAGGAGGAATTCCTAGAGGATCAGACTTTGAAGACTAGAGGTATTTGATTGCAGGACTTCAACAGAACTGGGGGAAGCAGCGACTCCACTCTTGGAGAGCACACACAAAGTAGTGTGTGCACTGGGACCCAGGGGAAGGAGCAGTGACCCCATAGGAGACTAAACAAGACCTATCTGCTAGTGTTGGAGGGTCTCCTGCAGAGGTGGGGGGTGGCTGTGGCTCACCACGGGGACAAGGACACTGGCAGCAAAAGTTCTGGGAAGTACTCCTTGGCATGAGCCCTCCCAGAGTCTGCCATAAGCCCCATCAAAGAGCCTGTAGGCTCCAGTGCTGGGTCACCTCAGGCCAAACAACCAACAGGAAAGGAACCCAGCCCCACCCATCAGCAGACAAGTGGATTAAAGTTTTACTGAGCTCTGCCCACCACAGCAACAGCCAGCTCTGCCCACCACCAGTCCCTCCCATCAGAAAACTTGCACAAGCCTCTTAGATAGCCTTATCCACCAGAGGGCAGACAGCAGAAGCAAGAAGAACTACAATCCTGCAGCCTGTGGAACAAAAACCACATTCACAGAAAGATAGACAAGATGAAAAGGCAGAGGGCTATGCACCAGATGAAGGAACAAGATAAAACCCCAGAAAAACAACTAAATGAAGTGGAGATAGGCAACCTTCCAGAAAAAGAATTCAGAATAATGCTAGTGAAGATGATCCAGGACCTTGGAAAAAGAATGGAGGCAAAGATCGAGAAGATCTTTAACAAATGTTAAAGATCTTCAAGAAATGTTTAACAAACACCTAGAAGAATTAAAGAAGAAACAAACAGATGAATAATACAATAACTGAAATGAAAAGTACACTAGAAGGAATCAATAGTAGAATAACTGAGGCAGAAGAACAGATAAATGACCTGGAAGACAGAATAGTGGAATTCACTGCCACAGAACAGAATAAAGAAAAAAGAATGAAAAGAAATGAAGACAGCCGAAGAGACCTCTGGGACAACATTAAATGCAACAACATTTGCATTATAGGGGTCCCAGAAGGAGAAGAGACAGAGAAAGGACCCGAGAAAATATGTGAAGAGATTATAGTCTTCCCTAATATGGGAAGACTTCCCTAATATGGGAAAGGAAATAGCCATGCAAGTCCAGGAAGTGCAGAGAGTCCCGTACAGGATAAACCCAAGGAGAAACACGCCGAGACACATAGTAATCAAATTGGCAAAATTAAAGACAAAGAAAAATTTTTGAAAGCAGCAAGGGAAAAGCGACAAATAACATACAAGGGAACTCCCATAAGGTTAACAGCTGATTTCTCAGCAGAAACTCTACAAGCCAGAAGGGAGTGGCATGACATATGTAAAGTTGAAAGGGAAGAACCTACAACCAAGATTACTCTACCAGGCAAGGATATCATTCAGATTTGATGGAGAAATCAAAAGCTTTACAGACAAGCAAAAGCTAAGAGAATTCACCACCACCAAACCAGCTCTACAACAAATGCTAGAGGAACTTCTCTAAGTTGGAAACACAAGAGATGAAAAGGACCTACAAAAACAAACCCATAACAATTAAGAAAATGGTAACAGGAACGTACGTATTGATAATTACCTTAAACGTGAACGGATTAAACGCTCCAACCAAAAGACACAGGCTTGCTGAATGGATACAGAAACAAGACCCATATATATGCTGTCCACAAGAGACTCACTTCAGACCTAGGGACACAGTCAGTCTGAAAGTGAGGGGAAGGAAAAAGATATTCCATGCAAATGGAAATCAAAAGAAAGGTGGAGTAGCAATACTCATATCAGATAAAATAGACTTTAAACTAAAGAACGTTACAACAGACAAGGAAGGACACTACACATAATGATCAAGGGAACAATCCAAAGATGTAACAATTATAAATACATATGCACCCAACATAGGAGCACCTCAATACATAAGGCAACTGCTAACAGCTATAAAAGGGGAAATCAACAGTAACACAATAAAAGTGGGGGACTTTAACACTTCACTTACACCAATGGACAGATCATCCAAACAGAAAATTAATAAGGAAACACAAGCTTTAAATGACACAATAGACCAGACAGATTTAATGGATATTTATAGGACCTTCCATCCAAAAACAGCAGATTATACTTTTTCCTCAAGTGCGCACAGAATATTCTCCAGGATAGGTCACATCTTGGGTCACAAATCAAACCTCAGTAAATTTAAGAAAACTGAAATCATATCAAGCATCTTTTCTGACCACAACTCTATGAGATTAGAAACCAATTACAGGGAAAAAAACATAAAATACACAAGTACGTGGAGGCTAAACAATATGTTACTAAATGCCAAGAGATCACTGAAGAAATCAGAGGAAATCAAAAGATACCTAGAGACAAATGACAATGAAAACATGAGGATCCAAAACCTATGGAATGCAGCAAAAGCAGTTCTAAGAGGGAAGTTTATAGCTAAACAAGCCTACCTCAAGAAACAAGAAAAATCTCCAATAAACAATCTAACCTTGCACCTAAAGGAATTAGAGAAAGAAGAACAAACAAAACCCAAAGTTAGCAGAAGGAAAGAAATCATAAAGATCAGAGCAGAAATAAATGAAATAGAAACAAAGAAAACAATAGCAAAGATGAATAAAACTAAAAGCTGGTTCTTTGAGAAGATAAACAAAATTGATAAACCATTAGCCAGACTCATCAAGAAAAAGAGGGAGAAGACTCAAATCAATCATATTAGAAATGAAAAAGGAGAAGTTATAACAGACACCGCAGAAATACAAAGCATCCTAAGAGACTACAAACAACTCTATGCCAATAAAATGGACAACCTGGAAGAAATGGACAAATTCTTAGAAAGGTATAATCTTCCAAGACTGAACCAGGAAGAAATAGGAAATATGAACAGACAAATCACAAGTAATGAAACTGAAACTGTGATTAAAAATCTTCCAACAAACAAAAGTCTAGGACCAGATGGCTTCACAGGTGAATTCTACCAAACATTTAGAGAAGAGCTAACACCCATCCTTCTCAAACTCTTCCAAAAAACTGCAGAGGAAGGAACACTCTCAAACTCATTCTCTGAGGCCACCATCACCCTGATACCAAAACCAGACAAAGATGCTACAAAAAAAGAAAATTACAGACCAATATCACTGGTGAATACAGATGCAAAAATCCTCAACAAAGTACTAGCAAACAGAATCCAACAACACATTAAAAGGATCATACACCATGATCAAGTGGGATTTATCCCAGGGATGCAAGGATTCTTCAATATACGCAAATCAATCAATGTGATACACCTTATTAACAAATTGAAGAAGAAAAAGCATATGATCCTCTCAATAGATGCAGAAAAAGCTTTTGACAAAATTCAACACCCATTTTGATAAAAACTCTCCAGAAAGTGGCATAGAGGGAACCTACCTCGACATAATAAAGCCATATATGACAAACCCATAGCAAACATCATTCTCAATGGGGAAAAACTGAAAGCATTTCCTCTAAGATCAGGGACAAGACAAGGAGGTCCACTCTCACCACTATTATTCAACACAGTTTTGAAAGTCCTAACCACGGCAATCAGAGAAGAAATAAAAGGAATACAAACTGGAAAAGAAGTAAAACTGTCACTGTTTGCAGATGACATAATACTATACATAGAGAATCCTAAAGATGCCACCAGAAAACTACTAGAGCTAATCAATGAATTTGGTAAAGTTGCAGGATACAAAATTAATGTACAGAAATCTCTTGCATTCCTATACACTAATGATGAAAAATCTGAAAGAGAAATTAAGGAAACACTCCCATTTACCACTGCAACAAAAAGAATAAAATACCTAGGAATAAACCTACCAAGGGAGACAAAAGACCTGTATGCAGAAAACTATAAGACACTGATGAAAGAAATTAAAGATGATACAAGCATCATCTTGGGGAGAGATATACCATGCTCTTGGATTGGAAGAATCAATACTGTGAAAATGACTATACTACCCAAAGCAATCTACAGATTCAATGCAATCCCTATCAAATTACCAATGGCATTTTTTACAGAACTAGAACAAAAAATCTTAAAATTTGTATGGAGACACAAAAGACCCCAAATAGCCAAAGTGGTCTTGAGGGAAAAAAACGGAGCTGGAGTAATCAGACTCCCTGACTTCAGACTATACTACAAAGCTACAGTAATTAAGACAACATGGTACTGGCACAAAAACAGAAATATAGATCAGTGGAACAGGATAGAAAGCCCAGAGATAAAACCACGCACCTATGGTCAACTAATCTATGACAAAGGAGGCAAGGATATACAATGGGGAAAAGACAGCCTCTTCAATAAGTGGTGCTGGGAAAACCGGACAGCGACATGTAAAAGAATGAAATTAGAACACCCCCCAACACCATACACAAAAATAATCTCAAAATGGATTAGAGACCTAAATATAAGACCGGACACTATAAAACTCTTAGAGGAAAACATAGAAAGAACACTCTTTGACATAAATCAAAGCAAGATATTCTTTGATCCACCTCCTAGAGTAATGGAAATAAAAACAAAAATAAACAAATGGGACCTCATGAAACTTAAAAGCTTCTGCAAAGCAAAGGAAACTACAAACAAGACGAAAAGACAGCCCTCAGAATGGGAAAAAATATTTGCAAATGAATCATTGGACAAAGGATTAATCTCCAAAATATATAAACAGCTCATGCAGCTCAATATTAAAAAAACAAATAACCCAATCTAAAAATGGGCAGAAGACCTAAATAGACATTTCTCCTAATAGGACATACAGATAGCCAAGAACCACATGAAAAGCTGCTCAACATCACTAATTATTAGAGAAATGCAAATCAAAACTACAGTGAGGTATCACCTCACACCAGTCAGAATGGGCATCATCAGAAAATGTACAAACAACAAATGCTGGAGAGGGTGTGGAGAAAAGGGAACCCTCTTGCACTGTTGATGGGAATATAAATTGACACAGCCACTATGGAGAACAGTATGGAGGTTCCTTAAAAAACTAAAAATAGAATTACCATATAATCCAGCAATCCCACTACTGGGCATATACCCAGAGAAAACCATAATTCAAAAAGACACATGCACCCCAATGTGCACTGCCGCACTATTTACAATAGCCAGGTCATGGAAGCAACCTAGACGTCCATCGACAGACGAATGGATAAAGAAGATGTGGTACATATATACAATGGACTATTACTCAGCCATAAAAAGGAATGAAATTGGGTCATTTGTAGAGATGTGAATGAATCTAGAGACTGTCATACAGAGTGAAGTAAGTCAGAAGGAGAAAAACAAATATCGCATATTAACGCATATATGTGGAACCTAGAAAAATGGTACGGATGAACCAGTCTGCAGGGCAGAAATTGAGACACAGATGTAGAGAACGTATGGACACCAAGGGGGGAAAGCAGAAGCGTGTGGTGGTGGTGTGATGGGAGATTGGGATTGATATGTATACACTGATGTGTATAAAATGGATGAATAATAAGAACCTGATGTATAAAAAAATAAAATTTAAAAATTCAAAGAATATACACAATGTACTATAGTTATTTTCACATAAGTACTCCACTCGTGGCAAAATTATTCTCAGCTGTGATTTAAGAGGTTTAAGTATCAGCACACAGGATTTTCTGTGAAGTTAGAGCCCCTCTGGGTGGAATTTTTAGCCCCTTTAATCTTCCCCCATTGTTTTTTTTCGTGGTACCCTTTCAGCAGGGGGGAGGTGCCACATATAAAGCAGCGGACCCTGTGATAGGCACATAGTAGGTGCTTTAGAAATGTTGGCTGACCAGGACTTTCCTATCTTTGGGGAGAGGACTATCCTTGTGGAGGGGATGGAGGCTTTGGGTTACCACAGCTCCAAGACCACCCATGCTTCCATTGCCCATGTACATCCATTAATACATTGACTTTCCGATTTTTATTTTAAAAAATATCACTTCTCCTTGACACTCTCTCCTCCTGACCACACAACCTGAAGTCTTCCTCCCAGGCAGTCCTAGCTTCATACTCCTGGAAGACAGGGGCCATGTATATTAATACTACTCAACTCTGCCTTCCTAACACGAAAGCAGCTGTAGGCAATATATCAATTCATGGGTGTGGCTGTGTCCCAATAAAGCTTTATTTATAAAGACCAGTGGCAGGCTAGAGTGGGTTCCTTGGCCACAGTTTGCCAACTTCTGCTCGAGGTGGTGTTAGGCATGAAGTGGGCAGAACCTGAGCCCCAGCTCACTGACATGAGCTGTGAAAGCCACCAAGAGGTGATGCTCCTGGATAAACAGAAGTTCGTAGCCAAGATGGCAATGGTGCGAAATCCTTCCTCCCATCCTACCCTTGAGTGTCATCGAGTTGGGAAGAGGATTAAACTGAAAAGATTGGCATCACACAGTAAGAGGAGGGACTTACCCAGAGCACGGAAGCTTCATTCTAAGAGATGCATCTGTCTGGGCATTATGAACTTGATAAATTCATATAAGATTCCGCAAATCAGACTGGTCTCTCCTCTGCATTTTCCCAGACTGCATTTCCAAAGGGACACAACCAAAAAGGTGGCCTCGAGAACAGTAGCATATTTAAGAATGCATGTCTATTCTACTGATATTTCTTCAGGCAATTACATGTAGTTATGCCTGTGTAACCAGGAGGCTGCTTTTATTTATTTTTTTGAAAAAGAGTGAATGAAACTCAGGACTTCTCAGAAGTCTAAGATATGGAAGAAACTAACATGATTAGAGGGCTTAGCTCTTGTTGGGAAACAGGAAGCCTCTGTCCCATCCATGCTAGACGGTGGGGGGAGGCATGGCGATCCATCCTCAGACAGAACAACCGATCCTTTGCTGGATGCACAAGATCACGAGACCAACTTCCTTCTTCATGACTGAAAGATGTTCAGCTTCCCAGATTATAGCATAATCCCTCCAGGGCAGGGACGGTATGACACCCGTTGCCCTGTGTCCCTATAGGTTAAAGTGATAATCTTTGCTAACGTTTAAGGAGCAATTATTTTGTGCCAGGCACTACCAAAGTGCTTTAAGGCCCTTCTCATTTAACAACCTCACAACTCATGCCTTGGGACCCTTTATCATTATTATTCCATATCGACAGATAATAGAACTGGGGATAAAGAGATTGAGTAATTTGGCCCAAATCATGCAGCTACAAGTGTGGAGTCCAGATTTGGACCCAGGGATCCCAGCTCCAGAGACACTGCTCTTAACTTCTATCTATACTGCTTCTAATAATGCAACCAATACAGGTGATCAGTAAACTTTTGGGGTGGATGACAGTAGTGACTTGGAGAGATGGGGAACAGAGGAGGAGGTCTGGGTTGAAGCTAAGCCAAACTGTGCATGACTGCCAGTGAGCTCACTCGGTGCTTTCTCCTGGGTGGGCAACACAGGACTGTCTTGAGGGCTCTGCACTGGAGCCCGGCTCTAAGAGGGTGGCTGCTACTGGAGGAGCTGCAAGGCACGTCTGCAGCTCGTAAAGGCCTTTGTTCAACCGCCTGAGCTGGGAGGCACGGGAGATGTGCCTACAGCTGGGATCAGTGCTCTCTCTGACCCTCCCAGAGCCTTCCCTAAGGGGCCAGGCCTTCCTAATTTCTCAGTGATTGAGGTGAAGATGAGGGGCAGCTGAGCAGGAGGAGAGGGAAGCGGCACTATCAAGCTGGGGCTTGACATAATAGCTTTGTTCATTAGACCACTTGGTTTTTCCTTCCTCAATACCCAGATTATTTTGATTTTTCTTTCCATTTTCTTTCTTTTTTTTCTTAAAATGTTTTTGATTCGGAAGCTATTTTAATCTCTGTTTTTCTTCTCTAACACTGGCGTTTGGGAGTAGGAAATGTAGTCCAATTACAGTTTTGATTGCATCCCATGGTATACAGGGAAGACTGCACTTCTACTGTCTTTTGATATATTGTGTACTTGGTTTACTTCTTTCACAAAACAGCTATTTAATAGTTTTTGAGCAATTGGATAGCTTTTAATTAGCTCAGCATTCTACACCTCCAAAGTCCTTATATCATGTTATGAGAATGTCGTGGGCAATGAAGTCTGATTGCTTTTTTTATGAGAATATTTTTCAAACAGACCCTATATATCTTTGTAAAAGACCTCTGTACTCTTGAAATATATTTTATCCTTCACTTTTAAAATTTTTCTTAAAAATTCTATTAAATCTCTCCCAATGAAGTGTGGAGCAAAGCTGTTTCATTTATTCTGCTGATCAAACATTTAATTTACTTATCATTGCTTTCTTTGTCTAACATACTCTGATAACAGGGTGCAAAGATTCTGTACATGCAATTATTTCCAAGAGTCAGAGAACCTGTACTCAGATCCTGGTTTATCTTTAAGCTGCTGTATCACTTTGGCCCAAATCACTTGACATCTCTGGACCTAGGTTTCCCTTTTTTATAACATGTAGAGTTGAATTAAAACTTTCAAAGCTGTCTTTTGACGATATCATTCTAGGACAGCTTTCAGTGAGGCTTTACCACCAGGACCATCTTTCCCCTTCCTTTCTGCTCCAAGGTAACCCTTTTAACCAGATTTCACCTGATGAAGGGAAGGAAAGATCAAATAGACCCTGAGAATCACTACACTGTCCTTGAAAGGAAAAGGAATTCCTTGTTCTGCCTACACACACACAAACAACATATAGGATGCCTGAATGTGAACTTTTTAATAATCAATTGTAATGTACTGATGAGAAAATTTTTATTCTGAGCAACCAGCAAGTATTTGGTAAAGGGATTTTTCCTTTTACCTAAGGGCAAATATCAAGAGGCCACAAGCCTAGGGGGACCCTGGCCACCTTATATCTCCCTAGCCTTGGAACGGATACAATGGAACAATCGCAGAGAAATGCCAGCCTCAGAGGGAATAAACTTAGAATCTTCAACTTCCACAGCCTGGTTGTCACCACAGTATATCGGTCAGATTTCACTCAAGTCACTGCCGGGAAAGACCCAGACACCTGGCTAGGATCAAGGTTCTGCAGGCATCTGAAAATCAACTATTCCTTCATGGACTGAGGATGTCGGAACCAAATAATATGGACTGGCTTCAGCATACAACACACATCTACTATGAAAACATCCAAGAACAACTGTTCAATGTACATACAGTGTGCAAGAAAAACGAGCATTCCCTGGATTGGACTCAATCACGGTGGGCCAGCCGCGCCGGGAACTCCAACTGGAATCCTTGACTTCAGGCCCTCTGAGATCTCCAGCATGTCAGACCATGCTCTGGTTCACCCAGAGCTGATAAAAATTACAGTTGGAATTTCAACCACCAAGCTGGGAATAACATTTCAACACCCTCTCTTCAGTTCAGGTGTCCCCTCCAAGAAGCTCTTTATGTGCAGCAAAAAGTGACCCGTCTGCTGATCGAGGCAGGGACTGAGAGAAACGGGGTGCTTCCCCTGAGCCCATCAACAGGTGAATTTAAAATGTGGGGAAAGACACAGAACTGAAGAGGAAGTGGCGGCAAAGGAGCCCTGGGAAAGAAAGAGGTTCCCTGGACTGGAACGTTCCCTTGGAAAATGTAGGCGACAAAAAACAACAACAAAAAAGACCAAAACTGCTGAGCTTTTACCCACGTCATTCCCCTTTCCTGGACTGAAATTTTCTCTTTTCCAAATATGAAAATCCTATTTGGAACCCCAGTTTACGCTCCTTCTCTATAAGCCTTTCCCAAACCCATCCACCCCACAAAAACTGCTCTATTCTCTAAACTCAGCCGGTGTCTCGTTTAACTCTAACAATAATGCTCACACTGTCTTCTGGCACCTCACATCCTTGTTTTGTGACATCATGTAATTATTCCACTATTATTCAGCTTTTCACATACTCATACCTCAATTTCTAAACTTGATTTTAACCTTCCTTCCTGAAAGTGAACTCCATGATCATTTTAGCTTTTTCCTCTAAGGCAGCTGTTTCATACATGCTAATTGATAAAGGAAGGAAAGAGGAGGGGAAGGTAACACAGTACAAAAGTGTTCCCTGGTAGCACAAGGGTGAACCTGTCCTGACAGAAAGGGCAACAAAATTCCATGCAAACTAAGTACCAACAGCACCCAGCAGACACCTAAACATGTCTGTTGAATGGAAGGAAGGGAGGAAGGGAGGGAGGGAGGGAGGAAAAATTAGAGGAAATGATAAAGGGAAGTGAGGAGGGGAAAGAAAAAGAGGGAAGGATGGAGGGAGAAAGGGAGGGAAGGAGGAGAGAAGAATAGAAGAATGGAAGAAAGGATGGAAAGAAAGACGGATGGAAAGATGGACAAAGGGGTAGAAGGAAGAAGGAGGGAGAGTGGAAAAAAGGGGAAAGAAAACACAGGATACAGGCCCCAGATGGCTGAGGTGCATATCAAAGGAATGATTTCAGTGAGCCCAGACTCTTGCATCTTCCCATACACTGAAAAGCGCTAAATTCCTTAACTTGAGATACCTGGTTTTCTTTAGTTAACAATAACCTTTTGATGTTCTGACTACCTGCCCTTTGTTATAAAACTTCTATATAACCCGGCTCCCCTCCTCGTCTCCCCGGAGCAGTTTCTCAGAGTTCACTGAAACGCTGTCTGCTCCGCTGCAGTCCTCATTTTGCCCCAAATAAAACTTAACTCCCAACTCTCATGTTGTGCTTTTTTTTTTAAGTCAAGAGTTAGGGCGACCACGAATAAGGGACCCAGAGTGGACTTCTCTCCTTCGCCTGAACTCTAAGAGGAAACGGAGCCTTGGTACCAGTAGCGACCCCTTGTGCCCATCTGCCTCCTTGGAGAGTCCAGACGAATTTGGGTAAGTCTCTCCTGGTTCTTGGATCTCCTATGTTGGTTGATGAATCTGAGTTTTATTTGGTGGTGTATAGCAGGTACCTGCCCCCACCCAGCTGAAAGATACTGGGGTGGTGGTGGGGGGGGGCCTGGTTGAGATACCGGGGTTTGCTCAGTTGTAGGAGACTGAGTGGTCTTGGCTGAGTGGTTAGGTAAGAGGCTGATCTGATGCTTTTCCTCAATTTTGCTGCCTTAATAGAATTTGTCAGGGTAAAAGTAAAGATATTACATGAGAGCGTTGCTCTGAAAAAAAGGGACACGACTCCTCCCGGCTGGTTACGGCTTTGAGAAACTTATGGGAGTGGTGGATGCAGAGTCCTCGTACCATGCAGTGGTCCCATAGGAGAAACCTATTACAGGGAAGGGTGAACCATCCTGGGTGCTTACGTATACACCCTGGACCTTGGTAGAACTTAGAGCCTTGGCTAAGGAATTTTCCGATCTGAGTCGTGATCCATTGGGATTTGCTAAGAAATCTGAGTTAACCATCCAGACCTATGAGCCTCTATATCAATCAGTATTTACTTAATTGGAAGTTAAAGGAAATCACATCCTAAAAATGACGAGGCTCTTATATTGCATACGCAGTTAAGTTAAATTAAGGTTAAAAAGCTGGCTTGATAAAAATATCTTTTCAGAATTCTAACTTTAAACAAAGGCCTTCTGGGGGAAACCTGCATTTCTCTTCCTGTGTCTTTTAGATGTAAATGTTCTACCTGATCTTCCTAGGACTTTCCGTGTATGTCTGTGTTTTGAAAACTTGACCTCTGCCATACTATTTTTTTTTTTTTTTTTTTTGCGGTACGCGGGCCTCTCACTGTTGTGGCCTCTCCCGTTGCGGAGCACAGGCTCCGGAGGCGCAGGCTCAGCGGCCATGGCTCACGGGCCCAGCCGCTCCACGGCATGTGGGATCTTCCCGGACCGGGACACGCCACCAGGGAAGCCCTGCCATACTATTTTTGAGAGTAAACTTTCTGGATTTTACTTAGGTTACACCCTCCCTATCTCTCTTATGGGGAAGCCTCTTGCGTCTTAATGGTTCGAATCACTATAAATACATATACTTTATTAATGGCCAAATGATGGATCCTTTTAAAACTGGAGAAACTAACAAATTGGTCAATCTAGAGTGCTCTCATTATAAACAGCTGTTTTACTGGTACCTATAAAAACAAATCACATTAAAGGTGGAAAAAAGAAATATATCTAATGATTACCTAAGAACTTCTTTAGTTTAAAACAAGTAAGAAAAACTGGTGTGGGAAGCTTCATTTGTGGTCTTTGCCTTCCCTCAATGGGTCTCACAGATGCTAACAGAATCATTAGAATAATTAATGTTAACAGTAAAAATCCTATAAGGAAAGTCTAGATACTATTTCCAACAAGGTAGAAATTTTAAAGGAATTCTCTCAAATGAATAAAGAAATCTTTAGATGGTTATTTAAAATGGGATAAATAAAATGGACACTGATGTGACTTAAACACAAGGTTTTGATATTACACTACCTAAGGTTAAATGGGCCAAAGGGACCCCCTACTGGTCCCCAACATTAAAAGCCAAACACGTCTGTTCTATTTACCCCAGCTTTAAAATATATGTAACAGGCTAAAAAAATTTTTTTGACACTGAGATACCCGACCAGCAATTACTTGGGACAACAGTTAGGCCAAAGGGTCTAAGTTCCTTGCGTCAACCTCACTCTGGGGATCCCAGAAGCCTTTTATATAAAAAAAGATAAAATGGACAGGGAACAAAAAGAAAAACTTCTAGAATTCCTCCTGTAAGCTTGTTGATTGGCTCTTAATGAAAAGTAAAGTTAAAGGTATAAAGTTGATGGAATTGAGATGAAAGTATATAAAATTGGTATATTTAAATGGGCTTTATATAAGATGGCTACATCTCTTTTGTTTAATTATACTGTGGAATAGTCATGTTTCACTGGGAAATACTTCCCCTACATGGTATTATAAGACAACGCATATAAATCTGCCCCTCAGGAAATATTAATTGAACATACTAAAAGACACCAACAGGGTTACCTGAACCATACAAGTAGGTAAAACTGGGAACTAACATTCAAGGGCTAAGAAAAATAAAAATAGTGATTTTGCTCTGGGTTTAACCTGTAAACTCAGAAAGAAGGTCTTTGCTGAATGCCTTATACAAACCTCTGAAGGCATGATAAATTAAACTCTAAAGTCCTAGAACATAGAACTTGTAAAATAATTTCCAGTTTAATTAGAAATCTTGTCACTGATAAAATCTTTTAGTATCATTTAGGTGACAGACCTGTTCTTTGGGAAACTAAATCAACTGTCTTTCCCTTGCAAATCTCTTACAAAGCAGAAATGTAAATACAGGCCACAAGGACCTGAGACTGAGCCTAATTAGCTCAATCAGACAAGACCTGAAATCAAGGAAAAAAAATGACAAAGTGGCAGTTATAAAATTCAAACCGCTGGGAATGCTCCCTCAGCCAAACTTTACAAATAGTAAAGCCTTAGTCATATAAACAAGCAACTTTAATGTATTCCAACTGTCCTTTGTAAACTAGTAAGTTTATATTGTAATACCTAATTCATAACTAAGTTTTTTTTTCTTTTAAATGAAGCCATGAGATCTCTAGTTTTGCCTGTTTATGTCTGTGTACACATTATACATGTGCGATATCTCCACCTCTGGAAAGTATTATCAAAATTTAACTTATAAAGAGCTCTATTTAATTTTTTAAAAAGCGCTTACAAATAAAGAAACCGGCCAAAATGACTTTCAGGTTCACGTAAACCGGGAAATATTCAATATTAAGTTGATATCTGGTATTAAAGTTTGTTTGTGGATCTAATTAATATAGACATACCGTTAGAGTCATCAACATTAAGCGTAATACTTTATTGTACCTAGGTTTAATAGAAGTCAAATAAGACCTCATCATATCTGCTGCAAGAAAAATAGCTTGATAACACTTTAAATAACACTTTAAATGTAAATAAAAGCTTTGGGGTAAACTCTTTAAAAATATATTTTAGCTATGTCTACTTAAAATTATCCCTTCAGATATTTGATAACTTAAAGTTCTAGAGTTGTGCTAATTTAAGTTATGAAAGTTTATTGAATACCTAATTTCCAAAAAAAAAAAGATACTGAGACATCAATTACTAAGTAGAGAAACTAAAGGTATTTAGGACTATTAATGAAAATGTTTGCTGCCACTCTGAGATGTCCTCTATAAGAAAACAAATGTTTTTAGAAATTATCACTGGTATTTATGCTCACCAATCTACAGAATGCTAATGTAAAAGACAGTTCATAATTGCTTACTTCTTAACTTTCACTAGAAATTAAGGTTTTTAAGAGTTGAGGATTCTAATTTAAACATGTAATTAAAGCTGATGGGAATAATACAGAAATATTTCAGTGTACAGAAGGAAAGTAGAATGTGTGTTTCCAGTAAAGAAGATATGAGGAATGGAATTAAATGTTATTGAGGGAAAAGGAAGAAAGTATATCTTAGGGCTGGTTGGTTTATTTGGATAGAAAAAATAAGGGACAGGCTGATATGAATACAGATAATGAAAGTTTGTGGAAAAGAAATCCTGAGGAAAAAAAGTTTTATGCATGGTCAGGATTAACTAAATTTAGACTGAAGTTAACTAAGTAAATAGATTTTGTTAAGTAAACTGGTACAAGACTGGAATCTGAACAAAGTTTCTTAGAGTGCTCCTTTTTGATAACAGATTGTGTGAGTTTCTGTTCCCTTAACTAATCTTTCTGTGACTTTGGTTAAATGAATAAGTATTGTTTCACAATGACCTGTTGTGTTTTAAAACCTTTTTGATATTTTTAACAAACGTCCCAAATATTAAAATCCAACTAAAGTTCTTTTTAGCCTCCAGCTGACTCTGGGATGCTTTGAAGGAACATCTCTGAGACATCTTAGAGAGGAATTTTTTTTTTTAATCTTTATTGGAGTATAATTGCTTTACAATGGTGTGTTAGTTTCTGCTTTATAACAAAGTGAATCAGCTATACAAATATCCCCATATCTCCTCCCTCTTGCATCTCCTTCCCACCCTCCCTATCCCATCCCTCTCTCTAGGTGGTCACAAAGCACCAAGCTGATCTCCCTGTGCTATGCGGCTGCTTTCCACTAGCTAGCTACTTTACATTTGGTAGTATATGTTAGTCCATGCCACTCTCTCACTTTGTCCCAGCTTATCCTTCCCCCTCCACGTGTCCTCAAGTCCATTCTCTATGTCTGCGTCTTTATTCCTGTCCTGCCCCTAAGGTTCTTCAGAACCTTTAGAGAGGAATGTTAAACTAAGTTTATTTGGTATGTTTAATTACTTCAGAAACATTGTCAAGTGATTGGAAACGAACCTTAGGTTATAGTGTATGGATAAATGTCATTAATATAGATATTCCAAAATTTATATGGAATTCCTAACATCTGATATGCCCTGATACAATGTTATCAGTCATAATTCTAATTATTCTAAAATGTTATGTCACGGAAATATCCAAGTCTCCTACTAATTGCACTGTACTCAAATCTTTAGCCATGCTATTTTAAGTTTTGTCCTGATGCTTTTACAGAATGAAGATTTTCAAGAAGACTCATAAAAAGAACTTTTTTCAAAACAAACATAAGTTTCTGATGGCCTTTAGATAATACCACTGAACTATGTAACAAATGATGGAAAACCTGATTACTTCATCCAGATCAACAGGAATCAATTACATGGGGCTGAATGAACTGATGAATGTGATTTATAACTTTATGACTTTGGGAAATATACTAGCTTTAATATTGTTTTTCCAGAAAAACCTTTTCTCTTATGCTATGACCTACAAGTTGATAAAGTATACCCTTGTAAACAAAGATAAAACATTTATCTTTTTCGCTCTACCTGATCCTGCCAGAATTTGGCTTTTCCAGCTGGCCCTCCTATGGACTTGATGGTTTATTGCAACTGGATTACAACAAGTTATACTAAGCATTGTTTTAATTTGTTCTTTGTTTCTAAATTGTTTATAATTGTGTCTCCCTGCTGCACTATGACTTTGTCAATATTACTAGCTGCATTACTTATATCCTGTCTATTTTTTTTCTTTTTTGCGGTACGCGGGGCTCTCACTGCTGTGGCCTCTCCCGTTGCGGAGCACAGGCTCCGGACGCGCAGGCTCAGCGGCCATGGCTCACGGGCCTAGCCGCTCCGCGGCATGTGGGATCATCCCGGACTGGGGCACGAACCCGCGTCCCCTGCATCAGCAGGCGGACTCTCAACCACTGCGCCACCAGGGAACCCCCATATCCTGTCTATTTTATAAGATCGTTGTCTCTTACAGTACTCAATGATAGTAATCAGGCTATTAGCCTACTGAATTCTGAGGTCTAAATGATGGGAAAAGCAATGCTACAAAATTGCACGGCTCTTGACACCCTTACAGCATCTCAGGGAGGCACCTGTGCCATAATTTAAACTGAATGCTGTGTTTTCATACCTGATGAATCCTCTAATACAACATGTTTAATGAACCATATGAAAAATCAGATTTCTGCCTTAAGTGACCCACTCCCAAATCCTGACGACCTCTTAGAAAACTGCTTTGGCGTGGGACGCTCTTGGCTTAAGTATTTACTCATAACTCTATTAATATTATTAGCTATATTATTTGTATTTTGCCTGTTTTACAGGATCGTTTTCTATATTACCAAATGTGTGACTGAGCCTCTAACAAAAATAATGACTAGGCGGCTTGAAACAGTCGATCAAATAAATAGTTCTGTATGCGATCAGTGATTGTAATAGTGCAACTCTAGATATGGGAAGATTCAACAAGGGAAAACATTTCCTGGATCATAATAGGTTAGTAAGAAAAAGGATCCAGAAAATCTTTAATCTGATGATTAAACAGGGCCTAATCTGAAAATTAACACCTGGAGTTGCGTATCAACAAGAATTTTCACCTGATCTGGGATGAACCTCCCAGCGCTGTGGGACAAAATTTGGTCATGAAATGTCTCCCAAACATTGGTCTAATTTCCGACCAAGAGGAGGGACTGATAAATGGAATATTTATAAATGTAATGGAATATTTATAAATGGAATATTTCCTGCCATATCACTAAACAAAGGATGTCACAGTCATCAACGATTGCAGCCCTTCAACGTGAGCCAGTGAGCCCTGAGGGAACTCAGGGCTGCAAAGAATACCTGCCATCTAGCAGCCAACTGACTGCAGCCACTCCCTACGGTGAGCCCTGAGGAAACTCAGGATGTGAAAACACAGGATACAGGCCCCAGATGGCTGAGGTGCATATCAAAGGAATGATTTCAGTGAGCCCAGACTCTTGCATCTTCCCACACACTGAAAAGCACTAAATTCCTTAATTTGAGATACCTGGTTTTCTTTAGTTAACAATAACCTTTTGACGTTCTGACTACCTGCCCTTTGTTATAAAACCCCTCCTCGTCTCCCCGGAGCAGTTTCTCAGAGTTCACTGAAACGCTGTCTGCTTCGCTGCAGTCCTCATTTTGCCCCAAATAACTCGCAACTCTTATGTTGTTGTTCTTTTTTTTAAGTCAACACTGCCATTTCTTGATTACAGAAAATAGGCTTCATTCAGTCTCCATTACTTTCCCTGAGTTCCAACCAGCAGGTTCAAACAGTTGCTAATTAGGGAAGGGGGGGGCATGCGCAAACAAGGGAGGAACTGCCAAAAGAAACAATAGTGCAGCCTTGGGGTAGGGTCCTGGTTCCCCCTCAAGGGACACGCAAAACAATACCTTTGAGCTGTTTTGCAGATACTGAAACCCCAACCAGGTGGGAGAAGTTAACTGTATGCTTCCCACAAGCACGTAGACCTCAGGCCACCAGGTGGAACCAGAAGGTTGATGATGCTGCCTCCCACTTTACCTCACCACCAACCCAATCAGAAAAATGTCCACCAGCTGATCACGCCCTCTTCGAACCATTACTAATAAAACGCTTCACTACCCCCTCCCTGTTGGGACGCATAGTTTTTGAGGGCACTAGCCCGCTCTGGCCCCCTTTGCCTGGCAAAGCAATAAAGCTATTCTTTTGTACTTCACCCAAAACTTTGTTTCCAAGATTTAATTCGGTGTCGGGGTACAGAGGCCAGATTCAGCTTCACTTACAGGGCACCCAGCACCTAGTTCCAGGCTGCCTGATTCACCTGCATAAAGATGTGCGTGAACCACCTCCAAGGCCAGTTTGCTTCACTGGTCAGCACCCACCATCTCCTTCGAGTGCCCCCCGGTCCAGGGACGCCGGCTCCCACAAAGCTACGCCTCATGACCCAGGGCTTGGAGCTCTGGGGGACGTCTCGGCAAAAACCTGGGCACTCCTGGTGCAGCGGAAGGCCATCTCCTCTTACTTGTGACAAGGCAACACATGACGCAGCCCACTGGCTTCCTGGGCAGCCCATTAGGGAATCAGGGATCCTGGGTTCCGAGGGGTCGGGGCGGGGAGCGCCTCTGAGGACACGCACTGGCGCGCATGCAATACTTCCCTCACTGCCAACCACCGACCCCCCCTGCAGCCCTCGCCCCTCCTGCACCCCCTCCTCCATGCACCCCCAAGGACCTGGAAGGCGGGAGCAAGGGGTGGGGGGAACTAGAGCCTTAAAGCCCACCCGCGTCCTTCAAGGGGAGGGAGGAACGCATCTTCCTAACAGTACTTCTCTCAGGGATCAGCCTGAAAGCAAGGACCCTGTGGGGCCCTCCTGGACACAAAAGCCTTTCTGTGTCCCCCGTTTCTGGTTTGTAGGAAGTAGGCGTCATTCAGCCTCCAAGACCTTCCCCGAGTTCCAAACAGCAGGTTCAAACATTTGCAAATCAGGGAAGGGAGGGGGGGATGCGCAAACAAGGGAGAGGCAATCCAGAAACAATGTGCAGCCTTAGGGCTGGGTCCAGGTTCCTCCTCAAGGAAAATACAAAGCAAGATCTTTGAGTTCTTCAAGGGACCTACAAGCCAATGGGTGAGTTTCGAGCCCGTGGATGAGTTGTAAACCCGACAGCCCAAGACTCAATCAAATACTGGAACCTACTGTAAGAGTGGGGGGAATGGTTAGGAGGCTGAGTCCCACTGCAGCGGCTCCAGCCCTGTGACACCGCACATCCCCGCCCCCCCCCCACTTCCCCTCGCTCAGTAGGTGGGGCGCTGCGACTGCAGCTGGGACGCTGAGACTGCGCCTCCCCCTCCCCATTCCCCTCAGGAGGCGCAGGTTGGACCTCTCCCCACTCCCGCCGGCCCCGGTGGGCCGGGTGGAAGGCAGGAGCTAGACGGCGCACCAAAGTTCCTCTGGACCAAGACGCTGCCCCCAGCTCTTCCCAAACAGCAGGGACGGCCCCGAACGAACGCGAACACGTGGGACTCAAAAGTTGGTCTCCCGCAGCAGCCCAGGGACCCGGTATTGGGTCTGCCCCTACTTACCAGGCGCGGGGCCCCGAGGGTGGACTGGGCTTCGGCTGGCGGGGTCCAGCCCGAGTGCGGCGGCGGTGCGGCCGTGGGCGAGGTCGAGGGTCGCGCCGCCCTCCCCTCGGGCTCCGGGGCAGCGCAGCGGCGGCAGAGAGAGGAGACGCCAAGCCGGGAGTTCGGGCTCCGCGGGGACCCGGGCTTCACTCTAGGCGTCGGGGGTGGGTCCGCTCGGCCCTAAGTCTCTAGAGGAGGGGGGCGGGGGCGGCGGAGAGTGTGGGGAGCTAGAGGGAGTAAGCGGGGCCAGAGCGGGCGGCGGGGCACCACGCCTCCACAAAGAGTTTCCACCTTATGAAGATCCGCGGGCTACGCCAACGCACGCGTCGCCCACGCGCCGCCTGCTCCTATGCCTTGGCGCGAGCGCCCCCTGGGGGCCGGGAGGAAGGCGGGCAGGGAGCGGAGTGCACCGCCCGGCCCCTCCGTGCCCCGCCCGCCGGGTGTCCCGAAGCGGGCGGTCCGGACTGGGGTAGGCCCGCCTTGGCAGCAGACCTGGCTCCTGGCTAGGCCCCATCGCTCACCTACAGCTCCTGGGGACACGTCTCCTCTCCACTTTGGGGTAAAGCGGGGATATCTGGAAGCGGGTAGGAGTGAAGCTTCTTTCCGCACGCATTCCAGGAAACTTCTTGGATGGTTGTTCAACTGCCACAAAAAACGGTGAGGATATCGCTCACCTGTGCATCCTCAAGGTCTCCAAGAGCGCCTGGCCTATGGTAGGAGCCTGGTAATTATTTTTTAGTAAATAAGTGCATGAATAAATGGATCCTGAGGCTTTTTTCCATCCCATAATGTCTTCTGGAATACATCCACTTCACAAATAAGTGGAAGATAAAGAAATTCTTGGGGAGCACCAATGTTTTAAAATAAATATAAACAGGCTGTCTTATGTAAGGGGTAACCACTGCCACATGTTCTGAAGCACTTTAGAAAGGAAATGTGGCTTTCCTGTTCCAAGCTTATTAAAAGTCGAATTCAGACAAATGAGCGCTGGAGGTGTATACTGTGCCTTACGTCTGATTCTTTCTGCAACAACAGATAAACTAGACAGCTACAGTAATCAAAGAGGATTATTCCACATCCAGAAACGGAGCCAGCTGTCAGGTGGAGGAGCATACAAGCCAAAGGAGGCCTGTTGGCGTTTTTGAGAGTGTCTGCTTCCAGCGTAAGGTTTACTTTATTTATTTACATTTTTATTTATTTTATTTTATTTTTAAAAATCCATTATTTATGAAACCGTTCTCTTTGGTCAGATATATACTGGTATTGAAAGCAGTTAAAACATGTAATGGTTATCTACAAAAAAATCATTTCTGATTGTTGTATTCCCTCAATAACATATGCATCTACACAGGTGCAAGGATATTATATTCCCCAAACATTTTATATTCAGAATTAAATTTTAAAGGACCATGTTTTCCATAGTTTTGGTCTGGTGAACAGGTTATTAAAAAAAACCCATTAAAAGGGGCACAAGTCATCAGAATAGGCACCCAATATCACAATAGGCACCAACCGTCAGAATAGGTGCCAACTGTCAGAACAAGGCATCAGCCATCAGAACAAGCACCAATGACCAGAAGAGGCATCAACCATCAGAATGCTTGACATACTGCTTATTCCCCATTGAACTTTCACTTCACTTATTCATGTATTTATATTGGAAAGGACTCAGCTTTCTGTTTGATTCAGTGGGTTATTATCCATTACTTTCATTGTTTATTTTAATCCTCACATTGTCCCAGATTTGACCAGTGAGGACCTCTTCAAACTGGATTCTGGGTCTTTTTAACATGCTCCATCATTCTTAGAGCATTTTGTTACTTTGTAGGCCCCAAAGATCTTACAGGCTCATCTTGTATTTTCCCTGCCCCTTGGATTCTTTGAATGGAGAATGGCTTTTAGAAGTCAGATATGGGTGCTAGGTGTGCTCATTGCTATTGGGGTGCTCATTGCTCCTAGGCTGTCTCAGTGGACAGAACAAAAAGTGTGTGTGTATATGTGTGTGTGTCTCACAATGACATTAATATTTATCTCTATATATTGAAAGCCATTAATTTACATAATACCTCTAATTCTAATTCAAAGCCACAGGGCTCATTCTGGTTTTCTCCCCTTCTGTATTTGTAACTGCCTTCTTAATCAGTGAGAAAACTGGCTCCCATCATTCTTAATATATTCGCTTTGCTTGGTTGATCTCCCTGCATGGAGCCAACTTCCCATAGTAGGACACCCTCCCACCAGCACCTCGTTCTGCTTGGGCTTTGGCATTCCACCTTGGCTCTTCCCTTTTCTTGTGTGGACACCCTCTTCATTGTATTTGGGCTCTGACACTCTGCTCCCCTGTATGGATACTCTCTTTGTTCTGTTCTGGCTCCGACATCCCATGCCAGACCCTCCCCACCACGGGGTGCTCTGCTCTCACAGTGCTGGGCTGCTCCAGTAGCTGCCCTACCCTGTGCAGATGTACTCCTCCCTACTCAGCTCCAACACCCACCTGGTCTGCCCCTTATGGGGACATCCTCTCATTCCACTTGGGCTCCAACTCCCTGCTCTTAGCCTCTGAGACTCCCTAACCCTGGCCCATCCTCATGAATGCTGAGTCTCTGGTGATGGTGCCATGCCTCTAGACTATAGCAGTTAATCAGGTAGCCCTTCCTCCACAGTCCCCTAGTTCTATGACTGGATTGTCTCCCCTGATTCCATTAGCTGTAGGCTGGTAACTTCTTTTGCTAGTCTTTGACTGCCTCACCATATCCTATATTTTCCCTTAACTCTGCCCACGCCTCTCTGTTACCTTCCCATTTAGATCTCTTCATGTGGCTATCTGGGGGTGAACTCTCTGCTTAGAGTACGACTGATATGCTACCTTTCATTTTCTTGGTCCTTCTTCCTGGAAATGTTATCAATTGGATAATGGATCATTTGCCTTAATCATCTATGCCTCTTATTTTTGCATAGAATTTCCATCTTTTTGTGTTTTTGCTCTACATTATGAGACATTTCTTTACCTTCCCAGTATTCCCATCCCTCCCAATAAAATTTTTCAGTTTCAGCAATCATACGTTTAATTTTCAAGGGTTCTTTCTTGCTTTCTTGGTCTTATGTTTTCATAGCAATCTGCCCTTATTTGCTGGATTCAGCAACTTTGTTAATCTCCCTAAGGATTAATGGAAGTTTCTTGTCTCTTAAGGTTCTTTTCTATTTCCTGAGGTATTTCAGCTTCTTTTGAGCCCAATTATTTTATTTATCTTGATGATTTTTTCTTTTGTGCTGTTGATTTTCTGAATGTATGGGACTCTTTGGTTCTCTGTTCATAAGAATGGGAAAATAAATGGATTTTCCTGGGTAGCTGATAAGGCTTTCCTTTGCTATGGGTCTTCCAGGGAAAAAGCAAGACAGCTACCCGGGAGCTCTCTGTATGGGCGACATACTTGTCAGCTTCCCTTTAAAATGAGCAGGTGGAAGGCCAGGGACATTTCACAGAGGGCTGTGTCTCCAAGAATAAGTAGGAGTTTTCCAAGTGCAAAATGAGCTCAATGAGTCCAGGTTCTGGAAGCAACATCTACACAAGCCTGGATGTGTAAAACACAATGATATTCCCTAAAAATGAAGAGTTTATGTGGAGAAGGAGTCTGGGGGAGGCACCTTAGGAAACCTTAAGGAGAAATAGTGTCAGACTGATTTTATTTATTTAATCATTAGAATTTGTTTTTAAATTTTTACTAGGGTATAATTTATAGATAGCCCAGTGCAGATATCTTAATTGATGAAGTTATGTGTATTTATACATTCAAGTGACAACCACCCAGATGGCGATATAAAACATTTTCATCACCCCAGAAAGAGTGTCAGGCTGACTTTACAGGCTCCCATGGCTGAGCACGTAGAGCCCGTTAGGACCCTGTTGGACTAATTCAGGAGAGAGTTGTGGATCGTGCCATGTGGCTGGAGAGGTTTTCAACTAGAATTGGTAGGCACTGCTCATTAGCTGTGGGTAGGGAGCTCAGGGAGGTGGACAGGCACATAGGACACAGGAATGATAACAGCAGCCACAGATCTCCAGGATGTGTTTCCTGCCAGGGACTGTCCTAGGAGCTGTTTGCATCTCATCTCATTTTTTCTCAAGCAAGATTTTATTACTGACTCCATTTCATAAAAGAGAATCTGAGGCTTGGCGAGTTGGCTCCCACGCCTAGCTCCTGACCACTCACCACACTGGTTCTCAGGATGCTCAAAGTAATAGCAAATGGCCCGCAAGGAAGTGGGTTGGGTCCATCTTCATTTCCTGACCCTCAGCTTTCTCCATCAGACCAAGGACAGCATTGATTGACCTTGCAGTGGACTGAGAGTTCAAACTTTGAGCTGTCGAGGGCCAAACACACCTTTTTGACTCCAAGGTGATTCATGTGGAACATTCCTAAGGGGGCAAGGAGTGAGGTCTGTCACTAAGCTATTAAGGAAGGTCAATGTCTAGGAGGTTGGACAAAGCCAGACACTTTTATGGTGCAGGGAAAACCCTATTGAGCCCCTTCCTCAGAGACTGCAGAATGCAGCCTGGCCACTGGCAGGACCTCCCAGACTGGGATCCTGGCCCCAGATGCCAGCGAGTGGGGAAGTACAGCTCCCGGTTTCTTGCTCATGGGCTTTGCTTTCTTGGGGAGCTCCAGATATTCTTGCTCTGCTCTGTTCAGGGCTCAGCTGCCACCAGGGGTTGCTGTTTCCTTCCCCGGCTGAGCAAAGGGTCTGATAGCTAGCTCCTGCTGCATTGGTTTAACTAGGAATGTCTGCTATCAGGCACTCCGTCCCCTTCTCAGTGGCTCTCCGGTGCTGAAGAAGGAGTTCGGACTTTGGATTCAAACCCCAACCCCACCATCTACAATTTGGATGACTGAGACAAGTCATTTCACTTCTTTGAGCCTCAGTTTTCTCACCTGTGAAATGGGGTGATCATACTTCACAAGGTGGGAGTGAGGATGGAATAAGAGAAAGTGCTGCTGTCCGGCGTGGGAGCTGGTCACTATTTTCGCTGCTCCCTCAGCTGCTCTCTGATCCATAGGGGCTCGGGCTCAGGCCTGGGAGCCCTGGGCAGTTGCTCAAAGGGCTCACCTGTAAGACCTCAGCCCTCGGCCCCACACAGCTTCCCCACGAGGAGGAGCTGTCAGTGTCTGAGTTCTTGCCCACACAGAGAACAGGTGTCTATAGGTGAATGGTTTCTGGACAGGAAAGACTCTTCACTTTATTATTTTTTTAGTTTTTACTTTTTTGGCCGCGCTGCGTGGCTTGTGGGATCCTAGTTCCCTGACCAGGGATCGAACCCCTGCCCCCTGCAGTGAAAGCACAGAGTCCTAACCACTGGACCACCAGGGAAGTCCCAAATACTCTTCACTTTAGACTCCTGGAAGCCATCATGATTAAGTTCCGTCAAATGCATTCCTTCCTTCCTTTGTCGGATGCTGTCACTGTATATGGACCCATGCTGGGCTCTGAGGGCAGAGACAAGGAATAGTGCCCTAGACACGGGGAGTATGTTATGTAAACATACAAGCAGGCTTTGCCACCTGCCTCTGCAGCAGAGCACAGAAGGCTGCGGGAATGCGTCATGGCACAGGGGACATCGGAGCTGGGCTGTGAAGGAGGAGCAGCATTTTCCCAGGCAATCAAGGCAGGGACGAGAGTGGTCCTGAAAGAAGACGTGGCAGCTGCAAACCCGGAGGGGCCGGTGAGCAGAGGCATGGGTGTTTGGCAGACTGGATCTGAGTGTTTCTTAGCTGAGTGACTTTGGGTAAGTTGCTCAATGCTTGAGTCTCACTTGGCTTCATCAGTAAAACAGAAATAAAAATGCCCACCTCTCAGAGCTGTTGTGATGATCCAATAGGGTAACGTCTGCAGAGCCCACATGGACCATAAATGACAGCTGTCATTCTAGAAAGCTGTCACTGCCCACAACTCTGGAAACATTTCCATAGTTGGCACCATGGATGGTGCCTCTGGGATTACTTGGTGTGTTGGGGGGAGCGGCTGGGAGGCCTGGGCCGTGTCCTGTGGGTCATGGGGAGCCATGGAAGGTTTTTTTCCCCCCAGCTTTATTGAGATATAGTTGACATATAACATTATGTACATTTAAGGTGTACAATGAGTTGATTTGATACATTTATATATGGCAAAAGGATTACCACCATAGCATTAGCTAATACCTCCATCCCATCACATAATTACTATTTCTTTTTTTCGTGGTGAGGACATTTAAGATCTACTGTCTTAGCAACTTTCAAGTATATAATACAGTATCATTAGCTATAATCACCAAGCTGTACATTAGATCCCCAGAACTTGTTAATCTTATAACAGGAAGTTTGGACCCTTTGACCAATTATCTCCCCATTTCCCCAACCCCCTGGCCCCTGGTAACTGCTGCTTTATTCCGCTTCTGTGAGTTGGAGCCATGGAAGGTTTTAGAGAAGAGTTGTATATGTCGGATACTTAGGAAGTTCCCCAAAAGCAAAGCCTACTCTCAGGAGGTCCTCCAAGTACACACGTGATTTTACCGTGTGGCCTTCTGGAGGAAATTATAAGTTAGTGTATTCAAAATTGAAGCAGCCTTTGTAATAAACATTGTCCCCTTTCAGGCAAGTCCTGTTTCACGTGGACTCCAATGGAGAAGTGCTTTCTTTTTTTTTTTTTGCGGTACGCGGACCTCTCACTGTTGTGGCCTCTCCCGTTGCGGAGCACAGGCTCCGGACGCGCAGGCTCAGCGGCCATGGCTCACGGGCCCAGCCACTGTGCGGCACGCGGGATCCTCCTGGACCGGGGCATGAACCCGTGTCCCCTGCATCGGCAGGCGGAATCTCAACCACTGCGCCACCAGGGAAGCTCCAAGAGAAGTGCTTTCTTACTTTATTCTTGTTGCAACAATCTTGGAGGCCTTTCCAGGATCTACCAGGGCCTCCCTGACAGTTCCCACATGCACCTCTGAAAGCCCTGGCCACACCGCCCTTCAGTGATCTGCAGTGAGCCAATGCCTCCAGTCTCAGGGCCTTTGCACTTGCTGCGCCCTCTGCCTGGCCCACATATCTAAAGTTGACCCATTTCGCCACAGCATCTCACTCCCTGCAATAACTTATTAACTTATTTACTCGTTCTTGATGGGCCTTCTCCCCCCAGGGCTGGGAACTCCAGGATAACACAAGGACGGGAACTCTGTTTTGCTCAGCTCTGTGTGTAGCAGGGGAGCCAGGTTCATAGGAGGCCTGTAATTAATATTTGTGAACGAGTTCACGAAAGGCAGGTCTTCTTATGCCCATTTCATGGGTGAGGACACTGGGGCTCAGAGAGAACACCAACAGGGCAGTTCCAGCCCTCTTGTGTGTAGGGTCGGGGTGGGCGTTGGGGAGGCCGGCGTGCGGGGCTGCAGCTCCTGGCGCACGGCGGACGGGAGGGCTCGCGGCCGCAGCTCCGGAGCAGGCGCCTGGGTCGCCTGCGGCCGGTCAGAGCGTCCTCAAGGGCGGTGCGGGCGGCAGACTGGGCGGGCACTGGCGGCGGCGGCGCGGGAGGGAGGCAAGCGGGCGGGGAGACCGGCAGGGCGGCTCCGCTCCGCACGCAGAGAGCGCCGGGCCGCCGAAGCAGGTGAGACCGGCGCGGGCCCCGCGATTTGCCCCGTGGATCCCAGGGGCAGAAGGGACCCGGGCCCGAGGGGTACCCGGGAAGCCGCGCGCTTCCTCTGCCGGGCGCCTGGGGAGGGGTCGCCGGGTGGGCTTCGCAGGGGCTCAGAGCCGCGCAACCGGGGCGGTGCGGGGAAACCCTGCCCCTCGAGCGGACTTGGGCTCCTTCAGTCTCACCTGTCCTCACCTGTGTGCTGCCGGGAGAGCAGGTAGGGGTGAGTGGAAAATGTGGGCGCCGCGGGCTTTAGGAGACAGAAGCTGTTTGCTGAAATTTCAGGAAACAAAGCAGACATTCTTCTCTCCATTCTTAACCTCATGGGAGAATTGATATTATTTGTATTATCCATTAGTTTTCCTCTGAGTGCTGGGAAGGCAGGCTGCAGTGGAGGGCTCCTCCCTCCCCCCTCCCCCCCGGGTTGCAGAACGAGAGCTGCTTGGGATCTAAACCCGGAGACACTATTTCACTGACTTTGCACAATAGTCTGCCTTCCCGCTCCCAGAATTGCCACCCCCTGGGGTGTGCCTGGAGGACCTGAGGTCTCCTGGCGCTCACTGGGCATCTCTGAGGAATGCAGTGGGAAGTGCGGGACAGTCTTGGTGTGAGGGCCCTCGGGGGAACTCCAAATCACCCAGAAGGGTTTGAAGTGGTCGGAGTGGCCCCAGCTCAGCAGCCCTGGGGAGTGGATGCGATCACCTTGAGGTGATCCTGGTGAAGAGTTGCATTGCTGGAGGCTGCAAGGGATGGACACTAGCTTGTGATAGCCCTTCAAGCCTACGTCTCTCCCCTGGGAGCTGTGCTCTTGTGTTCTGCCCCGGCGAGGGGCCTCTGGGGTTCCGAACTGTGTCGGGAAGGAGGCAGCTCTATCTAGGAGTGTCATTCCATTAGGGACTCCAAACCCGCATCTGCTTGGGAAGGATGAGGGGCTGGAGAGGCTGGGCTGTCCGCAGAGCTGCCCCGGGAGGAGGGGGCTCTGAGCCGGCATGCTGGGGCCCGAGGCCAGGGGATGCTGGGCAGCTGCCACCCCACCTGGGGCATCTTCTCACTTGGGCGAGCCACATCCGGCACCCCCAGGTGCTCACCCAGTCACGCTTTGTTGGGGACCTTGGATGTCCATATCCAACCCTGCCTCTACCGCTCCACCTGCCCCACATTAGTTCACCTCCTGCTTCAAGACAGGCCCCGCTCCTCTTTCCTCCTTTTCAAAATCTCTGTCTGGCAGGGCCTGGTGCAGGGGGCTTCAGAATCAGACTGACCAGGGTTCCAGTTCAGCTTTGCCACTTACTGACTGTGGGGACATTGGCCAGGTCCCTTCATCTAACTGGGCCTCAGTGTCCTCCTCTTTGAAATGGGGCTGATATTAGATCCAATCATATGAATTTGCTGTCTTTGCAGGTTGAAAGTGCTTGGATACTGGCAATTTCACATGGTTCAGCCTAGGAATGCCTTCCTCCCGGGGCTGCAGTGTGGATTAATGATCAGGGAGATGTCTTGTGCCCAAAGCTCAGTGAAGGCTAAAGTCCCTTCTGCCCTCTGTCTCCCAGCAAAGTGTGCGCTCTCCAGGGTGAGGCAAGACACACCCCCTCCTTGGGCTCCCTGCAAGACTGGGCTCCCGCCTTCCCTCCCCTACCTGTCTTTCCAAATTCCCTTCCTGCTCCTCTGGGTATGGCAGGCTCAGTTGCTTCCATTCTCTCCCCAACCCCTGCCCAGGTACAGCCCCTGAGGCTGCTTGGGCCTCCCATGTGTCTGCGGGACCAAACTCAGACCAGAGTCACCTCTGCATGCGTGCTGCCACTGCCTCCTCCCTACTGCCCCTGTGCACTTTCTACAGAAGGAAACCAGCTTTCGTGCTGACCTGGGGCTCAGGGGTTTGAATTATTACTGCCTTGCCCCTGGAGAATGCTTCTGGAAATCCTCAGTTCCTGTGTACAGAGGGCCTTTCTGGGGTAGGGGCTTATGGAGTGGTCCATAAGTGGTGTTCCCTTCCAGCATCTGCAGCTCTGGAGAAAGATGCAAGGGCCAGCTGGCAGTTCTGCTCCTTTCTTGGTCCCCCCAAGATCTCCTTCCCATGTTGATGCTCTCCCAGCCCCAGCACTTCCCTCCTCTGCCCCAGTCCCAGAAGCTGCTGGGAAGGGCTGAGTTGGGTTCAGGCATCTGTGTGGTCTAATCAGCAGGGACTGGCTCACTGGTGACCACCCCTTTTGTTAGCTCTTTATGGATTGTCTGAGAAGAGGGCTGCAAGTCAGGCAGATCCCCAGTGCTGCCTTCAGCCCTCCCCCTCCTCCTGTCTTGGCCCTTTCCCTCAATCTATTCTCTACATCCAAGTGACCTTTCTGGAATGAACTTGGGCTTGCTGGCAGCCTTTCAGCAGCTCACCCAGCATTCCTGGTCTGGCCCACCTCTCCAGCCCATCTTTTGTCACTCCCTTCCACCTACTCTAGGCTCTAGCTATTCTGAACTGCTTACTGTTCTCTGAGGAGGCTTCCTTCTTTCCTGCCTCCTTGCCTCTGTACCCTGTTTCCTGTACCTTGAATTCCTTCCTCCACCTTGTCTATTTGGATAGTTAACTCCTCTTCATCCTTTGAGCCCTGGATCCATGTCCCCTCTTCTCTCATCTCCTTCCTTCCTTCCTTGATCTCCCAGCTCACAGGCATTCCATTCATACTGGTTTTGGCGATGGCAGTGTGGCATTGAGGTTCATCTGTGTTCCTGGTGGCCAGTTCCCCTGGTCTGGGAGGGACATGGCTGTATAAGTCATCTTTGCAGACCTTGTTTCTAGCGTGGGACTTGGTACCTGCTTACTGAGTGAATGAATGAACGAAGCAGGGAGGATTTTCTGGAGCCCTCCCCGTCTAGTAATGGCACTCTGATCATGCTGAGCTTGGCTAGTTTGGAACCAATGGTGTTGTTTCCCACTGTTGACCCAGCCCTGGCTGTTGGTCAACCGAGTCTTGGGTTTCCATCTTACTTGCTGCTTCTGAGCACAGTGTATCTGCCACAGTTTCATGCAGCTATGGCTGTTTTTTCCCTCAAATACTGGACCTTATATTTCACCTGGTATATTTCATTTTGTCACATTCAATTCCAAATGACTCTTTTTGCCCGAAGACTGTGGTACCAGAAAAATCCTCTTGCCTCTGGGATTGGGTAGCCGAAATAACCAGACTATAAACTATCATTTGAATTCATGACGGTCTTGTACGTGGCAAAATGTGCCTCACCTTTATAAGCCAAATTAAATGTACAGTGAGTGACGTTTTTGACGGCTGACAAATAGGTTTTATTGGCCTCTGGTTAATTTTGGCTATACCCTGTAAAAACTGTCTCTAACTTAGCACTTGAACATAAAGAACATATATAATGTTCACAGTTCACAAATAGACACGACGATCATAAGGCCTTAAAGAGTATCTGTCATAGGGTGTTCCTCTATGAACTGTACTTATCGAAATGGGGTCCAAGGACCATGTGCATCGGAGTCATACGGGTCAGTTGTTAAAATACAGATTCTTGGGCCCCATCCTGGACTCACTTAACTGCATCTCCTGGTGAGGGATTCCGGAATCTGCGCTTTCAATCTGCTCCTAGAATGATTCCGGTGTCTCCTGAAGGTTGAGAACTGCTTGTGGGATTAGTGATGACTAGAGAAGTCATGAGGAAGGTGAGCCCCAGTGGTGTGTGATGATGCGGTGGCGCTCCACGTCAAAATATCTCTCATAGGCATTACCACCTGGAGGCTCTGGAGTCCAAATTCCAATTAAGTCCCTTGTGTTGAGGCACCAGAGGAAAACGGCCAGGCTGGGCCGGGACATGGAGGTATGGCCCAGGCTGGAGTCTGGGAGCTGCAAGCTGTAACTTGAGCATAGGCATGGAGGGGACCCATAGGGAAGGCAGTGGGCATCCCTTGACCTTGGCCTGGTGTGTGTGTACACATAGGGGTCAGGAGGAGAGAGCTGGTGTGCTGATGACCCAGTCTTTGCATACCTGGCTGTCTTCAACTCTGCCATGTGTCACCTGAGAAACAAGGCTGGCAGGGCAGGTAGGGACTGAGACCAGGAGGGCACACTGTGTGTCAAACCCTGAGGTTTTTGTTCTGTCCTAAAGGGGGTGCCATGGAAGGACCTGAGCACATGGCAGAATGTGTTGCTGTCTCTATTTGCATAAAATGTGATAAGGGGATTTCTACCCGTGTTCCCTAAATAGTTCTCCAGCCTCCAGGCCATGACTCCAGCCTCCTCCGCTCCACTCTGACCTGGAGCTGACTTGCCCCAGGTGATTCGTCACCGTTCTTTCAAAGCCTCCTGAACTCTGCATACAACAGTCCAACTTCTTTATCATCAAAATAGCCTCAAACTCTGAGGTCAGAGGGAATTTGTGGAACAGGTTCTGACGTCAGACAGACCTGGGTTTGTATCTGGGCCCCATTACTTATTAGCTGTGTGACTATGGGCAAGTTGCTTTACATCTCTGAGTTTCAGGTCCTCTAGGTCTCAGCCCTGGGAAGGAAGCAGCCATGAACCTCTCTACCTGGTCCCCACTCTTCCATGGATTCCACACAGGAGGCACTATCCTTCAGTGCCATTTGTCTTTGCTTTGCAGATGTCGTCATTGAATCTCCTGGAATCTTTTCACATCCACCATGAACATCTCTCACTTCCTGGCCTTGCTGTTCCCAGAATCCCCACAGGGTCAAAACAGGAGCAAGTCAAGTTCTCTTTACACTCCATACAACTTCTCTGACTACTGCCAGGATTCCATAGACCCAATGGTCTTCATTGTCACCTCCTACAGCATTGAGACCATTGTGGGAGTCCTGGGCAACCTCTGCCTGATATGTGTGACCATTAGGCAGAAGGAGAAGGCCAATGTGACCAACCTGCTTATTGCCAACCTGGCCTTCTCTGACTTCCTCATGTGCCTCATCTGCCAGCCACTCACGGCTATCTACACCATCATGGACTACTGGATCTTTGGCGAGGTCCTTTGCAAGATATCGGCCTTTATCCAGTGTATGTCGGTGACAGTCTCCATCCTCTCGCTCGTACTTGTGGCTCTGGAGAGGCACCAGCTCATCATCAATCCAACAGGCTGGAAACCCAGTGTCTCGCAGGCCTACCTGGGGATTGTGGTCATCTGGCTCATCGCGGGCTTCCTCTCCTTGCCCTTCCTGGCTAACAGCACCCTAGAGAATGTCTTTCATAAGAACCACTCCAAGGCTCTGGAGTTTCTGGTGGATAAGGTGGTCTGTACTGAGTCCTGGCCACTGGACCATCACCGCATCATCTACACCACCTTTCTGCTGCTCTTCCAGTACTGCATCCCACTGGCCTTCATCTTGGTCTGCTACGCTCGCATCTACCAGCGTCTGCGGAAGCGGGGGCGGGTATTCCGCAAGGGCACCTACAGCTTTCGGGCTTGGCAGATGAAGCGGATCAATGTGGTCCTTGTGGTAATGGTGGCTGCCTTTGCTGTGCTTTGGCTGCCCCTGCATGTGTTCAACAGCCTGGAGGACTGGTACCATGAGGCCATCCCCATCTGTCATGGCAACCTCATCTTCTTGGTGTGCCACCTGCTTGCCATGGCCTCTACCTGTGTCAACCCTTTCATCTATGGCTTTCTCAACACCAACTTCAAGAAGGAGGTCAAGGCCTTGGTGCTGACTTGCCAGCAGAGTGTCCCTGTGGAGGAGTCCGAGCATCTGCCTCTGTCCACAGTGCACACGGAAGTCTCCAAAGGGTCTCTGAGGCTCAGTGGCAGGTCCAACCCCATCTAGCCAGGGTTAGGGCTTCTCTCTGCCATGTTCATTACCAGCCTCCCCCACTTAGCTAAGTGGGCACGTTGCAAGCTGGGGGTGGCACTGGCTTTGTGGGGCCCAGATAGGGGCCTTGTGAAGCCGAGCGTTCTGATGGTTCAGCTGTTGTTCTTGGGAGGATTCTGAGTCTGGGTTCTGCAGGTCACACACAGTATGTCTTGCATCCTGAGCAGATGCCAGAGCCGGAGATGGTCTGATTGATGGTCTGTAGTTCATTCTGGTAACTCAGCAACAGATGCCCAGCCCGGGAGCCCAGGGATTTCACTTCCACCAGTGAGGCTGCAAGGCCGTGGTGGGGTGAGGGGAAGAACACGTGGAGTCAGAGCTCTGGACCTTGGTAAACCCCTAACCTCTGTGGGAGACGATGTTTGTGGATGGGCTTTGTAAGTGGTAAAGAGTTCTATGGAGGCAAGACAGGGGGATTACTGTATATCATTAGCACATCCAGCTGCAGAGAATGGACCCTGGCAGCCAGCTCACACTCCTCTGCAGTAGGAAAATCAGCCCTGAGCAGCAGGAATTCCAGGGTTCACATGCTACTCCATCCTTTTTCTCTTTCTTTGTATCTGCCACCTTGAATGGAAATAAGCCTGCAAGTATATCTCCTTGATAGGACTGTGGGCCCCTTGAGGGTGACATCTGTATTGTCAAAGAGCTTGGGTCCCCTATGCCTGGGACAGTCCCTGGCACAGGGAGAGAGCTCCAGAAAGATTTACCATGGTGACAAGAAAGGTAGCAGGTGCCCCTGCTGAGTGCTGAGCTGAGGACAGCACCCTGCGCCACAGTCCAGTGTAGGAAGGGCCCAGGCTGCTGCAGCCACACTCTCTCGCCTGCACTTCCTTGCCTCCCAGGACCTCTCTTGACAAGGCAGCTGGCCAAGGACTCTGCGACCCTCCCCAGTCCACCCACTGCAGAGACTTACAGTACTTAAGGCCATGACTCCAGCCTCCTTCGTTCCACTCTGCCCCTGAGCTGACTTGCCCCAGGTGATGTGTCACCATTCTTCCGAAGCCTCCCCAGGACTTCGGGCCTCCCAGTGGCTTTCAGTAATGGCAGGGCCAGGGAGGGAGTTCTTAAAGTCTGGGGCATGGGCTGAAAGGAGCAGAGTGTCCCCCTTCCTCCAGCCAGCCTGGGAAATGGAGAAAGGGCTACGATGAGTGTGAATATCTCACCCGTGGAGGTCAAGGTTCAGGCTTCTGGATCCAAGGCTTCATCTGTGTGTGGACCAGACAGCTTGTCCTTGCAGAAAGGGAAATGTCAAGATTGCTGTGGGCCACCTTGGATGGGATGTCCAGACCTGGTTGTACCTGCTCAGTCCTGCAGAGTGGCTAGTGGCTGGACCCACCACGGCCTCCCGGGGCAGGGTATTCAAGTCCCCAGACCCTTCGAGGGGTGTCACTGTGAGGCTCCTAGGGTTGGCTCTACACAGGGCATCTGGCAAAGGGCCAGGTAGCAGGAGATTGAACAGCCACATTTGATCATCTCTCTGGCCTGGCCTCTGACCAAGAACCTGTACAGCTGACACCAAAGACAACTGCTCTTTGAGTCACCAGCTCCCTTCCTGGAACTGTTTATTTTGTCCCAACTTTTGGTCACATCTCTCATTCCATCCCTTTGCTCACCTTTATCCTGGTTTTTTGGGCAGGTGGTTGAGCCATTCTCTCGGTTGCAGCTCGTGCTTGTCCTCTGGTGCCACCTGCTGCTGGCTGCTCCAGGTAACCAACTGCCAGCAAAGCCCAGACCCTGGGACCCATTCCAGAAAGATGTCATTGCTCAAGCTCCGCAAGGAACTGGGGGCCTCAGGCCCCTCCAGATCCCAGACGGTTGCCTGGAGTTTGTGTGTCACCACTCATCTCAGTGGTGCCAAGATGCTTTAGGGTGCTAGCATGCTTGAAGACTGGGGGACCAGGCTGAGCATCTGGTGAAGGTGCTTGGCATTGGGAATTCAGGTAGAGGATGGAAGCCTCGCTGAGTATCTTCTGTGCTCCCCTCACCTTGCTGGGTTGGCGCAACTTGCGTGGATGGCTGTCTTCTGCTCCTGTTCCTAATGACCCTTGGGGTTTCCCAGTTATCCAGCACCTTTGGCACTTGTATCTCAAAGTGTGCTCAGAAGACCAGCAGCCTTAGCATCACTTGGAGCTTGGCATGTAGAATCTCTCTTCCCACCCCAGACCTATTGAATCAGAATCTGCATTTTATCAAGATCTCCGAGTTAATGGTGCAAACATTCGAGAAGCTCTCCTCTAGGAAACAGATTGCTCTGGAGCCTGGAGCCAGTCAGTGAGCACCTTCAGACACCCACGGTGGGATCTACAGTAGAGCTATAGGAATCCTAGTTCTAGAGATATGGCTGTAAAATGGTATTGCTAAAAAGGTGGATTCAGTTTTGATTGTATATCTGGCTGCATGTGGACATATTTCTTGTGGCCTTTTCCTTCCTTCAATAAATATTTGTGAAATGAACAGTTTGCATGGTTATATTCTTGGCAAACATGCTCCTCTGTATTCTGCTCTGTTTCACTTAAAACTGTATCATCAACAGTTTTCCATCTCGCTGGATATTATTTTTGCCAGCTGGTTAAGAATCTAGAAAATGCTCCAGTGAAAGCTGGTACCTCTGAACAGCATCTCTCTTTAGCGCTTGGAGGGGCCTTTTCTCACCCAGAAAACAGACCTGTCCCTGATAGTAGTGGGAGGAACCCATCTTCATAGGAGCACCATGGCTGGAATTGGAGACTCACACCGACAAAGACTGCCTGGGGACACTCAGAGGGTGCAAAACCTTATTGAGTCCTGTCGATGAGAGTGTAAATCCTGCCTAACTTTAGCCCTTCCTTATTATTTTTATTTCTTATTTTTTGGCTGTGCCATGTGGGTTGTGGGATCTTAGTTCCCCAACCAGGGATTGAACCCGGGCCATGGTAGTGAAAGTCCTGAGTCCTAACCACTGGACCGCCAGAGAACTCCCAAGCCCTCCCTTTGTAAAGAAATGACCTTGACTTGTTTTTTCCCATCATAAAAGTAATCATATTCATTTTTTAAAATATGCAAAATTAAAATAAAATGAAAAAGGAAATCATATTTCACCACCCAAAGATGATTACCGTTTACATTTTAGGGAGTTATTTCTTTAGTTTTTATATATATAGTGTTAGGGTGTATTTTGTTTGTTTTTTTAAAACATGGTTGAGATACTGTGAGCGTATGCAGATTTACGTGTAAATTTAAGGATTATTTTATCTTGTTTTTGCTTAACTTTATAAGAATATTTATTCATTCATTCAACAAATATCAGTTACATGGTAGGTACTGGGGGTAAGTGATAAATAAAATAGACACCATCCCTGTTCTCAGGGAGTTTATAATCCAGTCAGTGGATCCATCCTGCATCCTTAATCATTACCTATTGTGGCATATTTAGATGTTCCTAGACCTATTATAAATAATTCTGTGACAAATGTCTATGCAGAGAACTTTCTTCTGTATTTGGAATTATTTCCTGAGGAGAGATTTCCAGAAGTGGAATTAGTGGGTCAAAGGGCATGGACATCTTTCAAGGCTCTGGATGTGTATTGCTAAAGTGATTTCCCAAGAGGCTGGAATGATTTCCACTCCCTGACTAGTGCCTGCTTCCCTGTACCCTGGACACTGTTGAAAAATTACCATTAATGAAAAGACCCCCATGTTCACTCGATCTTGTTTTCCTCTCATTCACTCACGAGCATCAGTCCAACATCACCAGTTTTCTGGGCTCCCCTTCACACAAAACTCCAGAGGCTTGTGGAATCTCGAAGTCTCTGCTTCTCCTCCTCCCATGCTGTTTTGTCCATCCAAGTAGCTCTTGCCAAGGTCACTGGTGACCTCCGTGTTGCCAAATCCCATGGCCAGTTCTCAGTCTTGTCTTATGTGGCAATCAGTATCATGCGGCAGTTGGTCAGTTTTTTCTCTTTGAAACTCTTCTGCATGTGACTACTTCAGGATGCCACACTTGCGGTTCTCTCCTGACTCACTGGGCACTCCTTCTCAGGCTCCTTTCCTGGGCTCTCATCTCCCTGACCTGGGAACATTGGCCTGTCCCCAGGAAGCCATGGAGGCCCATCTGCTCTCATTCCCTAGGTGGGTTCATCCAGGCTCCTGGCTTTCTTTTTTTTTTTTTTTGCGGTACGCGGGCCTCTCACTGCTGTGGCCTCTCCCGTTGCAGAGCACAAGCTCTGGATGCGCAGGCTCAGCGGCCATGGCTCACGGGCCCAGCCACTCCGTGGCATGTGGGATCTTCCCGGACCGGGGCACGAACCCGTATCCCCTGCATCGGCAGGCGGACTCTCAACCACTGTGCCACCAGGCAAGCCCTCCTGGCTTTCAATACCACCAAATGTTTCAATGTCCAATGCTCCCAAATGGGAATCTCTAGTCTGGACTTCTCCCTGCTCTCCAGATTTGTTTATCCAGCCATTACTTTGTGTTTACTGGACATCCAATCAGCGTGTTCAAAAGCAGGCTCCTGATTTGCCTCCTCACCTCTTCTTCCTTAATCTTCCCCTTTCAGTAAATGGCAACTCCCTCGTTTCATTTCGTTGCATCCCAGAATTCATTTCGTTGCATACCTCAGAATGTGACTTTATTTGGAAATAGGGGCATTGAAGATGTTCTCAGTTAAGATGAGCTCATAGTGGAGTACGGAGGGTCCCTAATCCAATATGACCGTGTCTTTACAAAAAGAGGAAATTTGGACACAGAGACACTCAAACACAGGAAGAATGCCATGTGAGGTTGAAGGCAGAGATCTGGGTGATGCTTCTACAAGCCAAGAAGGGCCAAAGATTGCTGGAAACCACCAGAAGTTACTAGAAAGGCATGGACAGATTCTCCCTTGCAGCCCTCAAAAGGAACCAACCCTGCTGGCCCTTTGATTTTGGACTTCCAGCCTCCAGAACTGTGAACAATACATCTCCGTTGCTTAAGCCACCCAGTTTGTAATACTTTGTTATGGGAGCCCTAGCAGACTAATACAGGAGGTGAGATTGAAGGGAGGGAGACCCGTCCATGTGAGCTACTGGGTCAGCAGGTGTTCAGTAGTTGGAGACAGACCACAATTCAAACTTGTTATGATGAAATAGGGAATTTACAGACTCATGTCATGGGGCTGTCCAAAGGAAGTTCTTTGACTGTAGGCTGGATTCAGGGGTTAAAACAATGACATCAGAGCTCTCCTTTCCTTGCCCCCTGGTCTCTATCACTCTCTCTCATCCCTTGATTCTGCTGGTCTCTTCATGGCTTTGCACTCTACATGTGATAGTAAGAGGCCCCACAGCTCCTGTCTTACCTTGGTCCTTGTGAGCCCAAGGAGAAAGGGCATAGCTTTCTCGCCATGCCCAGTAAGAACTCCAGGGAGGATTCTGATAGTTCAGCCCTTAACTGATGACTGTGGCCGAGTGGCTGGAACACTTTCTGTATCCAGGCCTGGATCCCTTGACCACACCTAGATCAAGATGGTGGGGTCAGCCCCACTTGAATCACATGGATGTGCCGGGTTATCATACCAGGGCACAGAGGTCGTCCCCAAAGAAAGTAATGCCAGGCAAGCAACAAAAGCAGAAGTGGACTTAGAGAGGATAAATGGATTAGAAAGATACTTGGGTGTCAAGCGGACAGGATGACTTGGGTGTGGGAGAGAGAAAGAAGATTCCCAGGTTCCAGACTTGGGAAAGTAGGTATATGTCTGGTCCATTTAGTGAGATCGAGAGGGTTTTAATTTTTTTGGTTTATCTTTGGACATGCTGTGTTTGGGGCCCTCTTGGGTGTGCAGATGGATGGCCAGATGCTTGAGTCTGGAGCTCTTGAGAGCTTTGGCCAAGGCCTGACCAAGTCATGCTGAGGGGTGGGGCTGGGTTATGGCTAGACTGGGGTGTGAGCTGATCTGGAGCTGGATGTGGGCCAAAGGAATTCCAGTTTCCCAGAGCTGAATCTGCTGATAGGACACTGAGGTCAGCAAACCAGGTGGGGTCCTGGGATACGGGGTGGGGTAGTGCTCAGCAGGATGCCCTGGTAGACAGGGTGGAGTAAGCCGGCACAGGAACTATTTTCCCAGAGATGCCACCAGGTAAGTTGCCCTTCATCTGTGACCTGTGGCCTCAGTTCTTCTGAGAATCAAGGACTGTTTCAATCAAGGTCAAGCTTCTCGGCTAGAAGTTGGGAGTTGCTGTGACTTACTGCTTTGTAGGGACACAATGATGCCTGAGAAAATCCTGAAAAGACCTGGAAGTTCTTCAGAGAAGAAATCTGTGATTCCTACACCCTGTTGAGAGATGGTCTGGTGATGGAGGAGTGAGCACAGCTGTCATCTCTGCCTTAAAGCGTGTCATGCTCACTTGGACCGACATCTTTAGTGACAAGGCCCTTGGCCTGACTTGGTCTGGTGGTGGGGCTTCTCCCCAGAGTACCTCTTCAAGGCTCTGATACATCTCACAACGGCTGCAAATATACAGACAGACAAGACTGGGGCTTCTGGGTCCTGAGAAGACACTGGGAAAGGATTTGCAGAGCATATTCAGATGCCTCCTTAACCGACAGCAGCCAGGCACTTCCTACCTCGGGCAGCTGGGAAGGCATCTGCAGGGGGAACTTGCCAATGAACCATCGAGCAGGAGGGTGCTTGTGAATGGGGCTGTGTAATCATGGCCCTTGAGGTTTCTAGTTGTTTAAATGTCACCCTTTATTTGAAACTGATTCTTGTCAGACTTTGAAAAGAGTTTGTCGGTGCAATTGGGTACCAGCACGAAGCTCTCTCAAAATACATTTCCTTTCATTCATGAAGCTGTTAATGGGCATTCGATTAGTCATTCAGTCACTGCCAAGGGAACCATACTGAAAATGGGGCATGCATTCAGAACAAAGAACTTCCACTCCCTGAGATAACCATATCTCCCTTAAAGATAGTGCGCTTTGTGATGGCCAGCAGCCTGTTGCCACCTTGTAAATGTCATTTGCAGCCCCTTCTGGGTTTGATAACTTTAAGGTGTGGGGGTGGATCTACAAAGGATTTCTTAAAGAGAGAGACCTCCTTTTCCTACCTTTACTTTTACAGACCCACGTACCTGGAGCTCGTGGGAGACCTGTGCCGTACCTGGGCAGGTGTGAGCACCAGCCTTTTCCCCAGACCCCTGGGCACTGTCAGGGTGTGCTGTCAGTTGACAGTGGGGCCTCAGTCACATCCTGGCGGAGGGAATACTGAGGTTCTCATTGGTATATTTAACTATTCACAGGAAACGGCGAGCACCACATTCTGTCCAGTGTATAGCTTTAAAATAGTTAAAGATAACATGACTTATATAAGAGGGTGGGTGTTTCAGCATCTGTGAGATCTGGGATCGATGGCTATTGGTAGGGCAGAAGGGCTTGGAGCCTGAGCTCTGGGGAGGGGTATATGCAGCTGATGCCCTTCATCCTTATTCATTGGCGCCTTCCCTGCCGATGGCATGACTGAGCCACCTCCAGACAGGCAGGTATGAAAACAACTACGCAGTGCCATGACAAGGGTAATTATAGAGTCCGGGTGTGGAGAAGGAGCCAGACGTTCTCCGTGAGGGCATTTGGGGTAACGCGTCTGCAGGTTCACGGGGCCGGCAGGATGGGAAAAGGCTCACTTTGCTGTGAGCAATGGTGGGAGGTAGCAGATCCAGTGCATTGGGGATGGGGCTGCTGAGGGTAAGCCTGGACGGAGAGGTGAGATCCGGTGGAGGAGGCCTCGCATCCCAGGCTAAGCAGTTTGACTATATCGTGCTGGTGAGGGAAGACACTAACAGGTCTTAGCAGAGGGCTCCACGGTTAAGTTTGAGGTTAGGAAAGCTGCCTTTGACTGCAGTGAGAAGAAGCGGTTAGGGTAGTGCGAACTAATGTATTCAGCTGATTCCTGGTTTAGCTATTCTCTGCAGGCTGGCCTCACAGAGAGGCTGGTCTCTTGCAGAGCTCCAAGGAAGCTGGCTCCAGCTGAATCCTGAAGACGACCAATCTTGGTAGATCACAGCCATGTCATAGGCTGGAACCCCAAACCCTGGCCATGCCAGAGTGGGGCTACGGCTCCCCAACTCTGAATGCTGAGCTGGAAGAGCAGGGCAGATGACCAGAGTTCTGCCAAACCACACTGTGATCAAATCCCAAGTCCTGATCCAATCAGGAGAGGGGCTGCTGCTTCTCTAATCATAAAAGCCCAAGGCCTGGGGTCCCTCTGCTGGAGTCTGACACTAGTCCAGCTAGATCCCCATGCAAGGCCTGGGAACGGGTCCGTGCGCTGTTCCGGAGCTTACCTCTGTGGATTTCCCCATTGAACCTTGCTGCTGCAGGCAGCGTGTGGGCCTCCAGGTAGGAGGCCCTTGTTTGCTCAAGGAGTTTGTGGCCCTGAGGCCATTTCCTCAGCCTTTTGGTTCAGCTTGCCGGAGGGAGGCTGCTCTCATTCACAAGCACAGAGTCCTGACAAATGCGGGGACTTGGAGGGTGATGGGGGTGTGTAGGGCACCTTGATGACGGGGCATGTACTGCTGTGCCCACCCACCTCCTCCTCGGCCTCCCCTCCGCTGTCCAAGTCTCTTTCCCACAGCGCGTTACCCAGGTTTGCCCCCCAGCCTAGAAATTATGAGGGCTCTGTGTCTAGTTCTGAGCCCCACAGGGTGTCGTTTGTTGTCCAGAAGGGGTGACTGGACCTCATAGAAGCCTTGTCATCTCATGGTAGCCGTCTTCTCACTGTTCAGTGGATTCCGTGTCACCTGCTCATTGAGAAAGGGCTGGAAAGTTGTTAACTCTGAGTCTCATTTCCATATTAGTCAAACAAGGGGTGGAGGTTGGACTAGAATATATTCAGGATTCTGTGGTCTTTTAGGAGAGTCCATGATTTCTTTATCTTTGTAGGAAAGAGAGTAATTCTGTAGCCCTCCCATCTTTCCATAGAATGAAGCAGAGGCGCAGCCACTGTGGAGAAGAGTGTGGAGGCTCCTTAAAAAACTGAAAATAGAGTTAACATATGATCCAGCAATCCCACTCCTGGGCATATATCTGGAAAAGATGCAAACTCTAATTCAAAAAGATACATGCACCTTAATGTTCATAGCAGCACTGTTTACAATAGCCAAGACATGGAAGCAACCAAAGTGTCCATTGACAGATGAATGGGTAAAGAAGATGTGGTACATATATACAATGGAATACTACTCAGCCATAAAAAGAATGAAATAATGCCATTTGCAGCAACATGGATGGACCTATCATACTAAGTGAAGTAAGCCAGACAAATATCATATGACATTGCTTATATGTGTAATCCAAAATATAGTACAGGGCTTCCCTGGTGGCGCAGTGGTTGAGAGTCCGCCTGCCGATGCAGGGGACACGGGTTCGTGCCCAGGTACGGGAGGATCCCACATGCCGCGGAGCGGCTGGGCCCGTGAGCCATGGCCGCTGAGCCTGCGCGTCCGGAGCCTGTGCTCCGCAACGGGAGAGGCCACAACAGTGAGAGGCCCGTGTACCGCAAATAAATAAATAAATAAAATTAAATTAAATTTAAAAAATATATATATATAGTACAAATGAACTTATTTACAAAACAGAAATAGACTCACAGGCATAGAAAACAAACTTACGTTTACCGAAGGGGAAGTGAGGGAGAGATAAATTAGGAGTTTTGGATTAACAGATACACACTAATATATATAAAATAGATAAATGACAAAGACCTACTCTATAGCACAGGGAACTATATTCAGTATCTTGTTTTTGTTTTTGTTTTTCGGTATGTGGGCCTCTCACTGTTGTGGCCTCTCCCATTGCAGAGCACAGGCTCCGGACGCGCAGGCTCAGCGGCCATGGCTCACGGGCCCAGCCGCTCCGCGGCATGTGGGATCCTCCCGGACCGGGGCACGAACCTGTGTCCCCTGCATCGGTAGGCGGACTCTCAACCACTGCGCCACCAGGGAAGCCCTCAGTATCTTGTAATAACCTATAATGGAAAAGAATCTGAAAAAGAATATATATATAAATATATATATAATATATATAAATTTTATATATATATATATATATATATATATATATAAAATCTTACTTTGCTATATACCTGAGACTAACACAACATTGTACATCAACTATACTTCAATTAAAAAAAAAAAAGAGAGAATGAAGCAGAGGCCCTTACTGGCAGAGCCAGTATCAGGACCCGTGAGTAGAATTCCCACTCCATGGCGGGTGTTGCCTGACTTGTTAAATTTATACCTCATTTTCATGAGGGCTGTGCTGATTTTTCTGGCCTGCCCGACTCAGGCCAGAGCTTGATTCTATGGCTGGGTTAGTTAATTTAGTGATTTTGTAAACCTTAGCCGCGTCAGAGCTGTGCAATTGGCTATTAAAAGCCAGACAATAGCCTCATCCGTCTGCATTATAACTGTGCACCGACAAGACACGTGGTGCGAGATAATGCGCCATAAATGTCCAAAACGCTGAGAAAAAATGTGGGACGAGCGGGGTCAGAGGCCCACGTCACACTGTCGCCAGCTTGCCATGTGGCTCCAAAACTCGGGCCTGTGTCCAGCGCTGAGTTCCCGACACTCCGCTGACTCAGGATGTCAGCCTTTGAGCCTTGCCAGGCAGCTTCTCCACAAGGCCCTGATTCTCCTCCTTCCTCCCACCTCGCCTGAACTGGCCTGCAGCTCAGCACTAGGGAATGTCAAAATATCTGAGCCTGTGGAGGGTGACAAATCCAAAGCCTGTGAGGGGGACTTCTTTCGGGAAAGTGTATCCTGCAATTAATGACATCACAATTCTCTAGTCTCCCAGCTTGGCATTGTCAAAGCCATCCTCGTAGCCTCTACCTCTACAGGCTGTGGCATCACAACCTACGAACTAGGTGAAGCCCCACATAGGAAAAACCCTTCCCGTGACTCTGCCAACCTCCTTTTTCCCTTTCAAAGCCAAGCTCTTCTGAGAATATTCTACACTCACGGCCACCACTTTCTCACCTTCTCTTTGCTTCTCAGTTGTGGGTGTTTTGATACCCACTGCTGCTGAAACTGCTGTCCATAAATTCACAGCAATGGGATGGCGCACTCATCACCATATGGCTTGGGTCCACACCCCACCTGAACTTTGTAGCACTTTGTTTTGACATTGTGTCCCAGAATTCCCCTCTTCTGTTGGCTTCCGTGACATGAACTCCAGCCTCGTTCTCTCAACACTGGCACCTCCTTCTCAACTCCTCTCTCCCTCACATGCCGGGCTTTTCCTAGTTCCGCTTTGGTGCTTGTGTCCCACCTGACACACTTCCCATGAGCAATTGCATTCTGTTCCCGTGGCTTCAGCTGCCACTTGCAAGTTGACAGTTCCCAAGTGGACATCTCCTTCAGACTTTATCTACTCGCCACTGGACATTGTCTCCTGGGTGTTCCACACGCACCTGAAGTGCAAGTGCAAAGCAAAATGGGGGCCCTTCTCTTGGATTCCCACTGGATTTTCCATCACAGTTACTCCCATCAGCAACCACCTGATAGCCTAATTCACAACATCTGATTCATCCCTGTCCCTTTGGACTGTTGCATTGGTATCTCTGCTCATTGGTATCTCTGCTTCCAGTCTTGCTCTCTTGTGGTCCCTTCTCTACTCCGGTCATAGATTTGACCTTGACGGGTCTATTCGGCAGGTCTATTTTGGCAGTTCCTACCATCTACAAGGTACAGTCCCACTGCTTTTACATGGCCCTTGGGCCATTCATGGTCCACCACTAGCTGGCCCTCCCATCCTCTGTTCTAAATCCATCTGCATCCCCCATCCTGTTGCAGTCACCAGACTCCTTATTTTCTGTTCCTCAAACATGCCATACTTTGCCCAGATTGATGCCTATTGGATTCCTGTGCACTTTCCAAGTTTACCTTCTCTGAAAACTTTCCCTGGCTCCCTTGTCTCCTTGTCTGCATGCCCAGAGCACTTTGTAGTGTCTCTCCTGGACACTTAGGGAGTCTTAGAACTGGAAAAAAGAAAGGGTGTCTCTCTGTTTCCTCATGTCTGTAGCCCCTCAAGCAAAGGAATTGGGCCTTTATCTTCTGAGCTGCCAGCACAGCACCTGGCCTTGAGTAAGTGCCCCGTGAAAGGACAGTATGCTGGTGTCCACCAAGAAGAAAAGACAAATCAACTTGGAAGCTTAGAGGTGAGCTGGGCTTCAGGGAGGAGACCAGGAAGAGTTGGGTCGGCAACCTCTCCTCTCTGCAGCGCAGCTAATAGAGGCTACAACATCTCTAGCAACAGTGCATGCAGAGTGACTCTCCACATGGAACATTTAAACTTTGGGGTCTAAGGGAATGTAGGCTGTCCATTTTTTGTATTTGAGAAAGCAGGGCAGTATAATATAAATTAAGAGAGAGACCAAGGCAGAGTACTGTCCTCTGTAAATTCTTTGGGCCTGATGGAGGCAAGCTTTCTATCTTGGGCTCAGTACTTTATCACCTAGTCATACTTCCTCCTCTTTTCCCCAGGCAGAACTATTGACACAGGAAACTACATTTGTATATATTAACACAGAAACCAATGAACAAATGCTGTGTCCCTGTGCAAATAGGCAAACTTCCTTATGCAGACAGGGATCAGCGACATTTGGCTCAGAAACTTCTGAGCCAAATATTTTTAGAAATATTTAACAGACGCAGGTCCAGATGATATGCCGGCTGCCGCACCCTCCTCTGGCGCCAGCCCCGTGCCTGGACACCCCTGCTTTCCTCAGTCTCCCTGCTGTGCTCCGAGCATGTCTGTGGTCCCTGTCCTTAGCTTCCTGGAAGCTAACATGTTCTTTAGGGAGTGTGTGTCAGACCCGTGCACTCTCACTTAACAATGAGAGGGGATGGGTTATGCGTGAGTCGTCGATGAATGAGGGTCATTCAGTCAACATCATCAGCCACCTAGGCACGTGCCAGGCTCTGGGGCCACGGAAGGCGGGGCTACAGATGTGCATGAGGCAGCCTGGAGGAGCTCAGCGCTTATAAGGGAGACCTGTATTTGATGGTAAGATTATGTACGAAAAGGCCTTTCTCTGTGCTGTGTCATGTAGTGAAATATAGGGAACAAGCAAATGTCCTACAATCAGAGAAAGCTAAATAACGTGCTATGACAGGCTCCTGGGCTGCTAGTTTAATAGTATCGGGATTGCTCGTGATCTGCCAAACACTGTGACATCGGGATGTTGCACCAGAGTGTGTGCTCCACTATTTGTAAGTGCGCTTACCCAATCGTGGAAAAACAATAAACCAATATCCCTGGAAGGAAATACACCACTGATTGTGGGATTATAGGGATTGTTTTTTGTTCTTTTTCTATTTTTCACATTTCCCAAGTTTTCTGTAGTAAGCAGACATGGCATTTATAATCAGAAAAGGCTATTTTAAAAATCTCTTCAGGCCTAGGTGGAAAAGACTGTCCACGGAGGTCCTTAGGGGTCCCCTGGGTTCTGCTCTCCTGTCAGGGAAACCTGGTTCTAAGAATTCCTGTAGAAGAGCTCCCTAAAAGCAAAATGAAGGGGAAGCAGAATGTGCACATTTCTAAGCTTCTGATACATCTTGCAAAACCACTTTCCAGCAAGGCTGTGCTGACTGACCTCCTCCTCCAAAATCGTGTGAGAGGTGCAAAGGGTTGGAGCAGACACCTCGGTCCTGAGGGGATGGGTGTTCTGACTGGTGACATTTAGTGGCAAGGCTACTTCTCTCCCACAGGACACTTGCTGATCTAGTCACCAGGGCTCCTGCTCAAATCCCATCTTATCTCCAAACACCCAGGCCTAGTTCAGAGATCAGAAATACATGCATTTTGACAGAAGACCTCCAAGTACTGTCTTCCAGAGCAAATAAGTCCTACCATTGCTATGGGCTTTCCTGTGTCTCGGTCGGGAATGTTGGAGTCTGTCTGAACAGGCTGTTATCTCCAGAGTGATGATGTGACGTTTGTAGGAGGCTGGCTCTGTTGGCTGTCTGTCACTAGGACAGTGCTAAGAACTGAGGATGTAGGAAGCAAAGGGGTGCAGTAAAGAGAGCCCAGAGTGGGGAACTGAGTGGCCTGGTGACCCTGGGCAGGTGACTGCCCCTTCCTGGGCCGCAGGTTCCTCACCTATGACATGTATTCTGAGGTCCTTCCTGCCTGAACGTCCAGCCATTTTGCATGCTCTGGTACAAAGAGATGCTGCGTGAATTCTCAGGGTGCCCCCAGTGCCCAGATAAACTCCTCTGTGGGTTTGCTTGGTGTCATTCAAGTGTTCCAAGTTTTCATTGGCTTTAGACTTCACATCATAGATTGTTTGAGCTCACAGTATTAGGGTTGGGATCTGACTACGTCAAGGCTCTCAAATTACAGATGAGGTAACTGGGACCCAGAAGGATGGAGAGACTTGTGTGAAGTCCCAGGGCATTTGCAGGCCCGCTGAGAGGATGCCTGAGGCCCTCTCATCTGTGTGTGGAGCTCCTCACATCACCCTGCTTCCCCTCAACGTTGTATCTGAGCACTCCTCCTTGGGAGGAGCAGAGCCAGCTGGGACTAGAGCCCTGGGTTCCAAGTGTGATTTCCTTACACACGCGATGACCAGGATGCTGTCCCTATGAGGCCGAGGCATGCGCAGCGGGGCAAAGTGCTTCCTAACACCAAGCACCTGTGCGGAGGTTGCGCAGTCAAAAGCCACAGAGGAGAAACCCCAGGACTTTGTCAGAAAGGAGAGAAGGGGACTCTCCCCTCCCAGTCCCTGCCAGACTCTTAGCAGAAGGTGGAGGGTGGGAAGAGAGGGAGGGGCAGGGATGGTCTGCCCCAGCCTTCCCGTGTCGGTCGTGAGCCTGGGCACTGAGGCCTTTGGCCCTGCCACCACGAAGCTCCCAGGATGTCATGGTACAGGGGCGTGGGGCTAAGAGTGGGCTTTTGGCGGTGGATTTCTCTCCATCATTTCTAGCAAGTTGAGCTGCCTGAGTTAGAAGGCAGCTCCCCCAGCCTTGCTGTCTGTTCTTGAGAATGTGAATTCCACCTTGAATCACACAATGGGCCATGGGATGCATCTTGGTGTGTTACACAAATTTCTCAAACAAATTACCGAAGCCCATTCAAGAAAAAATAGACAACTGAATAGCTCTATTACTGTTAATGACATTAAAATTTAAAAACTTCTCACAAAGAAGCTCCCAGGTCTGAATGACTTCACTGGTGAATTCAATCAAATATTTAAGGAAGTAATAACATCAATCCTACAGTTCATTTTTGTATATGGTATGAGGTAGATTCCAACTTTAGTCTTTTTGCATGTGGATATCGAGTTTCCCAGCACCATTTGTTGAAGAGATTGTTCTTTCCCTTTTGAATGGACTTGGCAGCCTTATCAAAAATTAGTTCATCATAGATATATAGGCATATTTCTGGATTCTCAATTCTCTTGTCTTGGTCTATATGTCTTTCTTTATGCTAGTACCACACTCTTTGGGTTACTGTAGCTTTGTAGTGAGTTTTGAAATCAGGAAGTATGACTCAGACACATATTCTTTTATTCCTGCCCATATCATGTGCTGGTGACCTGCTAGCCTCCAGGGCCCCCCTTGAACTTCTGGTCCTGAGCCTAGGATAGGCACAAGCCTAGGAGGCCTGCTTCTTCTTTCTTCCCTCAGACTCCTCTCTGGGGTGTGTGTGTGGGTGGGTGGGAGAGGGGGGAGAATATATTATGAAACTTGGATACTTTTGAAAGTGAAAGGGGATTTGTATCCATTTTACAGGGCTTATATGACAAATTACCACAAACTTTGTGGCTTGAAACAATAGATATTTATTCTCTCATAGTTCTGGAGGCCAGACGTCTGGAAACAAAGTATTGGCAGAACTGTGTTTTCTCAGAAGGCTCTTGGGGAGGCTCCTTCCTTTACTTCTCTAGCTTCTGGTGGCTGCAGGCATTCTTGGCTTGTGGCCGCATGACTCCAATCTCTGCTGCCGTCTTCCTATGGTCTTCTCATCTGTGTGTCTTCTCTTCTGTCTCTTATAAGGGCACTTATCATTGGATTTAGGGCTCAGTGGATAATCCAGGATGATCTCATCTTGAGATCCTTAATTACGTCTCCAAAGACCCTTTTTTTTCCAAACAAACTTATGGTTACCAAAGGAGAGAGCAGAAGGGGGTGGGTAATAAATTGGGAATTTGGGATTAACAGATACACACTACTATATATAAAATAAACAACAAGGACCTACTGTATAGCACAGGGAACTATATTCAATATCTTGTAATAACATATAATGGAAAAGAATCTGAAAAAAAAATATATGTAAAACTGAATCACTTTGCTCTATACCTAAAACATTGTAAATCAACTATACTTTAATAAAAAACAAAAAACAAAAACTCTTTTTCCAAATAAGTTCACATTTGCAGGTTACAGGGCTTAGGATGTGAGCACATTTTTTTGGGGGGGGTGTTGCATAATTCAACCCACTCTAGGATTTTACTAATAATTATCCCAGGACAAAAGATATAATACCAGGACTCTCCCCAGCAAAGTAGGGCATATGGTCGCCTGGACTGAAGACCCTGGAGTTTACCTTATATGAAGGGACTGCTCTTTTCTTCCATAGCATAGGGCAGAAGCACCCTCCCTCTCACGCCACCCTACCATGCTTCCGTGTGCTAGGCCAGAGTCTGGCCCAATGAGGCCTTCCAAACCTGAGGATTCCTCTTACAGAGGTGGCATCACAGAGGTGGCATCTCAATCTCTGTCTCTCCATATCACTGAGAGGCGGGGGGGAAAGGAGCTCTGATCCCTTTTATGCCTCCATCTAAAGCTTCCCGTGCTCCTATAATAGACACACCAGGTGTCAGAGAATCCATGTGGTTCCTGACCTGTGCCAGATGTGTTCCCTTGTCTTTCCCTAGAAGTCAGGGACGGATCCAGCCCTCCTCATGTTTGCTTCTCCTCTCAGAACTCAAGGGAGGGGTGAGAGTGGGGGAGGGCTGGGAGATAAATCCATCTGGAGGCAGAGCAGGGGACACAGGTTTCAGAGGGAGAGCAGAGAGAGGTTCTAGGTTTGGTCTTCTGCAGAAGGAGACAAGGGAGGCCGAGAGGGTAGATGGCCCGGGAGGTCTGGGAGGACGGGGAGAAACGAGAGGGGTGGGGTGCAATCTGGGCACCTGGGGGTAGGGGCTGAAAAAAGGGACCTAGGCAATTCCAGAGGCACATTTCTCTTTGTCACCTAGATGCTGGTTGTGTGGTCCCTTACATGGCATTGCAGGGACCTCTGGTACAGTTTTACCTCTATGATGTCCTGCTTTAAGAAAAAGATTCCTTCTTACCAACATTCTGTGATTCTGTGGGGGTAATAATAGAGGAACTCCCCCTCTCAACCACAGGTGGTCAGATGACACATGCTGGACAATTAGAGCGTCTCATAACATTAGACGTGTCACAGGGTCAGCATGTGTCACAGCAGGGCCAACCAGAGCCCGCTTTTGAGGAACTGAGGATGGATGTTGGGGAAGGAGTACTCTGTCTATGTGTACTGTGCGGGCTGTGTGAGCGGGCGCTTCTGTACAACCTTCTGCTGTCTCACGGAGAGCATGTGTCTGAAGCCGAAGCCAAGTGGAGGCCTGAAGAGCCTAGAGGTGACTAGGGAGTGTCGAGGACCCTATTTGAACTCCTGGGCCCAGCCACACCTCAAAGTCCTGGTCGTGGGCTTTGAGGGCGGCAAGCCCATAAGATTGCTTTGAGTAGTGTGTCTTTTGATGGCCACAGAATCTTTTTTTTTTTTTTTTGTGGTACGCGGGCCTCTCACTGTTGTGGCCTCTCCCATTGCGGAGCACAGGCTCCGGACGTGCAGGCTCAGCGGCCATGGCTCATGGGCCCAGCCGCTCCGCGGCATGTGGGATCCTCTCGGACCGGGGTACGAACCCATGTCCCCTGCATCGGCAGGCGGACTCTCAACCACTGCGCCACCAGGGAAACCCGCCACAGAATCTTTGACAGGGCTCCCCTGGAGAGGTAGGGTGGACCCCAGGTGGTTGGCTAAGCCAGAGGCCTGTGGGCAAGAACTGGGTACCAAGGAGCACCATCAGTGGGGCTGTGGGGTGTGGTGGAGCAGAGAGCAGAAGTGGCCTCTGAGGAACTGGAGGAGGAGATGCTTATTACCGCATGATCTCATTTCATACTCACTCAGCCTTAGAGGTGGACACTGTTCCTATCCCAGTGAGAAGACCAAGGCTGCAGAAGGTGAAGGCCAAGCCACCCTGTAAGCAAGCAGCAGGACTGGAATCCAAGCTCACTCCTCCCCGAGTCAATTTTCCTGATAACGAGGCAGTGATCGCCGTGCCCTCACAGCCTCCTCCACCCAGCTGCCTCCTGAATTATCCTGCTGCACAGACCTCATTACCACCAGAGCAGGGAGCATGGCTCCAGCCTCAATGCACACCTCGGCTGCTAACGAGCACCCTAATTTGATTGGCTCCAAATGAACGTGATGCAAAATTACAAGATGCCAGAAGACACTGCCATAAATCGAATGAGTTGGCTTCAATTTATTATGTTTTGAATTCAATTAGATTTCTCCTCCAATCTGCTCTGAATATTAATCCAGCTTCTGGCTAGAGAGTGATACCTGGAAGGGGCTGTTATCGTCGAATTCCAGCCTCAGCCATTCAGCTTGGGCTCGGGCGGGCGACAGCACTGTACGAACACCTCAGCCTGGGCGTGGGAAAGTCAAGGAAGTTCAAGGCCATCTGCCAAGCGTCCCGCCAGCGAGTCTGCATATTTCCTGTTGGGGAAGGGATTTAAAGCAATGCACCCGATTAAAATGGTTTTCAATTATTTTTAGTGCATAAACACTTCAAAAGGCTACATAGAAGGGAGTGTTGGAGTCATGGACTTTGTCATGTGACAGGCAGCAAGGGACATGGTGACCTGAGGTCTGGGCTCAGCCTGGCCACAAACTCTCTATGTGACCAGGGTAAATCTCCAACCTCTCCCAGCCTTGGTTTCCCCATTTGCCAATTGAGGGAGTTGGACTCCAAGAACGATTTCGATAGCCTTAGATTCCGTGCCACACACCCACCCACCCTGTCCCCCTCCCGCTGTCATTCTCTGGCCCATTTGCCCGGGGAAACTGACCTCTTCAGTCTGCCTCAGTGGCTCCCACATCTTGGTCCTAGTGCTGCCCCTTGGCTCATAGGGAAGCTGGGCAATGATTATTTACTTTCCTGGGGAAGGAGCAGCCACTAGGGAGGGATGGGGTCCCTGTCACTTCAGGTGGTTAAGACGGTCTGGAAAGCCTGGGACTGATAACAAAGGGATGCCGATGACCTCAGGGACCTTCCCAAACTTGGACACCTAGCGGCTGTGACCTCTAAGTCAATAGAAAATTCGGGTATGAAGAAGCCAGGCTTGGATTCTGGGCAACTGGAGATGGGGATCTAGGCCAAGAGTCAGAGCACCAAGTCGGGCCTCAGGAAAGCAAAGGTGAATGGGATCCCGGCCAGCTGCTCTCAGGTGGCTTCCATTCATCTCCCAGGGCCAGAGCTGGCAGGAACAGAGAGATGAGCGTGGTGCGGTCAGTGTTCTGGACAGAAGCCGGAGACAGATGAGCCATATGTCTGCGAAACAGATAAATGCGGGAGGGGCAGGTCTTCTTGTGAGAACTTGCTGTCTCCTGTAGAAAGGGGGTGGACAAGAGGTCCATCCATTCATTCCTTCATCTATTTGTTATTACTTTTTTTTTTTGGCTGCATCAGGTCTTTGTAGCTGTATACAGGCTTTCTCTAGTTGCGTTGAGTGGGGGCTACTCTTTGTTGTGGTGCGTGGGCTTCTCATTGCGGTGGCTTCTCTTGTTGAGGAGCACGACTCTAGTTGTGTGGGCTTCAGTAGTTGTGGCTCGTGGGCCTAGTTGCTCCGTGGCATGTGGGATCTTCCTGGACCACGGCTCGAAGCCATGTCCCCTGCATTAGCAGGTGGATTCTTAACCACTGTGCCACCAGGGAAGCCTGGTTTGTTTTTAAAGCCTTGGGACATCTATCTTTTATAGAAACTTGTGACATAGCAGGTCAAACTCCTAGAGGTTCAGCCCAGCAGATAAGAAACAAGGTAGTTTGCTTCTTAAAAAGCATAAGTTAAATGCTAATAAAGATGATTTCAAATCATCTTCATTGTATTTGACCCTAAAATTTCATCCCAAATGGAGTCACAATACGAGCTTAGGCCGTTCATCCAAATATCAATATTTAATGATCTTTCACTATCATGGTATATCTTGTCATCGACGTAATGCATACAAACAGGAACAAGTCAAATAGGACAGAAGAGTTTATGATGAAAGGAAACAGTTGCCAAGGGGCTTCTCTGGTGGCGCAGTGGTTGAGAATCTGCCTGCCAATGCAGGGGACACGGGTTCGAGCCCTCGTCTGGGAAGATCCCACATGCCATGGAGCAACTGGGCCCGTGAGCCACAACTACTGAGCCTGCACATCTGGAGCCTGTGCTCCGCAACAAGAGAGGCCGCGATAGTGAGAGGCCCGCGCACCGTGATGAAGAGTGGCCCCGCTTGCCGCAACTAGAGAAAGCCCTCGCACAGAACGAAGACCCAACACAGCCAAAAATAAATAAATAAATAATAATAATAATAAAAGAAAACAGTTGCCAACCTCACATCTCCCCAGTTCTGGTCTCAGTCTCCAGAAGCAAACTTCTTTTAAACATTTCCATTTTTAGTCCTTCTGGTGGATCCCTCCATAACTCTAAAGAGCATGCGTGTGTGGTCTTATTTCTTGATCCATTATCTGTAGAAAATGTATTGAGCCCTACAGTGGAAAAAAGAAATTGCTTCATAGCTATGCCTCTCCTTCCTCCCTTCATTTCCCCAAGTTTAATGGTTTCCCATAAGTTTTTTTAGTTCTTCTGTTATTTACTTTTATAACTACACTGTGTAATTATACCTTGGTCCCGCAGTTCATTAACCTCAGTCAGGGTAATGGACCGTGGCAGCCAGTTTTGGTCTGTTCCCATACTCCCCACCCCTCTTTCTTTTGGGAGGGTATCTTCCTTTCTCTCCTGGGGCTAGGCTGGAGCGTGCTCCTGGCCGTCCAGTCAGTGCACTCCATCTCTTTAGCCATGGCAACTGCCTCAATACTGGGCATGTTCCCTAACCCAGGCCATTAAGCATCTTCCCCCGGCCTTTTACTACTAAGACGTCTTTCTTTTTCTCTGGGACTACCTCTAGCAGGTAAATGGAACATTTACTCTCGTAGGGTCCTTCTGGGCCACGATGTGGAGAGATCCTGCCTGAGAAACACAACCCAGAGGCCAACAGTTGTGAGAGGGGGATCTAACGAGAGAGAGAGAGAGACTGAGTTCTGATGATGGGGAAGACTGCTGGATCCATCTCACCTGAAGCCTAGTTTGCCTCTTGACCTTCACGGCTACATGAGCCTAAACATTTCATCATTAGCTCTAACCCAGTGTATTAGCTTTCTGACTAATACAGGGCTAATCACAGCATACTGAACACCCCATCGCATATAAGATGAGTATTAGCAACTATATTTCCTGTATTATTTGCCTACCACTGCTGTAACAAATTACCACAAATTTAGTGGCTTAAAATTTCACAAGTTCTACAGTTCTGGAGGTCAGAAGTCTGAAATGGGTCTCACTGGGCTAAAGTGTTCACAGGGCTGTGTTCCTCCTTCTGGAGGCTCTAGTGGAGAATCTGTTTTCTTGCCTTCTCCAGCTTCTTGTGACTGCCTGCCTTGCTTGGCTTGGTACCTCTCCATCCGTCTCCATCACTAGCAATGGTGGGTCCAGTCCTTCTCACATGACGTCACTCTGACCTCCTCTGCTGCCTCCATCTTCCCCGTTTAAAGATTGCTGGGATTCCACTGGATAATCCGGGATGCTCTTCTTCTACCTGAATTTCCCTTTGCCACTGTGATGTTCTTTCTGACACTGCTTCTGACACCCAACATGTGGTATCTTTTCCAACACCAATCAGTCCTCCAGTTCTCCAAGATCAACACCAAATCTCTGATTCTGTGACACAACTCAGTGCCCTACGATTCAATTCAATTCTGACACTAACTACCCAAAGTAAGCACCGACCCCACAGTTTTAAGTGTTCCGTCCCTCAGGCTGACCTCAGTTCAGTTGCCAGTCACAAATACTGCGTCTCCAGGTTACCCACACTTGTGTCCCGATGCTACAAATTTGAAGTTGTTTGAAGTTACCAACTATAATTTTGGATTTCCGTGCTTCTCCTTTCAGCCCCATCAGTTTTTTCTTCACCTATTTTGAGGCTCTGTTGTTCGGTGTGTACACATATAGTATTGTTATGTCTTCCTCCTGAATTGATCCTTTTATCATTTTATAACGTCCCTCTTTGTTTCTAGTAATTTTCCTTTTTCTGAAGTTCCCTTTATCAGATATTGATATCTATACACACCTAATTTTTATTTTTTTCCTTTTTTTAAAAAATTATTTATTCATTTATTTATTTATTGGCTGCATCAGGTCTTAGTTGTGGTGTAGGGGCTTCTCTCTAGTTGTGGTGAGTGGGCTCAGCAGTTGCAGTGCATGGGCTTAGTTGCCCCATGGAATGTGGGATCTTAATTCCCTGACCAGGAATCGAACCAGTGTCCCCTGCATTGCAAGATGGATTCTTAATCACTAGACCACCAGGGAAGTCCCCCCTAATTTTTTTTTTTTAAAGAAGATGTTGGGGGTAGGAGTTTATTAATTAATTAATTAATTTTTTTGCTGTGTTGGGTCTTCGTTTCTGTGCGAGGGCTTTCTCTAGTTGTGGCAGGCGGGGGCCACTCTTCATCACGGTGTGCGGGCCTCTCACTATTGCGGCCTCTCTTGTTGCAGAGCACAGGCTCCAGACGCACAGGCTCAGTAGTTGTGGCTCACGGGCCTAGTTGTTCCTCAGCATGTGGGATCCTCCCAGACGAGGGCTCGAACCCGTGTCCCCTGCATTAGCAGGCAGATTCTCAACCACTGTGCCACCAGGGAAGCCCCCCCCCCCAATTTTTAAATTCATGTTTGTATTGTTTTTTCCCATCATTTTATGTTCTATCTACCTTTGTCATTGAATTTGAAGTGAGATTTTTGTAAATAGCATATAGTTAGGTCTTTTTTTTTTTCATTTAACATCCATTTTGCTAATTTCTGTCATGCTTGGTGCATTTAGACCATTTAATTTAAGGCAATTATTGAGATGTTAGGGATTAAATCTGCCATTTTATTATTTGTTTTATGTTTGTTTTCTGTGGTTCTTATGTTTCTCTTTTCTTGCCTTCTTATGGGTTACTTGAACAATTTTTAGGATTCTATATTGATTTGTTTATTTGGGTTCTTGCCTTCTTATGGGTTACTTGAACAATTTTTAGGATTCTATATTGATTTGTTTATTAGGTTTAAGAGTGTATCTCTTTGTATAGTGGTTTCTCTGGATATTACAATACGTATATGTCTTATCAAATTCTACTAGTATCAATATTTTACCATTCTGAATGAAGCGTTGAAACGTTACCTGTTTGCAGCCTCTGTCATGCCTGCTAAGTGTGTGAAGAGAACCCCTCCCACCTCCTCTGGAATCCTCACATACACTTGGCACTGCAGAAATGTGTTGGACTCCTTCATTCACTCATGGCCCTCCCTTCTCTTTGCTTCTGCCCTATGGGCTTTATTCATTTTAAATTTACAAGATTAAATTTCAGGCTATCTTCAGAAGACTAGGAGGTGAAGGAATAAAAGAATGAAAAGCTCAAAGGGCTCTTTAAGAGGCAAGCAGTGGGAGGATCCTGGACTTTGGTTCTGGGCAGATCCGGTGCCTCGTGAGTTGGCACTGCTCACTCACTCATCACGTGGGTAAGTGCGTGATCACACCAAGCTCCAGTGTTGTCTCGGCAGCTCACACTGTTGCTGGGAGGATGAGTGAGAGGGAGTGTGTGAAGAGTCTGATTCGGTGCCTGGCACAGAGAGATGCCCTGTTCCTGGCTCACTATCCTTACACCTGCACCACGGTCAAAAGCTGAGTGCTGGGAAGATGCAGCACATCCCTGTGGGGTGACCACAGGCCTCTTTCACTGGTGATTCCTGAAACCGTCTGACTAAACCACCTTTGGTGCCAAGGAATGTCCCAGGAAAGGAGGTGTGTGGCCCTTGGAGGGGACTGCTTCCTGATGGCTGAGCCGAGTAAGGGAGGGGGTCGGGGCCATTTTAAGAAAGTCACTGCCGGACTTCCCTGGTGGCGCAGCAGTTAAGAATCCGCCTGCCAATGCAGGGGACATGGGTTTGATCCCTGGTCTGAGAAGATCCCGCATGCTGCGGAGCAACCAAGCCCATGCACCACAACTACTGAGCCTGCGCTCTAGAGCCCACTAACCACAATTACTGAAGCCTGTGCGCCTAGAGCCCATGCTCCACAGCAAGAGAAGCCACCACAATGAGAAGCCCGCGCACCGCAACAAAGAGTAGCCCCCGTTCGCCGCAACTAGAGAAAGCCCGCGTGCAGCAATGAAGACCCAATGCAGCCAAAAATAAATAAATAAATTAATTAATTAAAAAAAAAAGTCACTGCCCACTCCACTCTATCCCTTGGGGACTCCACCCACCCCATTTCAAACAGTAAAACCACCACATCCACCCTCATTACATGCAGTTTATATGTAACTACTATAAAACAACAAGTTCCCTAGTCGACATAATGTTACATATTGTAGGCCTGGGATTAAAATACCTACATATTTCGTCAAAAGATGTTTTTCGTAGCATTTGAGAAGTTTGGAGCTCCTAATGGTTTCTCATGTCGCAAACATTTTTACAGGCCCTGGAAAAACTCAGAGGACCTGCATTCTGGGCTTGCAACAGATGAAACAGCCCTGCCAGTGTTCTCAGGAGGATGGTGGGGACCAGGCTTGCTGGGGGAGGGTCAGCCGATGCCCACCACACAGGAGGCAGGGCATCATGCCACAAGGATCGGTTTGTTGAGCACACCAACATCAGGACTGAGCCACAAGCCCACGGCGAGTGGCCAGTGAGCAGGGCACAGCAGGCTACAGCATCTGGGGTATCAGCGGGGTGAAATCCTGGCTTTGTTGCCTTCTGGCTGTGTGACCTTGGTCGTGTTACTTGCCCATCCTGATCCTCAAATGCTCTAAGGTCTTTTTACCTTTAGAACCTTTAGGACCAGAACAGCCAAGAGGCTCTTGTTTGTTGGTTGCTGCCCCTTATTGAACTCCTTTTCTCAAATATGGGCGATTGGGTTGGCTTAAAATGGGACATTTCTGGGCACTCTCCTCACCCTGACTTGGAGGCTGTGAGGAAACCCACCGTGCGGAAGGAATGGGGGGAAAATTGAGGCTGGAACTGTGTTTTATTGGCAAAGGGAAGGGGAGATCAGGTGCTTGAGTTACAGAGAATGAGGATCACACACCTTTTCTTAGATTGAAGGCATTCCTGAGCTCTTTGTCTGCCTTGTTGCAACTCCTAAATTGCTAAAGCCTTATGCCTCCAGGTTGGCCTGATGTGTGGTCTCCATGCTAGCGGGGGTGAGTGAGCCTGAAATGTTCCTCGGCTGAATGGAAAAGCGAGTCCACCTGGGACCTGCCCAGCATCTCACTGTGGGGACTGACAAGCGTGGGCATCGTCAGTGAGCACTTCTTGAGACCCAGCAGGGCAGCAGGGGAGGCAAGGGAGCTTCTGCCTGCTTGGTACTGGGCTGGCCCAGTCGGGACTTGGGAGGGCCATGCCCAAGAGGGCTGCACCCTGGCCGGGAACATGCCCAGCCTGCCAGCACTCGGCCCAGGGGAGAGGCCAGGCTGGCATAGAAGGGCAAGATCACGGGGCAGTCATGGCCTGGAGGCCCTTCCTAGCAGGTGAGTCCAAGCCGGGGGTTATTTCTCTCCTGAAAGTGAGGTCCAAATATGGGTTTACTATTGTTATTGCTGTTTTATTACTGTTAGTGTTGGAAATACACATTGAACAATGTTGTGAGCATTGGAGATTAAACATGAATGAGGCAAATTCCTCTCTTATGAGGCTCACATTCCAGAGAGGGGGACAGATACCCTTCCCCCTAATAAACAGACGATGGCTACAAAATGTAGTAATTTCCCTGAAGAGAAAAACCAAGGGACAGAGAGAAAATAATGGTGATGGTGTGGGTTAGACTTTAGGAAGGGAAATGAGGAGTGGTCCCCACACAGGAGTGAGGGGGAGGAAGCTGAGGCTCAGAGAAGTAAAGTTACTTACCCCAAGGTCACTTCCTGGTAATGGCAGGGCTAGTGGGCTGTCCCTCTCCACTTTGTCCTGCTCATCATATCAACCTGTTGGGACCAGGGTCTGAGCTGGGGCAGAAACAATGGCACTGCGGGTGTGTGGCCCCAGTGGAGAAGGTTAAGGGGGCCCATGCAGGCCAGAGCCTGAGACTTCTGTGCTCAGCCTTCAAAGGAATAACTCAGAATCCTGCATCCTGTCTCTCTCCCAACTCTCCAGGCTTTGCCTGGCTCTACTCTGGTAGGCTCAGGAGTTAAGACCTACGCTTCACAAAATAATGACTGAGAAGTGAGATTTTAAAGGAGAACTTGGAGAACACCACCCTTATTTTATAAAGGAGAAACACGTCCAGAGATGGTGGGTGATTTGCCTAAGGTAACACAGCTGACCTGGAGTCGTCTCCCAAGAGGTCCCTCAGTGCTCTTTCCCCTTGTGTGGTTATATTCCCTTCTAGGAAACTTACAAGGACCCAAAGGAATGCATCACTAATGGTTTGATTTTGTGGAAGGTGGGAGTGAGCTATAGGAGGCATGGACACAGCCTACTAATGGCATAATATGAAATTAGCACACACTTGGCACATGGTAAGCCCTCCATGAGTGGTTGCTCTCTTCCTCTTCCGTCACTTGGTTAAGATGTGATGTCTGAGTTCTGGGTCTTGCACATTGTTGGCACTCTACCAAAGTTTGCTGATTGACTGCATGAATGCTGAGGTGTGGGGATGTCTTCCTACTTTCTCATCCTCAAAGGACACTCTTTATATGCTCAGGGTGGGGAAGGTGTAGGGGGAGTCAACTTTCACCTATTCATGCTGATTATATGCTCCTGCACACGTGCACACACGCGCGCGTGCGCGCGCACACACACACACACACACACACACACACACACACACACACACACACACCGGACTTCTCAAGCTTTTGGAGCCAGCAAGGAACATAGCCAGGCCTAAGATAATAGTTGTTGGCCTCTTTTTTCTTGTGCTTTAACAGAAAAAAACTATCCTCCAAGCCCACAGCTGTGGAGGTCTTCCTGAGCAGTGCCCAGTCTTTAATCACGTTCTGGAGGACAGGATGATCCGTGGCTCAGGAATCTGCTTGGTCGATAACTCAATTCTTCCACCGGGCCACATTTATAAGCAGTGATAGCGCACCCCACGGAAACCCAGAATCCAATTAGGGCTAAGGGCTGCATCATTTCTCATCCCTCACTCTGCCTTCCACAGCCCCTGACCATCCATCTTCCTTGGCTGAAGGCGCCCTGTGGTCTGCAGGGCAAACTTCTGACCCTCCCACTGGCCGCTCATCAGGCTACTCTCCTGATGCTCACAGCAGCCACAGGTATTGGAGTCAAATCTTGAGGGGACAGGCTTTTTTTGGTCTCTGGGACTGGGGCACACAGGACAGTTCCGAGCTTTCAGTGAGTGGAGGCGTTTCATTACCTCTAACCATTCTAGTCTTGGAGGTCCTGGGTATTTTCAAAGAGAAGATTCCACAGAGAGGTCCTGTTCTGAATTGCAAGTGGTGCACGGCAACCTTCAGCAGAAGAAGACAGAGGCCATTCAGCACAGAGGAGGACATTCTGTCCCCTTGGTTAGGGAAATCTGAACTAGGGGTTAGAAGAAAAGTTAGGGTCAACATTCAGAACAACTTTCCTGAAATAAAGGAAGACTTGAATGTACTGACTGAAAGGGAAATTGATACAGAGTGGTCAACACTGAGACAGATCCTAATAAATGAATATTTGACTTTAAAGAAAAAAAATTCTAAGGGTGTCCAGTGAAAAATCATCCCTTTAAAAGCCAAGTTTAAAAAATCCCCAAAACAAACAAATGAAAAATGACATAAAAATTCAAACCAAGAGAAGGACTTCCAGAATGGCAAAATAAGACCTCTGAAAATATGCTCCTCCATTAAAGCAATGAGGATGCTGGCAAAAATTGTTGAAATCAAGTTCTTCAGAGCTCTTGGGAAAAACCAAAGGTTTTCAACAATCTGAGTGTCATTTATTGAAGTGAAATGGCTGAATCATGATAAGAATAGCAAATTTTATGGTGTTTTAACTTGCCTTATTCCCATCCTCCTCTCAAGCTCCACTGTAGAGTTGAAAACCAAAGGCCTCACACCCCTGGTAGCTGTGGAAACCAGCAGCCTGGCAGCCCCGGAAGAGGACAGAATGGTTTGGAACTTTCCAAAAAACCCCATCCCCAAAGAATTGTCAGTATTTGATCTGACAGCTCCCTGGAAAATATCCCTTCTTAGGGATTACTTTTATTTGACAAGCTCTGACATGGCTCAGAGCTTACTCTGTGCAAACAGCCCTAATCTGAGGACGTTTGTCAAAAACAATCAGCGGCCCGGGGTGGCAGTACCAGCTGGGGATAACAAGAAACTGATCAAAACGCTTAAAAGGAAAAACTGGGGAATGAGGTATTCATAGGGGCTTGGAAAAGCTGTGGCATATTCCCGGAATTCTAGAAGGCCGCATGCATGTGCTGTGTTGTACGCATGCCCAAGACCTGCGTAGGGTTTAACCTCCAACTGACCTTGAGGCACAGAGAAAGCAGGAAGTAAAGACGGAGGCAGAGTTGTAAGTGCAAGACTTGTATACTGAAAACCATAAAACACCATTAAAAGAAATTAAAGAAGACATAAATAAATAGAAAGACTGCCTATGTTCATGGATTTGGATGGGTTAATATTGTTAAGACGGCAATACTTCCCAGCTGGTCTACAGATTCAATGCAATCCCAATAAAAATCTCACCTGCCTTTTTCTCAGAAATTTGCAAGCTAATGCTAAAATTCATATGGGAATGCAAGGGACCCAGAATAGCCAATATAATCTTGAAACAGAAAAACAATGTTGCACACCTGCTTTTGCTAATTTCAAAATTTACTACAAAGCTATAATAATCAAGACAGTGTGGTACTGGAAATGGAATAGAATGAGGATCCAGAAACAAAACCCTCACATACATGGTTAATTGATTTTTGCCAAGACAATTCAATGGGGAAACAAAGTCTTCAATAAATATTGCTGGGACAACTGGATGTCCATATGCAAAAGAATTAAATTGGACCATTACCTCACACTATATACAAAAATTAACTCAAAATGGATCAAAATTCTAAATGTAAGAGCTATTAGAAGAAATTATAGGAGTAAATTTTCATGGCCTTGAACTTGGCAAAGGATTCTTACATATGACACCCAATGCAAGAGCAAGAAAACAAAAGCTAAGTAGACTGGATATCATCGAAATTAAAAACTTTTGCTTTTCAAAGGACCTTATCAAGAAAGTCAAAAGATAATCCACAGAATAGGAGACAATATTTGCAAATCATAAATATGATAAGGGACTTGCATATAGAATATATAAGCAATTTTACAACTCAACAGGAAATGACAAATAACCTAATGAAAACATGGGCAGAGGATTTGAATAAACATTTATCTAAAGAAGATATACACATGGCCAAAAAGCACATGAAAAAATGTTCAACATCATTAGTCAGTAGGTAAATGCAAATCAAAACCACAATAAGATACCACCATACACTCGCTAGGATGGCTTTAATAAAAGAGACAGATAATAATAAGTGTCTATGATGAAGTGGAGAAACTGGAAAACTAACACATTGTTGGTGGGAATATAAAATGGTTCAGTCATTTTGGAAAATCGTTTGGCAGTTCCTCAAAAAGTGAAATGAAGAATTACCATATGACCAAGTAATTCCACTCCTAGGTATATATTCAAGAACTTGAAAATATATGCCCTCACAAAATCTCTTATCGGTATATTCATGACAGTATTACTCATAATAGCCAGAAAGTAGAAACAATCCAAATGTCCATCAACTGATGAAGGGATAAACAAATGTGGTATTGCATTCTGGTAGTGGGAGAGAGAATTAACCAGGGAAACATGGCTAATTCACTAAACTCACTAAAAGGAAGAAAGGACATGGGCTGACAATTCATAGGAAAACAAGTACAAAGGGCTTTTTACATGCAAAAAGCATCACGTGTTCAAAACCACTTGCTGTAGGAAGACAAATTAAAATCTCAATTTATTACTTTACTCACCAGATTAGCAATGATCAAATTTTGAAAATTTACTGTATTAGTGCGAGGGTTAGGAAACTGGTACTTTGCTTCTTTATTGATGAGAATGTCAGTTTGGGAGCAATTTGGCAAAATTTATCTCAGTTACCATTCCACATGCCCTTTGATCCATGCACTATATTTTAGGAGTCTATCCTATGACTGTACTGTATGAAGTCATACGAGGATGTTTATTGCAGCATATTTTCAATAACAAACAACCCCAAACATCATAAATGTCCATTGAGCAGTGACTTGCATTTATCATATTACCCAACAACTGCATTCCTGGAAATTTATTAGAGAAATTAAAATTTAAGTCCACACACAAACTGCATTCAAATGTTCATAGCAGCTTTATTTATAATATTTCTATTGATGACTAATTCACATACAATGAAATGGACAAATCATAAATTTTACAATTCATTATGTTTGGCAAATGCATGCACTCCTATAATCCACTCTTTATAAGATTTAGAACATTGCTAACATCCCAGAAAGTTCCTTTGTTCCCCTTCCAGTTAATCTCTGCTACATCACAGCATCCCCAAATCCCAGGGCAATTAGTAGTCTGATTTCTTTCATCGTATATTAGTTTTCAACCATAATTCAAAAAGAGTTATGTGCTAAAATGTTCATTGCAGCTCTATTTACAATAGCCAGGACATGGAAGCAACCTAAGTGCCCATCAACAGATGAACAGATAAAGAAGATGTGGCACCTAGATACACTGGAATATTACTCAGCCATAAAAAGAAACGAAATTGAGTTATTTGTGGTGAGGTGGATGGACCTAGAGTCTGTCATACAAAGTGAAGTAAGTCAGAAAGAGAAAAACAAATACCGTATGCTAACACATACATATGGAATCTAAAAAAAAAAAAAAAGGTTCTGAAGAACATAGGAGCAGGACAGGAATAAAGATGCAGATGTAGAGAATGGACTTGAGGACCTGGGGAGGGGGAAGGGGAAGCTGGGACGAAGTGAGAGAGTGGCATGGACTAATATATACTACCAAATGTAAAATAGCTAGCTAGTGGGAAGTAGCCGCATAGCATAGGGAGATCCGCTCAGTGCTTTGTGACCACCTAGAGGGGTGGGATAGGGAGAGTGGGAGGCAGACGCGAGAGGGAGGAGAAATGGGGATATATGTATACGTATAGCTGATTCACTTTGTTGTACAGCAGAATCTAACACACCATGGTAAAGCAATTATGCTTCAATAAAGATGTTAAAAAAAAGTATATTAGTTTTCATATACATGGAATCACACACCGTATATTCCTTTATGTCTGGCTTCTTTTGGTCAGGAACATGTTTCTGAGATTCTTCTGTGTTGTAATGTACATCAGTAGTTCATTTCCTTTTTATTGCCTGTTAGTGTTCCATTGTACGGATACACCACAATTTGTTTATTTATTCCTCTGTGGATAGATGTTTGGATTGTTTCTCATTTTCTTCTTTTATGAATAAGGCTTCTGTGAACATTGTCTCTAAGTCTTTTTGTTAGAGATGAGTGTTCACTCCTTTTGGATAAAAACCTAAAAATGGAATTGCTGGATCATACAATAGGGAATATATTTGAATTTATAAGAAACAACCAACTATTTGCAAAAGTCTTTGCATCGTTTACTTTCTCACTAGCAAAATAGATGAGCCTATTTGAAATTTTTGATGATTATGCAGTTTTTATGTGAGTATTGGCTATATTCCTTTGTGAAGTGTTTTCTCAAGACTTTTGCCCATTTTTAAATTGGGCTTTTTATTATTGAATTGTAGAAATTCTTTTTCTCCAGCTTTATCAAGATATAATTGACCTATAACATTGTGTAAGTTGGAAGTATACAATTATGTGTTGTAAAATGCTTATCATCATAGCATTAGTTAACACCTGTATCACATCACATAATTACCGTTTGTTTTGTTTTGAGAACATTTAAGATCTACTCTCTTATCAGCTTTCAAGTATATAATAGAGCATTAAAACCACAATCACTCTGCTGTACATTAGATCTCCAGAGCTCATTCATCTTATAACTGGAAGTTTGTACTCTTTGAGTAAGAGTTGTACGAATTCTTAAATATTCTGGCATCAAGTGCCTTGTTTGGTATGTTTTGTGAATACTTTCTCCCAGTCTAACTGGGAGATGGATCATTTTTTTAAAAAAATTATTTATTTTATTTATTTATTTTTGGCTGTGTTGGGTCTTCGTTGCTGCGCGCGGGCTTTCTCTAGTTGCCGTGAGCGGGGGCTACTCTTCGTTGCGGTGCGCAGGCTTCTCCTTGTGGTGGCTTCTCTTGTTGCGGAGCACGGGCTCTAGGCGCGCTGGCTTCAGTAGTTGTGGCTTGCGGGCCCTAGAGCGCAGGCGCACGGGCTTAGTTTCTCCGCAGCATGTGGAATCTTCCTGGACTAGGGATCAAACCCGTGTCTCCTGCATTGACAGGTGGATTCTTAACCACTGAGCCACCAGGGAAGTCCTCTATTCATTTTTCTACTGGCAAAGTTTAAAATTTTGGTAAGGTTCAATTTATCAATGTTTTTCCATTGTAGTTACTGCTTTCTCTGTCTTGTCTAAGAAATATTTTCTTATCCTAAGATGGTGAAGATATTCTGTCTATTCGAGAAGCTTTTAAGTTTATTTCTATGATTTATCTCTAATTTTCTTTTTTACCAGATGCACATTACATTTAATATTTAAAAAGTAACTAATTAAAGAAAAACATGTAGGAGTCAGTAGCGTTGAAGTCCAAGGTGTATCTTTATTGTGTCCAGCCAGGTGGCCTTGGGCATTTGCCTCCCCAGGGAACAAAGTGGGCTAAGGAAGTGAGTGCAACAGTGACCCACTGAGGGTCAGTGCAGGTAAGTTTTTTTTTTTTTTTAACATCTTTATTGGAGTATAATTGCTTTACAATGGTGTGTTAGTTTCTGCTGTATAACAAAGTGAATCAGCTATACGTATACATATATCCCCATATCCCCTCCCTCTTGCGTCTCCCTCCCACCCTCCCTATCCCACCCCTCTAGGTGGTCACAAAGCACCGAGCTGATCTCCCAGTGCTATGTGGCTGCTTCCCACTAGCTATCTATTTTACGTTTGGTAGTGTATATATGTCCATGCCACTCTCACTTCGTCCCAGCTTACCCTTCGCCCTCCCTGTGTCCTCAAGTCCATTCTCTACGTCTGCGTCTTTATTCCTGTCCTGCTCCTAGGATCTTCATAACCAAGTGTTTTTGAAATCTAATTGGAGAAGCTTACTGCTCTGCAGTGGGGACGCTCCAGAAAGCTGATATAAGAAAACGTGGAACTCCCCGTACCCAGTGCTGACGAGGGCCAGGGATCCCCCTCCACAGCGCCTCAGCCCTCTTCCTGGGCAGTGGGTGTCCACCCCTTTCTGCTAATTCGAGTCTAGGCCAGCTTGGGGCTTCCTGCCGCACCCATGCAAGGCTGGGCTCTGCCTGCTTGTGCGAGGGTGCTATTTGCTCTCTGGGGGGCAGAGGAGGCTTTACAATTCACATACGGTCACACAGGGAGCTGGGGAGGAGCGCAGAGCAGTGACTTCACCTAAGGTGTGGAAATGTCTGCCCCTGCTGGTGTGTTCCTTCAGAACACAGATCTAGGAATGGGAACAGAGGAATAAAGGCAGCCTAGGAAGGGGAGGAGGGGCTGAAACGAAGGGCAACATGGGGCAATGGGCCCCGGTCAGACTGGCACAGGGAGACCCAGGGAACACGGCAGAGTCTGGTGTTCGTGGTGAGTCGGTTCACCCTAGGTTAATCAGTGAGGGCCTATATCGCAACAGGCCAGGGGCAGAGCTTAGATGACTGACTTCTGTCTCAATTAGGATCAATTTATGACAGGGTGGGATGGAGGTGAGGGAGGGGAAACTTATCTGTGAGGAGCTGCAAACAGCAGACACAGGGGCAGTGGGACAGGGCAGTCATGACTCACCCATGGCTAACCTGGTCACTCTGGCAGCAAGGCATTCTGGGAGTAAGAGAAATACTGAGTTCTGGAGAGGAAGGCTTGGCTGTAAAGCTGTGGTCCTGTGTCGGAGCTGACTGGCCCAGACAGAGTGAGGCAAGCGTGTCCAGTCAAAACTGAGTGTCAGGCACCCCCAGGTTTTGGGTCTGGGAGACGCTGATGGGAGTCTAGCTCCAGAGCACATCGCAGAGGTGGTGTAAGCCCTAATCTCCAAGCTGGTAGCCCCAGAATTCCATCACAGCACAGCCCCAGGGTCAGGCCCAGAGCCAGGAGCAGGCTGGCAGGGGAACAAAGGTATCCCAGGCCACCGGGGTGTCAGACAGGTCCACTTCAGCCCAATCCCATGAGAGAACTTGGACACCTACTCAGGTGTCCTTGGACACCTACCCCAGAACCTCACACTCAGGCTCAGGGCTCACAGAGCTATTTCAGAATTTATGGGCTGATGGTGAGAGCTATGGAAATCAACACCCACTCCTCACTACGGGGACAGGGATGCAGTGGCCTGGGGCTACATCACAACCCCATAGAAAGATTTCACTTCCCAGGATCAGGACAGAGAGTGTCGAAGCTCAGCTTCCCCCTTGGGAATTATCTCCAGGACCACAAAGCACTAGGCAGGAAGGGTGGTGGGAGTTGCTGTCGGTAGCTGCAACAGCTTCAGCTCTGGGCTCCCCTCCTCCAGACTCACGCAGGCACACTCACCTTGGTAGCGCTGCCGGAAATCTTACTAAGTTCCATCCCAGATGCCCCTTGCCTGAGCCCTGAAAGGCTCCGGTTGCCCTGGAAGCAGTTTGAGCTTCTCAGCCTGATACCTCCCTGACTCGGCTGCTGACTTTCCCAGCATTCCTGCAGTCTGATAGAGACCAGACTGCTTGGATGTTTGCCTTCCTCCCTCTGCCTGGAATGTTCTTCCCTGTCCTGTCTAACTGATAAGCACTGAGTCATCCTCTGAGACCCTGCTCAAGCATCGCCTTCTTTATGAAGACGTACCTGGCCAGCTCCAACCTGGTTGCAGTTAGAATGCTTGGCCGCAGTAACAGACAATGTAAGGTGTTGACCACAAATCTATTCCTCCTTTTGCTTCTTACCAAAGTATGCTGATTTTGTCCAAGTAGTCAACCCTCAGCAAAATGACCCCTTGCTCAAGGAGGAAGTAGAAAGAGGCCAGGCCCAGCATGCTAGCCCTGTCCCCCTGGTGGCAAGAAGCCAACACTGGTGGGCGTGTGCTCGATTCTGGCCACTGCCCGAGTGCCCCACGGGATGGTGGTCAGGTGTGACGAGCTCTTACAAAGGGCCTCCATCAGGGATTGATTCGCTGGGCTTGTTTGTCACTGCAGTGTCAGAAACTGAAACAGGGCCCAGTGCCAAGTAGGGGCCAAAAGAGTTGCAAGAAGCTGCTTCCCTGTTAGATCCTTTTCGGGATTGTTTTCATCGGGTTGGCTGAGCAGGCATCCCTCCTCGGGGGAGTTCACAAGGCCCAGAGCGTCTTCTCAGAATCAGAGACGGTGAAGGACTGGCTCAGGCTCCATGGCTATTGGGTCTTCTGTCCTCCCAAAGTCCATGCTCTTGTTTGTTGTTGTTTGTTCAAAAATATTCACGGAATGCTGGCTATGTACCAGCCACTGCATGTTCACAAATGAACAAAACCAAGCTCCTGCCCTCAAGGGGCTTTTTGGAAGGAGACACATAAACAGATAATTATCCTCTGATGTCATAAGGGCAGTGATTCTGTGCAATAGAGAGACTTCTTGGTTGCTAACAAGAACATTCTCTCTGGATAGTATAAGCAGAAAAGGAATTTATGAAAGGTCATTTGATAGCTCACAGAATCCAGTACCCAATGAAAACGATGTCTCAATCACGTAGTAGGTCAAACTCTGAACTCAGTTGACTAGAGCAGCTTCTGCCCTTCCCCGCCAGGCATTGCAATGGAAGAAAATGAATCCAGTTTCAGAGAATGGGAAATCTTGGATCTGAGGATATCGAGGAAGTCCATGAATATATAATGTATCATAGAGAGTTAGAAAATGAAACAACATTTTTCGTTATAGAACCACGAGCAGGGCACACATACTCTCTCATTTTCCTTCTTTGCTGAAATCAAACTGACCAGACCTCCAATTGCAGAAGTATTGTACTTTAGGAAAGGGTCTGTTTTCATCAGAAGTACCCCAATGCTTATTCCAGCAAAAATGATTTGGAGGTAGAGGACACTATCAGTGTCCTGGCCAGGTTCCTTTGCCAGTCGGTGCCCCTTTCCCCCACCAGTGGCCACAAGAGTCAGCTAATAACACCTAGCTGGCCCCTTCTCTGGAGAATGCCCTCAGCTAGAGAGGAGCCATCTCACAGGGCGGGCACACGACCCCCCAGCTGCTCTAGCTGTGACGCTGGGAGGAGAGAGCATCTTTCCAATCTGAGGAGACCTGCTGCTTCCACCCTGTGGGGATGGGGGGAGATCCACTGGGAGTGACAATGAACTGCACGGTTCTGCTAAACAGATTTCCTTGCTGGGCACATAGTTGGACATCACCACGTTTCCTAGGCCGTCTCCTTGGCTGTAGCTTTCTTGAGGTTCCTCTTTGGACATGTCAAGCCAGTTTTGGGGTGGGTCACAAGGGAATCTTTTGCCCAGAGAACCAGCATTCCAAAGAACTGCAGGGCGGAGGGATCTTCTAAGTCCTTTCTGAAGGGCTTTGGCTGAAAGTGACTCAGTGACTCAGCACTGGAAGAAAGTCCAGGGGGGATCTTGAACAAAAAAAGAAAAAAGAATCATTACCACCCGAGAGCCTCGCCTGAGGCCTGACAGACAGCCCCGAAACCCAGGAGTAAGGATGAGGCCTGGCCCTGCAGGGGTCCCTTAGACCCTGCTCCAGCCCTACAGACAGCAGCCATGCACATGGGGCAGTTGTGCTGCATGAGTTGTGCAATATTTTAAACTACTTGTTCAGAGTTTAAGAGAATGGCCACCAAATTCTTTGACATTTGTCCCATTGACAGATGGGGACTGTGTTTCCTTCCCTTGAAGCTGGGCTGGATTGTGATGACTTTGACCAATAGGGCATGACGGAAGTGAGTGTGAGGTTTTGTCACAGAAGCAAATGCATCCCTGAGCCGCCACATAAGGGCTTCCACTACCCTGGGCCCCAACCCTGGTGAGGTCACATGTAGGAGTGTTAGGGGACAGTCCCAGCTGAGCCCAGCCTTCCAGCCGTCTCACCAGCACCCAGCATGTGAGTGAAGAAGCCTCCAGATGATTCCAGCATCTGCCCTAGAGTTCTCTTGACATTTGGGTCTTCCCGACAGAGCCTCCAGACTTGCTGGAGCAGAGACAAGTTATCCGCACTGGGCAACAGGTCTGAATTCCTGACCTACAGGACCCAGGAGCATCATAAAATGATGGTTTTCTACCACTACCTTTGAGGTGGTTTGAAAGCAGCAATTGCAGCAGGGTTTCCACCCCTGCAGGTAAAGGTAAGGAATCTGAGGCTCAGACACACACACACACACACACACACACACACACACACACACACACACACACACACGAAGTGATTAGGTCAGAGTCACAAGAGCCAGTGCAGCGCAGAGCCAGAATCTACCTCTCCTCTGTGTGAGCTCAAAGCCCCACTGATCTGCCTCGCTCTTTGCTCCCAGGTATTTCCTCCCCAAAGCTGCGTATTAATCTGCCCTTTAATAAAGCATCATTGTTATGTGATGACCTGCATGGGGAAAGCCTGGTCCTGCCCTACAGACCCCTGGCAGGAGCTGTGATGAGATGCTTGTCAATGAATTGAAGTCCCGCCGATGTGGCGTGACATCTGGACCTGACATGGACATGTATAAACATATTGTCTAGCCCTGAAAACAAACAAACGATTCTCAGGGTTGCACTCTATAAAAGTTTCTAGTTTGCAAACTAGAAAATGTGTGGAGGAGTTGGCCCCACACCGGGCTTTAAGAGGGACAGTTGAAGGGACTGGGGACATTTAGCTTTGACAGAAGAAGCCTTGGCAGAATATGTGGGCTGTCTTCAGAGATCAGAAATGTTGTTAGTGGGAAAGGATGAGCTTTGTAGCCCTAGATGGCCTAGTCTGGAGAGTGGACTCTATGGGGTAGAATTTGGCTAATCAAAGGGGTCCTACTTTGGTCACCTCTAAAAATCCAAAGACACATACGTTCCAATGTACAAATCTTTATTGTTCTGAAAAGCACAACACAGGTATCTCAGCTTCTCCTGCAACCAGTTCCTATTGCCACTTGGTGAGGATTAGAGATTCTCCAGGCTTGCATCATGGGAGGAAGGAGCACTCATTTGGTCAAGGAGTAGAGAAGCCCAAGCCTCTTAGAACACAGTGTCCTTGTGTCAGGCCATTAATTTTCAGCTTTCTCTGTTGGTAGGATGATGAGAGAATTTTTCTTCTACTTATAGCCTAGTATTTTAAAATGAAGCTGGTGAATGAATGTTGGTGATAGCCCACTTGGTCTGGATATATGTGTTCCTTTCTCAGCTGCCCACAAGCATGTGTTCAGAAAGAAACAGGCTCTCACGGCCTTCTCTGGTTGCCTGAAAGACAGGCATATCAGCTGAGACACTTATTAAAATTCCATATTGTCTGGTCTATTCTCTGCAGATCTCAGATTAGTAGATGGGAGTGGGCTGAGAGCCTAGGGGACTCTGTGATCAGTCAGGCTTGGGAAGCTCCTGGGTAGGGAGAAAGAAATCATCACGAGCCCCTGTCGACCCCTTCATGCTGAGGTATTTGTCAGATCAGATATATGCTAAGGTTGGCGATGTGCTCACACCTGAAAATGACTTGGGAAGACAGTGGAAGTAGGAGCCCCAGGCTGATCCTTACTTCTGGGTCAGGGAAACTGGCTGGAAAGCATTGGAAGCTGGGAGATAGAGGATTGAAAGCTGTGCTGTGGTCCCCCAACCCCCATCCCCACCCATGGCCAAGGTTGAGCAAGCAGGACCCAGTGGCTCCACCTTCCTGGCCTTTGCTCTTGTCCTTCTGAGCCTTCAGGGGTCACTGCCCACCAGGTTCAGCAGGGCATTCTTGTAGTCGCTGCTTGTGTCTTCCTGAGGACAGGAGGGACGTGAGAATTAGAAGGGGGGTTGGTTTGTGACATTGGTTTGACTTGGAGTCACCTCCATCAGGAGCAGCTGCTCTTATTACTAGGAGTTGTGCTTCTCTGGGGGAGACCCGGCACATCCCTCTACAGGTTCCTATGCCACAGGCCCCTCACCGTCACCCGTCTTTCTTTGTTTTCCATTTCAGGCTGTTTCTATTGCCACCCCCAATCCCCTACCACCTACCGCCCCATTCTGAAACATCTTAAAGCAGAAGTGTCTTTTTAGCATATCGTAAGCTATGTGTGTCTTGGAAAGTGTAGTGAACAACGGACACTTGTAGAGTAACTAGAGGCTTGACTTAATAGCCAGTGAAGACTTAGGGATATATTTCTCATGACTTGACTTCTGTTATTGAAGCCGTCAAGGCCTCATTTGGTGTTAATGGCTAGAAGAGCTATTTCTCTTGAAGTCATAGCAGTGTGATAATCACTGTGTTTTCTCAGCTCTAGAACGGTCACTAATTGGAATCAGGTTAGGCAGCCCACTGGAGCTCATATGATTTATGTCCTTCAATTTTTGCTGTCAGGACTACCTGTATCTGTATTTGAATGCTACACCTCGACTCCTACTAAACTATTTACTCTCACTGACTCTTCCGATATCCTTCTGCAAGGATTCGGTGTGTCATTTTCAAAGGGGCAACCGTAACTCAAATGCAAAGCTAACTTTCTGGATGAAACGTACAGGGGCCTCCACTAGCGACACCGACCTCCTTGCTGACCCCTGTACCTAGCACACAGCAATGAATGCAAGCGTGTGATACCCACTGAGGAGGGACGGACACGTGTGACTCGTGACATTGGTCACAGCACTCAGGTTCCCCGGTAAGGTCTCTGTTTAAAACTGCTGTTAGACATGGGAACTCATGGCTCACCACGATCATGCTGCTGAGGGTCTTGCCGTACATCTCCTTGAACCGACACTTGATGAGATTTAAGTCGATCTCACTCCTCGAAACGATGATTCTTATCAGGGTCCCATCGTGAGTTCCAGCTCCCTGGATAAGACACAGCAGTCAACCATCACTTCTTGCCTTCCTGGTCCATCTCTGTGATAATGGACAGATCTATGCTGGGTTCAGGGGGCTTTCGTAGGGGATGGAGGTACAGGAATGAGCCTCCGCTCTAGCAGTGAAGCACTGAGAGGGATGCGCTGAGGGATGCGCTGAGGGATCCCTTGATCTCTTCTCACTCACTGCTCGTTTGTCTCTTATTAGACGCCAAACGCCCCAGATGGCAGTGTGTGTTTGATTTGCTACATCAGATTCTAGACTGCTCCAGGAATAAGGCCTCTTCCTAGGGTAGCCACATCATGAAATCAGCTTCACTGGCCAATTCACGTGCAGGACCCTCCTACTCACTTTCATCCTTGATCACTCTCATGTCAGAGGGAGCCATGTGACCAAGCGAATCCCATGCCCTCTCTCATTTCCTGGCCAGATGTAGCCAGAGAGCTTGGGGTTCTTGCTTCAGGTGATGTTAGCAACCATCAATCAGAGAAGGTGGGCTGACTTTAATCTCCAGGAATTATTTTCACTATCTATCTTCCACTGTGGTTCCAGATACCAGAGCCTCCCCTGATAGGAATGTCTTGAACATCTGAGTGGCCAGTGCCACCTTTTGGACAACAGGCAACCCCAGATGGGCACCCTGGCACACGCAGGGTTGTTGAACTGCTGTGTGTGGCAATCTCCCTCTTAAACATGCCCGTTCAAAGGATGCCTTGACCTCCTGGCAATCCTGACCTGTGCTTTGTCAAGGAGGCCACGTGGGCAATGATGCATAAATAAAATCATGAATAAAAAAGACAATTGCACTGGCTTGGACTCAAATCAACACTTTGCCACCTCCTAGCTGTGTGACCTTGACCACAAGCCTTGGTTTCACGCCCTCTGGGAGGGCAGGTTACTACATAAGTTTCACAGGATTGTGGTGAGAGTTCAGTACCATGAACACCTGTTGAATGCACCTACTCAAATTCAGCCTTCAGGAGCTGTGGCTTCCCTTCCCTAGCTTGGTTTGCCCTTTGAGAACTAAAACCATTCTGGTCCACAAGGAGGCTGGGATGAGAGGAGACCCAAGTGTCGAAGACTTGGGTGGTGGCTCTGAGCTCCTTGGCTTTGCAGTTGTGGCGTGTAGGACTGAAGGTCAGGCGCACAGAAGACAGAACAGTTACCTTCATGGCATAGTAGAGGCGCTCTGCAAAGTAGCTGTGGAGGTTCCGGGTGCATTTCACTGGCAAACAGGAAAGTTCTGTTAGCAACCAGAGGTTGTAGGCGACATTGTATACATGTTTATTTAGTTATGTCTTGCTTTGGGTCTTAAGGGTTAGTGTTGTGCAAGTCTTGGCCTATTTATCTGTGCTCTGCCTAGTCCGAAAATGAGAGGCTCTGTGTCAGGAGGGGTGGGGCAGGGAAGGAAGCCCAGGGCACTGGGCACAGGTGCAAAGGCCGAGAGTAGGCAGACAAAAGGGCGAGGTGTGAAACGCACTGGGACCCACAGGGCTGGTCTGGCTCATCAGAGCACAGCTCCACCAAGGGAGTCCCTGGGCTCTTACATTCCAGACACAGCTTCACCAAGAACCTAGCCACACAGCTCCATGGAGGAGCCACCGTTGTGGTGACCACTGGCCTCTGAGTGCCTGCTTTACATGTCACCTCTCAGAGGGCCCCTGCAGGTTGAATTCTCCTGTGACAGATGGGTTTTGGACCCAGAGCGAGAAAGCACCCGGGGCATCTGGCCCTATCCTCGCTTTCAGGGATGCTGTTTCAGAGACTTGGTGTCTGGGTGGGGAGGTTGGTGTTTTAATCCAAGGTGGCAGAAAGAGCGAGGGCTTTGAGGGAGGTAGGCATGAGTTTGAACCCTGCTTGATGGTACCAGGTGCCTAGTGACTTGATCTCCCTGCCTTGCACCATCCTCACGTGTGAAGTGTGATGAGTCTTCAAGGATAAACAAACAGGAAGTGCCCAGCACACCAGGGCCCGGCATAGCCTTGCTTTTCCCTGCCTGTAGATTTTATTCAGGAGTTGTTTAAATCGGATCCAGGGGCTGCCTTTGGAAGCTGAGACTGGAGCAGGAGGCATGCATAGATGCTCCGACATAGATTGGATTTATCACAGCAGTCAAAGGCAGCTGGGAGAGTCAGATGCCCCAGTTTACCCCCGTGGACCAGGACACACTGTGCAGCTCCCCTGGCTGCTCGGCACACAATGGGCACAGCCTGGTGTGGAGGTGACCTTGGCTCCATCATGGGAGGGAGGAGGGAAGTCCCTCTGCCCTGGGCCTCAGTTCTTCACTCTGCAATGACTCCGCTCCCTGTCAACTTTGGCTCTGGACCCCAGGATGTGCTCTGCAACCTGTCCTCCTACATGAATCTGACCTCATGTTTCGTGGAAGGTTCTCAGTGTTCCCCTAGTGTCAGACCACCGATCACTCAGTTTGGATTCCAAATACACATCATCATTTCTTCAATCAGCAACTGCGGCAGGGACCAAACCCCCGGCTAAAGTCCAGCTGGGTGACTTCAGGGCTTCAGTCAGAGCCAGAATGTTCCTTGTGCGGCTGCTGTGGGTGAGCACAGGCCCTGGGCCCCGCACAATCCTGCACGTGTGCACACACACACACGCACACACACTCACACGCACAACTCTCGCACACACACTCATGTGCACACTTTCGCACGTACACACACGTGCACACACTCTTGCACGCACACACTCACACACTTAGACGTGCACATGCACGCACACTCACGCACGCACACACTCACACACACCCACTTGCGCCCGCACACACGCATACAGTCTCACTCGCACACATATGCAAGCACACACACTCATGCAACACGTGCACACACTCACATGCACACACTCACGCGCACACACTCATGCACACGCACATATGTGATGACACACTCATATGGCACTGGGCACTCTGTGGGCAGCACAGAGAACAATCTCTGGCACACTGAGGACACGAGGGCCTCCCCTAGTAGCTCCAGTGTCCTGGGTGAAGGGTACATGCTGAGAGTGGCGGCTGGTGTGGAGGTTGGCTTTGAAGGTGAACATAGGGACCCAGCACTTGCTGTTGCACCCTGGGCCCTTCGCCCTTTGGTGCTGCCCCACTTCTGAGCCCCAGGGCCAGCGGACACACGTGAGCCCGAGCGTGGAGCTCCGTCTCTCACCCACTGTGAGCATGGCCTCCTCCAGTGAGCCGTGGGTCTCACTCTTGATGCTGTCCTCAATGCTCTTGCTGGCCATTTTCTCATAGTCCTCAAACACTGTGGAGAGACGCCTTCTCTCAGGGGACACGCACATCTCAGCGTGACGCCCCCCAGCATCTCAAATAGGAGACTGCACGTCAGTGCACCACCCCTGACTTCCACTTGGCTGCTGGGGAAAGGGTCCAGGGCTCCTTGGCTCTTTCCCCAGCTCCATGATTTGACAAGGCCACGCACTGGGTATTCAGTGTGAAGGGAGAGGACCTAGAGCCAGGGTGCCTCCCTGTCCCCCAGGACCTCCCTACCTCCCCGGTACCTCTCATCAGGTGTGTGGCACTGCGCGTGCACAGGATGGTGATGAATTTCATCTCATCAGTCCCACAAATCTTCTCACCCGCTGCGTAGAGATCCTGGCATTGGGACACCCACGACAACCAGTGAAGGCGAGCAAGGGGGGTGAAAAACAGCCCCCCATCCACCCTGCCAGGTTGGCATTCTCCTCTGCTCGATCATCTTTTTGACTGGGAGCCTGCTATCCCCGTGGTTAAATTCTCTTCTCGATACCGGGCTGCTCTAGGAACTGCCCCGCCTCCCCTCCGGGGCTTTGCTCTGCCTCTGGGCGCCTTCAAGAGCTCTGCCAGCAGGCAGACCTATAGAGAGCTCAATGCACACATCTGGGCCTCAGAGGCCCAGCATCCCTGGGTTCATAGGCTGTTCCTGCCCAGGCAGAGCTTCAGTGAACCCCACCCAAATCAATCTCCTTCCTCCCCTCCACCCTCACTTCCCTTTGCAGACACCAGAGGGTAAAGGCCCGCAGAGAGCTGAGCCAGGGCCCAGCCTAGCATCAGAGAAAACCCCCGTGGGCAGAGGGGCTGGGTGAGGCTTTTAGGCTTCAGCACCCTGGAGTCTAGATGGCAGAGGGTGGGGTTCAGGGTGGCCCGCAGGGCAGAGCTGCTGAGGGGTAGCCTTACCTGTGCATCTTGCAGGGCCAGTCCTGGGTCCACGAAGCCACACAAGTCATCTCTGCTGCCCTAGGAACAGAAGAGGCGACTCTGTAAGGCAGGCTGGCTGAGCAGAGCAGCCGGGACAGAGGGGACAGCCAGGTAGGAAGGCAGGCAGTTATTCTCTCCAGGCCTTGGCCTCTCATCCGTAAAGGGAGAGTCATAAGGAATGTCCCGTAAGGAGCTGCGGGACTCAGTGAGCAAAAGTGAGCCGCGTGCCTGCCATGGGGCCTGGTGGGAGGGACCTGCTCAGTGACGGGCCCTCTCCTACTTTCTGGAGAGGTGCAGGGGCTCTGCCATGAGGACACTCCGAGCCCGCTGGGATGTACCCAGTGAGCCCAGGCCCCAGTGGCTGTACCACACCCTTGCCCCCCACCCCACCCCAGCAGCTTTGCCCAAGAGCCACTCTCTGAGGGGGGATCGGTGGGGATCCCCCAGACAAGGGGCTCCCAGGAGCCTGGGCTGTGATACCTGCAGGAGGCACACCAGGATCCTCTCCAGGTAGCCGCTGGTGTCTGCTTGGATGTCTTCCTCCAGGCTGGACCAATAGTCTGCAGGGGATCAGGACCATGAGGCTCAGACCTGCTTCCCTCCTCCTCGCCCCATTTCTCACCCTTTTCCTGACTAAAGCCTTCCAGGAGAGATGAGTCCTTGGCACAGGGAGAGTTTGCTCTGTCCAGGTGTCTGAGTGGCAGAGGCTCCCTGCTGGTGGTTGTTCAGACCTAGGAAGCAACATGGGTTGCCAGCCAAGCTCGAAGCACAAAGATGGGCCAGGCCAGAGAGCCAGGGGCTGCTGATTGAGCCTTATTTCATCACGTGGTTCGGCAAATCCAGGAACTTCCGGTGGACTCCCCACCAGGCAGACATTGTGGAGCATGGGCTTTGCCTCGCAGCCCACGAGAGCTGGCTAGGGCTCCACACCCGCCACTGCAACGGGGCCCTGCATGGTCCCCAGGGTCAGCCTGTGCCTGGCCAGGAAGGTGTCAGCCCCGCCCACAGCTGACACAGCCAGCGGCCCGCAGTGCTGCCACACTGTCAAGGGGCAGAGAACTTAATGGGTGCATGCCCTCCCCCGCAGCAGCCCATGCGCTTAGGGAGCTCAGAGACGGATCCCGACTCATATCCAATCTCACTGTCAGGCACGGGATTTGGCACACAGAAGGTGCTCAGCGTCTGTGTGTGGAAAAGCCCAGAAAGAATCCTTTCCAATGTGGCCCAGTACACGGCTTGTCTCTTATTTGCCGCTAGGCTGCCAAAGCTCATGGTCATTCCCAAGCTAGCCTTTAACTCAGGGCCACATCCTCCCTCTTAGCAGGCCCCTTACCCTCCTCATATGCCTTCATTATCTCCTGCAGCTCGTTCTTGGTCCGAGAAGCCAGGATTTCGATGATGACGCCCTCTCTGGTTCCTAAGCCCTGTGGATAAAAACCTCTGCCTGCTGGAGAGCTCTGTCCACACCCTCCTGCTCTGTCCGCACTCTCTTTTGTCAAGAGGCAAAAGGAAGAGTCCTAGGACGAACCAGTTAGCGCTCTGCTGGGGGACCTCTGCTGGAGGATGTTACTGGGGGAGATCACGTGCATTTGTCTCCAGTGGTGGATACTTGTGGGCAAGTGATGTGATGGGAGAGCTGTGTCTCAGCTCAGCCCTCTATAGCTGGGTCGTCCCAAACAGGTCACTCCACCTCCCTGAGCCTGAGGGTCCTCATCAGGATACAGGGATAAGCCACCCCCACCCCGAAGGTGGAGATAATAGATGTAAAATGCCTGGCATGTCCACACAGTAAGTGCCCTTTCAATTTTTCTTTTCTTTCCTGCACTGTGCAGCATGTGGGATCTTAGTTCCCCAACCAGGGATCGAACCCGTGCCCCCTGAATTGGGAGCATGGAGTCTTAACCACTGGACCACCAAGGAAGTCCCTTTTCAATTTTTTTTTTTTTTTGGAGTAAGTACCCTTTCTTTCTTTCTTTTTTTAAATTAAATTAAATTATTTTTTTTTATACAGCAGGTTGGTATTAGTTATAAGTGCCCTTTTTTTTTTTTTTTTTTTTTTGCGGTATGCGGGCCTCTCACTGTTGTGGCCTCTCCTGTTGCAGAGCACAGGCTCCAGACGCGCAGGCTCAGAGGCCATGGCTCACAGGCCTAGCTGCTCCGCGGCATGTGGGATCCTCCCGGACCGGGGCATGAACCCGTGTCCCCTGCATCGGCAGGTGGACTCTCAACCACTGCGCCACCAGGGAAGCCCTATAAGTGCCCTTTCAATGGAGATGATTATTATTACTTGGTCCTGACTTCTTCTTAATCATCTTTGAATGCAAAAGGAGCAGTGGGAAGTAACGGGAAATTGGGGGACCAGGCACGAGACAGCAGAGGCTGGCTCCTAATTCCTGCACACCTGGTCTAGCAATGTCCTAAGAAGGACGAATTTTGGCTCCATCAAGGCCAGATGATGGCGGGGGCCAGTCTGTGTTTGGTGGCAGTCTGAGTGATAGGGACAGAGTAAAGGGACAAAGAAGGTGATTAAATAGTTAATCCCACTAGGGCATTGTCAGTAGAGAAAAAAAGTATGGGAAACCCCTGTAAGTTAATGATCACTCAAGAAACCAGGTTTGCTTAGCCACAAAACCAAGCAGGCTTGCTTAGCAACAAAACCGTGCAACAGAAGCATGGCCCCCAAACAATAAAACAATGGTGGAACGAGACCCACATCCTGCCCAGTGAACTCAGTAAGTTAATGATTCCTAGAACATGCTCCTCTGTGCACACTAAAAACAAAAATATAAGGAAGAGGTGACATTACACTGAAACCTGAGATGATTTACCATATTTTAGTATACGTCACATCCTTTTTGCTCATTTGCATTGCACCACGACAGTCCCGGTTTGACCGTGAAACAAGAAACAAGGGACAAGAAAACTCCCCTGCCCGACATGGAGGAGGGAACTGATGATAGAAGCGTGAAGTCTACTCAAGAACGAGGAAGAAGGTGGTCTTCTCCCCCTCCCCACTCTTCCTTTCAGTAGGGCTTCCCTGGTGGCGCAGTGGGTTAAGAGTCTGCCTGCCAGTGCAGGGGACGTGGGTTCGAGCCCTGGTCCGGGAAGATCCCACACGCTGCGGAGCAACTAAGCCCGTGAGCCACACCTACTGAGCCTGCGTGCCACAACTAATGAAGCCCACGTGCCTGGAGCCCGTGCTCCGCAGCAAGAGAAGCCACCGCAATGAGAAGCCCGTGCACCACAACGAAGAGTAGCCCCCGCTCGCCGCAACTAGAGAAAGCCCATGTGCAGCAACGAAGACCCAATGCAGCCAAAAATAAATAAAAACAAAAAACAAACAAAAAACAAACAAAAAAACTTGTAGCCCACTAAGTTCTTGGGGTGGCACCTTCTTGCCCACCTACTTGTAAGCCCCACAAGCGTCCTATTCTAATAAATCACTTCTTATCTATCACTTTGCCACTCACTGAATTCTTTCCGTGCTGAGAAGGAAGAACCTACGCTCTACCAAGTCCCGAAACATGTTGTATGATTTCACGAGCAGCAGGCTGCAAGCTCGCTGGGCTCGTTCCAAACAGTGGCTCAAGGGGAGCTCAGAGCTCCCTGTGCCAGGCTTTCTGGGGAAGGCAGTCCCGGGCATCGTTCCCCCACCCAGTCCTTGTAAGTGTTTCTGCCCCCGCCCCCCACTTGCTTGGTTACCTTCATGGCGTCGTACAGCTCCTTGGCTTCATATCTGTATGGAGGGTACATGAGGGCTATGATGAGCCTCTCGAACTCGGCGCTCAGCTCCGACTTCAGCGTCTCGATGAGATCCTAAGGCAGGAGCAGGGAAGGGTGGTGCTCTGTGCGCTGTGTCCCCTGGAGTGCAGGCAGCGGGTGCTGGCTGGGCCCAGGGGCTCTGGCTGGATTTCCACGTGGGCTCTGCCACACGCTGGTGCTGGCTGGGGCTTCTTGGGCCAGCAACTCAGCCTCTCTAAGCATCCTTACCCTCTTCTGTGAAATAGAGACCTTGGTGCTCCTGCTTCATACCATTGCTTAGGCGATTGGTGGAGAGATGTCGAAATCCCTCTCAGCGCAGCGCCAGGCACACCATGAGCCCGAAATACAAGTCTGTCATTAAGCTCATCAAGTCCCTGTCACTTAGCCCATAGACACTCAATGAATGAGTGAAATGAATTAAGGACTCTATCTCACGTGTGTCTCCGTCTAAGGGCACTTATATTCGCAAGAAACCACAAGGCCACACCCAGCTGATCTCCCCTCACAGCACAGCGAAGGACCAAGGGCCTTGTCAGACCTGGATTTAAATCCCAACCTTGTTGCTTATAGGCTCTGGGATCCTGGACAACATCCTCCACCTCTCAGAACATGAGTTTCCTCTGACGTCGAATGCAGAGAATAATGCATCGTTGTGAAGGTTAAGAGAGAGAAATTATTTTTTAGGAGAGCACATTGGGTTCTCCCATGGAGTGTTTGGGCTTCATCATTCATCTTCCTGGGTCATGTGTCCACATTGCCAATGTGTGCTAATGGAGGCTTCCGGCCACCACGGCTCTGTGTGCATTTATTCCTGTGTTTAGCTAGGATGCCGATGCCTCGCTCTGTCCTGGGGGCGGCGGGAGGAGGGACAAAGGGTCCAGGCGGCGTGCTCCCTGCCCTTGGATTTCGCCTGTGGCAGGAGGGAAGGGGCACGGGAAGAGCAGCTCCAACACGAGGAGACAGTCCTGCGGCACAGCACAGAGCAGAGTCCGGCCTGCATCTCTGGCGTGTGGGAAAGAGAAGGGCCTTCCAGTCTTGGGGAATAGGACAAGGAAAGCATAGAGGCAGGGAAACAGCTCAGGGATGGGGCCGTGGAGCAATTGTAAAGGAGCAAGTGAGAGAGAAGTTGGGAAAGGAGGTTGGGGCCAGACATCAGAAGGCTGGACCAAGCAGGGCTGTGGGGAGCCATCAGTAAGTTTTCAGAGTTAAATCTGATTTTCAGAGAAACAATGCATCATGTTTTTAGCGTATGTCCCAAATGCCCCATGTTGCCAGTGGGCTGGGCTCTAGACCAGCTGGACCTCATCCAGCAAGGCCCTGCCTGCAAGGCTGTCTCTGGCAGCAGTGGTCCCTACAGCCCCCCGACCACAAGAGCCCCCCTTTACCTTGCCAAACTGAGCCATGAAGGACTTGGCGATCTGCTGCCTCTGTGCGTTGCTTCTCTGTGTGAGCACATCGATGATGGCCTGCTCGTTGGTCCCTGCAGGGGGCACGGTATGAGCACCCTCATTGCCCCTGGGGGACTGATGAGGGCTGGGGAGGAGGGAAGGCAGCTGCTTGGTGGCCAACCAGTGGGGACGCACCACCTGGAAACTCCCAAACCTGATGATTTTCGTGGTGTAGACAAGACAGAAAATCCATCTGTCCCCCCCGTCCACACAAGGTTGGGGTGCAGCCAGGCCCAGCCTCACAGCGATAGAATCTGAGGCCCCTCTGGTTATCTGATCTGCTCTGGACATCAGCTGGAAACTCCGGAGCTCAGGCAGTGGGACCTCCTGCCCTGACCTCCCTTGTGCTGGTGGCCATGGGGGAGGATGGGGACAGAGGGTCCAGAAAACTGGATCTGAGTCCTGGCCCAGCAGCTGGGTGAGTAGAAGCCTCACCTCCCCAAGCGTCCACATTTTTCTTTGGGAAGTGGAGATAATAATAAAGATTCCACAGGGAGCAGAAGACGGAACATGATTTCTCAGCTTGTCTGGGAACGGCAGTTTTTGTTAATGCCCCAATTCACCAGTCAGAGCCGGTTAGAGGGTAAATCCTGCCTGCGTGACAGCACGAGGGCTGTCTGGGCCGGGTTATCCAAACCCCAGCCGGCCTCCGGCCAGCCCTTTCCTGCTCACAGGAAAGCAGGCGCTGGAGACAGGACGGTCAGCTCTGCACAGCTCCCAACATAGTCCCATCCGAAATTCAGTGACACGCAGGGTTCAGAGCTCTCGGGGCCGTTTTATGAGGGAGAAAGCGCAGACTGAATGGGGGGAGGTCTCTTGCACAAGGACTCGCAGGAACACACAGCAGATGGCCTCCCCCTCCCCACCCCCATTACTCACAACTGCCCTCCCCCCTCTCCAGTCTTGGGAGTCTGTGTAGACCTGTTCTGGAGAAGGTGGGCCCTGTGTGATTCTCTGGGTGCCAGAGGATTATGGGGAGACGCTCATTCCCAGGGCTGTGAGCAGAGGGGTCTTGAGCAGAGTGGGCAGAGCCCCAGAGAGTCACGGGCTTCTGGGTCAAGGCCACTCACCGATCCCCTTCATAGCTTTGTAGAGGGTCTCTGCGTCGGGGTCTGGGTTGAAGTGGCGACTGCTCTTAACCGAGACACCCTTCTGTTCAATCTGCAAGAGAAGCCACGCCTGCTCAAAGCAGGAATGTGGGGAAGGCAGCGCCCCTTGCAGCCAGCCCAGCAGGGTGAGCACCAGCTCGACCCCTGCAGACCAGCGGCTGAGCCTCCATCCGTCCTGGCCCTGCCCATCCATCCAGGGTGAGGGGAGGCCCAGGAGAGGCCGCAGCTTCTGGACATGCTAGTTTCCATCAGGTCGTGCTGAGGAAGGGGCACCTTTGTCCACTTTGCACTAGGTTGCCATATGGTCCTCTCAGGTCAGGGCTGCAGAAGACCCACGTGCCTATTAGCCCCTCGGCCAAGGGGAGGCCTGTCCTGCCAGCTCGGCCCTCAGGCTGGAAGGAGGGGCCTCCTGAGGAGGACTGGGTCGGCGCCACCCGGCCACCCTAAGAGGTGTAATCCCAGCTCTCAGCCCCAGTGCCAGCCCTGGGGAGTTGGGGCTGGAAGGCTCAGACGGTGTAGGGAAAGACCTCAAAGGTGGATGGCACTGTGGCCACTGCCAGAGCCTCTGTGCTGACTGTGGGGCAGCAAGAAGAGGCTCTAGAGACTGGACTCCAGCCTTCGGTGTTGGGAGCCTCATCTGTCTCCCGAGACTCCCACGGCCAGCTTCCCCGTGGGGACCACACCCCCACCCGCTCCTACACACCCAGCAGCCCCGTGCCACGTCTCCTCTGTAGCTCTGGGTCCTTAGATCCTCAGTTGGACATTTGTTTTCTCCTTACTTGCACTTCCTGGGTTTTTGTGACGATCAATGGACTTTAAGGAAAAAAATAAAAACAACCAAAAAATTTGGAGAGATAGAGTTGGGGTAGGGGGCCTGGCCTGAGAAAAGATCAGCAGGGGTTTGGGGGGCTGCTGAAGAGGGAGAATCCTTCAGAGTCCAGTGATGGTTTTATTGCGGTGACAGGGCACAACAATGGAATCTCCTAGGAGATCTGTGAGGCCAGATGACCCAGGGGCTATTCACTCAGAGGCGTTAGCTGTGTAGGGAAGGGTACCCCCAGAGACAGTGGCCTGACTGTGAGGGATTGCTGGTTCCCCTTGGGGCTCTGTGGGACTGCCTTGTCTCCTGTGCAGAATGGCTGCAGAACGGCCCCTTGTTTTAACAGGCTGGCGCCAGCCAGAGCCACAAAACCTCTCCCATCCCCGCCCCATCCTGGGGCGTGGGCTCTGAATCAGGCTGCATCTCTCCCAGGCAGTGCCATCTGAGGGCAGGCAGCAGGAAGGGACAACCCTGCTCAAAGCTACAAGGACAGCGATCAAGCAAGGAAAGGCTTAGTGGAGCTGAACACGCTGCCTCCCTACTCCTTCTATCCACCCCTCATCCACTCATCTACTCTTCCACCTACCCACCTACCAATCCACTCATCCATGCATCCATCCAGCCATCCAGTCAGCCAGCCAGCCATCCACCTATCCAATCACCACATCCATCATTTTTTCCTCCCTTTCTTCCTTCCTTCCTGGCCCTGGTCAGATCCTGAAAATACAGAGCAGCTTCCCATCCATGGTATATCTGTAAGGATATTTCTTTTGAGTAAAAAGTCTTTCCATATCCTTTGCTTGAATTTCAAATATCTGGTGACAGATTTTCCTACTTTATTTCTTAGCACCATGTTTCACAGAAGAAATGACGAGAAGTAATCCCCTGTGCAAATTTCATCCAGAGAGCCTTTGTGCTCCCAGATGCTGCCAGCTGCATGCATGCATCTATTGCATCCCTTTTTTGTGGAGTCATGGGCAGCTGTGACTACTGTTAGTGATTTGAGCACCTCCTACGTTCCCGGCCTTGTGTGTTAGAGGCTTTAGGTGCTTTAGATGCAATGCTCTTCTTGCTGTCTCGGCCAGTCACACTAGGGAGCTACGAATGCCCCATTTTACAGCCTGGGCTTCGAGCGCCTGGTTACGCAAGGTGCGCAAGGTTACGCACCTAGTAAATGGTGGTGCAGGATTTAACCCACAGCCTGACTCAGAAACTAAGCTCTGTCTGCCGTCCCCATGCTCTCAATGACTCAACCTTTCCCAGACATGGAGTTTTCCCGGTACCCTTCGCTGAAGGAAACCTTGCCCACAGGAATGCAGGTCGTTTGTGAGCATGGGGTCATGTCAGATCTCAGTGCTAAGCTCTGGAGGCTGCCCAGGAGGGGCTCTCCCCCATCCCTTACCCCAGGCTGGCACTCAGGGGGCTGTGCAGCAGTGACTGACCAGGCCACGTGTGCCAGTCACCATGGAGTGGCCTACTCAGCGGGTCTGGGGTTGGGCTCCAGTGGCAATGTTTGTAACTAACGCCCTGGGGGTTGTGATTTCATTGCATTGGGGAGCCCCAGCCTTACCTCCCACGCTAAGGTGTTAGGGGGAAAAAAGACAAATCAGACCCCTCCCTGGTGGGTGGTTCTATCTACCCACTCCCCACTCCATGCTGGAGGAGGGGTCTGCCTAGGCCCTTGCCGGGTCTTGCACAGGGCAGGCTAGTCCACACAGGAACATTTTCACTGAAAAGGTGACTCAGCCTGGCTTGTGACTCTGTTACGTGTCTGTGAAGGTCTCAGGGGAGCTGCCACACCTTTGCCTTCCCCCATCACAGGGCTGCCCCGGAGAACTTGGGAGGCAGAACTTCATCTCCACAAGAGAGGCACAGACGGGCCCCCCTCAAGCTGATCTTTCACGCCCCTTGGCTGCCCTTGGCTTGTGGGTGGCCGAACCCCATAGAGTTTGAGCTCTGGCGTCAGGTTGCTCAGAGTCTAACCCAGACTCCAACACTTCGTAGTGTGGCAACCTTGGGCACCGTCTTAGTCTCCTTGTGGCTCCGTTTCTTCATCTGTGGGTAAGGATATTGGCATCTATATTGTACTGCAGAGGTGTACAGGCTCAAGTGAGATATTGACAGAGGAAGGTCCAGGGCACAGTAGGTGCTCAAGGAATGTCATTGTTATCCTGCCAGGTTGTCATCCAGCCTCCCTGCAAGGAGGCTTCTGCCTGCCTGTCTGGGTGGGCCCACGATGGGCCTTTGCCCCGTCCCACTGGGAGCAAGGCCCAAAGTCAGGCCACCTTGGGCAGCAGCTGACTTTGGAAAGTGCCCAGCACTGGACTCTCCCTGCCATGTCTGCCTCCTCAAAGCCTCGTTCCCCATCAGCCAGGATGAAGCTGGAGGCCTCCCTGGCCCTTGCCCTCTCCTGGCTGTTTCGCTGGGGCCAGATGGCTGCCACACCTTGCCCCTGCTCTCCTCTCTGTCCCACCTGTCCAGGCCCAGCATGTCTGAATCTGGGTTGTGATGTTTGTGACAAAGAGATTTCCTGAATTAGGATAAGCCCGGGTCACCCACTAAGACTCACAGAGAGCCTGGGGGCAGGGACAGAGAGAGACCCCAGTTCACACTAGACCCCCACCTGCTAGCTGTGGGACTGTGCAAGTTACTAGATATGGCTGAGGCTTGGTTACCTCATCTGTGAAGTGGAAATAGCAGCCCTGATATCCCAGGGCTGCCTGGGGATGAAATGAAGGGAGGTGTGCGGAGCACACAGCGCTGTCTGCCCGGGAGACATCACCTGCTCCTCATCTTCGTCCCCCTTTTGTGTTTTCAACTCCTTAGCATGAGACAGCGTCGGACTCAAACCCAGATGAAACACTCCTGAGAATCTGTTCATTCACTGGACATGGGAGACTTGGGGGCAGGATGTGCTGTCCCCTTCACTCAGCCATCTGTCACTCTGTAAATTTCACTCATGGATTTCAAATGTGGAAGGCCCCTGTGGCCCAGGTCGTCCTCCCATCCCCTGAGGAGAAGACGTTGATGAGTCCTCTAACATCAGCCTAGTCAATCAGGTGACTCTCCAGCTCAAGGTCCTTCAATGGCTCCACATTGCTCTCAAGGTGGAGCCCAAGCTCCTTAGCCTGCCACGCACAGCTCTGCAGCACCCGGCCCTGCCTGCTTCTTTAGGTGCGTTTCCCCCGACCCTCTACCCTCCCATCCAGGACCCTCAGGCTTACTTCTCTTTAAAGCCAAGCTTCCCAGTCTTCTGAACCTTTGCACATACTGTTCCCTCTTTAAGGAAACATCTGCCTGATTCTCCCTAAACACACGCATGTGCATACACCGCACACACACACACACACACACACACGCACATGCACACACATGGACATATGACTCAACAATGACTGCCCCTTGTTTCCAGCAGCCTGACCCCTCCCTTTGGGCTCCCCCAGCTCCTCAGCTTCCCCAGGTGCATTTCAAGGTTTCTTTATCTGCCCATCTCCCCTGTTCCCATCCTGGCCACCATGAATGCCTCTGGGACCGGGGCAGTATCTCCTTGTCTTCCTCCCCAGGGGGTAGCCCAGTCCTGTGCCTGCCCTGGCAGGAAACAGAGGGTTGCCCGAGCTGACCTCTCTCTAGGCCAACACCACGAGGGAACCCTCCACCTCCGCTCGCTCTGCACTTACCCAGGCTTTCCACCAGGCCATCTGGTTTACCTCAGCGTGCCTTTCGTCAGGGAGATGAAGATGTACCGGTCAGGCCTCCCTCCACTCTGAGACTCTGCACACTTGGCCCTGCTGCACTCAGAAGAGCAGGCGGCTTGGGGGTGGGTGTGGTGGCACCAGCATGCAGGCCCCAGGCCCCACCCCGTACCACACCTGCACACACCCCGTGCTGCCCCCAGGCTCTGGGCTCCTCCTGTGGCTCTCAGGCCCCACCCTGGCACCGGCCCAAATGCCCTGTGGAAACACACCGCTCGCCGCCAAATGTCTGAGCTGTGGCTGTTACACAGACTGGGAATGCTGAGCTCCAACCTGTGAAAACCCCACTTAGCAAACACGGGTCTTCATTCGGTCTTTGCTAGACCTGATCTATTAAAAGGAGTCTGTTTATTGCACGGCTTCTCCCCAGTGAACAATGTAATGGGGAGCTCTGCAAAGGACATAAAATAATAGCAGCCTCCGCTGGTTGGGGCGTCTCTATGCCTAGATCCCTCTTTAATCACTCTGTGCACTCTATCCTCTTTAATCTTTGCCACAAAAGTTAAATGGAAACTCCAAGGTTTAGATAATTGGAATAAATCACACTTCTGGTGGGAAAAAGCCACGTGATCCACCAGGCCTCCTGGACTTGCCCGCTCTGCCACGGGCCCTGCAGGACACGCTGGCTGCCAAGGGAGACAGGAACCTCTTGGAAAGAGGTTAATTCTTTCCTTTCTGGAGTTTGCCCTCCTTGGGGCCCCTGCCTAGAACATTCCTTAGCACCACTCTCCCCATGCCACCCCTTAACCTGCCCTTCAGGGTAAAGACCTTGTCTCAGCGACTACCCGGTAACCCCTCCATCCTGGGGTTACTTCCTCAGGGCTTCCAGAACCCCCATTGCTCCTAGGGCCCCAGAGAAAAACAGTCCTATGCTGGTGTGACTTGCATTCAGGGTGTTGATGAAAAATTAATTGGTTGATCTAAGAAAGCAATGGAAAATTTTATTCGAGCCAAATTTGAGGATTATAACCAGGGAAGAGCATCTCAGAAGGCTCTGAGAACTGTTCCGCCTGTTAGAAGTCAAGACACAGCTATATAAGTCTTTTGAGACAGAGGGCTGTACATTAAATGACGTGTTATTAATAGTTTACGCAATCCAGATCTAAGCGCCATGTGACCCCTTACAAGATCAAGAAGGAATGTTATCTTTTAAGGAATTGTCCAGCCTGTGCTAGGAGAATGTTGCTCTTTATGACCGAGCAAGTGTTTCTGCCCACGGGAGGTCTGGTGCCGGATGCACAGTGCGGGAGAGGGGAGGCCAAAAGGCAGAGAAAATTGTTTATGTTTAAATTATTCTTGTCTTGCCATAAAATATGAATTTTATTTCATATTTTATAATTTTATTTCATATTTTATTTCATATTTTATAATCCGGAGGGGACAGTAAGAACTGTCCCCTCCGGATTCCTGACCCTGGTTCCAGTGCTCCTTTCTCTACACAGTCCCCAGGCTGTTCCTTCTGGAAGTGAGGGCTGGGCAGGTGGGGAGGGAGCCGTGCCCGCATGCGGAGGGGAGGGGAGGCAGCTGGGGCGGGGCGCGCAGCCGCTGCCCAGGGCTGCCGTGGGAACTGGACGGTCATCACACAGAGCTGTGGGAAGCCACCATAAGAGGAAGACTGCAGCCTGCTTCAGGTCACATGGACTGAGACAGGGCCTGCTTGGGGCCCCAAACTCCCCACCCTCCTTGGGAGCCCTTGGGGCCAGAACCAAGGCGTCCTCACTGGTGAGTCTTTCTCGGGACCTCAGCTGCTCACGGGGGCCGTGCCCACGTCATGCCATGAGGATCAGGGTCTGGGGAGTGGGTATCCTCCAGGGGGTCTGTCCAAAGTCAGTTATGAGGATGACCCTAGCTAGGTCACCGCAGTGTGGTGGCCCTGGGCCGAGCCCAGAGAGAAACTCTGGACTGTGAGACCAAGACAGGCCACAGAGCTCGGTGCAGAGAGAATGTCAGACAGGATCCTGCCCTCTGAGGGTCCACAGTGCACAGCGACCCAGTGAGGTCGCAGGAGAAATCCTGCCCTCGGTGACCTGCTCCCTCCAGCACTTGTGCCCTCTTCTCAGGCCCCGCCCTGACCAGCTCCTGCAGGCGGAACCTCACCTTCGTTTTGAAACTCTGGGCTTAGCTTCTAGGATGGCCAGCACTCCTGGCCATTCTTTTTCATCTCTTTTCTGCAACCAAACTGTCCCCTAGGACTCCTCTCTGGGCTTCCATTCTTCCCCCTTTTTGTTGGTGGTTCTGAGGCTAGGCTGTCCTTTGGGCTCACCTGGGTACCTCCTACCCCAGAGACGAGAGCCCCAAGGTCTGCACCTGCTCTTTTGGGGTGCCCTTGGCTCAACGTCCCCATCCCAGGATCACCCGCTGACATCATGTCACTATGGGTCTCTGACGTCCTGCGTCATCCCCACGTCCATTCTGGAACCTCTCACCCACCCACTTGTGTCCATAGCCTGCCCTTGTGCCTACTTCCTCCTCCTGAATGGCCTTTCCTCACTCCTGGCTGGGCGTGGGCATCTCGCCAGCCCCAAAGAGTGATCCTCTTCCCCCACGTTACCTGGCTGGGATAGCCATGTGATGTCACAGAGTCAGGCAGGAAGAAGGTGCCCGAAACCATGGGGCTTGCTCAGCCCTGCTGAGTGAACACTGGCCTGGCGTCAGGCAGGGCTGGGTCTGGCTAGCCACACCCTGGGGTGTGGGGTCCTCATGGGTGAAATCTTTGTGGTCTGCCCTTCCCACCGCTCAGACGGGGACTGAGGACCACACACAACAATGAGGCTGGCAGAAGCTGGCCTGGGAGGTGCTCAGTACCTAGCCAGGCCAAGCTAGAGTTCTTGTGAGGAATGTTAGGCTCTTCTGATCGGGGAGGAGGTCTCAAGATCTCCAGCCTCACATTTCACTCATGGCACAAACAGCAATGGCGCTGCTGTGTTCCCAGCGCTCAGCTGAGAGCGGGCCGTGCTGAGCCTGCAACCCTGGCCCGGGGGAGCAAAGCCTGTCCACAAAGCCCTGTAAGCTGCAGGTGAGTGGCAGAGAGGAAGGCAGAGGATGCTGTCGGAACAGACAGCAGGGCAGGGGGTTGGGTCTCATCTGGATCCCCGTGTTGGGAGGCTGCTCTGAGGAAGGGATGTTTCTCTGGGCCCTGAGGAATGGTTGCAGTTAGCCCAGGAACAGGGCTGCAGGTGGGGTAGCAGACAGGCAAAATGGAGGTAAGGGATGCCCATGGTGGGGTGCTCGTGTCCAGGTCGGGTGTGTGTGCCTGGGGCTAACTACCTATTAGAACGAGGGAGGGACACGTGGGAGGGTGTGGCCTGTTCAGGATGAGAACAGCTGCGGTCACCAGGGAAAGTAACGGGGACTACACAGGAGCCTTGCAGGCCGTGGAAAGGGTTTCTGCTTCGCCAGAGCACACTGAGGCAGTGTGGACGGCGCACAAAGGAGAATGGCATGATCTGGTCCAGGGTCTGGAAGCCTGCAGCTGTGTGGAGCCAGTTGGGGGGCCGGAGACCAGGCAAGTGAGGAGGAGGGGACATGGGGTTGCAGACAGACAGGGCAGAGATGGAAATGGCGGCAGGATGCGGGTGTGAGCGACAGAGATGTCTCGCAGTGCAGGGAGTTGGAGGCCAAGGGGTCCTGCGTCATCCTGTGGATGTTGAAGTTGCCGGGGATAACAGTGGGCTTTGGGCTGTGGGGCAGTGTCAGCCAGGTGCCCGAGTCTGCAGTGAATGAGGAGTAGAGGATGCCCATGGGGAGAAGGGTGGAGGATGGCAGAGCGGAGTGGCCGGCCTCTTCCACGGGGCCCCAACAGCATGCGGGGCCCTTACACTTGGGCACGCTGGGCTCTGGCAGAAGGGCTGGGGCCGGCCCGCTGGCACAGACCCAGCTGCCCCAGCCATGAGTCTGCTGTTCATCACAGGAAGCTGCACATTTGGTGGGAAGCCTGTGGGTGGGACAAGGCCATGCTGAGGGCTTAGGGCAGGGTCCCCCCAACGCCCCTAGTACTCTGCCATCTCTCTAGGTTTTCAAGCAATATCTCCAGTCTCCAGAGAGGGGAAAAATAGCTCTCACCATTGACAATGTGATAGAAGGGGCCGCATAATGGGCATGTAATCAACTAAGAAGTGAAACAAAAGTCTCCATCATGCTTGCTCCATGACTCTGCTAACACTGTTTTAAAACTGATTTTTAAACTGGGCTAGTAGGCAAACGTAAGTTCTGAACATGAAGTTTACCACATCACACCAGCTTCCTGCCATCCTGTCCTCAACAAGGCACCTGGGCACCCAGTGCCTGAAGCTATAGGACAGGAAGGCCCCTGGGGGGCGAGGGTGGGACCGTAGGCAACGACCATTAGCCCCCTGTGCCTTCTGCCCCCTGGGCCCCCAGGGTTAGACTCCTGCTGACTTAGGCCCAGCCCATCTCTGAGACAGGGCAGGACCCCCGTCCCTGGCCTCCTTCCCCTTTACGTCCTCCTGCTTGCATGGTGAGCACCTCCTGTGGCGGCCATCTGCTCTTTGAGCCAGAGTTTGCTTCTTTGGGATACCTACCACCCATGGGTAGCAGAGAAATAAGGAATGAAAATTCCGGATTTCCAGTTACAAGGAATTGTGTCTTTGGGTTGAAAACCCCTTGTCATCTTTGGGCTCATGAGCTGCAGTGCCGGGCATCCTGATGTCCCCTGGAGCCCCAGAATCTCCACAAGGATCATAAGCGTGGGGCTGCAACACACACTTCCTCAGCTCTTCACCTGTCAAAGGTGAGGATGAGTGGCCAAGGCCCTTCCTGATCTTGCAGCAAGTGGGTCCCGACCCAGCATTGCCTCAAACTGCCAGGAACTCGGTGCAGGAGCTGCCTCTGAGGGGCCCCCACTGTGTGTGCGTGCAGGGAGCTACGTACACAGTCATGTTCTGTCCTCACACAGCTGGGGGCACTACGGAGGTGAGGGTGACCTGCCTGGGGTCATCCAACTTGTCCATCACAATGGAGTTGAGCAGGACCTGTGGCCTTTTTGTCTCCAAAGCTTGTAGGAGTCTTTTCCCAGGACCCCCCTCTTCCCTAGAACCCACTACTTGAAAAGAGGTGCTCCTGATACATGGCTATTATGGGCCGAGTTGTGCCCTCCCCAAATTCACCTGTTGAAGCCCTAACCCCCAGGACCTCCAGAATGTGACTGGAGATATGGTCTTTACAGAGGTAGTTAAGTGAGGTCATATGGGTGGGCCTAATCCAACATGACTAGTGTCCTTATAAGAAGAGGAGATTAAGACACAGACACAGACAGAAGAAAGACAATGTGAAGACAGGGAGAAGACAACCGTCTACAGGCCAAGGAGAGAGGACTCAGAAGAACCCTGCAGACACCTTAATCTCAGACTTCTAGCCTCTAGAATTGTAATAGATTTCTGTTGTTTAAGCCACTCAGTCTGTGGTACTTAGCTTGGGTACAGCCCAAGCAAATGAATAGTGTGGCTTTGCTGTTAACTGAACCCACACTGCACCACTCTGTTTCCTGTACCTAAGGGTCTCCCCTCTCTACCTCCACTGGCAAGCCAAGCCCTGTTCTCCCAGCCGTCACAAGCCCAGTCTGTAGACTGGAGGCGGCAGGCAGGTGTGGGACCTTCACAGAAGGGGCAGGGGTTGGGGGCAGGGAAGAGCGGACATGAGGGGCTCTGCTTGTCTACATGGCCCAGCTTCCTAGCGTGTCAGGAGGACAAAGTAGGTGGGAGAAATGAGTAGGGATGAAGGATGTAGGGTGACAAGGGCAACTCCTGGAGAGACAGATGGGTCAGGCTCCTTAACATGCTGAAAATACGTTGGAGGTGCCTGCTCAGCCCACTGTCAAGACTCTCAAAACCGCCCCCAGGCACCGTGCTGGGCCTGACAGCAGCCGTGTTTGTACGTGACCCTGCTGGCTGGACCAGGCATGGACATCTCTCCCCCAGGGCTGGGGCGTTGGGGAGCAGCCAGACAACCTGAGCGGAGGACCCGCAACCAGGAGCTGTGCACAGGAAGGCAGAGATGCGGGAGAAAGAGCAGACGCACAGAGAGGGGGAGGGACAGAGGCCAGTGATGACACGGTGCAGAGAGCAGGAGATCCTGCAAGAGAAGGCCAAGCATGGACCCCATGGAGTTGGCAACATCTGGCCCCATCGGGGCCTGGCTGCCTATCCACCCACGCGTGGGTCAGGACCCACAGCCACTCCAGCCCTGTCCTGCTGGCATCGGCTGTGGACTCTGCCTCTGCCCAGCTTGGAAGCAGGTCAGGCTGGGCTCTCCTGTGTGGAGACTTCAAAGGGCAGGATTTCTTAAACTTTTCCATGAAAATCCCCGGTTGATGGAGAACATGAGTCAACTGGGCCCCGTTTTGACATGGTCTAGGAAATGTGTGCAAATTGTGTGGTTCCCCTGAAAGATTCATGGTTTAAAAACGGGCTCGCTCAGGGCTTCCCTGGTGGCGCAGTGGTTGAGAGTCCGCCTGCTGATGCAGGGGACACGGGTTCGTGCCCCGGTCCGGGAGGATCCCACATGCCACGGAGCGGCTGGGCCTGTGAGCCATGGCCGCTGAGTGTCCGGAACCTGTGCTCCGCAACAGGAGAGGCCACAACAGCGAGAGGCCCACGTACTGCAAAAAAAAAAAAAAAAAAAAAATGGGCTCGTTCATATTTACGAACGTAGTTTCCGTACGGTCCGAGAGCTCCTCCTTCTCCAGGGCTGGGCAAGAGTCCCACACGCAGAAGACCCCCGATCAGTAGTCCTTGTGGCTGCCCCTGAGTCACCCAGGGCCCGGCCTGCATGGGCCCTGCAGTCCTGGTGGCTCTGGTGAGGCTGGGTCCCCAGTCCTGCTCACCACCCAGCCACCTCTCTGGAGTCTGGTGATGGGCAGCGCCCGTCTGACCCCAGACCTCTGTCTCCTGCCCTCTCCACTCTACTCCCTCACTCAGAGACACAAAGCATTGCCCCTCAGGAGCTTCAGTCTTGACACAAGATGGAAAAGAGGTTGACTTCGGGGCACTCATTTCCCACTGAAAACAGTCAGGCAATACCAAGGGCCCGGCTCCCTGCTAGGAATGTGGAAAGGAAAGCAGAATGAGAGCATGACACAGAGTGGACACGTGTGCAGATTGCCCAGCACAGCGCAACTAGGAGCCCCGGGCAGTGCTTGAGAAACGGAGTTCCCTTCTGCCACCCCGACCTCCTCTGCATCCTGGGCCCATGCCGGGTCCTGATGCACAGACAAGAGGGTGGGAGGACTGCTGTTAAGGCCACAGCTTTGCCAGGTACCCAAGTTCCCTCGCGGGGGTACGTGTGCGTGGCTTCTACTTGTGTGCTTGTGGAGGAGGCCTGTGGCTGACCCTGCGGGGGTCTGAGGGAGGTTCCTGGCTTCCAGAAGCTCAAGCTTTGGCCCAGGCTTGGAGGTCCATCTGAGTCTACAGAGGCTGCTTTACACGACACCAAGAGGCACTCAGAAAATGTACGTTTTTGTTGCCCTAGTCTAAAATAAGGAAGAAGCACTGCCCAGTATATTCCTCTGTGTACAGGTCTCAGCTTGGGGCAGCTCAGATGTGAGACCTGTTACCTAAAGCTATCCTGCTCCATGGCAGGACTCAGACAGAAGGGGGATCTGGGACAAAAGGCCGCCCTACAAGTCAGGTATCAGCTGAGGGCTGTGCCCCCTTTCCTCTTTACTAGGGTGAGGAGCCCCTGGTTAATGCCAAACCAGAGGGATTGGATGAGCTAGAAGGAAGGAAGGCAGGGGGACAGAGGGGCCCAGGGAGAGACTGCCAAGGAAACTCCCTTTTCCTGCTGTCTCCTGTTACAGTCCACGGCAGAAAGGGAGGACGGGGTCAGAGGGTGCGGGTGCCGAGCTGTGGGCTTGTGTCCCTCCCAGATCTCCCCTCACCTGATGAAAGTGATGACTGCCTCCCTCCTCAGTTCAGGGGTCAGGAAGGAGTGATGGGCTAAACATGAGAAGGCTCTCAACATCCATTAATAAACAGACATGTGGATTTCAGCCAGGGCCACGTTAGGCTCGTTATTGAATCACAGATACATTTCTCCATTTAGGGTCTCAGAGTCTCAGAGATGGGTATGTACTATTTCACAGGTATACACAGACACATAGATATAATGTAGGAGCACAGAACCAGGTTCAGAAAAGTGTCCCTGACACTCTCAGGCCTGGACAATGCTTTCACCAGTTACAAACGATCTAAAATATTCCACTTCTAAGGAAGAGAGAAAATCTCTCTATAGGATTTCACTTTATTTAAACCCCCTTTCTGCCTAAAAAAAAGTTTCACACACTTTCCTTGGTATCGTGAGTACATTTTCTTTTTTTGAACGTAGGGAAAGTTACGGTCATCACTCTCCATCCACTTCAATCAGTACAGATGAAAAACCCAAACCTGACATATTTTTACCTCTAGTTGTCTTATAGAAATTCAACTGAAAGGCATAAATATAACATTCAAGGAGATGGGAGTGAGGGTGGAGAGTAGTTCAACTCACTATCAATGCAGATTAGGGACAACTGGTTATTGCCCCCAGGCCCCCCACCCCGGGGGACCCCTCCTTGAGTGCTCCCGTGGGCTGTATGCATGGCGCTGGAGTATCATACAGACGCCCTGGGTGGTGGGGAGGACACGGCATGCTAAAACATCTCTGTCGGAAGCACGGTTTCTTCTATGGTGGCAGATGGCAAATAGGGGAGGTGGAACTTTATGGAAATGGAGAGACTCCTCTAAAATTCCCCTGGGCCTAGGGACCGGTTGGTTTACCTGGAAAGAGAAGATGCATTTCTGGAAGATGCACTTCCGGCTGGTGAACTGTAGAGGGCCTCGTCTCTTTCTGAGACACGTTCGCAACAGAGGTAGCCAAAAAATGGAAACCAGGAGCACGGAGTGAAGGAGGTGAGAAATTCAAGTACTTCTCTCTGCGTCAGATTAGGGAAGGAGACACAGGATACTATTCATGTTTCAAAGACGTTTTGGGCTTTGTTCAAAGAGCAGAATTTGACTAAAACTCCACGCGTCCCAGCCCTTGGTGACCAGGGCTTTGGGGAGTGGGACTCATCATGTCTACACCCACAGGATGCCGGGGTGCTTTGTCCTGGCAGGAGCAGTATACATACGTCTCACCAGGTAACAAACTCTGATCAGCAACAAATTCCAACGCCTTTCGACTGTAAACCAAGTCTCAGTATACATGTCTAATTCAGCAAACAAAGGGCTCTTAACAATCTTGGGTTCTTGGTGCTTTAGAGGTTGGGCTACGGGGGCTGGAGTGACAACGTGGCTCCGCAGCATGGCCGGGCAGGGGGAGAGATGAGCGGCTGCATCCTGGAGGGAAGCCTGGAGCACACGGGCGGGGGGTATTGGCACCGTGAGCAGCAGCTGTTGACGGAGAAGCACTCCTGGCTGGGCTGAAGGCAGACCTTAGGGCTGCAGTGCAATTGCCCACAGTGGGGCTTCATGAGGGCGAAGTTGAGGCACTTCCCCTGCAGGGGACAGAAGAGACAGAAGGTCACTAGGAGCCTCTGGAACTGGGAGCAGAAGGTTGCGGTTTCCCTGGCCTCTGGGGCCTGCCGAGCTCCTTCCCTGTCTCAAGCCCACCCTTCTCCTGCTGCCCAGAGTTCCCTGATCCCCCTGCTGGGTCTGTCTTGGCCTGTTGGTCCCTATAGGTGCGCCACGTGGTGTGCAGACTTCAGGCTTCCGTGAGCCTGCCATTCACGCATGAAGTGTTACCCTGAGTGCCTGTGAGTGACAAAGGCCACTGAGCGCTGCCTGCTCCTCCTGGGGCTGTCATTTTCATCACCCTAGCTTTTAAAATCCTTAGTAACCTTTTAGAATGATCGTGGTTTTCCCTGGTAATGTAGCCACATTAGGAAAAGAGAACACCTAACCCCCCTTGAATTTGAAAGAATGTTCTTAACAAATCTTCGACACCTTGAGCCTGACCTTGTCCTCTTCCATACCCACAGGGATGTCTGATCTGATGAAACTTTCAGGAAATACACCCTGCTTTGGGACCCGCACCTCTGGGCGCAGAGCAGAACCAGACCCAGAGATGGGAAGGGATTTCTCACTCTGACTTTCCCCGGCATGACAAGCCTGAGATAGTTTGGTAAATGTCACTTTCTAGCAACTTTCTATGTAAAATCACCTTAGACTTCAATAAGTTAATATTTTCTCTTTTACAGATAAACATTTTTACTTTTCCTGATCATAAAAGTAGTACCTGCCCATTATAGAGAACCTAAGCAACACAGGAAAATATTCACGAGGAAATGCATGCTTCTTTTCCAACCACCCACAATAACCGCTATGAAGGGGATCCTGAACTCTCAGCAGACAGCAACTTCTTTGATCATTTATCAGCAATTCCCCTTTTCTGATCTCCAACCCCCACCCCCAGCTGGCCGTTCTCCCTTCCAGACGCACGGCCCAGGCTTGCCCTCTCCTGCCACCTTCCTGCGGGTCCTGTGTCATCCAAGTTCACATCCCCTGCCTCCTACTCTGCAGGCCTCTTCAGCCTCTAGGTCCCCAGGCCCAGCCTCGGGGCTCAGTCTGCCCGAACCCTGTCCTGAGCCACGAGTGTCTCCAGCTGCCCATCTGTGCTCTGCACCCACTGCCTGTCCAGGCCCTCAGCTCCCTTCCTAGGCCGACTCAAGTGTCTCCTCTCCCCTGGTCACCTGGCCCTTCCCCTCCCCCCCTCCCCCCCCAATCCAGGCCTCATGGAATCAACTTCCTCTGGCTTCCTCTTCCTCAACTCACACCTTCAGCTGTGCTTCCTCATTGTCTGGGAATCTAGCCCCAGTGCCCAGCCTGGCCCACCAGGCCACCCAACCGCCGGCTCCTGGCCCATTGCCAACACTGCCTGCACGCACCCAAAGTGTCCCTGTGTCTCAGCTGCACCCTCTGTGCTCCTCTGCTCCAGGGTTGTCCTCCCTGCCTCTCCATTTCCCATATCCAGACTACCTATCCTCTGAGGCCACCTCTGCCCTCCCGCAAGTCAGTCTGGGAGCGCCTGGGCCACACAGCCCCCAGGGCACTGGAGCTGGTTCCCTCTTCTCTCAAGCCCACCAGCAGGGTCTCCCTCACTGGCAGGACCTTCACCCTTCCTGCTCTAGGACTGCACCCCAAATTCCTTAACTACTCTTAACAGTTCATTTACTTAGGTGGATTTTAGAATCATTTTGATCAAATTCCTTAAAAATATTCATTGCAATTTTCACTAAAGCAGCATTAAGCCCATGAATTCTTTTGGGAAAAGCTGACATTGTGGTCTAGGTTTTTGTATTTTCAAGTCTTCTCTTCTAGCGAAGAGTAAAGTTTTGTGGTTTCTTTTTATTACAGGTCAGCACACGTTGTCACACCTGCGCGTGGGTAAGTTCTTTTATTGCTACCGTGAATAGACTGGGATTTTCTATTTTTATTTCTAAGCTCCTTTATTCCTGCTTATTTATCCAGACGGTGAAAAGACTGTTCTAGACCTAGTGTCTACCATCTGCTGTAGGACCCCTTTGATTTCCTCAAAGCACGACTGCAGGGCACCTGTGCTGAGGCCTGGCTCCTCTCCCTCAGCTGCAGCCCGTCACTGGGAGCTGTAGCGGGACGTGTACGTGGGCTGAGGGAGAGAAGCAAGTGGCTCCAGGTGGTGGTGGAGGCCCCTGGGTAGTGGCAGAGCCCCTGAGTCTGTTGTGTGATCATAAGGGGGTGAGGGAGGTGACTAGGGGCTGAGGGGGGTCTCCCTCCCCTCTGGTTTTCTATTGACGAAGAGATCTAAGCCAGTGACCAATTACTTCTTACATCAACTCAGCGACTCCACAGTGAAGGGATGTTTAAGAGATTGGCAAATGGTTGATTGAACCTTGATCTCCAGTGCTTTGGAGCTTTGGTTCCATTTCTGGATTTCCTGCTTATTACAGAGGGAAGTGTGTGCGCACGTGCACATGTGAGCGTGTTTGTATGTGTGAGTGTGTGTGAGTCTGTGTGTGTGTGAGGAGCAGGGCGTGAGGGCTGTCGAGCATGGAGGAGCAGGCTGCTATCACTGTCCCGAAGTTATGATCTGGGACTTTCACAAAGGTCACTGTCTTGAAGGACATCTGTCAACTTGGGACTTTCTGGGGGGCTCAAGTCCTGCCCCAACTTGACCACACGTGCCTTGGTGCTCCCTCTGTGGGTGGGGTCAAAAGATAGGAACTCAGGAGCTCCTTGGCCATGAATGCATCATACGGCCTCTCTGCAGCTCTTATCGTTACCCAGGACGATTGTTTCCAATAAATATTTGTGTGTTCATATTTAGAGGAGGTCTGCAAGCAACACAGTGTAAAAATAAGAAATTAACATTCATAATTGTTTGCACATCTAACACACTGCACAGAGGAAGGAATTACTTTCCAGTTGTTTCCCTATCACCGTGATAGCAGGTTACAGGAGCTGTAGCCTGGACTTGGAAGTGAGTCTCCCTGGGCTCTGTTCACAGCCCTGCTGTACCCCTCCAGAACTCTGTCACATTGAGCCCATCATGAAACATCAGAACCTCGGTTTCTTCAGCTTCAAAATGCAGAGGAGTGATCATCTGGCAGGACAGAGAGGCAGCCAAGCACAGGGTGAGGTCTGGGCCCTGGACTGTTGGTACTGGCCTTACTGCTTCATGCTATGCGGCTGGGCAGGTGACTCAACTGCTCAGGGGTCAGCTTCCTCTCCCGCAGAGTTTTGGGAGGATGAAAAGAGTGAGCCTGTGTAAAGTACTCAGTGTCTGGCGACCCCTACTCTGTATAAACGGCCGCTGTTGGGAGAATGAATGAGATCCTTATGTAAAGGGCCTTGCATGGTGGTGGCACCCAGGTCACACTCTCTTGGAGACAGTTGTACCACTTACAGCATCACATTCAGTGAGAAGTGGAAGGTTTCCCATTTTTACCCGATTTTTCTGACGGATCTAGAACTGATTTCCATGAACTGAATGGGCTGCCCTGGAAAAGGCAGGGAAGGAAGAGAATCAGGACCTTGGATTGGGGGCAGGGTTTGGCTCAAGACTAAGAAACTAAACTGAGTCTTGCTGTGTCATTTTGTATATGTGTGTACACTTATACAAAAGGGACACTTTTTAGAAGGGACACTTATTAGAAAACTTCCTCTGGGGATGAGATGGCGGTGGGGCAGAGAGACACGGTCATTTCACAGAAGGTTACAGTAAACAAGAATGACTGCTTCTGCTACAAAAACACTGAGATTTTTGGTAAACTGAGCCTTTGAGAATTTTCTGCATTGTATTGTGCTGAAGTGCAGAAACATCTGGATTGACTGAAACAAGCAGCTGACTGAGGTTTTAGAAGGCAGTATCTCCTACAAGTTCAACCCCAGACTCCACAGTTCACATTCTGAGCACGTTCACATCCGCAGGCCTGACTGCAATTCCAGTCCAGGCTGAGGAGTTTGGAAACAACCTCCCTGTGGATCGGGAACTGGAAGGAGGAGAGAGAGGCTGTGCACCTGTGCTGCTGGGAACCTCCTCTCCTGCGGCTTCTGTTTTCCAGCACAGCCTGGTGAAGAGGGTCTGGGCAAGATTCTGTCTGAGCAGAACACAGGGTGGTCTGCAGTGAGCAGACGGAAGACTTACGTCTGCACGTTCAGGGCTGGGGTTGGGGGCCGACTGTGGTCTGCAGAGACTGTAGGTCCCAGCTGACACCCCGTCACTTAGACCAAGATTAACTTTAAGCCTGGGACCAGAGCACTGAGGCCTTCAAGAAGGGAATCAGGACTCACTCCTGCACCTACTGGAATCCTGGGGTATCCACAGAAATCCTACAACACTAGGTCTCCAGGACTAAGGTTGGGAGGGACAAGGTCAAATGTTTTGGGGGCAGAGGAGTGGGAGGGGTCACATCCACCAGGCTCAGTTACGGGCTCCCAGCCCCTCTCAGGATGAGCAGGGTTGATTTCAGGCAGCTCTGGCTGCTGCCACTTACTCTCTGGGTGGTCCTGGCAACTCCCCTGATGTGTCAGGCCTCAGTTTTGCCTCCAGCGAGCACACAGGTCACTGTGAGCCACAGACTGCTGTGCGGACTCGAGAGCTGGCATTGCAGGGGCCTGGCAGAGCCCTGGGCAGCTATAAGGCCCCCTAATCCATCACTCTGCCATTACCCCAACCTGAGCTTCGAAGAGTGGCCCTGGGAATGGGACCATTTCAGAGAGGTGCTCAGTGCCCCTGCCCTTACCTCGCTGGGCAGGAAGGCCATACCTGGCATCTTCCCTTTGTCCACCCTCTTGTCTCTTGCCTCCCTCTGCTTCAGCCCTCTGTCTTGCTCTGTCCCTCCTGATCCTGAGTGAGCATCTCTGGGTGGGTGTCTCCACTGTTCAGGGCATAAGGCTGGGGTGGGGCTCTTATGACTATAAAGGGGCTGGTTCTGGGAGAGGCTCCAGGAGAATCAGGTGGAAAATGGGGCTTCTGTGCAATCAAAGCTGGGACTCAGAGCTCGATTCAGACCCAGAACTGGGAGCCCAGCTGCCAAACGAGCCCTGACACCACTGTCACCACACAGTGTCTCTGCTGGGTGTGAGCATGACTCAGGTATGTCACCAGCAGTGTCCAGAGGCTTTCAGGCCTGCCTAGAGTTTCCAAACGCCCACCTGCCCAGCCACCAATGAGCCAATGTTTGTCTGATTCAGTGAAGGTGGTGAGTGCAGCCCTCACTATAGGGCTGGCCCGGTCTATGCAAAGGGTCTGCGTTTGGAATGGCCAGGCAGATGATTTTCAGGCAAACCACTGCCCTCCTTGGGCCCCAGGGGCCTGAGTAGGGCAGCGCCTGGTAGTTTGGGGGTAACCATCATGAGACCATGAGTGCTGACCCAAAAGCAGGGCAGAGCAGTGAGAAAGGTGGGCCCAGACTCAGAACTCAAGTCTAGCTCTGCCCCTCCCAGCTGTTGTGACCTGGGACAAGTCACTCAGCCGCTCTGTGGGTCAGTACCCCCTTGGTAAAGTTGGGATAATAGTCGTATCTACCTGTACAGTTACTAGGAGGATTAAAGCAGTGAAAACATGTAAAGTTCTTGAGCAACTGACCCACGGAAAGGACGCAATAAAATTATCTATCATTATTATTATTAAATAACAAGGATGACAAGTGGAGAAATTGGGCTTCTCCCCACTGTCACAGGCACTGACACAAGGAGGGCATCTTTACTACCTGGTAAAACCAGTCAGTGTTGACCAGACAACATTGGGGAGGGGGTGCCACCATGTCCTCCGCCACTCCTGCAGCTGAGTGAGCAGCCCAGGAGGGTCTCATGGATGGGGTGCAGCCAGCAGTCCCACAGGGTCAGGTAGGCAGTGGGGAGGGACGATGGACGGGAGTCCAACAGGCCTCTCCAGCCCTTTTCGCTTAAGATTGGAATTGCTGGGCATTGCTCTGGAGAAGAAAGGTCCTGACATCCTTGAGACGAGGACGCAGGGGAAATGCACGGGCACCATGTTGAGAATCGTCTGGAGGCTCATGAGCTCCAGGTCTCCACGCCTTGGGCGTTCCTCTCGGCAGATGCCCGGACAGGGCTCTCTGACCCACAGTCCCAGGGGCAACTGTCAAGGGCAAAAGCAAGACCCCAGCCCACGGGGAGCATCCCTGTGCCCTGCTTACCATGTCCCTGGGCGGACACCACATCAATGGCAGCTGGTTGCAGTGCTGGACAAAGTCACACAAGGTATCCAGTTTTCCCTGAAAAGCAGAAGTGGTTGTGAGGAAGCTACAGGCATAGATGCTGCCTCTAGAGGGGTGGTGTCCGCTCTGACTTGAGATGGCCTGTCAGGGCTCTGTCCCCACCAATTCCCTGAGATAGCACTACAGCCACCCTTTGGGGCCACCCACCAACATCCAGAAACTTGGGCCCATCCCAAGGGGGATACCCTGGTGGTGATGGGAACATGAGCCCTCATACTTTTTGGCCTGCCCTGGGCCACTAGGGTCGGGAGGGCTTTGGCTTTTCTCTGGCACCAAGTGACTGTAGTCCAGTACCCATAGCTCATTTCCATGCCTTATGGGTCCAGACCTGTGCACGAACCGGCTACCCTCACCTCCTGCTCCCCAGCCTTGGGGTCACCAATCCTTCCCAAGGGCCTTTCTCACCTCCATTCGTTTCATCCTGCCTCCTTGGCACCCACAAGGGACAATCACTGTGGGGCATGACATTTGACATGTCTCCTCTGGCTCCGAGGAAGAGAAAACACTGTCTGCATCCTTGTCTGGCAGCTCCTGGGTGCAGACAAATGACATCTGTTGCCTGGGCTCCTGTCAAGTACTGGCCTCTCAGCAAATGTTTGCTGGAGAATCAAGGACAAATGAGCAGCGCCCGGCACGTAGGAGAGTGGCCTCCATGTGAAAAACACACCAACTCCTTTTGGTTTACAAAGATGGCTCTTCTCCAAACATCAACAAACTCTATCCTGTCCCCTTGGTTCCTGGCAGCCACCCTTGCAGGAGAAGCTGGGCGTGAGGCTGTGCCATGTGACGGAGGCTGGCAGGGGTGTGGGCATTAGCAGGTGACAGGGCTGTATTCACCCGACTCTGGCAGATCCAGCCTCCAGGCCACACTGCAGCCAGTGTAGACGTCAGCCCAGGCAGTGACCCTGTTTCCCACCAGATCTCAGGCCCAGGTCCCCCTGCCTCGACACGGCACCCCTGCTCTAACTACTTCTTATGGGCCCTGGGTTGGGCCCCTACCCCGGGTCAGCCCCAGCCTCCTCACCTGGCCCTTGGTCCCTGTGCTCACCTGGGCTGTGCTTCCTTCAAAGCTCAATGCCCAGTAAGAGTCCCTCCACCCTCCTCAGCTCCCCAGTCCCTAAAGGCCAACCCTGCCAAGACCCTCATCCTGACATGAGCCAGGGATGAAGACCAAGGAAATGGAGCCCAGCATACATCAGAGCCCGGGGAGGGCGACCAGGTCCCTGAAACCTGGGGATCCTTTCTCAAAAACTCACCTGAGTCCTGGGAAGGACCATCCTACTAACAGTCCTTTGGGAATTGACAAAAAGCCCATTTCTATCAGGAGGGATCACAGCTGTGATAAAGGTCCTCGATCAGGCCATGCTAGGAGTTCAGGAATGATATTGTCTGGGTGACATTTTCTGAGCCCACTTCTTCATCTGCATCCCTTCCTGCCCTCTGTCACTCTCTTCTTTCTGCCAGCTTTTCTGCCCAGGTAGGTGGGAGCTGGAGGGGCGGGGGAAGTCATATCCCCATACACAGTAGGGGGCCTCTCTGTTCAGGTGAGTGTGTACATCAGGCATGCTGACATCATCAGGACCAAACACACCTCTTACCCTTTCTGGTTTCTGCACTGGTGGTGGCTCCTTGATGGTCTAGAATGGAAATGGTCAAAACTGAAGTGGTCAAAGTTTAGTGCCCATAAAACTCATCTCTACTGAAGTGATACCTTCTGCTACCAGGTCTTTGCAGCATGAACTGGCTTCCCTCAACTCTCACACCCTAGCCTGGGGGTCACAGCTCCCTCCCTAATGGCTTTCTTCACCTCCATCCATCTTTTCCTTCTTACTTGGTACCCACAACAAGGGACGATCACTGTGGGGCATGGTGATAATCAAAGGTTAGAATAAAAGGCATGTGGAGGGCTCCAGCTCAGACACACAGACAGGAGGGGACCGTGCTCAGCAGCAGTAGGGGGACAGACCATGGCCTTTTGGGGTGTCAACCTTGGGGCCCACTGTCTGTGGGTCTGCAAACAACAGGCTCCACCTCCCTGAGCCTCAGGCTCCTCAGTCATCAAAGGGGAATCGGTACCTCCGTGGAGGGTCAAGGGGGAGACAGGCAGACTAAGGCCCCTGGTCCCTGGTAGAGTTTTCAGCCGCAGCCCTGACATCATATGAAGACAAGAGAACACTCCCCACACCCCTCCTCCTCTCCCCTTCCCTCCCTCCCCCTGCAGCCCTCCCTGCCTCCCAGCCCTCAGGGATGACAGTCCACCTCCCTCTCCCCAACCCAGCTTTCTCTCCTCACTTCTCGCCCTTTGCAGAAATCTGACCTGCTGGCTTCTATGCTGCCTTGCTTGTCCTTTCTCAGCTCTGCTTGTTCCTCTTCTTCACCCACCTCTGGCCTGTGTCCTTGCAAACCCAGCCGGCCAGCGCCTCTGTCTTCTCTCCCACCCAGGGCCAGTCTCTGTCCTTTATCATTATCACCACACCTGCCACACCCTCTGAAGGTGACATTTACCCTCAATGCCCCCCAGCTACCAATACCAGACCAGACATCAGATGGTGAGCGCCTGTGGGCAAGGGTAGTGGCTGCTTCATTTCTGCCCCTTTGTGTGCAGCACAGGGCCCTGCACATCCTGGTGACTTAGTGATGACTGATGAAGGAATGACGGAAGGCACCAGAGATGGGCAGGGATCCATGCTGTTTTCAAAGGCACAGCTGCCCCCAGGGTTAGCATCCTCCTGGCCAGCATTCTTCTCCCTCTGGGCCATCATTGCCCTTGCAGATCCCTCTTCGTCCCTCAACAGCAGAGACTCCTGGGGTCTTGGTCTACCTGAGTCCTTCAGAAGCCTGACTGCTGTGGTGCAGCCCTGGTCTCAGGAGGTCTGGGGTCCCTTTTCCCCAGGGGCTGGGACAGTCCATAGGCCACCTCCCTGTGGAGCTGAAAGCACGAAGCAGGTGGCCCCCTAGAAGCCCAGGCTGTGTCTATGCCTGGGATGGGAGGACAGGGTCTGTGCCTTGTTTGCTTGTGTGTTGGCCCTGGAGCTGATGGGAACCCGCCCACAGGCAGGATCGTGGGGCAGGTATGGGCGTGGTCCCTTAGGGGTTGGCGAGGGCTGGACGCAAGCTGTGCGGGCAGGGGTCACTCACCTTCCTGCGGCACAGCCACCAGATGCACCAGAGCATCAGGAGGAACAGGAGCAGGGCTGGGATGAGGGCACAGAAGTAGAGAGGGTTGACATAGGGGGTGAACTGTGGGGGTGGTGATGAGCGAGGCTCCTCGGGAGGCTGTTGGGCAGCTGGTGGGGCATTCCTGTCATCTAGTCTCGCTTCCTACAGAAAAAACACACAGCAGAGTCCCGGCATGGACCAGGCACCTGCTACTTGGATCCCAAACCAGCCCACCCTGTCCTCCCAGTCCCCCTTCTACTTGGTTGCCCCACCTGAGGACACAGATTCTAGGAGGTCGGGGCTGGTACCCAGAGAGCCACTGTGGAGCCCTGGGCCACAGACCCCACCGCTGGCCCTGCTCAGAGGCTCTCCCCAGAGCCCTGTCAAGGAAGCCCAGTCCTCCATGCAGTGACAACCCAGCCCTCACTGCCTGCCTAGTATGACATACAGGGGTTTTATGAGGACCACAAAATGCTACGACACACAGATGGGTGAGGGAGGGGCTTCGGGGCCTCAGAGAGGTGTGGATGCAAGAGCAGAGGCAGGACACCCTGCTCACCTCCCCGTAGCCTCCCTCCCCTACTTCCCCGCTCTGCAACCTCGGGCCAAGCTGACTAAGCATGGTCACAGCTGCTCCCACCCTCCTGACCCCGATGCCGGGGACCCCGACTTGGAGGGCCCAGGTGTCCTAGAGGCTCTGGACCCTGTCTCCTAGCACACAGTGCCCCAGCCTCTCCCGCTCACCCCGGCTGGAATCCAGGATGGAGCCTTGAGCTCCCCACCACAAGGCCAGGGCCAGGGGAGATGGCAAGGTGGGTCCAGGGTGGGCAGAGCCTCAGCACTGTTTCTGGACTCTGCTTAGGGCTCTAATTGGTCTCTTCCATGTGCCTTCAGTGACACTTGGTTCACAGAGACAGCAAAGGTTTGCAAGACCTGGACAGTAAAGTGTCCCCCAGGTGCTCTTTTTAGTAGCACTCTCAAGGCACTACCCAAGCCTCATGGGGGTTCAGCTCCTGGAGGTAGGGCTAAGGGCTCCGAGCTACCTGTGAGATGCTGCTCAGGGGCCTGTCTGCACAGGCTACCTGCTGGGCCTGCCTGGGGTGTTGTTCCCTTCACTTGCCTCCCCAGGGTTCAGGGTGTCAGGACAGCCTTAGATGCTAGAGCCTTACCCTGGTACTCGCACAGTTCTTGCTGGTGATGCTAACATTGTTGTTGATGAAGCTGACACCATTGTTCAGGCTAACTTCAACAAAGACCTCCCTAAAGCATAAAAGGGGCAGACAGTGACTACCAGGCCAGACAGACATAGTTCTTACACTTAACTCAAATTGTAGCTTATAATATCTCCTCACTGTAATGACTTTGAGCATCAGGCATTCAGGGCTACCAGAGAGCAGACAGCAGGGGTAAGGGGAGCTCATCCCAAAGTACTACGAGGTCAGCTTCTGCAGTGAAGGCTGACCAGGCAGTGAGGATCCCTGCATGGGGTGAGATGTCCTCGTGGCCATGAGTGAAGTGACCAGGGATGGCGGTATGATGTCACCATCCCGACTCCTCTGTATGTACAGAGTATGTGAATTTAGCTCCAAAAGGCTGCCTGGAGCAAAGGTACCATCCCTGGGGCACATCATCTCCTGCATCCTATGCTCCTCAGCAGAGCCTGGGCCACAGCAGATCGCTGAGCACCTCCAGGGACCACCAACCAGGGCAGGTGTGAAGGATGCCCTCAGTCCTCCTGGAGACAGACATGTGCTGCCCCAGTAGAGGTGGCTTCCTAAATTTTTTACACTTCGTGGTGGCAAAAACTGCCCACTCGGCCCCTGAGCTGGGCACTTACTGATCTGGCTCCTCTATCTTTACTCCTGGGCATGTTATACTGGTATCTTTCACAGACTCGGCTTTTATATCTGAAAGACAATCACATGAGAAGAATGTCAGTGGACTTGTCCACCCATCCGCCTCTCCCCTTCTGCCTGCCCTTGGAAGCAGAGCTACCACTTTGGCAGAAGCAGCTTCTCTTCTCTGCCTTCTTCTGACACCTACTGTGCACCAGACACTGTCAGGGCTCTGGCGTCTAGTGGGAACAAGGCAGGCAGAGGCCCTGCCCTCAAGGACCTGACATTTGTGGGACTGGAGAGGGAGACAGACAATAAAGTAACAATGAACAAAATAAGTGCCGGAGTGAAAAGTGCAGTGACATCAATAAGTAAGGGACAGATTAGAGAAGGGAGGGGAAGGGACAGCTGCTTAGGAGCAGGTGACCTGCCCTGTCTTTTAGAGACTCAATTTCTCTTTAAGAGAAAGTGAAATATTTATACAGGACATGATGGGATGTCTGGGATTTGCTTCACAATAATCAATGGTGAGAGTATCATCAAAACCAGATTGGCCAGGATTGGTAATTACTAAAAGTAGGGGAAGGCTGCTTCAAGGGCATTAACAAGTTTTGCTACTTCTGTATGTTATTGAAAATTCCCATTAAAGATAAGGTCTCACTGCGGCGGTGTTCCTGGAGCTGAAACCGGATGAGGGGAAAGGACTGGGGAAGAGGTTCCGGGCTGTGGGAGCCTGTTCCAAGGCCTGAGGCATAACTAGCTGAACTTGTTGTGGGAAAGAGGTGAGTGAGGAGAGGGGGCGGGGCCTCGTGGGCCCTGAGAAGGGGTTTGGGCTTTATTCTAAGTTCAGTGAGCCTGTCGCGTGGCTGGCCAGGATCGGGTAAGTTTGGACACAGACGTAGCAGGGCCTGCAGGTGGACTGGATGTGGGATGAGAGCAAAGAGGAGTCAAGGATGACGTGCAGGTTAGTGAGCAGAGCGCCTGGGTGGGTGGTGGTGACATTTATGGACACAGGGAAGCCTGAGGGGAACAGGGCTTCTGTGTTCGTGCTTGTTCTGTAACTTTGTGGGAGCTGGGAGGTGGCACGCCGGAGGCTCAGACAGTCTGTAGCTAGTAGCTGTGGAACCTTCTTCTCTCCTGAACCCTAACTCTTTACATCCTTGTAAAAAAAGATGTAAAGAAAGATAGGAAGGCCCAGCTGCTCTGACTGCTGGCTTTCCTACCAGCTTTCTCCCCACCCTGCTCAAACTTCCCCAGGTCCCAGACTTCCCCTCTGAAAGTTAGAATCAATGGTCCCAGAGGGCTGCAGCGGTTCTGACATCGGTGATTCGGGAGAAGAGTCCTTTCACTGGCCTTTTTCATGACACAGGCTTCCCAAGGCCCTAGGATCTAGGTCACCACTTCCTGGGGCCTGGAACCACAGCTCTGCACCTGCTGCCCTGTGTGGACAGGTGCTGGCCTGCACATTTTTGCTGTGTAGGATGAAAGCAGGTTCTCTCCTAGACTTGCACCCACAGGGCTGTGATCAGAGGTTAGGGATGAAGTTCTACAGGAGGGGCCATGCCCAGGGCCACGCCTCTAGGGACACGTTCCGGAGTATCTCCCTAAAAGTGGAGATAGTTTTAAATGTTCTTCTTTTAAATTTATTCAAAAATAGGCTTGTCGTCTGTTCAGAAATATTCTCTAATTTTTAAAAGACTGGAGTCTAGGTGTCACTACCTGGACACTTAAACTTCAAAAGATCATAATCAAACTAAAGATTTTCCTCTTACATTCCTAGCCTGTTAGTGTTTTTAGAGCCTCCTTTTTAACTTAGGGGCATTTTTTTGGGAACTAATATGTCTCATGAAGAAGGCTCTGCGTGACGCTCAATACTTTCAATTCCACTTCAGTTTTTCTTCTATCGTTCAGGAAAACTGGGGTTTACCAGCTGTATTTGAGATGTTACCGGCACTTATCTGTGGATTTGGAATCAGGGGTAACGTTTTATTCTTTACTTTTCTGTACTTCCTGCTTTCTACTGTGTAGCATTGTTATAATTAACAATCTCTAATAATTTGTATTGTTTTTCTCTTTTTTGCTGCAGGTCAGGGCTATTCCCTACAGGATGGTTCATTTCCATGTGGAAATGTTTTTGGATCTAACTCAACTGTCAGATTAGCTGTGAACTGTGTTAGTCCTTTGTTGGGACTGAAAATGAAAACTAATCGGCGAGTATGGTTAGGAGAAAGGATCTGCATCTGAAGGATAGGATGGTTGGGATTAGTGTGAAAAAAATTCCAAAGGGGAGCAACGTACTTTCCATAGGCTGTTCACAATCCAGAACAGGGAGAGGGAGGTGACGGCAGGCACCCCACATACCAAGGGCCCAGAAAAGCATGGTTGACTGGAAAGCAGTTTCCAATATTAACGGATTAACTAAATATTTCACTTGCCACATTTAAAAAGCTTTGTCTTAAAATATGAAAACTTTACATACTAGCGACAGACAAAACATATAGAAACCTTGATTAAAATATTTCTTCTTTATGCTTCTCTATATTTTCTAAACTGTTTTGCCATATGTTTTAATCAGAGGAAAATGTAATTTAAAAGAATCAAATCAATCCTCATCAGTGCATCAGGGCTCCTGGCGATAAACAGCCCTGTACGGCCACTTCTGGTCAGCCTTGACTACATGCAGTGAGGTGGTCAGCAGAGGAGCCCAGGACTGTGGGATGGGCCCTCCTGTGTGAGATCCTGGTGCTGGTCCAACTCAGAGAGAAACACTGGTGATATCTAGAGTGGGAAAGCAATGTAGCCATGGACCACAGGGGAACATCTGAACACATTTCCTGGAGGATAGGTTGAGTCCCACCTTCCTCAAGAACTGTCATCTCAGTGAGGTCAAAGGCCCAGACTGGGCAATCACATCACCTATGCCTACTTTCCAGCTCTTCCTGAACCAGCTTGTGACCTTGGGCAAGCTCTTGAATTGACTCTGACTCTGGTTTCAGATCTACACAAAGGAATAACAATAGGTTTCTTTTGAGAATTAACTGGGATAGTGCGTGTAAGGCACTTAGCACATTAGCAGATGTAGTAGGTGCTCAATAAACATTAGCTCTCCACATAAACGTGTTACTGAGTCCTAATCACTCTGAGAAATTACAGTCCAAGGGAAATCTAGCTCCCTGAGGCCATCTACACACTATGTGGTGAGAGAGTGTGGCAATGGCAGAGCCCTGCGCATTCTATGCACCCGTGGAAGAAGGAGAGATACTCGCTCTGGGTTTACCAGATGGCCCTGGAATGAGGAGTGTCACTGAACATAATATAATCATATTAAATCAATGCATCAGGGGAGGGTTGAGAAGGAAGAGGAAGTTCAACTGTCCCCAGGCGCTCTGTGGGGGAGATCAGGCCCACCTCAGCACTGAGGACACATCTGCTTCCCCAACTGTGTGCTTCCTCAGGCCTCTCACCCATCCTGGAGGGATACCTGGTGCCTGAGTATTTCCAAACAGTAGCTTTACATATGTGATAGGGTTTAGTTAGTGCACCTACCATACTGGCCCCATTTCACAGTACAGATAATAGAGGCTGGGAGCAGAACACTCATTAGGTCAAGATCACACATATAATGTGGGCCAGCGCCAGGATTCCGGGGCCCAGGCCTGGCAGTTGGCATCCGCTCTCAATCCCAGGTGACCACACGGTCCTGGGAGAGCTCAGTGCACCTGGCCCAGACTCAGGGCCCTGGGGCCACCTCCACTTCCCACCAGCAGACTCGTGAGATTCAAGTCCTTGTCTCTCAAGGGAAGTGAGGGCCAAGGAAAGTGTGGGGGGAGTGTAGCAGTGAGGATAGACCCAGCACCCCCAACCCAGCCTTGAAAGGTGTACGTCCTGACCCAAGAAGCTCTTGATGTGCTGGGGATTGATCACTTCCTGGCCTGAGATGAAGGGAGCAGTGGCCAGGCTTCCCAGCCAGGTCCCTCCTTCCATTGTCCATGCTGCCTCTATACTCACAGTGTCCACAGTGAGTGGTGAGCAAGGGTTTCGACGGCCTGGCTGGCTCAGGGAACGCAGTGTGGTGCGGGAAGCGTGTCACTTGGCAGCACCAAGGGGGTTACTTACCAAACAACTGCTTGTCACTGAACTTAAATCTACAAATAACTTCATCCTTCTTCTTTGCATTATTAAATCCTTTTCCAGAAATCATCAATTCATTTTCATCTGCAAGGGCAACACCCAAAGGTCTGTATTAGGAGGGGCTGAGTGCTGTCTTCCCTCTGATCTTGCAGTTACGACAGGCCACTCCATAACTGAATTGCCAGGGACTCTGATGAGGAAGCATATGTGTCTGAACCAGTATCTGTGTGCACACTGGGCCTCACCTGGTATCACAAAGGGTACAACTGAGATGCTTTGTCCAGAAAGCTGCTCCTTTTGCTTCCCAACCCCTCCCCCTGCACCCCAATTCCTCCAACATAACAACCACAGGAAGGAAATGAAGTCACAGGAAGGTCTAAAATCGGCTTGCAGGGCTGCATGTCCCACGTACAGTCCACTGCCCACCAGCTCTCAGGCAGCAGAAGGACGAACAGTCCGGGTAAGGGAGATGGATCCTTTCTGGAACAGAGAGCTTTCTCTCTGGAAGAAAAGTTGTACACCAGGCCAGCTGGGGGCTCCAGAGAGAGGAGCTGGGAAGGCAGGCGTCTCCCTGAGAAGGCTGGTGGAGCTGAGCATGAAAAGGGCATCTAGCCTGCCTGAGACTGACACAGGTGCACAGGTGGACGTGACCTGCCCTGGGGCGGGCGGGTCTGGGAGCACCACATGCTGCTTGGGACAGTCACTTTGAGAGAAACTGGACACTGACCAGCTGTGATCTGGGTGTCCCCTTAAGGCAGCAGGCCTACGTCTGGTCTTGACTCCAGGGAATTCCTTTCCCAAGCTCGCAGAGGTAAGCATCAGGATGGTCCTACAGTATGACTTCTGGTATTGACTTATTAGAAACAATCTGACTATTGATCAAGGGAGGCCCATGAAATAAATTGTTCCATCCATGCAATGGGATACTATGTAGACGGCTGGAAAGTACTATGTACTGCATGATCCCATTAATGTAAAAATATCCTTGTAAAGTATACTTAGGTAGGTCTTTACATATAAAAGCTGAACTCCTTGTGGTTGTTATCTCTGGAGAGAGTAGGATGGGACAAGGGGGGACCTTATCACGGTGGGGGACAGCCTGGACCCAGGCTGGTTACAGGAGTGTCCCCATCTGCGCAGTGTGTCCTGCCTTCATCCCGCAGGTCCTCCTGCCCCGCACAGCCTGCCCACCCCCACCCCTTCCACCCCCCACCCCCCCAGAAGGTCTCTGGCCATGACGCAGAGCTGGATGCTGGACCTCAGAGGGAAGCCCTGCTCTGCACTGTGTCCTCCTATGGCCACACTGCTGGGCCCCACCTGCTGGGCTTCCTGCAGACACTCACTCTGGCCCAGTCACATACAGGAAAAGGAGTGACCAGGTGCCGCCTCCAGCCTGCCTCCGGGGTCCAAGCCCCGGGCCAACCCAGCAACACACAGGAGGGATGAATCCCCAAACCACGGTGCCGAGTGCCCCAGGCCAGGCCCTGCGCTCATCCCCTGTGAGTCCCTGAGGAGAGGTTCTAAAGCAGCAAACTAGCTTGTGGAGGAAGAAATCAGGGAGTAGCTGCCTCCAGGGGGTGGGGCAGGGATTGCCTGGGAAGGGAGCTGAGGGGACTTTCTGGGGGCAAATGTAATGTTCTGAGTCTTCATAGGGCTGGGGATTACACAGGTGTGTGCATTTGTCATATCATTTGTCACTCGTCAAATGATACACTTGTTTGTTGCATTTCAAGAAGAAATGCAAGAAACAAGAAATCTTTTTCTTCATTTCAAGAAGAAAAATCTTAACAAAAATTGTTTCCCAGCTAAAGAAATGTGGTGCAGTAGCCTGATGACTGTAAGCTAGTTTGAAATGCATCAAGATATAAGATAGGGACTTCCCTGATGGTGCAGTGGTTAGGAATCCACCTGCCAATGCAGGAGACAAGGGTTCGGGCCCTACTCCAAGAAGATCCCATATGCCGTGGAGCAACTAAGCCTGTGCACCACAACACTGAGCCTGAGCTCTAGAGCCCGCAAGCCACAACTACTGAGCCCACGTGCCACAACTACTGAGCTTGAGAGCCTAAAGCCCGTGCTCCGCAATGAGAGAAGCCATGGCAATGAGAAGCCCATGCACCGCAACGAGGAGTGGTCCCTGCTCGCCACAACTAGAGGAAGCCTGCAGCAATGGAGACCCAATGCAGTCAAAAAAAAAAAAAAAAAAAAAAAAAGAAATAAGATGAATTGATGAAAACAGAGAGTCAAGAAAGAGAGAGGAGTTAGATAAATAAATGATAAAGGAAATACGGTCAGGTATTAACTGCAGATCCAGGTAGTGGAGAGAGGGGTATCCATTGTACGTTCATTTCCACTTTGCCATAGGTTTGAAATCTTCCGTAATAAAAAGCTGGAATAAAAACAATGAATTAGGGCTTCCCTGGTGGCACAGTGGTTGAGAGTCCGCCTGCCGAAGCAGGGGACACGGGTTCATGCCCCGGTCCTGGAAGATCCCACATGCCGCGGAGCGGCTGGGCCCATGAGCCATGGCCGCTAAGCCTGCACGTCTGGAGTCTGTGATCCGCAACGGGAGAGGCCACAACAGTGAGAGGCCCACATACCGCAAAAAACAAAACAAAACAAAAAACCAATGAATTGAATGATAAAAATAAAAAAACAAAGCTGTGGACACAGCCAAGCAGAAGTCATGGTTCATACTGGGTGACAAGTGCCTGACAAGAGGCAGGAATAGAGCAAGGGCTGTGAGAAGCCAGAGGGACCAGTTGATTAGGAAAGGCTTTGGCATTGAGATGCCCTGAGAATAAGGCCTAAAAGGATGGTGGGCTGGACCCTGTAAAGCTAAGGAAGGTTTTGCAGGGAGCCCAGTACCCCCAGCCCCCAGCCTCTGCAGCAGATGGGCTTAGAGCAGAGGTTGGACCTTGGAGGGTCTGGTTGTCTGGCTCAGGGGCCTCAGCTTCCATGGTCAGGCTGGGGTAGGGAAGTGGTCTTCTCTGCCCCTCAGGCCCTGTGCAGAGGATGGCTGGAGCACAGGTCTGGAGGCAGGGAGGCCAGCAGAGGCCTCTGCCTAGTCCTGGAGGGAGGCCGAGAGGCTGAAGAGGCCACGTGTCTCATGCTCCCCACTCCTGGCTTCCCCACACCCGGCCCACTGACTTATTCAGAACAACAGCCTGATGAACAGCTTCTTCTACTTTATTTGGGGCCCAGGTTCCTGCCTTGAGCTTTCCCTCCAAGTGACAGTCATGCTGTGTGGCAGCTTTTGACAAGATGACAGCAGCTGTAAAGGTCAGAGCAGCAGTGCTGGGCCACGCCTGCAGAGGGTGTGCGGTGGGCACCTGTCACCTCAGCTGGGCCACCACAGGGCGTGAATGACAATGGGCATCTTCCTCTATGGTTTGACAGGCCTGTGTATGTCCCAGGGACATAATCAGAGAAATGAAGCTGTCAGGCTACTGCACGGCTGGCACATGACACCAGAGAAGCCCTGGTTTCGTGTCTGGGGGCAGCAGAGCTCAGATATGAACACTGCTGTGTCTGACCCCATGGCCTACCGTGCTGTAGCCTTGCAGTTCAGAGCACCGCGGCCAGGCCCAGCTTCCTGGGTCTGTGTCCAGCTGCATCCAGCTGTGTGCTGTTACCAGTGGGAGCGTGTGCTTATCCACCCACCTCAGCTCCACAAACCCCAGTGATGTGGACTCACAAGCCAGCACACACAGAGCTCACTGAGAGAGAGGGCTTCTTCCAGAAAAGCAACTGCACAGGATCCTCCCCACACTGATGCAGGGACCCTCCCAGAGGAGAGAAGGCAATCTTCTCAAGTTCCAGATCTCAGGGAGAGGTCGACCCCATTGAACCACTGGGTGTAGTGATAGCTGTGAGTATTTGTTGGATGCCTTTGTCAGTCTGTGTTGCTAGTATGACGCTGACCATGAACTATGTCCAATTCTTTTCTTCATCCACTGAAATAATCATATTTTTCTTCCCCATTGTGCTGATGAGGAAAATCACATTGATACTTCACATACTGAATCAGGCTTGCATTTCAGAGGTGAGCCCTAATTATTCTTGATGTATTGTGTTTTTTTTATGTTGTTGGATTCTATTTGCTAGTGTTTTGTTGAGGGTTTTTAAAATAAGGTTTTTCTTATTTCTTAATTAAACTTCTGGTTTTGAGTTTAAAAAGTATGTACACTCATCATTTTGCAATATCTTTGTGTCAAGTCATTTTGTGGCATACATCAAACTTAAACAGAGCTGTATGTCAATTACACATCAGTAACACTGGAAGAAAGGAGTAATTATACAAATACACCCCCCCAACACTTGGCATACACACCTCACATAAACATTCCCTTATATGCCCAATGTAGTCCTATGCCCACAATTTCCATACAATCATCCCACACACTCAGACATCAACACACACCACACACACTATACGCACACCCCACACATAGTGAAACCATGTGCTCACAGCACACCCACAACGCACACTGGGCACATTCACAACTCACACAAACACACACGCCTGTGTTTAAAACAGCACTCCAGCTCTTACCTCCTGTACAGACACTGGAAGGCTCCACAGCTGTAATTTCAATACAGGACTTAGTTCCGAGCTAGAATAGGGAGATGAGGGGCAGGGGCTTGAACACGGGGGCTTGGCGAGAAGCTACCCCTTCCCACTTCTCACGTCCAGCCCTCACTCACTGGCTCAATGATGTATTTAAGAGCCTTGAATCCTTGGTCCACTGCAAAGACGTGATGCGGGCTGTCTGCAATTTCCAATAACTACAGCAGAGAGGAGATGGTTGGCACACAGTCAGGGGTTGAGGACGCAGCAGGCCCCAGCCCAGGAGACAGGCTCTCGCCTCCTGCCATGCTGGGTTCCAAGGCCACACGCTGGCATCTGCTAGCAGCCCACCCTTAGGGAGTGGAAAGCTCCCCCACCCGCGCCTCTGGTGTGCAGGTTTACACAGCACTGGCTGTTCATCTGCAGTGGCTACCTGTTGTCCAGACACTTGGGGTGGGTAGAGGGCCATCCTCTCGGAGACCCTGGGACAGCTGCCTTTGAAAGATTTCCCCAACTGGGCTCGCGAGTGGCACCTGGTTACCTGTTCTGAATTACCTGGTCTTCCTCAAAGTCTTTTACACCCACACAGTATACTGTTGCTCCCATTTTCCGGGCCTTGTCAGCCTAAGAGGGAAAAAGTGTTGAGTACAATTCACAAAACAGGTGGAGCACAAAGCTGGGAAGAATGGTCTGGACTTACTTCTTCCTTAGTCATTTCAAATGGCGCTTCCTCCAGGGTTCCATCGGTCAAGGAGATAATCATAGAGGGAACCTTGCTTTCTGCAGAAGAAGCAGGGAGTGGCCTGGTCAGCAAGGCACCTGGAGTGACCTGCCTCAGGCTGCCAGGCCCACAGCACTGCTCCCACACCTCCTCCTCCTGGGGAGAGGCCACCCTGACCCGAGTACCCACCACCCAGAGCGCCTAGAGGGAGAAGGGGCCTCAGCCCAGGACCCACTTGACAGACAAGGAGCCTGAGACCGGATCAGAGCCCTTCCTAGTGGACCTTCACTATGGGCAGGTGGCACGGCCTTTGCCCTGAAAGGCAACTGCAGCTACTTCACGGGACGAGGACAAGCCTCTCAGGTGAGCGCAGGGAGAAGCAGCCGACCGACTGCACAAGACACCCCCTGGGTCAGGGGGCAGTGGGCCCCGTCCTGGGCTGCGCCGGCAGGCACTGCTGCTGGCTCTGTGGGTCCTGCTATTCAGAACTCAAGGTCAAGGTGCTTGGGCAGCAGCCCCCGCCCAGCTCCCCGCCTTTCCCCAGCAGCCCATGCATCCTTCCTGACAAGGGCTGCAACCCTACAGTCTCGATGCAGGTGGTCTGGGCCAAGTACAGCCATTTCCACTGGCGGAGGCACAGTCACAGGATGAGAGTCAACCGGAGGGAAGAGGCTCAAGGGAAAGGAGGCAGAGCCAGAGCTGTGGTGGACAAAGTGTGGGCAGCCAGGGGGACACCAAGGTCTCTGTTCCCTAAACTGAACCCCGTCTGCTCGCCATCCCTGGAAGTTCTCTTTTCTTTTTCATGCAGCCCAACCATAGGTCAAGCACTTGATACCTAGTAAGAACCCGGAATGTAATGCATGAAGCCATGTGGTTCTTGGAAGCATCCCTGGGGGTGGTTTTAATCCTCACTGCGCAGAGGAGGCACCTGCAGCACAGAGAGGACAAGGGACTCGCTCCAAGGTCAGCGCTAGGAATTGGCCAAGGTGGGTCTGCACCAGCCCTTGCTGAGGGCCTCGCCTGGCTCTGTCCCACCTGAGCACAGTGACGCCAGCAGGCATCTTACCTCCTGAGTTAGCTTGTTGAATCTGCTCATTTGCCTGCAACAAAATGAAGGAAATTGGTGGAGGGCAGTGAGATGACCCAATAATACTCGAAGACCTGGGTAAAGCAGAATAAATTCTCAGAGCTGTAGGATCTGTACCTTTTTAAATCCTTCCTGCATGTGTGTGGCTCCACTAGGTACTATATTCTGAAGTCTGCTAAGACCATCACGAATTTCATTTCTGAAAAAAACAGTAAAGGGGGTTGAGGAGGAACGAGGGTTGACTGCTGCAAAACAGATCAGCTGTCCTGGTGCCATTCTGCCCTGTGGAGACCTGCCTGGACCACAGAGGACACAAGTGGCCCTGTGGTGACCTCTCTGCCTGTGTTTTTGACACTGACTGGCCTTGGTCAACACTTCTCTGTCCCGCATTCAGCGGGTGTGGAGGATGCTGCTTTGCTGGTCCCATGGGTAGGGCCTGGCTTTCAATGTGCTCATCTCTGTCTCAGGCATGCAGACCTCGGCGGACTCAGCAAGGGCCCTGCCTTGACCGTCCGTGGTGAGGCGGGAGCACCCATGGCTGAGCACCTGTGAATCCAGCACCGCCAATGTGACTGGCGGTACTGCTGGCACCTAAGGGGTCCCTGGTGAGGGCGCATCACCTTCCAACAGGCAAGGCTGAGTTTGGAAAGGTCACTCTGCTGATACCCCTGCCCTGTCCCCTCCTCTCCTGCCACAGACTCCTGAGGTGGACTTGGTCCCTCCAAGCCACTTCCCCCTCTGGATCGGCACTAAAGGAAGCAGTCAGGATGCTCCGTTAGAGTCTAGGGCTCCTGGGCTTCATGTGCTCCTGAAGAAAGAGACCATAAGCTGGAAAAGAGGCCTGAGGCCCGTCCATGTGGGAGGAAGAGCAGGGACCCCAGGCTGCCATGGGGATGGGCTGTCGGCCTCTGTTAAAGCAGATGCAGGGGATGGGACTGGGACACACCAGGGCTGGGGCTTAGGTTCAGGCTAGTGCAGTGTGATGGGCTGAGCTGTCACAGCAAGTCTAAGGAGAACATGGTCCCTGAAGGCTGGCTCTTGCCTTGCGCAGAAGGGATTCTGCCGTGAGGTGCGATCTGAGAGCCCCAGGTCCTGCCCTGCCTGACCCAGCCCAGGAGCTGAGGAGGCTGTGACCCAGGGCCAGTGGAGGCCAAACCAGGCCCTGCCCACCCCAGCACAAACACCCTCCCCTCTTCCTGACACTTTGGGGGAGATTTCCTTTTTGTTGACAGCACCCCCAAATATGCTGGAGCTCTCATCGCTCCCCAGCCTTTGGCCCGGGACTGAGCTTGGCCAGGCTTCACTCCTGCCTGAGCAGGCCTTTTTCTTGGGCTGCCCCCGCCCCATCCCTACTCCCAGCTCTGTGCACTAGGCTGCTTACGCCCTCATCAGGCCCTTCACTTCTTAAGATTCCACCCCGTTTTTCACTCCCCTGAGCCCACTCCCACTTCTGACACCTTCCCTTGAGGAAGGCATCGTCACCTCTACTTTCCAGAGAGGACCCCGGAGACCCTCAAGAGCCTCCCCACAGCTCCCTTGGTTCAGGCTCTGAACCCCTGCCTTGGAGGAGGCAGTGGTCCTCCTGTCCCCCACGGGCAGCTCCTCCCTCAGAGGCCCCCGCCCAGCCCCCGCCTCTCTTTCTGCCACCTGCCTGACAGCCCCCCACTGACTTGCTATCTTCCACCTCAACCTCACTCAGGTCTCTCTCTCTCTGAAATGCAGAAGACAGGGACACACATGACCATGTCTTCCCCTAGCTCACCTAACAGGAAGCACAGCCCCTGCTTCTCCTGGGAGCCAGGCATGGGGAGTGCTGTGTCCACGCACTGGCACCAATACACTCCCTGGGTTCCGATCATTTGCATCATAAGCGTCGGCTACTCGGGAGCTCCGTAGCTTCCCACCTCCAGGACTTCGGGCACCTCGCTGGGCCCTCCCAGCGGCCCGCCTAGGATGCTGGCGTGTGATGCTTCCCTCCTGCACCCCAGCCCACACTCATGGGCTCCCTTGTCTCAGACCCACCAAGGGACCAAGCTCCCCTCCACTGAAGCTCCAGCACTTCAGCACTGCCCACCCCCGCCTCCTGGTTCTGACTGTGCCTCCCCTCTTCCCCCACTGGCCCAGAGCAGAGAGTGACACACAGAGCAGGTGCCCAACACAGGCCAGTGTTCACAAAGGGCCCACACATCTGCTCCACCAGATCCCAGGCGTCCTTGCAGTGAGCCAGTTCTCAGGAAAGGGAAGAGCGCTGAGAGGACACAGGACAGGTGGAGGGCAGGGCTTAGAGGGGGCGGAGATGGTCTAGCAGCACGGGGTCTGCCAGGGCCAGCGCAGCCAGGGGTCAGTGGGAGCCATGGGGCCGGGACTGGGGGTCAGAGTGGACGGTGAGGGGAGCCCAGGATGGCCCAGCCTGCTCCCAGTGGGAACTGTCAGCTCCCTGTGTCTCTCAACGGACCCCATCCACCAGGCCTGCCTGGGGGATTAAAGCAGTACTTACCTGTCTGAGGTGAGCTTCATGAGGGTGTGGCCCAGAGTGGAGTAGGTGATGAAGGATATTCGCAGGTTAGGGCTGGGGAGGAAGCACGTGCTCATGAGAAGGTGTACGTGACACAGGCTCAAAATTAAGCCAATGAGCAGCCAGAAAGAAGGTACATTCCAATTTCTCTGTTCCTCACCCCAACTCTTCCCCTTTGGGGTCCATTTCCCAAACCCTGGATGCTCCTATATCTTTAGTGAAGGATTTTAGGAATCTTGGTGAACGAGGCCTGTGGAGATGTGGTGCCTTCCTGGAAGAAAGTGCCAGGATGGCATCCTGCCCCAGCCCTATGCTCCCAACACGCCCCCCGCCCCAAACACACACACACACACGCACACACCAGGAGACAGACACCTATGCCCGTGGCATGAGGGCCTCCCAGCTGGCTTCTCCTCTTCTATAAGATTCTTTGTACCTTCACTCCTCTTCCTCCCTTCACAGCCCTCCCTGCCTTGTCTCTTTGTACCTTCACTCCTCTTCCTCCCTTCACAGCCCTCCCTGCCTTGTCTTTTCTCATCTAGAAAAATCATTCTCTTTCTTGGTAGCTATTCATATACATCCCTCCCTTTCTTCTCTCTGGCCACTGCCTTTTGGTCCATTGACCCTCATTATCTTTTAGCTAAATGCTACAATAGGTTCATGGATAAGCTCCCTACTGCTCCTCGTTATTGTTACAAAATATTTTACCCACAATATCAGACTTTCCTTCCTGGGACACAACCTTGATCATGTCAGACCCCTGACCAAGAATCATCTATAGCTCCCTATTGTTCATAGCAGGAAATACAAGTCCCTTGGCCTGGCATTATAAGCCCTGATGACCTTGGTCCAAATCTGTCCTGTCCAGCCTCATCTCCTAGCCTTCTCCTGAGTTAACCCTACTCTCCAGCTGAACAGATCACTCACTGCACAAGAAGTCTCCTTGATGGTTCCCGTTACCCTGTCTTTCCCCATTCTTCAAGACCCAGTTCAAAATTACACATCCTCTGAGAAACCATCCTTGACTTTTTTCCTAAGAATTCTTGCTTTTTCCTTTTAATTTGCCTTATAAGTCCTTCGCCCTTTTCTTTTGGCCCTTGGCACCATTTAACCTGGTGTTTAGTTTTCGTGTTACTGGTTTGCCTGTTTCCTCATCTATGAGGTCCTCAAGGGCAGACTGTGTCCCCTACAATATGGCCCGACTTCCAGGTAGGAGCCAGGAAAGCTGCTGAGACCTGATGGAACCAGTGTTATCTCTTCTGCTTCAGAACACCCCCCTGGGCTCTGTGCTCCTGACCCGAGGGGCTCCCATGGCCACTGAGTCTAAACAGCTGTGTACTCCGCCTGGGAGGGGTAAATACCCTGAAACTTGGAGAAGTCGTACTTGTCATACTTCTTGACCAAATCTTCCACAAAGGCGTAAACGTCCATCCAGTTGTTGTTCACACTGCCTGACCTGAAAATGAAGAAGACCTGAGTCAGACAGATGAGGTGCATCTATTGTGTGGGCAGAATTTCTGTCTCCTCAGTTTCCAGCAGACCCTTTAGCAACTCCCCCCGCCCCCACCCCCATGCCCACCAATGTAGCTGAAGGCTGCCACACTCCCTCAGAGACCTCAGTGGGTCACCGTGGTGGTGATGACTTCATCAGTGTGAGTGTGGGAAGGGTGACCAACCAGACCTGTGTGCTTGGGACTCAGGAACTTTTAGGGATGAGGGACTTCTGGTGGCAAACTAGGATGGCTGGGCAGGCTTGGTGGAGCTGTTCCACAGGAAATGATGTAGAATGCATTGGTTGGAAAAGCCTCCAGTGATTCTGATATGACTCTTTTGGTCCCTCAATTCCCCTTGGCAATAAACCACTCCTAGCTCTCTACTCCTCTCCTGCCCCTTGAAAAGGTGTGGGGGTGGGCAGGGGTCAGGGCTCTCTGGCACACCATTCCCACAAAAGGCTCTTAGTTGGTCCTAGCATTCATTCTGCATCCTCTAGGCTGCATCTAAATCTCTCAACAAATAGTGATGAAACTAAGAATAGATTCTTTTAACATTATCAAGATTATCATTCATTGAGATGTATGTACCAGGCACTTTACATACATGATTTCCAATTCCAGAACAACCCCATAATATCAGCATTATTTTCATTTTCATTATTTTCATTTTCATAAGAAAGTTGAGGCTCTCACAAGTCATGGAATTTTCCACAATTTCCATAGCTAACATGGATCTGAATCCAGATCTCGCCTCAAAACCCATGCTCTACCCATTGCACTGGGCAGATGTGTGTGACACGGTTATGTCCAACATTTGCTGGGTAGCAAACACTAGACTCTGACAACTCCCACAATATAAACTTTCTATCAGAAGCTTCCATGCTAAAGTGCAAGACAACTTTTTAAACTAATGGTAACACCTGAAACTAATAAAATATTTTAAGTCAAATATACTTCAGTTAAAAAATAGAACTATGTACTCAACTCAAAAAAAGAGAACACATCAAAATAATTATACACCATGTCCTAATGAGATTTATCCTTGGAATGTGACCATGGTTCAACACATGCAAATTAAAAAGTGGGACACACTACATTAATAGAATGAAAGATAACAGTCCAGATGATCATCTCAACAGATGCATAAAAAGCATTTGACAAGTTACAACAACACTTCATGCTAAAAACTTCAAACAGATTGGGTATAGAAGGAACAGACCGCAACACAATTAAGGCCATATACAACAAACCCACAGTTACCATTACACTCGATGGTGGAAAGTTGAAAGCTCTGCTTCTAAGATCAGGAACAAGACAAGGATGTCCACTCTTGCCACTACTATTCAACATAGTCTTGAAAGTCCTAGCCATGGCAATCAGAGAATAAAAAGAAATAAAAGGGATACAAACTGGAAAAGAAATAAAACTGTCACTGCAGATGACATGATACTATACATAGAAAATCCTAAAGATGCCACCACAAAACCACTAGAACTAATCAATGAATTTGGTAAGGTTGCAGGATACAAAATTAATGCACAGAAATCTCTTGCATTCCTGTACACTAACAACAAAAGATCAGAAAGAAAAATTAAAGAAACAATCTCATTTGCCATCGCAGCTCAATATCACAAAAACAAACAACCCAATCCAAAAATGGGCAGAAGACCTAAATAGACATTTCTCCAAGGAAGACATACAGATGGCTAACAGATACATGAAAAGATGCTCAACATCGCTAATCAATAGGGAAATGTGAATCAAAACCACAGTGAGGTATCACCTCACACGGGTCAGAATGGCCATCATCAAAAAATAAATGCCGGAGAAGGTGTGGAGAAAAGGGAACCCTCTTGCACTGGTGGGAATGTAAATTGATACAGTATGGACGTTCCTTAAAAAACTAAAAATAGAACTACTATATGACCCAGCAATCCCACTACTGGGCACATACCCTGAGAAAACAATAATTCAAAAAGATACATGTACCACAATGTTCATTGCAGCACTATTTACAATAGCCAGGACACGGAAGCAACCTAAATGTCCATCAACAGATGAATGGATAAAGAAAATGTGGTACATATATACAATGGAGTATTACTCAGCCATAAAAAGGAACGAAATTGAGTTATTTGTAGTGAGGCAGATGGATCTAGAATCTGTCGTACAGAGTGAAGTAAGTGAGAAACAGAAAAACAAATACCGTATGCTAACGCATATATATGGGATTTAAAAAAGCGGTACTGATGAACCTAATGGACATCAGTACATTTAATAAATGTACTGGACAGGAATAAAGATGCAGATGTAGAGAACGGACTTGAGGGCACGGGGGTGGGAAGGGGAAGCAGGGATGAAGTGAGAGAGTAGCATTGACATATATACACTACTAAATGTAAAATGGATGGCTAGTGGGAAGCTTCTGCATAGCACAGGGAGATCAGCTCGGTGTTTTGTGACGACCTAGAGGGATGGGGTAGGGAGGGTGGGAGGGAAGCTCAGGAGGGAGGGGATATGGGGATATCTGTATACATATAGCTGATTCACTTTGTTGTACAGTAGAAACTAACAAAACATTGTAAAGCATTTGTACTCCAATAAAGATGTGAAAAAAACAACACAATGAGATACATCTCACACCTGTTAGAATGGCTATAATTAAGAAGACAAGAGATAACAAGCATTGGTGAGGACACACAGAAAAAGGACTTTTACACTGTTGATGGGAATGTAAATTGCTTTAGTCACTATGGAAAACAGTATGGAGGTTCTTGAGAAAATTAAATATAGAATTTCCACATGACCCAGCAATCCCACTTCTGGGTATATATCTAAAGGGAATGAAAACAGGATATTGAAGAGATATATGCACTTCCGTGTTTATTGCAGCATTATTCACAATAGCCAAGATATAGACACAACCTAAGTGCTCATCAACAGATGAGTAGATAAAGAAGATGTTGTATGTATATACAATGGAATATAATTCAGCCATAAGAAAGGCCATCCTGCCATTTGTGGCAACATTGATGGACTTTTCACTAAGTAAGATAAGTCAGACAGAGAAAGACAAATACTCGATGATATCACTTATATGTGAATCTAAAAAACCCAACTCGTCACAACAGAGTAAAATGGTGGTTACCAGGGGCTTGGGGGAATAAGAAGTGTTGTTTAAGGGTACAAACTTGCAAATGGTTGACAAATAAATCTTGGATATCTAATGCACAGTTTAGTGAACACAGACAACAATATTTTATTTTAATCATCAAATTTTCTAAGAGACTAGATCTTAATTATTCCAACCACAAAAAAAGAAATAATAGTTATGTGATGTGATAGAGGTGCTCTCTAAATTTATTTGACATATGTCAAATATATTTGAATACAAATAATGATTTTTAAAAAGAAAGAAAATCAGGAAAATTACATATATATATATATAATATATATATCATACATGAGAATATTAACTTGTAACCATGAATACCCAGGTAACTGTAAAGAAAATATCTATAATAGATATTGAAAATAGCTTCACACAAAGGAAGTGAAAAGGTAACCAAAACCTGTCGCTACAAAAAAAAAAAAATCAACTAAATTCAAAGGAAGGTAGAAATGGAGAAAATTAGGGAGAAAAAAGCTAGAAGACATGTAGAAAACAAATAGCAAAGTGTCCGATGTAAGTCCTTCCCTATCAGTAATTACTTTAAATGTACATGGATTAAACTCTCCAATCAAAAGGTACAGATTGCCAGAATGGATCAAAAAAGATGCAACCATATGATGTCTACAAGAGACTCACTTTCAATGCTAAGACACCAGGAGGCTGAAAATGAAAGGATGAAAAGAGATATTCCAAGTAAAGAGAAACCTAAAGAGAGCTGGGATGACTATAATTAACAAACTAGACTTTACATATAAAACTGTTATAAAAGACAAAGAAAGACATTATATAATTACAGGAGGGTCATTTCACTGAGAAGACAAAACAATTATAAACAGATAAGAACCAAATATCAGAGAAGCAAAATTTAGGAAGCAAACATTGACAGACTTAAGGGAGAAACAGACAGTTCTACAGTAATAGTTAGAAACTTCAAAATCCCACTTTCAGTAATAGAACAATCAGACAGAATATAAGAAAATAGAGAAATAAGGGAATAGAGGATGTGAACATCATCATAAGCCAACTGTACCTAACAGATATGTACAGAACACTCTTCTCCCAAACAGTAGAATACACATTTTTCTCAAATGCATGTGAAATGTTCTCCAGGATAGAGTACCTGTTAGACCACAAAGCATTTCTTTAAAATTTTTAAATGATGGAAATCACCCCAAAACTTAAAATCATTTCCAACTGCAATGAAATAAAGCTATAAGTCAATAGCAGAAAATAATCTGGAAATTCACAAATATGTGGAAATTAAACAATACCCTTTTAATCAGCAAGTTGGTCAAAGAGGAAATCACAGAGAAATTAGAAAATACCAGGAGACAACTGAAAATGAAAACACAACATACCAAAATATACAGTGAAAGTAGAATTGAGAGGGAACTTTGTAGCTGTAGACAAATACATTAAAAAGGAAGAAAAATCTCAAATCTGTACACTAACTTTACAGCTTATGAAACTGGAAAAAGAAATGAAAACTAACCCAAAGTAGCAGAAGGGAAGAAATAATAAAGATTATAACAGAGATAAATAAAATATAGAACAGACAGAGAAATACCAGTGAAATTAAAAATTGGTATGTTGAAAAGATCAACAAAATTGACAAACCTTTATATCCATTGATTTAAATAAAAGAGAGATGACTCAAATTAATGAAATCAGAAAATGAAGTGGGGGCTTCCCTGGTAGCACAGTGGTTGATAGTCCGCCTGCCGATGCAGGGGACACGGGTTCGTGCCCCGGTCTGGGAAGATCCCACATGCCGTGGAGCAGCTGGGCCCGTGAGCCATGGCCGCTGAGCCTGTGCGTCCAGAGCCTGTGCTCCGCAACGGGAGAGGCCACAACAGTGAGAGGCCCACGTACCGCAAAAAAAAAAAAAAAAAAAAAAAGAGAATGAAGTGGGACACTACTACTGATTTTATACAAATAAAAAGGATTATAAGAGAACACTGGAACTTGTAAGCCAGCAAAATAGATAACCTAGATGAAATTAGCAAATTCCAAGAAACACACTTACCTGCCCAAACTGTATCATGAGGAAACAAAAGCTGAATAGACCTATAACTAGTAAAGAGATTGAATCAGTAATCAATAATCTCCCAACAGAGAAAAGTCCAGGACCAGATGGTTTCACAGATTAATTCTACTAATCATTTAAAGAGGAATTAACACTAATCCTTCTCCAAATCTTCCAAAAAACTGAAGTGGAGGGAACACTTTCAAACGTATTTTATGAGGCTGGCATTACCCTGACACCAAAGCCAGACAAACACTTCAAGAAGAGTACAGACTAATATTTCATATGGATATAAATTCAAAAATCCTCAACAAAAAAAATCTAGCAGCATCTGAAAAGGTAGGATTTATTTCCACAATACAAAGATGGTTCAACATGTAAAAATCAAACAATGTAATTAATAAAATTAATATATCAGAGAAACCAAACTATGTGATCATTTCAACTGATGTAGAATCACTTGATAAAATCTAAAATCCCTTCTTCATAAAAACACTCATATTGGGAATAGAGAAAAATTCTATGAAAAACATGATAAAGGCTAAACAGCTAACATACCAATGGTGAAGACTAAAAGCTTTTCCCCAAAGATGAAGAGTAGTACAAGGATGCCCGCTTTCATCACTTCTATTCAACATAGCATTGGAAGTTATAGCTAGAGCAACTAGGCAAGAAAGAGAAATAAAGGCATCCAAATTGAAAAATAAGGAAAAAAGATGTTAACATCTCTGTTCTTGGATAATATAATCTTACATGTAAAAACCCCCAAAGATTTCACAAAAAATGTTTGAGTTAATAAGGAAATTCAGCAAAGTTATAGGATACAAAATCAATGTATAAAAATCAGTTATATTTCTATATACTAATAATGAACATTCCAAGAAGGAAATTAAGAAAACAATTCCATTTACAATATCATCAAACAGAATAAAATACTCAAGAATTAATTTAATCAATGAGGCAAAAGACCAGTACATTGAAAACTAGAATACATTGCTGAAAGAAAAATTAAAATATGTGAATCATTGTTAAAACATAAGGAAAATCATAAAGTTTTCTATGGCAAGACAATCAGACTAAGTCAGAATTGAAACATGCACGACATGCCCCCATTTGTGATGGACCTCTCCCAAATATTCATTGTGCTTCTGCATTATGCATTAACCAGACCTCCTCAAGGCACCCTAAAAGTCATATGGAATCTCAGGGGATTCAAATAACTATAAGCAAAATCTTGAATAAGAACAAAGTTGGCAGATTCATATTTTCTGGTTTCAAAATTTAATACAAAGCTATTGTATTAATAGCTTGACCAAAACAGTGTGGTACTGGCGTAAGGACAGACATATAGAACAATGGAATAAAATGGAGAGCCCAGAAATAAACCCTCGTATATGTATTCAATTGGTTTTTGACAAGGGTACCACCAAGACTATCCAGTGTGGGAAATGACAGTATTTTCAACAAATGATTCTAGGAAAACTAGATGTCTACACGCAAAAGAATGCAGTTAGATTCTTACCTTACACCCACATAGTATATACAAAAATTAACTCAAAATGGATCAAAGACCTAAATGTAAAGGCTAAAACTAATAAACTTATAAAAAAACATAGGGGAAAAGCTTTATCACATTGGATTTTGTAATGGTTTTTAGATATGACACCAAAAGCACAGACAATAAAGAAAAAAGAGATAAACCAAACTTCATCAAAAGTAAAAACTTTTGTACAAAGGATACCATGAAAAAAATGAAAAGAGAGGGGCTTCCCTGGTGGTCCAATGGTTAAGAATCCGCCTTCCAAAGCAGGGGACACGGGTTTGATCCCTGGTTGGGGAACTAAGATCCCACATGCTGTGGGGCAGCTAAGACTGTGAGCCACAACTACTGAGCCCGTGCACTCTAGAGCCTGCGTGCCACAACTAGAGAGTCCATGTGCCACAACTACTGAGCCTGCACACTCTGGAGCCCACGAGCCATAACTAGAGAGAAGCCTCCGTGCTGCAACTAGAGAAGCCTGCACACCTCAACGAAGAGCCCGCATGCTGCAACTAAGACCAGATGCAGCCAAATAAATAAATAAATATTAAAAAAGAAAAGATAACCTACAGAACGAAAGAACAATTGCAAATCATATATCTGATAAGAAATTGATATCCAGAATACATAAGAACTCCTACAACTCAACAACCAAAACTAAACAACCCAATTCAAAGATGTTAACATCTTTTTTACGGCTACACCAGCTATGTCAGAGGGATCAGTGCTGCCTCCCAGCACTTAAGCCAAAGGAGGCAGGAGGTGGGGGAGGGGGGTGGGTGAGAGGGGTGGGAAGTGGGGACAACCTGGCTCAGGAAGCCATTTCTCTGGTGCCTTTCTAGTCCCCCTACCTCACACCCTTCTTGGAGGAGAGGAAAGGGGAGCATCCTTCCACTATTTAATGTTTTGCAGCAAACTAACTTTGATTGACATTGAGCAAATCATTTAGTACTCCCAGCCTCAGTTTCATCTCCTTAAAGTAGGGATATAGAACCTACTTCCTCAAGCTCTTGGTTGTTCTTAGTGTTCAGCACATCCCTGAAACATAATAAGTGATCCACCTGTCCCCAGAGCCCTTCCCCATCCATCCTGGGGCTGTGCTGTGCCCACACTGGGCTTGACTGCAGACAGCAGGGGTGTGGGCAGTGGCACTGTAACAGGATGGCAGCTGACAGGACCCTTTGGACTCACTGCCACTCTCTGGAAAGACTGACCCAAAGAGGCTGTCATCCCCCTACAATGCCCATACATCCCCAACCCCAATGCCCAAGAGGGGAATCACTACCACCCTGGGCAACAAGATGTGCCCAGGGCATCTCAGAATTCCTGCCACTGAACCGTGAGGAGGGAATTTCTCTTCTAGCAAGCAGGGTGCTCCCACCTCTACTGCCTCTGCTTAGAAGCTAGTGGGCTGGGGCACACATCCCCCCCAGTCATCAGTCTCCACAGAGAATAAGAGGAATCAGAGGAAGTACAAACTGGGATGCTGGAATTAGGGAAACACAGGAAGCCTGGGTTCTGTCACCCCCACCAGCCTCTGGGCTACTTCACCCAAACTCTGGGAGCCTGCTCCCCTTTCCAGGAGATTGCATATGCAAATATTTTCCCTGCTTTATATCCCAGTATTGTTTTGAGGATGGCAGATGTGCAGTAACGGGCTTTGGGGACCATAAAGTGCTTCAGTGATATTGGGAGTCAAACCACTGTTATTACCGAATAAGTAAAATTTATCCTCAGTTCCATAGAGGAGTTGAAAATGGAACCAAGGCAATCTCTCCAGTCTGAAGACCAGCCCATCCCTTTCCTTCCTTGAGGGCCAGAAGGTACCTAATGCACAGCCCAGGTTTCCCAAAGCCACGTGCAGAAAGACCAAAGCGTTCAGAAAGTGCACACAAACTGTAATGTGGATCTCTAAGTAGTCAAAGAAAGAAGCAAAACATTTAGAACCAGCAAAGCAAAGGACTTTCTAAGCAGTGACACCAGGAGAATGCCTAACAGATGACACGGCAATCTCTCTGGGGCCCAGGAAAAATAGAGGTCATTTGGTGAAAAACAAAACAAAACAAAAAACACAACCCCAAACCCAAAGTGAGCTTCTCCCAAGGGCTGAGAAGATAGCGCCTAGCAATCACCTGCCCCTCCAGCTGTTTAAGGGGCGTGCAGGCCACAGGTCCTAGACAAGCTGATGGAGAGACTGACAACCATCCAGAAACCTATGGTGGCCTTTTTTCCTTTCCCAAAGAAAAAGTCCCAGGAAACGAATGCCCGGGTCACTCCCTCTGCCTCAGGACAAGGAGGGAGGCCACAGAGGTCTCACCAAGACTACTCCACCCTCTCCCCTCACAGAAGCTGGCGTCTGTTTAAGCCACGTCTTGCCCACACTGACATCAGAGACAGCAGTACTACCACCAATGGCGCCGTCAGGGGCAGGAGGGCCACTCACATGTCCAAGATGAAGTAGAGGTCAAAAGAGCTCTGGCAGAAGTTCTCGTCTTTTGCCCGTCTCTTCCGGGTCCAGGTGCTGGGGCCGCGGAGGTGGTGGAAGGTTCCCGCGTCCTGGATGAGGTGGCGGTAGAGGTTCCCCCAGTCCAGACTGAGGTGATGGAGGTCCTTCCAGCCTGGACCGTCGTGCTGGAAGCTCCCCGCGCTCAGCAGCGGCGGCGGCAGCACCAGCAGCAGGAAGAGCGTGGGCCCCGGCACGCCAGACCCGCTGCTTCCCATTTTTTTTGGCTACCCCTGCGGCCCCCCCTGGACGCCGGCCACTCAGGCCACCTGAGGCGCCGGCCTCTGCTGTGTCTGCGCGTTCCCAGGGTCCTCGGCCCCTCTAGCCCTTTCCCCAAAGCTGTGAGCCTCCCCCGGTACCTGCCCTGAGGGCAGAAGACACAAAGATGGCTGGCCTTGGGGGCTGGCCTTGGGGGCTGGCCCTTACCCCACCCCAAGGGGGCAGAATTCCCTGTGATGTCCCTTATGATGGACAGGAAGGTTGGCATGGTGACTTTGTGACCTGCAGCTCTGCTCAGTGTCCTGCCTGTTGACAATCCGAGGGGGGAGTCAGGGGCTCTTTGGAGGGGCAGTAAGATGAGGCCGTTTGTTCCTCATCCCAGACCCTCTCAGGTGGCCATTAAAATCCTGGAGAAATCCTGCCTTTTTGTCAGCTGAAACAGGGCAGCTGAGGTGGCTTAGATGAGGACATCGCTGTGGGGGAGGAGGTCCAGGAACTCGGAGTGTAGAGTGTTGCAGTGGTCATTCATGTGACCCAGTGGATGGAAGGATCTAGAAGGGGAAGAAGGTCCTGCAAGGATGTCAAAGTCCCTTGTGACTGAAGGGCATGCCAGTTATCTACTTTTTGTAAAAGCCATCACAAGCTGAGTGACAAAACAAAACTATTTCGTTATGCTCACAGGGTCTGTGGACCAGAAATTCGGAGAGGGCTGAGTGATGATGGCTTGTCTCTGCTCCACGGAGAAACATGCAAAAACTTAATGGGGGGGGGGGGCGGGGCGTGGTGGGCTCGCAGCTGTTAACTTGCGACCATTAGCTCGAGACCGTTAGAACGTGACCTTTAGTCATCCTCCCAGCGGCCCTCGCGGCAGGGAGTGCGGTGAGGGGTGGATTGCGGCCTTCTTCCCGGGGCCCTCCAGGCCTTCCGGCCTCAGGCTGCCAGGTGAGCTGGGGGTCCGGGGACAGGCTGAGGGCTGTGGAGCCCTGGCCATGGCCGCCCACGGACTGGGCCCAGGCCTTGAAGCAGTGGCCGAACCTCTCCCCAAAACCCGCCTCCGGGACCTAATGGCGGCGGCGGTGGTCTCCATGGGTCACAGTCCGTGGGACCCGGCCCCCATTTAGGCGGCCTGAGGAGCCTGAGGGCTGGTCCTGGGCGCCTGGCTCCCTCAGGCTGGGCAGGGTCTGGAGACCTGGCCCTGAGGGCGCCGCCAGCTGAGCTCTGCCTCTTCAGCTGGACCTGGGCACTGGCGGGAGGACCCAGACTGGGTGCTGGACGAACGCTCCCGGGCAGAGTGATCGGCCTGCGCAGGGACCCCCTCGCTTAGCCGGCGCCTGCACCTCGGCGGACGAAAGTCCGGCCTTGGGACCTTGAACAAGTAAAACGAGGGGTAATGATGTCTCTTTGCTTATGGGATTGGTTAAGTGTTGAAAGTCAAAAGGAGGCGTGGAGACAATTAAATGCCTCCCCTTCCCTTTCTTGTCAGAACAGAGAATAACATTTGTTACTAACAAATGTTAATAACATCGTGACCTGACTGTGACCTGACCTCAAGAACGAAGGATCAGACACCAAGATGTCTGCAACAACTAATCACGCCCCTCCCTCACCTTTCCTATAAAAGGGTTTTGCTGAAAGCTTTCGGGCGTTTGGGGTTTTTAAGGCATGAGCCATTGTCTCCTTGCATGGCCCTGAAATAAACCTTTCTCTGCTCCAAACTCAGACGTTCTGGTATTTGGCCTCATAGTGCGTCGGGCACACGGACTTGCGTTTGGGTAGCAAATCCATTCGCTCTTTCATGTAAATTTTAGAAGTAGCACACTGTTTTCACTCCTCTCCCCAGCCAAACCTTCTAATATTCGACTACAATAACTGTAAATATTTGGAGGGATTTGAATCTGTGATCTGGACTCCTCCTATCCGTGAACACGGCAATGTCTTCATTTATTTGAGTTGTTTTCAATGCCTTTCCTATAAATTTCCCTATGAATATCTTGACTTCTTTTGTCAAGTGCCTTCCCTATATACTCTGTATTTTTGATGCTATTGGAATGGCACTTTTTTTTTTTTTTTTTTTTGCCCGGTACGCGGCCTCTCACCGTTGCGGCCCCTCCCGTTGCGGAGCACAGGCTCCGGACGCGCAGGCCCAGCGGCCATGGCTCACAGGCCCAGCCGCTCCGCGGCATGTGGGATCTTCCCGGACCGGGGCACGAACCCGTGTCCCCTGCATCGGCAGACGGACCCTCAACCACTGCGCCACCAGGGAAGCCCTGGAATGGCACTTTTAATACAGAGTTTTTAAATGATTGCTATCCTGAAGAAATTTATGTATTTATTGATACACTCACCCCACTTGCTAAACTCTGTTATTATAAAAATTTATCTGTAGAATTGTTTGCGTTTCTATAAAAAATGAACAAAACCCAAAAACATTATGCTGACTAGTTCTGCAATGAAATGTTGACTCGAAGTTGTGATGGAGGCATTCTTGATTTTAAAGAGAATAATTCTAACACATCACGTTTAAGAATGGTATTTATTGAAGGCTTCTGTTGGATATCTTTTGTCAGATTAGGGAGTTTCCTTGTTATTCTCGGTTTGATACAAATCATGAAGGAGTGTGGAATTTTATCTAAATTCTCTTTCTGTATATTCTTTTGAAGAATATGTGCATTTCACGAATAATCTGTTAGTGTGATTAATTACATTTTAATATTTTATAACTAAACCCAAATTGATCATGATAATTTTTTAGAACACTGCTGGATTGCGTTTACCATTAGTTTAGAATTTTTTAACTTGTGATCACGAGAGAGGCTGCCCTTTAATTCCTGTTTTTGTGCTATTCTTATCTGATTTTGATATTAGGTATACTAGCCTCATAAAATGTGTTTGGGAATGTTTTCACCTTTTTTTGGAAAGACTTTGAACATGATCACAATAATCTCCTCTTTGAATATTTGATATGATATAATCTATGCCTGGTGTTTTCCTTGTGGGAACTTTTTAAACTGATAAAATTTACTCAATATTTACTGAATGTTATGGACTGAATTGTGCACCCACCAATTTAGATTTTGAACCCTAACCTCTAATGTGACTGTATTTGGAGATTAGGGCCTTTAGGGAGGTGACTGAGGTTAATTGAGGTTATAAAGTGGAGTCCTAATCCCAGAAGACAGATATCCTCATAAGAAGAGAAAGAGACACCAGAACTCTCTTACTACACAGGCACAGAGGAAAGGCCATGTGAGGACACAGCGAGAAGGTGGTCATTTGAAATCCAGGAAGAGAAACCACATCAGAAACCAACCCTGTTGGCACTTTGATCTTGGACTTCCTGCCTCCAGACGGTGAGAAAATAAATTTCTGTTTTTAAGCCACCCAGCCTGTGGTACTTTGTTAAGGCAGCCTGAGCAGGCTACCACACTGGATTGTTTAGTGCGTCTATTCTTTTATCAGTCATTTCAGATATACTTTTCTAGGAATTTGAACATCTTTTCCCCTATATTGGTATAAAGTTGTTCAGAATATGTTTGATTTTTATATTTCTACTCTATCTTCTTTTTAATTCCTATTATTACTTGTAAGACTCTTTTCTTATTTTATGGATTCACAACAAGGAGGGTATTGCCTCCAAGAGGTTGAAAATTAGTTAAGAATCTTTTAAAGTAGGAAGCACAGTCATAAAGAGATATATAGTTTCTCTGTGATGTTACATTAAACAATTTTTTTGGTATCATAAATTTCTATAAGCTAGTGGTTAGAGCTAGAAACTTGGTAAGATTCAAGGTTAATTGTTTTTGTTGTTGTTGTTGATTTTATTCTTCTTGTATTACATCAGGAGACACATGATACTTGGTAGTTGTATTTTTACTGATGATAAGATTGGTAAATGGGATCAAGGTTGTCAGTCTGTTCCCACCATTAAATTTCTCCAGCAATGTTTTGACTCATGGTTAAATCCCAGCAACATTCCAACTAATGGCTTAAGCATCTATTAATGATAAATGTCTATGTTATTTCATTAAGCATTGCAAAATGGTGACTTTAAAAAAATTTTTTTATTGGAGTATAGTTGATTCACAGTGTTGTGTTAGTTTCAGGTGTACAGCAAAGTGAATGAGCTATACATATACATATAGCCACTCTTTTTAAAATTTTTTTTGGATTCTTTTCCCATATAGGCCATTACAGAGTATTGAGTAGAGTTCCCTGTGCTATACAGCAGCTAAAATGGTGACTTCTAATTTTATTATTTCTTCTGTATTTATTAGCTGAGGTTCTTTTTTCCCCCTTTTGATTGAGATATAATTAACATAGCATTATATAAGTTTAATGTAAGCAGCATAATAATTTGACTTACATATACTGTGAAATGGTTACCACAGTAAGGTTAGTTAACTTATATCATCTCATCTAGATACAAAAAAAAAAAGAAAAAGAGTTTTTTCCTATGAAGAGATTTCTTAAGATCTATCGTCTTAACAAATTTCAAATATATCACATAGCAGTGTTAACTGTAGTTATCATGTTGTAAATTACATCCCAAGTACTGTTTGCACCTTTTGAACAGCTTTATTCAATTTCTTCTCCCCCAACTCCCCACCTCTGGTAATCACCAATATGGTCTCTTTTTCTATGAGGTTTTATTTTTTTTTTAAGGTTCCACATATAAGTGAGATCACACAGTATTTATCTTTCTCTGACTTATTTCACTTAGCAAAATGCTATCAAGTTCTATCCATGTTGTCACAATGGCAGGATTTCCTGTCTTTTTATGGCCAAATAAAATTTCATTGTGTGTATATATATATATATATATACATATACATATATATATATACACCACAACTTTTAAATTCAAAAAAATTTTAGTGAGATATACCTTATTTACAATATTATGTTAGTTTTAGATGTACAAAAATTTTAGAGATTATACTCCATTTATAGTTACTATAAAATATTTGTTATATTGCCTGTGCTGCAGAATATTTCCTTGTAGCTTATTATTTCATACATAGTAGTTTGTACCTCTTAATTCCCTACCCTTATCTTGCCCCTCCCCGCTTCCATCTCCTCGCTGGTAACCACTAGTTTGTTCTCTATATCTGTGAATCTGTTTCTTTTTTGTTATATTCACTAGTTTGTTTCATTTTCTAGATTCCACATATAAGTGATAACATACAGTATTTGTCTTTCTCTGACTTATTTTACTGAGCATGGTACTCTCCAGGTCGATCCATGTTGTGGCAAATTGCACAATTTCATTCTTTTTTAGGGTTGAGTAGTATTCCATTGTGTGTGTGTGTGTGTGTGTGTGTGTGTGTGTGTTGACAATGCGAGCAACAGCTATTGAGGGGGAGGCACTCCTGGCTGGGTCAAAGGCAGATCTTTGGTCTGCAGAGCATTTGTGCATAGTGGAGATACATTAAGACGAAGTTGACACACCTCCCCTGTAAGGAAGAGAAGTCACTGAGAAGCCACCAGAATTGGGAGCAGAAGGCTGTGGTTCCCTTGGTTCAAGGGGAGCAGGCTCAGGACCTGTTAGGATCCCCAGGGTGAGCCCTCGTTGATGCCCTTCCTCTCCCTGGGTGCTGGCCTCCAGCCTGTGCTCCTATTTCTAGACTCAATTCAGGCACTGGACAACTGCCTTCCCTTCCCCAGGGAACCCTGTTGTTCTGACTCTGGCCTGCCTTTGCTCTGGTGTTGAACTTGCCTGCTTCCTTCTGGACTGGGAGCCTATGGAGCAAAGACAAGGGCTGATTGCCACTGTAGCCCCAGCATTGCCCAGGCTCTCTTGGTGACTGTGTGCCGAAGGGATGAGTCCCCACCACAACCCTCAGGCTGGGCTCTGGGCCCACAGGGCAAGGGCAGGTGGGGGCACCCTCAGATGGGTGATGGGCTATGGAGGCACATGGGCCCCTAGGTTTGGGTAAAGATTGATGCAGATCCTTTGGGACAGTGTAATCCGTCTGTAGCAAAAACTGCCCCTGGCTTTTCTGTCATTTCCTCCTTGTCCCCAGCTCCTGCTCAGCTGAAGAGCCCAGATTGCCAGACGGTGCCCTAAGCACTCTGGAAGCTGGCAACAACTCTGAGCACTCAGCTCCAAGAGATGCAGACAGTGAGTAAGAAAGGGTCTCCATGCTCTGAGGCAGCATAAGGGAGAAGAGGGAGAACACCTTGGTCTTTCCCAGACTCCCAGCTCACTTCCAGTGGGCAGGTCCTCAAGGACCACAGGATCTCCCTTTACCGCCCAAAATCTCATTGGCAACCAAGGCAGTCAGAACGTAGGAGCACAGTTTGAGCCATGGCCCCTGAGTGTGGACCCTTCTTAGCCTGATCTGTGCATCCCCACACCATGTACACTCACACCTTCGCGCCTTTGTGTCCCTCTGTTCCTTACATGAAGCATAGTATGCAAGGTGCCCAATAGAACAGTCCCTGCTCTCAAGGAAGCTTCTAGTTCAGTGGTTTGCTATGGTCGCTTGAATAATGGCCCCGAATATGTCCTGGTCCTAATCCTTGTCACCTGTGGATGTTGTAGGTCATATTGCAAAAGGGCCTTTGCAGGTGTGATTAAGGATCTTGAGATGGGGAGACTATTCTAGGTTACCTGGGGGGGGCTCCTACACTTGATCAAAGGGTCCTGTGTCAGGGAAGCAGAGGGAGATTTGTCCAAAAAACAAGGCAACGTGACTGTGCAAGCAGAGCAGATTTAGGTGCTGCCCTGCTGCCTTGTAGATGGAGAAGGGCCAGGAGCCAAGGAACACAGGGAATATACCTCTAGAAGCTGAAAAGACAGGAAAAGCATTCTCTCCTGGAACCTCAGGAAGGAGTGTGTTCTGGAAGGGCCAATATTAGAAAAATTCCTCTGGGGATTAGAAGGTGGTGGAGCAGAGAGACACTGTCATTTCACAGAAGGTAACAGTAAACAAGACGGACTGCCATAGTGTGTGGACTGTCATAAGGACACTCCTGGGTACTGTGTCCCCATAGCCTGTCTGGGTATCTCCTGTTGCACATTCAGGGCTGGGGCTGGGGGCCGACTGTGGTCTGCAGAGACTGTAGGTCCCAGCTGACACCCCGTCACTTAGACCAAGATTAACTTTAAGCCTGGGACCAGAGCACTGAGGCCTTCAAGAAGGGAATCAGGACTCACTCCTGCACCTACTGGAATCCTGGGGTATCCACAGAAATCCTACAACACTAGGTCTCCAGGACTAAGGTTGGGAGGGACAAGGTCAAATGTTTTGGGGGCAGAGGAGTGGGAGGGGTCACATCCACCAGGCTCAGTTACGGGCTCCCAGCCCCTCTCAGGATGAGCAGGGTTGATTTCAGGCAGCTCTGGCTGCTGCCACTTACTCTCTGGGTGGTCCTGGCAACTCCCCTGATGTGTCAGGCCTCAGTTTTGCCTCCAGCGAGCACACAGGTCACTGTGAGCCACAGACTGCTGTGCGGACTCGAGAGCTGGCATTGCAGGGGCCTGGCAGAGCCCTGGGCAGCTATAAGGCCCCCTAATCCATCACTCTGCCATTACCCCAACCTGAGCTTCGAAGAGTGGCCCTGGGAATGGGACCATTTCAGAGAGGTGCTCAGTGCCCCTGCCCTTACCTCGCTGGGCAGGAAGGCCATACCTGGCATCTTCCCTTTGTCCACCCTCTTGTCTCTTGCCTCCCTCTGCTTCAGCCCTCTGTCTTGCTCTGTCCCTCCTGATCCTGAGTGTGCATCTCTGGGTGGGTGTCTCCACTGTTCAGGGCATAAGGCTGGGGTGGGGCTCTTATGACTATAAAGGGGCTGGTTCTGGGAGAGGCTCCAGGAGAATCAGGTGGAAAATGGGGCTTCTGTGCAATCAAAGCTGGGACTCAGAGCTCGATTCAGACCCAGAACTGGGAGCCCAGCTGCCAAAGGAGCCCCGACACCACTGTCACCACACAGTGTCTCTGCTGGGTGTGAGCATGCCTCAGGTATGTCACCAGCAGTGTCCAGAGGTTTTCAGGCCTGCCTAGAGTTTCCAAACGCCCACCTGCTCAGCCACCAAGAGCTAGTGTTTTCCTGATTCAGTGAATGTGGTCAATGCAGCTCTCACTACAGACCCTGAGACCACAACATCCTCTAAGTCCCTGGCCCACTCTGTACAAAATGTCTGAGCATGGGGGCACCCAGGAATGTGATGCCCAGGCAGATGATTATAAGGGAAATCAGGAGCACCATTCTCTATGGGCTTGGGGCCTGAGTAGGGCCAACTCTGGTGGTTTCGGGGTAACCATCGTGAGACCATGAGTGCTGAACTGAAAGGGGGGCAGAGCAGTGAGAAGGGTGGAGCCAGCCTCAGAATTCAAGTCCAGCTCTGCCCCTCCTGGCCTTTGTGAGCTGGGACAAGTCACTCAGCGTTTGTGTGGGTCAGACCCCTCTTGGTAAAGATGGGATAATAAGAGCACCTAAAAATACAGTTAATGGGAGGATTAAAACAGTGAAAACATGTAAAGGTCTTAGTCTAGCAACTGACCCACAGAAAGGACACAATAAAATTATCTATCATTATTATTATTAAATAACAAGGATGACAAGTGGAGAAATTGGGCTTCTCCCCACTGTCACAGGCACTGACACAAGGAGAGCATCTTTACTACCTGGTAAAACCAGTCAGTGTTGACCAGACAACATTGGGGAGGGGGTGCCACCATGTCCTCCGCCACTGCTGCAGCTGAGTGAGCAGCCCAGGAGGGTCTCATGGATGGGGTGCAGCCAGCAGTCCCACAGGGTCAGGTAGGCAGTGGGGAGGGACGATGGACGGGAGTCCAACAGGCCTCTCCAGCCCTTTTCGCTTAAGATTGGAATTGCTGGGCATTGCTCTGGAGAAGAAAGGTCCTGACATCCTTGAGACGAGGACGCAGGGGAAATGCACGGGCACCATGTTGAGAATCGTCTGGAGGCTCATGAGCTCCAGGTCTCCACGCCTTGGGCGTTCCTCTCGGCAGATGCCCGGACAGGGCTCTCTGACCCACAGTCCCAGGGGCAACTGTCAAGGGCAAAAGCAAGACCCCAGCCCACGGGGAGCATCCCTGTGCCCTGCTTACCATGTCCCTGGGCGGACACCACATCAATGGCAGCTGGCTGCAGCGCTGGACAAAGTCATAAAAAGTATCCAGTTTTCCCTGAAAAGCAGATGTGGTTGTGAGGAAGCTACAGGCACAGACGCTGCGTCCAGATGGGTGGTGTCCCCTCTGTCTCCCATGGCTTCCCAGGGCTGTGTCCCCACAAACTGACTGAGACAGCACTGCAGCCATCACCTGGGGCAGGGGGCTTAAAAGCCTTCTGCGTTTGTTGGGAGCTCGTCACTGTGGGTCACAGATTGTTTTGGGTTCTGGAACAAATCGGTACTTTTGGTGTAGGAGGAGAGGTCGGGGCTACTTTTGAAAAAAGTGTCAAAGTTTGGAGGAGACATGCAGTAGCCAAGGAGAGGTCCTCAAGGAGCAAGGTGAGGGGGGCATGGGGACTGGGCAGGAGCCTGAAGAAGAGGGAAGAGGGCCTGCTTTTGGGGGGCTCAGAGGGAGAAGGCAGGGAAGAGTCCCAGTCCCTGCTCAGGGGGAAGGGTCCTGAAACGGGGGAAAGAGAGAGATGAGGAAACCAAAGAACCGGTGAAAACGTGGACGTGGTGTGGGCGGAAGGTGGGGCCGGGCCTGAGGCAGGAACGAGCCCCTGGCAGGTGCTTCCTCCCTCTCTGGAAGGTGAGCTCTGTCTTCTCCGTGCCCTCACACTGACTCTCAGGGGAGATGCGAGGCCCGCCCTCCGGCTGCCATTTGAAGCTCCCAGGAGGACCAATGGATCCCACAGCGACAGAGGCAGGACCAGGGGGAGGAGGGCAAAGCTGAACCCAGAGATGGTGGGGTCTTCCTTCCTCAGACCCACCACCTGGGACCCTCTTCATCCCTGTCATCTCTCAGCCCCCTGCCAGCTGGGGTCTCAGTCACCTGGGGGAGGGAAGTGACTCCCCCTCCTCCATATAGCCCTTGTCACCCCATCTCAGGGGCCTCAAGGACAATGCAGTGAGCTCTCTCCCTCCCTCACTGAGCAGACAGGAGCCATAGGCACTCCCGGGTAGTTTAATGCTGGTAAGATCTTGGCTCAGAAATATTTGTTACTGACCTGCATGAGGTTATTTGTAATTTGGTTTGTTTTCACTCATCCAGTCACTGGCCAGTGAAATCCAGGCCACTACTGAAGCTAATGACAACCTCTGTGAGAACTAGCGACTGGCCGGCTGTGAGCCAGCCCCCAATATCAAGAATCCTGGGCCCGTTCCAAGGGGGAGACCCTGGTGCTGGGACCCACATGGTCAAAGTCTAGCACCCATAAACTCATCTCCACCCAGCCAGGACTTTGAAGTCCAGGCCTCTGCTGCAGGAGGCCTGCAGGCTTCCTCCCACCCCGCGGCTTGGAGGGCATTCTGCCTCCCTTCCTAAGGGCACTTCTCTTCTCCAGCAGTCTTATCCTGTCTTCTTGGCACCCACAGAAAAGGATAATCACTGCGGTATATCCCTGCACGGGGCATGGCTTCTAGAGAGAAAATAATTGTCTGAGTCCTTGTCTGGCAGTTCCTGGGTGCAGACAAATGACATTTGTTGCCTGGGCTCCTGTCAAGTACTGGCCTCTCAGCAAATGTTTGCTGGAGAATCAAGGACAAATGAGCAGCGCCCGGCACGTAGGAGAGTGGCCTCCATGTGAAAAACACACCAACTCCTTTTGGTTTACAAAGATGGCTCTTCTCCAAACATCAACAAACTCTATCCTGTCCCCTTGGTTCCTGGCAGCCACCCTTGCAGGAGAAGCTGGGCGTGAGGCTGTGCCATGTGACGGAGGCTGGCAGGGGTGTGGGCATTAGCAGGTGACAGGGCTGTATTCACCCGACTCTGGCAGATCCAGCCTCCCCAGGCCACACTGCAGCCAGTGTAGACGTCAGCCCAGGCAGTGACCCTGTTTCCCACCAGATCTCAGGCCCAGGTCCCCCTGCCTCGACACGGCACCCCTGCTCTAACTACTTCTAATGGGCCCTGGGTTGGGCCCCTACCCCGGGTCAGCGCCAGCCTCCTTACCTGACCCTTGGTCCCTGTGCTCACCTGCCCTAGTCCCCAACAGCTCAAAGTCAGGTTAGGACTCCCTCCACCCTCCCCAGTCCCCGGTCCCTAAAGGCCAACCCTGCCAAGACCCTCACCCCGACATGAGCCAGGGATGAAGGCCAAGGAAATGGAGCCCAGCATACATCAGAGCCCAGGGAGGGCGACCAGGTCCCTGAAACCTGGTGGTCTGTGGGCAACAGGTTCCACCTCCCTGGACCTCAGGGTTCCTCAGTTTTCAAAGGGTAATCGGTACCTCAATGTAGGGTCAACAGGGAGACAGGCAGACTAAGGCCCCTGGTCCCTGGTAGAGGTCCCACCTGGGAGTTTTCAGCAGCAGCCCTGACATCATATGAAGATAAGAGAACACTCCCCACACCCCTCCTCCCCTCCCACCCAGGGCCAGTCTCTGTCCTTTTCATTATAAGGACACCTGCCACACCCTCTGAAGGTGACATTTACCCTTCATGCTCCCCAGGAACCAATACCAGACCAGACATCAGATGGTGAGCTCCTGTGGGCAAGGGTGGTAGCTGCTTCATTTCTGCCCCTCTGTGCCCAGCATGGGGCCCTGCACATCCTGGTGACTTAGTGATCACTGATGAAGGAATGACGGAAGGCACCAGAGATGGGCAGGGATCTATGCTGTTTTCAAAGACACAGCTGCTCCCGAGGTTAGCATCCTCCTGGCCAGCATCCCTTTGGACCATCAATGCCCTTGCAGACCCCTCTTCGTCCTCCAACAGAGGAGACTCCAGGGGCCTTGGTCCACCTGAGTCCTTTGGAAGCCTGACTGCTGTGAGGCAGCTCTGGTCTCAGGGGGTCTGGGGTCCCTTTTCCCCAGGGGCTAGGACAGCCCATAGGCCACCTCCCTGTGAAGGTGAAAGCATGAAGCAGGCGGCCCCCTAGAAGCCCAGGCTGTGTCTTTGCTCAGAATGGGAGGACAGAGTCTGTGCCTTGTTTGCTGGTGAGAGGTCCTTGGAGCTGATGGAACATGAGCACAGGCAGGATCATGGGGCAGGTGTGTGCCCAGTAACTCGGGGTTGGTGAGGGCTGGACCAGGCTGTGCAGGCTGTGCTGGACACTCACCCTCTTGTAGCAGCAGATGCAGACAGGCAGCAACAGGAACAGGAACAGGAACAAGGCCGAGATAAGCACAGGGAACCAGAGAGGATTACTGGGAACCGGGCTCTGGATGACAACCGTGGGCACTGTGGTCTCCTCCTCTGAGAGCTCCTCAGGCTCTGTGGTCTCCTTCTCTGGGATAACTGTAATCTCTTGGTGACCCAAGAGACAGGATAGACACAGTTCCTGCACTTGGCTCAATCTGTAGCCCTAGCTCTCCTCACGGTAATGGCTTTGCACTTTAGGCATTTGGGGCTCCTCAAATGCAGGCAGTAGGAGTAAGGGGAGCCCATCCCCAGGCACCATGAGATTGACCTCTGCAATGAGGGCTGACCAGGCAGTGAGGAGCCCTGCATGGGGTCAGATGCCCTCAAGACCAGGAGCGAAGTGACCAGGGATGGCTGTATGGTGGCACCATCCCGACTCCTCTGTATGTACACGGTATGTTGGCTTCACTCGGGAAAGCTGCCTGGAGCAAAGGTACCAGCCCTGGGGCACACCATCTCCCACATCCTGCCCTCCTCAGCAGAGCCTGGGCCACCGCGGACCCCTGAGCTCCTCGGGGGATTGTCAACCAGGGCAGTTGCGGAGGATGCCCTGAGCCCTCCCAGAGACAGACATGTGCTGCCCCAGTAAAGGGGGCAGTCTGCATTCTGTACTCATGGTAGCGACACCTGCCCAAATGGCCCCCTAACCTAAACACTTACTGTCCAGCCTTAAGAAAAATATGTCCTGGGCGTATTATTTTTTCTCCAGTCACTGAGTCAGGTGGTTTAGCTGAAAGACAATCACATGAGAAGAATGTCAGTGGACTTGTCCACCCATCCGCCCCTCCCCTTCTGCCTGCCCTTGGAAGCAGAGCTACCACTTTGGCAGAAGCAGCTTCTCTCCTCTACCTTCTTCTGACACCTACTGTGCACCAGACACTGTCACGGCTCTGGCGTCTAGTGGGAACAAGGCAGGCAGAGGCCCTGCTCTCAAGGACCTGACATTTATGGGACTGGAGAGGGAGACAGACAATAAAGTAACAAGCAATGAACAAAATAAGCGCCGGAGTGAAACCAGATGAGGGGAAAGGCCTGGGGAAGAGGGTCCGGGCTGTAGGCACCTGTTCTGAGGCCTGAGGGCATAACTAGCTGAGCTTGTTGTGGGAAAGAGGTGAGTGAGGAGAGGGGGCGGGGCCTCGTGGGCCCTGAGAAGGGGTTTGGGCTTTATTCTAAGTTCAGTAAGCTTGTCGCATGGCTGGCCAGTTTCGGGTAAGTTTGGACACAGAGGTAGCAGGGCCTGCAGGTGGACTGGATGTGGGATGAGAGCAAAGAGGAGTCAAGGACGATGTGCTGGTTAGTGAGCAGAGCGCCTGGGTGGGTGGTGGTGACATTTATGGACACAGGGAAGCCTGAGGGGAACAGGGCTTCTGTGTTCGTGCTTGTTCTGTAACTTTGTGGGAGCTGGGAGGTGGCACTCCGGAGGCTCCGTCTATAATTAGTAGCTGTGGAACCTTCTCCTCTCCTGAGCCCTAAATCATTTCACACCCCGACAGTGGCCACAGGTCAGGCCTGTTCCGCACAGATGGTCCCCTTCCACGTGACCAGCTTTCGGCCATAACTGAGTTGTCAGATTAGCTAAGAACTTCTGAACTGTGCTCCCCTCATTGGTGCTGATATTTAAAGTAATCACCAACTTTATTTCAGGGGAAGGATTTGTGCCTGAGGGGTAGGGTGATTGGGATTAGTGTGAAAAAATCACAAGGAAGTGTGGTGTCATCTCCACAGTGTTCACAGAGCAGGGAGAGTGAGGTGATGCAGGCACCTCGTGTACTGAGGGCCAAGGAAGGCATGGTTGGCTGCACAGGAGTTTTTTTTTTTTGTTATTTAAGTATAGTTTTTTTTACAATATTATACTAGTTTCAGGGGTATAATATAGTGATTCAAAAATTTTAATAGATTGTACTGCACTTGAAGTTATTACAAAATATTGGCTCTATTCCTTGTGCTGTGCAATATAACCTGTAGCTTATTTATTTTATACATAGCAATTTGTACCTCTCAATCCCCTACCCCTGGATCTTGCTCCTCCCTGCTTCCCTCTTCCCGCTGGCAAATACTAGTTTGTTCTCTACATCTGTGAGTCTGTTTCTGTTTTGTTATATTCAATCATTTGTTTTATTCTTCAGATTCCACGTGTAAGCGATAACGCACAGTATTTTTCTTTCTTTGTCTGACTTATTTCACTTAGCATAATATCCTCTAGGTCCATCCTTGTTGCAAATTGTAGGATTTCATTTTCTTTATGATTGAGTAATATTTGCTTGTATATATAGATATATACCACATCTTTTTTATCTATTCATCTGTTGATGGACACAGGTTGCTTCCATATCTTGTCTACTATAAATAATGCTGCTGTGAACATTGGGGTATGTGTATCTTTTCAGATTAGCGTTTTTATTTTCTTCAGTTATATATCCAATAGTGAAATTGCTGCATCATATGGTAATTCTATTTTTACATTTTTGAGGAATCTTCATACTGTTTTCCCTAGTGGCTGCACCAATTTACATTTTCACCAAGAGTGTACTAGGGTTCCCTTTTCTCCACATCCTGGCCAACATCTGATAATAGTTTGACAGGTGTGATGTGATATCTCACTGTGCTTTTGACTTGCAGGATTAGTGAAGTTGAGCATCGTTTTATGTGCCTGTTGGCTGTCTTCTGCGGAAAAATGTCTATTTAGGTCTTCTGCCCATTTTCTAACTGTTTTTTTTTTTTAAAACATCTTTATAGGCGTATAATTGCTTTACAATTATGTGTTAGTTTCTGCTGTATAACTAAGTGAATCAGCTATATGTATACATATATCCCCGTATCCCCTCCCTCTTGCGTCTCCCTCCCACCCTCCCTATCCCACCCCTCAAGGTGGTCACAAAGCACCGAGCTGATCTCCCAGTGCTATGTGGCTGCTTCCCACTAGCTATCTATTTTACATTTGGTAGTGTATATATGTCCATGCCACTCTCTCACTTTGTCCTAGCCTACCCTTTCCCCTCCCTGGGTCCTCAAGTGCATTCTCTACATCTGCATCTTTATTCCTGTCCTGCCCCTAGGTACATCAGAACCATTTTTTTTTTTAGGTTCCATATATATGTGTTAGCATATGGTATTTGTTTTTCTCTTTCTGATTTACTTCAATCTGTATGACAGTCTCTAGGTCCATCCACCTCACTACAAATAACTCAATTGCGTTTCTTTTTATGGCTGAGTAATATTCCATTGTATATATGTGCTACATCTTCTTTATCCATTCATCTGTCGATGGACACTTAGGTTGCTTCCATGTCTTGGCTATTGTAAATAGTGCTGCAATGAACATTGTGGTACATGACTCTTTTTGAATTATGGTTTTCTCATATGCCCAGTAGTGGGATTGCTGGGTTGTATGGTAGTTCTATTTTTAGTTTTTTAAGGAACCTCCATACTATTCTACATAGTAGCTGTATCAATTTACATTCCCACCAACAGTGCAAGAGGGTTCCCTTTTCTCCACACCCTCTCCAGCTTTTATTATTTGTAGATTTTGAAAATAAATAAATAAATAATTATTTGGCCGCATTCGATCTTCATTGCTGTGCGTGGGTTTTCTCTAGTTGCAGTGAGCGGGGGCTACTCTTTGTTGTGGTGTGCGAGCTTCTCATTGTGGTGACTTCTCTTTGTTGCGGAGCACAGCCTCTAGGCATGTGGGCTGCAGTAGTTGTGGCATGCAGGCTCAGTAGTTGTGGCTCATGGGCTTAGTGGCTCTGTGGCATGTGGGATCTTCCCTAATCAGGGCTCGAACCCATGTCCCCTGCATTGGCAGGCGGGTTCTTAACCACTGTGCCACCAGGGAAGTCCCTGTTTGTAGATTTTTTGATGATGGCCATTCTGACAGGTGTGTACCTCATTGTGGTTTTGATTTGCATTTCTCTAATGATTAGTGATGTTGAGCATCTTTTCATGTGTTTGTTTGCTGGTGATCTGTATATCTTCTTTGGAGAAATGTCTATGTAGCTCTTCTGCCCATTTTTGGATTGAGTTTTTTTTTTGATACTGAGCTGCATGAGCTACTTGTAAATTTTGGAGAGTAATCCTTTGTCAGTTGCTTCATTTGCAAATATTTTCTTCCATTCTGAGGGTTGTCTTTTGGTCTTGTTTATGGTTTCCTTTGCTGTGCAAAAGCTTTGAGGTTTCATTAGGTCCCATTTGTTTATTTTTGTTTTTATTTCCATTTCTCTAGGAGGTGGGTCAAAAAGGATCTTGCTGTCATTTATGTTACAGAGTGTTCTACCTATGTTTTCGTCTAAGAGTTTGATAGTTTCTGGCCTTACATTTAGGTCTTTAATCTATTCTGAGCTTATTTTTGTGTATGGTGTTAGGGAGTGTTCTAATCTCATACTTTTACATGTACCTGTCCAGTTTTCCAGGCACCACTTATTGAAGAGGCTGTCTTTTCTCCACTGTATATTCCTGCCTCCTTTATCAAAGATAAGTTGACCATATGTGCGTGGGTTTATCTCTGGGCTTTCTATCCTTTTCCATTGATCTATCTTTCTGTTTTTGTGCCAGTACCATGTTGTCTTAATTACTGTAGCTTTGTAGTATAGTCTGAAGTCAGGGAGCCTGATTCCTCCAGCTCCGTTTTTTGTTCTCAAGATTGCTTTGGCTATTCGGGGTCTTTTGTGTTTCCATACAAATTGTGAAATTTTTTGTTCTAGTTCTGTGAAAAATGCCAGTGGTAGTTTGATAGGGATTGCATTAAATCTGTAGATTGCTTTGGGTAGTAGAGTCATTTTCACAATGTTGATTCTTCCAACCAAGAACATGGTATATCTCTCCATCTATTTGTATCATGCTTAATTTCTTTCATCAGTGTCTTATAATTTTCTGCATATAGGTCTTTTGTCTCCTTAGGTAGGTTTATTCCTACCTAAGGTTTATTCTTTTTGTTGCAATGGTAAATGGGAGTGATTTCTTCATTTCACTTTCAGATTTTTCATCATTAGTGTGTAGGAACGCCAGAGATTTCTGTGCATTAATTTTGTATCCTGCTACTTTACCAAATTCATTGATTAGCTCTAGTAGTTTTCTGGTAGCACCTTTGGGATTCTCTATGTATAGTATCATGTCATCTGCAAACAGTGACAGCTTTACTTCTTCTTTTCCGATTTGGATTCTTTTTATTTCTTTTTCTTTTCTGATTGCTGTGGCTAAAACTTCCAAAACTATGTTGAATAATAGTGGTGAGAGTGGACAACCTTGTCTTGTTCCGGATCTTAGTGGAAATGGTTTCAGGTTTTCACCATTGAGGACGATGTTGGCTGTGGGTTTGTCATATATGGCCTTTATTATGTTGAGGAAAGTTCCCTCTATGCCTACTTTCTGCAGGGTTTTTATCATAACTGGGTGTTGAATTTTATCAAAAGCTTTCTCTGCATCTATTGAGATGATCATATGGTTTTTCTCCTTCAATTTGTTAATATGGTGTATCACATTGATTGATTTGCATATATTGAAGAATCCTTGCATTCCTGGAATAAACCCCACTTGATCATGGTGTATGATCCTTTTAATGTGCTGTTGGATTCTGTTTGCTAGTATTTTGTTGAGGATTTTTGCATCTATGTTCATCAGTGATATTGGCCTGTAGTTTACTTTCTTTGTGACATCTTTGTCTGGTTTTGGTATCAGGGTGATGGTGGCCTCGTAGAATGAGTTTGTGAGTGATCCTCCCTCTACTATATTTTGGAAGAGTTTGAGAAGGATAGGTGTTAGCTCTTCTCTAAATGTTTGGTAGAGTTGGCCTGTGAAGCCATCTGGTCCTGGGTTTTTGTTTGTTGGAAGATTTTTAATCACAGTTTCAATTTCAGTGCTTGTGATTGGTCTGTTCATATTTTCTATTTCTTCCTGGTTCAGTCTCGGCAGGTTGTGCATTTCTAAGAATTTGTCCATTTCTTCCAGGTTGTCCATTTTATTGGCATAGAGTTGCTTGTAGTAATCTCTCATGATCTTTTGAATTTCTGCAGTGTCAGTTGTTACTTCTCCTTTTTCATTTCTAATTCTATTGATATGAGTCTTCTCCCTTTTTTTCTTGATGAGTCTGGCTAATGGTTTATCTATTTTGTTTATCTTCCCAAAGAACCAGCTTTTAGTTTTATTGATCTTTGCTATCGTTTCCTTCATTTCTTTTTCATTTATTTCTGATCTGATCTTTATGATTTCTTTCCTAGTCTAACTTTGGGGGTTTTTTGTTCTTCTTTCTCTAATTGCTTTAGGTGCAAGGTGAGGTTGTTTATCTGAGATGTTTCCTGTTTCTTAAGGTAGGATTGTATTGCTATAAACTTCCCTCTTAAAACTACTTTGGCTGCAACCCATAGGTTTTGGGCCGTTGTGTCTCCATTGTCATTTGTTTCTAGGTATTATTTTATTTCCTCTTTGATTTCTTCAGTGATCACTTCATTATTAAGTAGCGTATTGTTTAGCCTCCATGTATTTGTATTTTTTACAGGTCTTTTCCTGTAATTGATATCTAGTCTCATGGCATTCTGGTCGGAAAAGATACTTGATACAATTTCAATTTTCTTAAATTTACCAAGGCTTGATTTGTGACCCAAGATATGATCTATCCTGGAGAATGTTCCATGAGCACTTGAGAAAAATGTGTATTCTGTTGTTTTTGGATGGAATGTCCTATAAATATCAATTAAGTCCATCTTGTTTAATGTATCATTCAAAGCTTGTGTTTCCTTATTTATTTTCATTTTGGATGATTTGTCCATTGGAGAAAGTGTGGTGTTTAAGTCCCCTACTATGAATGTGTTACTGTCAATTTTGCCTTTTATGGCTGTTAGTATTTGCCTTATGTATTGAGGTGCTCCTATGTTGGGTGCATAAATATTTACAATTGTTATAGCTTCTCCTTGGATCGATCCCTTGATCATTATGTAGTGTCCTTCTTTGTCTCTTCTAATAGTCTTTATTTTAAAGTGTATTTTATCTGATATGAGAATTGCTACTCCAGCTTTCTTTTGATTTCCATTTGCATGGAATATCTTTTTCCATCCCCTTACTTTCAGTCTGTATGTGTCTCTAGGTCTGAAGTGGGTCTCTTGTAGACAGCATATATATGGGTCTTGTTTCTGTATCCATTCAGCCAATCTGTGTCTTTTGGTGGGAGCATTTAATCCATTTACATTTAAGGTAATTATCGATATGTATGTTCCTATTCCCATTTTCTTAATTGTTTTGGGTTTGTTACTGTGGGTCTTTTCCTTCTCTTGTGTTTCTTGCCTAGAGAAGTTCCTTTAGCATTTGTTGTAAAGCTGGTTTGGTGGTGCTGAACTCTCTCAGCTTTTGCTTGTCTGTAAAGGTTTTAATTTCTCCATCAAATCTGAATGAGATATTTGCTGGGTAGAGTAATCTTGGTTGCAGGTTTTTCTCCTTCATCACTTTCAGTATGTCCTGCCACTCCCTTCTGGCTTGCAGAGTTTCTGCTGAAAGATCAGCTGTTAACCTGATGGCGATTCCCTTGTGTGTTATTTTTCCCTTGCTGCTTTTAATATGTTTTCTTTGTATTTAATTTTTGATAGTTTGATTAATATGGGTCTTGGCATTTTTCTCCTTGGATTTATCCTGTGTGGGACTCTCTGTGCTTCCTGGACTGGATTAACTATTTCCTTTCCCATATTAGGGAAGTTTTCAACTATAATCTCTTCAAATATTTTCTCAGTCCCTTTCTTTTCCTCTTTTTCTTCTGGGACCCCTATAATTCGAATGTTGGTGCGTTTATGTTGTCTCAGAGGTCTCTGAGACTGTCCTCAGTTCTTTTCATTCTTTTTTCTTTATTCTGCTCTGCAGTAGTTATTTCCACTATTTTATCTTCCAGGTCACTTATCCGTTCTTCTGCCTCAGTTATTCTGCTATTGATCCGTTCTAGAGTATTTTTAATTTCATTTATTGTGTTGTTCATCATTGCCTGTTTCCTCTTTAATTCTTCTATGTCCTTGTTAAATGTTTCTTGCATTTTCTCTATTCTATTTCCAAGATTTTGGATCATCTTTACTATCATTATTCTGAATTCTTTTTCAGGTAGACTGCCTATTTCCTCTTCATTTGTTAGGTCTGGTGGGTTTTTACATTGCTACTTCATCTGCTGTGTGTTTTTCTGTCTTCTCATTTTGCTTATCTTATGTGTTTGGGGTCTCCTTTTTGCAGGCTGCAGGTTCGTAGTTCCCGTTGTTTTTGATGTCTGTCCCCAGTGACTACGTTTGGTTCAGTGGGTTGTGTAGGCTTCCTGGTGGAGGGGACTAGTGCCTGTGTTCTGGTGGATGAGGCTAGATCTTGCCTTTCTGGTGGGCAGGTGCACGTCTGGTCATGTGGTTTGGGGTGTCTGTGGCCTTATTATGATTTTAGGCAGCCTCTCTGCTAATGGGTGGGGTTGTGTTCCTGTCTTGCTAGTTGTTTGGCATAGGGTGTCCAGCACTGTAGCTTGCTGGTCATTGAGTGAAGCTGGGTGTTGGTGTTGAGATGGAAATCTCTGGGAGATTTTTGCTGTTTGATATTATGTGGAGCTGGGAGATCTCTTGTGGACCAGTGTCCTGAAGTTGGCTCTCCCACCTCAGAGGCACAGCACTGACTCCAGGCTGGAGCACCGAGCCTTTCATCCACACAGCTCAGAATAAAAGGGAGAAAAAGTAGAAAGAAAGAGAGAAAGAAAGAGGATAAAATAAAATAAAGTAAGATAAAATAAAATAAAGTTATTAAAATAAAAAATAATTATTAAGAAAAAAATTTTTTTTAAAAACTGAAAAAAAAAAAATAACAACGGACAGAACCCTAGGACAAATGGTGAAAGCAAAGCTATACAGACAAAATGTCACAGAGAAGCATACACATACACACTTACAAAAAGAGGAAAAGGGGAAAGAGTAATAAATCTTGCTCTCACAGTCCACCTCCTCAATTTGGGATGATTCGTTGTCTATTCAGGCATTCCACAGATGCAGGGTATATCAAGTTGATTGTGGAGATTTAATCCACTGCTTCTGAGGCTGCTGGGAGAAATTTCCATTTTCTTCTTTGTTCGCACAGCTCCTGGGGTTCAGCTTTGGATTTGGCCCCACCGCAGCATGTAGGTTGCCTGAGGGCATCTGTTCTTCACTCAGACAGGACGGGGTTAAAGGAGCAGCTGATTCAGGGGGTGTGGCTCACTCAGGCCGGGGGGGGGGGGGGGGGGGAGGGAGGGGCACGGAGTGCGGGGCAGCCTGCGGTGGCAGAGGCTGGCGTGACATTGCACCAGCCTGAGGCGCGCCATGCACTCTCCCGGGGAAGTTGTCCCTGGATCACGGGACCATGGCAGTGGCGGGCTGCACAGGCTTCCGGGAGAGGCGGTGTGGACAGTGACCTGTGCTCGCACACAGGCTTCTTGGTGGCGGCAGCAGCAGCCTTAGCGTCTCATGCCTGTCTCTGGGGTCCGTGCTGTTAGCCGCGGCTCGCGCCCGTCTCTGGAGCTCCTTTAAGCAGCACTCTTAATCCCCTCTCCTCGCGCACCAGGAAACAAAGAGGGAAGAAGTCTCTTGTGTTTTCGGCAGCTCCAGACTTTTCCTGTACTCCCTCCCGGCTAGCCGTGGTGTATTAACCCCTTCAGGCTGTGTTCACGCTGCCAGTCCTCTCCCTGTGATCTGACCGAAGCCCAAGCCTCAGCTCCCAGCCCCCGCTTGCCCCCCCCCCCCACAATCTCAAGTCCAGATAATCAGTGAACCAAGAAATGAAGCCCCGATTTATAGCATATGCCATAGATGCTCCCATTATGGCTGACTTGATGTCATTAGATGTGGAGTTGGGCAGAAATGCACAGAAGCAGGGCACCATAGCCCACATACAGGCCCAACAGTTGCGGTACCATCCGCAGCGAGATATTCAATAGTGAAAACTAGTAAAAGAATTAGGAATTGGTGAGTTTGGGATATTTATGGTGTTTATATAATTTATTAAGTTTACTTAATGTGGGTTTTGATAATGGCTGTGTTAAAACAGCTAGCTCACAAAATTCCTGAAAATCTCACAAGCCACTATGAGCTGGCTCCGAACCACCACTGCCACATGCCACAAAAAACGCTTTACTCAAAGAGAGGTGAGGGGAGAGAGGACACTTTTGGGGGACAGAGTAGCATGTATGTGTCCCCTCAGCCTCTTCATGTGGTGAGCTGTACTCAGTGCCACAGTGACAGGTTCTGCTGGTTCAATCAACCTGTGTATGTCATCCCTTCTACTTGGCTTTCCTGCACCGTAGTGGTGGAAAAGCTAAATGTACATTTTATAGACCCCTTGCAGTGAGGACATGGGCTTTTGACATGGATCCCTCCAAGCATCTCCACCCATCAGTGCACCTGGATAGGAATTCTAAAAGGTGTGAGGTGATATCTCATTGTGGTTTTGATTTGCATTTTCCTAATGAGTAGGATGTTGAACATCCTTTAATGTATTAATCTGTCACATTTATTGTTTTGTGTATGTTGAACCATCCTTGCATTCCAGGGTAGAATCCCACTTGATTATGGTGTATGATCCTTTAAATGGTTCACTAGTAAATTGTTGAGATTTTTTTCCATTATATTCACCAGGGGTATTGATCTATAGTTTTCCTTTCTTAAATGTCCTTTTCTGCCTTTGGATTCAGGCTAGTGCTGGCCTTGTAAAGTGTCTTTGGTAGTGTTTCTTCCTCTTCATTTTTGCAGAAAAGTTTGAAAAAGATTGTTGTTCATTCTTCTTTAAACATTTGTAGAATGTACTAGTATAACCATCTGGTTCTGAGCTTTTCTTTGTTGGGATGTTTTGATTACTAATTGAATCTCCTTACTCATTATTGGTCTGTTAAGATTTTCTATTTCTTCAGGATTTAGTCTTGGTGGGTTGTACTTTCTAGGACTTTCCCCGTTTCTTCAATATTGTCCGATTTGTTGATGTGTAGTTGTTAAGTAGTAGAGTTTTATAAATACTTTAATTTTGGTAATATCAGTTTTCATGTCTTCTCCTTCATTTATAATTTTACCAATTTAGTTTCTCTTTCTTTTACTCACTTAGTCTAACTAAACTATTGTCAAATTTGTTTATGTTCTCCAGAAAACTAACTCTTCATTTTGTTTTCTATTTCATTTATTTCTGCTCCAATCTTTATTATTTTCTTCCTTCTACTAACTTTGTGCTTTTTTTAATAGTTCCTTAGGTTGAAATATTTTTTTCCTTAAAATATGCATTTACTTCTATAAATTTCCTCCTTAGAAATGTTTTTGTTGCAAACTGCATGATCTGGTTTACATACTGTGTTTGCCTTTTCAAGATATTTGTTTGTTTTTAAAAAAGTCTTCCCTGAGGCTTCCCTGGTGGCTCAGTGGTTGAGAGTCCACCTGCTGATGCAGGGGACACGGGTTCGTGCCCCGGTCCGGGAAGATCCCTCATGCCACGGAGCTGCTGGGCCCGTGAGCCATGGCCGCTGAGCCTGCGCATCTGGAGCCTGTGCTCTGCAACGGGAGAGGCCACAACAGTGAGAGGCCCGAGTACCAAAAAAAAAAAAAAGTCTTCTCTGGTCCACTGGTTGCTCAGGCATGCGTTGTTTAATTTTCATGTAATTTAGCATCTTCCAGCTTTCCTCACGATATTCATTCCTACTTTCATACAATTGTAGTTGGAGAAAATGCATGGCATGATGTCAGTCTTCTTAAATTTATCGAGACTTGCCTGTGGCCTAAAATATGACGTATCCTAGAAAATGGTCCATAAGTGCTTGAGAAAATTGTATATTCTGCTGCTATTGTATGAAATGAAATGTGTATATCTTTTAGGTCTCTTTTGGTCTATAATTTTGTTCAAGTCTGCTGCTTCCTTATCAATTCTCTATCTGGATGATCCTTCCATTGTTTAGAGTGGTTATTAAAGTCCTCACCTATTATTGTGTTATATTTTTGCCTTTTGTTCTGTTAATAATTGCTTTATATACTTAGGTGCTCTGATATTGAGTGCATGTATATATGTGCAATTGCAATGTTTTCTTGATGGATTTTTCTTTTTATCATTATATAATGACCTTCTTTGTCCCTGGAGCATTGTTAGCTCAAAGTCTATGTCGTCTGATGTAAGTATAGATATCAATGCTGTCTTCTGGTTACCATTTGCTTGAGTATCTTTTTCCATTCCATGACTGTCAGTCTTTGGGTGTCTATAAGGCTAAAGTAATTCTCTTGTGGGGAAACATATTTCTGGACTGCTGTTATTTCCTTTTTTTTTTTTGGTCCATTCAGCTATTTTATGTGTTTCTATTGAATTTAATTTTTTTATGTTTAAAATAATTATTGATATGAAATACTTACAATTGCCATTTTGTTTTTTCAAGTGTTTTATAGGTCCATTTTTCCTAGCTTCTTATCTTGCTGTCTTTTGTTAATTGATGACTTTTTGTAGCAGGTATGCTTAGATTCCTCTTTTATCACCTTTTTTATATCTACCAGAGGATTTATCTTTGTGGTTATCATGAAGCATACCTAAAATATATTTATAACATCCTATTCTAAGCTGATAACAACATTGATAGCATACATAAATTTTCCCTTTATTTCTCCATCCTTCACATGTTAGGTTATCAATATAAAAATTTATATATTTTTATGTTTCGTATCCAGTAAGATATTATTGTAGTTATCGTTGTTTAATACATTTTAAGCTCTTAACTAGTGTTCTAAGTGAATTACACACCCAAATTACAATATTGCAGGGTCTGATTTTGACAATATGTGTCATTAGTGGTGAGTTTTACAAACTTCTTATGTTTTCACAATGCTAATTATTATGCATTTATTTCTGCTTGATGAAATTCCTGCAGCAGTTCTTGTACAGCAGGTCTTCTGGTGATGAACTCTTTCAGTTTTGTTTGTTTTGATATATTTTCAATCTCTTTCTTCATTTCTGAAGAACAGATTTGCTGGGTACAATATTCTTCTTTGACAGGATTTTTTTTTCTTTCTATACTTGAATACATCACCCCTCTCTCTCCTGGACTACAAAGTTTGTATTGGGAAGTCCCTCTAAATTCTTATGGTGGTGACTTACATGTGGTGACTCATTTTCTCTTATTGCTTTCAAAATCCCCTGTGTCTTTGACCATAGACAATTTACTTACAATGTGATTTCCCATAGCCATTGCAGAGTCAACTTATTTGGGATTCTTTGCGCTTCATGAATTTGGATGTACATCTCTCATTCCATGTTTGGTAAGTGTTCAACTCTTTTGTTTCAAACATACTGTCTTTTTCTCTTCCTCTTCTCAATGGGACTCCCATAATTCACTATTGATTCTGTTTGTAATGTCCCATAGTGTTTCTTCACTCTTAAATTAATTTTTCTTTTCACTCCTGTGGCAGGATAACTTCAAATGACCTATCTTTTAGTTCACTGATTCTTTCTTCTGCTTGCTCGAGTTTGTTGTTGAATCTCTTTATTATATTCTTCAGTACAGTCATTGTATTCTTCAGCTCTAGTTTCCAGTTGTTCTTTTGATGGTTTCTATTACTTTGTTGAACATCTCATTTTGTTGATACATTTTTTTCCTGAATTTCATGAAGTTGTGTGTCTATGTGTGTTTCTTGAATTTCACTAAACTATTTTAAGAGGATTATTTTGAATCTTCTCTACGAGAGTACATAGATCTCTTTTTCTTTAGAGAGTTTATTCATTTCTTTTCATCATCTCATGTTTCCTTGATTCTTCATGGTCCCTGATTTGTTGCATTGGTATGTACACTGGTCTTTGAGTAAGCAGTCTCTTCTTCCCTTCTTGGACTCTGTGGTCCATGGTGTTGCTTCATCTTCACATATATATTCTGTGATTTTCACAGTGAATTCTTGCCTGTTGATAGTCCTCTAGCATGTAAGTGTGGAAGGAAACCTGATCATGTCTTCAAAGTATTCTTTAGGAGGGATCTGAAAAATTGGGAGGTGTGTCTCTGTCATCAGAGGAGCTGATGGGAAATTGGGACCCTGCAATTACCTTAATATTATGAGAAATATTAAGGTACAAGAAGGGAAATTACATTTCTGAAGGAGGTAGTAGATTTGAGGACCTTTTTTTGATAGTGCCTTGGAGATTACATGGGTAGTGGCCTTGGATGTTAACCTACATGTGGTCAGCAGTTTACAGAGAATTCTCAAGTGTGGCAACCCCACGTCCTGGTATCCAGAGCTGAAAGGCCCAGTCATGGTTTCTTCTAACACCTTGGTCCTCAACGCACATTTCTTGATGTCTCTGAGCTCATCATCCTCTCCCTCCCTGGGGCAGAGGAGGAAGACATTAACTACTGGGCCCCTGAGTCTTTACAAGTGACCTGGCCCTGTTCTGAGCATACTGTAGCAGTTACTGTCACCCTCATGGCACCCTGTAGAGGAGACACCATTATCCCTCTTTTCAGTGAGAATTTGAAGCACAGGGAGATTAAGTAACTTGCCCAGGAGATTAAGTAACAGCAAGTGAGTAATGGACACCAGACTATATTCATACATCAAAGATATTTTGGGCTTTTTGGAAAGAGCATATTTTGGCTAAAACCCCACGTATCTCAACCCATGGTGACAGATGAAGACCTGTCTGTGGGGAATGAGACTCATCATGTCTACATCCACAGGACACCAGGGTGCTTTGTTCTGGCAGGAGCAGTATAGCTGCATCTCATACAGTGGAGCAGTGCTCACCAGGTAACAAACTCTCTTGCTAATCAACAACAAATCCCAACTCCTTTTGACTGGAAACCCAAACACAATATATGTGTCCAATTCAGTACAAAAGGGGCTCTTAACAATTTTGTGTTTTGGTGCTTTAGATGTTGGGCTACGGGGGTGGGAGTGACAAAGTACTTCTGCAGAGCTTCCGGGCAGTACGAGGGATCAGCGGCAGCATCCTGGAGAGTGACTGAGAGCATATGGGTGGGAGATGTTGACCATGTGAACAGCAGCTACTGAGGGGGAAGCACTCCTGGCTGGGTTGAAGGCAGATCTTTGGGCCGCAGAACATTTGTGTGCAGTGGGGATTCATTAAGGTGAAGTTGATGCACCTCCCCTGTGTGAAGAAGAGTAGAGAGAGAAGGTTACTGAGAAGCCATTGGAATTGGGAGCAGAAGGCTGTGGTTTCCTTGGCTCAAGGGGATTAGGCTCAGTACCTGTCAGGATCCCCAGGATGCGCCTTTGTTGATGCCCTTCCTCTCCCTAGGTGCCGGCCTCCAGCCTGCGCTCCTAATACTAGATTCTGTTCAGATATTGGACATCTGCCCTCCCTTCCCTATGGAGCCCCGTTGTTCTGACTCTGGACTCCCTTTGCTCTGGTGTTGAACTTGCCTGCTCCCCTCTGCACTGGGAGCCTGGTTAGCAAGGACAAGGGCTTATTGCCACTGTAGCCCCAGCATTGCCCAGGCTCTCTTGGTGAGTATGTGCCAAAGGGATGGGTTCTCACTACAACCCTCAGGCTGGGGTTGAGTCCACAGTGCAAGGGCAGGTGATGGTGCCCTCAGATGGGTGATGGGCTCTGGAGGCAGCAGCACATACAGACCCCTTGGTTTGGGTAGAGATTGATGCAGACCCTTTGGGACACCATAATCTGTCTGCAGCACCACAGGGAGGGTGGTGAGCACACTGACCAGCTGACAGCATCTCTGGGCAGCCCTGGACTGGATCTGTCAATGGGACTCCAGGACCTCTGGACTCTGGGTTATTTGGACTCACCTGGACACTTTCTTAGCCTCAGCAAAAATTGACCTAGCATTCTTCATAACTGCATTATTTCTTCAGTGGCATTTTATTATTTTATCCCTGTTTTTGTCAAAAAAAGGTAAGGCTTGGAGCGTTTCAGAAACTAGACTAACTTCGCAGATGTAGTAACAGGTTGAAGTCAGTACTTTCCTACAGTCACTCCTGAAAATGCCAAAGGGACCTTTCCCCATCCCTGCACAGTGCCCCGCAAAGCAGATTTCTGTGCCCTATATTGTCAGATCCAAAATGCCTCCTTGTGTCACAGAAATGACCTAAAGCCTCTACACAGGAGCACGTGTAACTAGAAGTGCCCATTCATTCATTCATGATCAGAGGGCTCACTGTGTGTGGACCACATGCAGTGGAACAACTGGATTTGGTGCCCTTGCAACACTCTGACCTGCAGGACTGGTGTGCCTCTGTCCGCCACACCCTATGTGGTGACAGTGGGTATCTTGTGAACATCTTTACCATTGGATTGATGAGGACAGTACTTGATTTCGAGCCTTTCAATTCAGCAAGCCCTACAGCCCCGGGGCATACACACTGGCTGTTTCCTCCATTTGGAAGGACCTCTCTGGATTTATTTTTATCAGTTATTTCTCAGCTTAACTGTCACTCTCACAGATTCTGATCTGGCCAAACAGGCCCTCACTGAGATATTCATGACTTTCAAGTGTCTAGAGAGCTGTCTAGAGACAGGTGGAGAATGGGGCTTCTGTGCAAGCAAGGCTGGGACTCAGAGCTCGATTCACACCCAGAGCCGGGAGCCCAGCTGCAGAAGGAGCCCCGACACCACTGTCACCAGACAGTGTCTCTGCTGGGTGTGAGCATGCCTCAGGTGTGTCACCAGCAGTGTCCAGAGGCTTTCAGGCCTATCCAGAGCTTCTAAATGCCCACCTGTCCAGCCACCAAGAGCCAGTGTTTTCCTGATTCAGTGAATGTGGTCAGTACAGACCTCACTACAGATCGTGGGACTGCAACATCCTCCAGGCCCCTGGCCCGGTCTGTACAAAAGGTCTGATAATGGGGACACCCAGGAATATGATGTCCAGGCAGGTGCTTCCCAAGAGAACCAGGAGCAAGGTCCTCCTCAGATCTGGAGGCCTGAGAAGGGCAGCTCTCTGATGGTTTGGGGGTGCTGAGTGCTGACCCGAATGGGGGGCAGAGTAGTAAGAAGGGTGGAGCCAGGCTCAGAATTAAAGTCCCGCTCTGCTGCTCCCATCCTTTGTGAGCTGGGACAAGTCACTCAGCCTCTCTGTGGGTCACACCCGCCTCCATAGAGCTGGGATCTACCAGTACAGTAGTATCTACCTGTACATTCACTGGGAGGATTAAAGCAGTGAAAACATGTAAAGTTCTTGAGGAACTGACCCACAGAAAGGACACAATAAAATTATCTATCATTATTATTATTAAATAACAAGGATGACAAGTGGAGAAATTGGGCTTCTCCCCACTGTCACAGGCACTGACACAAGGAGGGCATCTTTACTACCTGGTAAAACCAGTCAGTGTTGACCAGACAACATTGGGGAGGGGGTGCCACCATGTCCTCCGCCACTGCTGCAGCTGAGTGAGCAGCCCAGGAGGGTCTCATGGATGGGGTGCAGCCAGCAGTCCCACAGGGTCAGGTAGGCAGTGGGGAGGGACGATGGACGGGAGTCCAACAGGCCTCTCCAGCCCTTTTCGCTTAAGATTGGAATTGCTGGGCATTGCTCTGGAGAAGAAAGGTCCTGACATCCTTGAGACGAGGACGCAGGGGAAATGCACGGGCACCATGTTGAGAATCGTCTGGAGGCTCATGAGCTCCAGGTCTCCACGCCTTGGGCGTTCCTCTCGGCAGATGCCCGGACAGGGCTCTCTGACCCACAGTCCCAGGGGCAACTGTCAAGGGCAAAAGCAAGACCCCAGCCCACGGGGAGCATCCCTGTGCCCTGCTTACCATGTCCCTGGGCGGACACCACATCAATGGCAGCTGGCTGCAGCGCTGGACAAAGTCATAAAAAGTATCCAGTTTTCCCTGAAAAGCAGATGTGGTTGTGAGGAAGCTACAGGCACAGACGCTGCGTCCAGATGGGTGGTGTCCCCTCTGTCTCCCATGGCTTCCCAGGGCTGTGTCCCCACAAACTGACTGAGACAGCACTGCAGCCATCACCTGGGGCAGGGGGCTTAAAAGCCTTCTGTGTTTGTTGGGAGCTCGTCACTGTGGGTCACAGATTGTTTTGGGTTCTGGAACAAATCGGTACTTTTGGTGTAGGAGGAGAGGTCGGGGCTACTTTTGAAAAAAGTGTCAAAGTTTGGAGGAGACATGCAGTAGCCAAGGAGAGGTCCTCAAGGAGCAAGGTGAGGGGGGCATGGGGACTGGGCAGGAGCCTGAAGAAGAGGGAAGAGGGCCTGCTTTTGGGGGGCTCAGAGGGAGAAGGCAGGGAAGAGTCCCAGTCCCTGCTCAGGGGGAAGGGTCCTGAAACGGGGGAAAGAGAGAGATGAGGAAACCAAAGAACCGGTGAAAACGTGGACGTGGTGTGGGCGGAAGGTGGGGCCGGGCCTGAGGCAGGAACGAGCCCCTGGCAGGTGCTTCCTCCCTCTCTGGAAGGTGAGCTCTGTCTTCTCCGTGCCCTCACACTGACTCTCAGGGGAGATGCGAGGCCCGCCCTCCGGCTGCCATTTGAAGCTCCCAGGAGGACCAATGGATCCCACAGCGACAGAGGCAGGACCAGGGGGAGGAGGGCAAAGCTGAACCCAGAGATGGTGGGGTCTTCCTTCCTCAGACCCGTTACCTGGGACCCTCTTCGTCCCTGTCATCTCTCAGCCCCCTGCCAGCTGGGGTCTCAGTCACCTGGGGGAGGGAAGTGACTCCCCCTCCTCCATATAGCCCTTGTCACCCCATCTCAGGGGCCTCAAGGACAATGCAGTGAGCTGTCTCCCTCCCTCACTGAGCAGACAGGAGCCGTAGGCACTCCCGGGTAGTTTAATGCTGGTAATATCTTGGCTCAGAAGTTTCTTTTCTTTTTCCTTTTTTTTCCCCCTGACTGGTGTGTGTCTGTTTGTCATTACATGTTTTCACTCATCCAGTCACTGCCCATTGAAACCCAGGAGATTGCCAGAGCTGATGACAACTCTGAGAATCAGGAATTGGCCGGCTGTGAGTCAGCCCCCAACATGCAGAATCCTGGGCCCATCCCAAGGCGAGGTCCCTGGTGCTGGGACTGCCTGGAGGCAGGGGGCACCTGAGCCTTCAGCTCTTTGTCCTCCCCTGGGCCATAGGGTCGGGAGGGTCTCTGGTTGTTCTCTGTCACCGAGAGGTTGGATACCAGAGCCCATAAAGCTCGTCTCCATCCAAGCCAGGTGTTTTAGGCCCAAGTCTGTGTGCATTGAACTGGCTCCCCCTCCTCCAAACCTCCAGCCTTGAGGGGCTCATCCCTCCCTTCCTAAGGGTGCTTGTCACCTCCATCTGTTTCATCCTGTCTTCTTGGCACCCACAGCAGGAGACAATCACCCTGGTCTGTACAGGGCATGGCTTCTAGAAAGAGAAAAAAATTGCAGTCTTTCTTGTCTGGCAGCTCCTGGGTGCAGACCCATGACATCTGTTGCCCCAGCACCTGTCAAGTACTGGCGAGTCAGCAAATGTTTGCTGGAGAATCAAGGACAAATGAGCAGCGCCCGGCACGTAGGAGAGTGGCCTCCATGTGAAAAACACACCAACTCCTTTTGGTTTACAAAGATGGCTCTTCTCCAAACATCAACAAACTCTGTCCTGTCCCCTTGGTTCCTGGCAGCCACCCTTGCAGGAGAAGCTGGGCGTGAGGCTGTGCCATGTGACGGAGGCTGGCAGGGGTGTGGGCATTAGCAGGTGACAGGGCTGTATTCACCCGACTCTGGCAGATCCAGCCTCCCCAGGCCACACTGCAGCCAGTGTAGACATCAGCCCAGGCAGTGACCCTGTTTCCCACCAGATCTCAGGCCCAGGTCCCCCTGCCTCGACACGGCACCCCTGCTCTAACTACTTGTTATGGGCCCTGGGTTGGGCCCCTACCCCGGGTCAGCGCCAGCCTCCTTACCTGACCCTTGGTCCCTGTGCTCACCTGCCCTAGTCCCCAACAGCTCAAAGTCAGGTTAGGACTCCCTCCACCCTCCCCAGTCCCCGGTCCCTAAAGGCCAACCCTGCCAAGACCCTCACCCCGACATGAGCCAGGGATGAAGGCCAAGGAAATGGAGCCCAGCATACATCAGAGCCCGGGGAGGGGGACCAGGTCCCTGAAACCTGAGGATCCTTCTCCAAATGCTTGCGCCAGTCCTGGGAAGGATCAGTCTACAGAGAGTCTTTTGGGAATTGAGGAAAAGCCCATTTATATCAGGAGGGATCATAGCTGTTCCTGAAATAGGCTACCCCATGTTGCTGATTCAGTGATAAAGGCCCTGGTTCAGGCTGTCTTCCGAGGTGGGGAACCGTGTTGTCTGGGTGACGTTTTGTGAGTCTCAGGTCCTCTCTGGGGTCCCTCCCTGCCCTCTGTCACCCTCTTCTTTCTGCCACCTCTCTCTGCCCAGGTAGGTGGGAGGTGGAGGGGTGGGGGAGGGCATCTCCCCATACATGTCAGAGGGCCTCTCTCTGCAGGTTGTGTGTGCATCAAGTATGCTGACAACATCACAACGAAACACACCACTTACTTTTTCTGGTTTCTGGGCTGGTGGTGGCTCCTTGACGATCTAGAACGTGAAAGAGACAAAAACACAGGCTGGAAGGGGCATGGAAGGCTCTGGCTCAGCTATGCAGATAGGAGAGGACCCTGCTCGGCAGCAGTAAGGGATCATACATGGGCTTTGGGGTGTCAACCTAGGTGCCTCCCTGAGCCTCAGGCCCCTCAGTCATCAGAGGGGAATCGGTACCTCCGTGGAGGGTCAAGGGGGAGACAGGGAGACTAAGGCCCCTGGTCCCTGGTAGAGTTTTCAGCCGCAGCCCTGACATCATATGAAGACAAGAGAACACTCCCCACACCCCTCCTCCTCTCCCCTTCCCTCCCTCCCCCTGCAGCCCTCCCTGCCTCCCAGCCCTCTGGGATGACAGTCCAACTCCCTGTGAAGGTGAAAGCATGAAGCAGGTGGCCCCCTAGAAGCCCAGGGTGTGTCTATGCCCGGGATGGGAGGACAGAGTCTGTGCCTTGTTTGCTAGTGTGAGGACCCCAGAGCTGATGGAACCTGGCCACAGGCAGAATCATGGGGCAGGCATGGGGCTGGTCCCTCAGGGGTCGGTGAGGGCTGGATGCAGGCTGTGCGGGCAAGGGTCACTCACCCTCTTGCAGCAGCAGATGCAGACAAGCAGCAACGGTATCACGACCAGGGACGGGATGAGTGTAGGGTACAAGAGAGGATTGTTGGGAATTGTGCTCTGGGTGATAACTGTAGTCACTGTGGTTGTTGTGACAACTGTAGTCACTGTGGTTGTTGTGACAACTGTAGTCACTGTGGTTGTTGTGACAACTGTAGTCACTGTGGTTGTTGTGGCAACAGTTGTCACGGTAGTTGTTGTCATGGTGACAGTGGTAGGCACTGTGGTCTTCGTTGTCATCGTTGTTGTCGTCGTCCTTGTTGTCGTCCTCCTGGTCCTGACAGTGGTAGGCACTGTGGTCTTCGTTGTCATTGTTGTCCTCCTGGTACTGACAGTGGTAGGCACTGTGGTCTTTGTTGTCATCGTTGTCGTCCTCCTGGTACTGACAGTGGTAGGCACTGTGGTCTTCGTTGTCATCGTTGTCGTCCTCCTGGTACTGACAGTGGTAGGCACTGTGGTCTTCGTTGTCATCGTTGTTGTCCTCCTGGTACTGACAGTGGTAGGCACTGTGGTCTTCGTTGTCGTCCTCCTGGTACTGACAGTGGTAGGCACTGTGGTCTTCGTTGTCATCGTTGTCGTCCTCCTGGTACTGACAGTGGTAGGCACTGTGGTCTTCGTTGTCGTCCTCCTGGTACTGACAGTGGTAGGCACTGTGGTCTTCGTTGTCATCGTTGTCGTCCTCCTGGTACTGACAGTGGTAGGCACTGTGGTCTTCGTTGTCATCCTCCTTGTTGTCGTCCTCCTGGTCCTGACAGTGGTAGGCACTGTGGTCTTCATTGTCATCCTCCTTGTTGTCGTCCTCCTTGTCCTGACAGTGGTAGGCACTGTGGTCACTCTGGTTGTAGTTGGGACAGTCTCCTGCTGTACAGGGCACACATGCCAATGTCCTGGGGTTGGCCTGGGTGATCTCTTCCCGTGAACCCAATATCTACTTCCCACACCAGACCTCACAGGTCCCCTTCTCCTCAGGTTGCCTCATCCAGAGGGATCACAGTTGGGAGAGGAGATCATGGCTGGTACCCAGAGAGCCACTGTGGAGCCCTGGGCTACAGACCCCAGCACTGGCCCTGTTCCGAGACCCTCCCCGGGGCCCTGTCAAGGAAGCCCAGTCCTCCAAGGAGTGACAGCCCAGCCCTCACTGCCTGCCTTGTCTGAGAGCACAGGGATTTTGTAAGGACCACAAAATGCTACGACACACAGATGGGTGAGGGAGGGGCTTTGTGGCCCCAGAGAGGTGTGGGTGCAAGAGCAGAGGCAGGACACCCTGCTCACCTCCCCGTAGCCTCCCTCCCCTACTTCCCCGCTCTGCAACCTCGGGCCAAGCTACTCCCTCTCTCGGAGCCTCCGTCTGCACATGTGGAGTGAGGAAGTGAGCGGGCACTTGAGAGCGTTAGAGAGCGGCTGTAGAAAGCCCACGCACAGGCCAGGTCCACGTGGGGGATTAAGGAACGGGCTCTGTTCTCCTGTTGTTGTGCATAATAAGGGCATGTGTGCTGCATCTGTGGACCCGCGCTGCCCAGCCCTTCCCTACATCAAGCCTCTGCTTGAGAGAAGCAGGGGGGGAAGAGGGCAGAGAGAACCTGTGCCCAGGAAACAGGGAGGCTGAAAGGAGAGGCCGAGTGGGACTGAGGGTGACCCTGTGCTGGGCCCGGAGTCACGGGTGGCTCCCGAGTTCTCAATGTGCCTGTGGACGGGGGCCATCCGGTGGCGGGACTCCTGCTGGGAAACGTGGAGGTTAATCTCGGGTCCAGAGGTGGTTGTGCAGGGACCAGCGGAGACAGACACGCAGGGGATCGTCACACTGCGGTAACCCTCACCAGCTGGGACTGGACGCAAGGGCGGTGGCATTAGGCACACGCGTCCCTTCTCCCAGGGAAACCTCACTCCAGGCTAACGTGCTCTGTCCCCCATGGCGGGCTGCCCCAGGCTAAGGGACCCGGATGCTGTGGAGCTGGGAAAAGAGGGCCCCTGGGAGCAGCGCTTTGTTCGCAGCTTCCTCTCCCTGAGCTGAGCCCCGCCCTTCCCACCGGCCCTGCCAGCTTCCCAGCAACTGAGGGGAGAGTCCCCCTGCACAGGTCAGAGCCAGTTAGTGGAGAGGGGCAACTGAGGAGCACGAGAAAGGAGGAGTGGCCGCAGGGAGGTTGATGACATCTGCAAAGTGACAGCCGGTGTTCCCCAAACAGGTGTGGGAGGCCAGGGCTGTGATGGTCATGAGAGGGTCCAGAGCCCTGCCCACTGCTACACCAGCGCAGTGCAAACACACCCTGGCAATGCATGGTCACAGCTGCTCCCACTCTCCAGACCCCTGTGCCGGGGACCCTGATTTGGAGGGCCCAGGTGTCCCAGAGTCCCTGGACCTTGTCCCCTAGTACACAGTGCCGCAGCCTCTCCCGCTCAGTCCGGCTGGAATCCAGGATGGAGCCTTGAGCTCCCCACCACAAGGCCGAGGCCAGGGGAGGAGGCAAGCTGGGTCCAGGGTGGGCAGAGCCTCAGCACTGTTTCTGAACTCTGATTAGAGCTCGAATTGGTCCCTTCCACATACCTTCAATGATACTTGGTTCACAGAGAGAGCAGAGATTCTGCAAGACCTGGACAGCTGCCTGAAACCTCGGTGCTCTTGTAGAAGAATTTGCAATGAATTTTACCAACCTGATGAAGGGCTAAGGGCACCTGTCTGGCTGTGAGGTGCTGCCCGAGATGCCTGTCTCATAAGCTACGTGCTCTGCCTTCCCCAGGGACTTTGCTCCCCTCACCTCATCTCCCCAGGATGTCTCTGCCTCCATCCACTGGGGGAGGCTCAGGCTTACCTTGTCATCCACACAGTCCCTGCTGGCAATTTTCATGTCTTCGCCTGTGAAGGTGACACCATTGTCCAGGCTGTAATCAATTGAGACCTCCCTAAAGCACAGAAAGTTAGAGGGTAACCACCAGATCGAATAGACACAGTTCTTGCGCTTGACTCAGTCCATAGCACACAGCTCTCCTCATGGAAATGACTTTGAACGTCAGCCATTCAGGGCTACCAGAGAGCAGACAGCAGGGGTAGGGGACGTTCATCCCCAGGCACCATGAGATTGACCTCTGCAATGAGGGCTGACCAGGCAGTGAGGAGCCCTGCATGGGGTCAGATGCCCTCAAGACCAGGAGCGAAGTGACCAGGGATGGCTGTATGGTGGCACCATCCCGACTCCTCTGTATGTACACGGTATGTTGGCTTCACTCGGGAAAGCTGCCTGGAGCAAAGGTACCAGCCCTGGGGCACACCATCTCCCACATCCTGCCCTCCTCAGCAGAGCCTGGGCCACCGCGGACCCCTGAGCACCTCGGGGGATTGTCAACCAGGGCAGTTGCGGAGGATGCCCTGAGCCCTCCCAGAGACAGACATGTGCTGCCCCAGCAGAGGTGGCTTCTGATATTCTTGGCTCAAATGGCCCCCAAGCGTAATACTTACTGTCCAGCCTTGTCAAATGTATGTCCTGGGCAAATTAATTTTTCTTGATTCACAAAGGTGGCTGCTTTATCTAAAAGAAAACCACGTGGGAAGAATGTCAGTGGACCTGTCCACCCATCCGCCCCTCTCCTTCTGTCTGCCTTGGAAGCAGATCTGCCACTTTGGCAGAAGCAGCTTCTCTCCTCTGCCTTCTTCTGAAATGTACTATGTGTCAAGTGCTGTGCAGAGCTCTGGTATTTTGGTATTTTAAACTTTATTAAGTACAGTTGATACACAATATTCCCTAAATTACAAGTGTACAATACTGTGATTCACACTTTTTAAAAGTTGTACTCCATTTATAGTTGTTATAAAAGGCCCTGGTATTTAATGGGAACAAGGCAAGCAGAGGCCCTGCTCTCAAGGACCTGACAGCTGCGGGACTGGAGAGGGAGACAGACATAAAGTAAGAAACAATGAACAAAATAAATGCCAGAGTGAAAAGTGCAGTGACATCAGAAAGCAAGGGACGGGTTAGAGAAGGGAGGGGAAGGGACAGCTGCTTAGGAGCAGGTGACCTGTTCTGTCCTTTAGAGACTCAATTTCTCTTTAAGAGAAAGTGAAATATTTATACAGGACATGATGGGATGTCTGGGATTTGCTTCACAATAATCAATGGTGAGAGTATCATCAAAACCAGATTGGCCAGGATTGGTAATTACTGAAAGAAGGGGAAGGCTGCTTCAAGGGCATTAACAAGTTTTGCTACTTTTGTATGTTATTGAAAATTCCCCGTAAAGATAAGGTCTCACTGCGGCGGTGTTCCTGGAGCTGAAACCAGATGAGGGGAAAGGTAGGGAAAAGTCTGGGGAAGAGGGTCCGGGCTGCAGGCACCTGTTCTGAGGCCTGAGGCATAACTAGCTGAGCTTGCTGTGGGAAAGAGGTGAGTGAGGAGAGGGGGCGGGGCCTCGTGGGCCCTGAGAAGGGGTTTGGGCTTTATTCTAAGTTCAATGAGCCTGTCGCGTGGCTGGCCAGGTTCGGGTAAGTTTGGACACAGAGGTAGCAGGGCCTGCAGGTGGACTGGATGTGGGATGAGAGCAAAGAGGAGTCAAGGACGACGTGCAGGTTAGTGAGCAGAGCGCCTGGGTGGGTGGTGGTGACATTTATGGACACAGGGAAGCCTGAGGGGAACAGGGCTTCTGTGTTCGTGCTTGTTCTGTAACTTTATGGGAGCTGGGAGGTGGCACTCCGGAGGCTCCGTCTATAATTAGTAGCTGTGGAACCTTCTCCTCTCCTGAGCCCTAAATCATTTCACACCCTGACAGTGGCCACAGGTCAGGCCTGTTCCGCACAGATGGTCCCCTTCCACGTGACCAGCTTTCGGCCATAACTGAGTTGTCAGATTAGCTAAGAACTTCTGAACTGTGCTCCCCTCATTGGTGCTGATATTTAAAGTAATCACCAACTTTATTTCAGGGGAAGGATTTGTGCCTGAGGGGTAGGGTGATTGGGATTAGTGTGAAAAAATCACAAGGAAGTGTGGTGTAATCTCCACAGTGTTCACAGAGCAGGGAGAGTGAGGTGACGCAGGCACCTCGTGTACTGAGGGCCAAGGAAGGCATGGTTGGCTGCACAGGAGCTTTCTTTTTTTCTTTTCTTTTTTTTTTTTTTGCGGTACGCGGGCCTCTCACTGTTGTGGCCTCTCCCGTTGCGGAGCACAGGCTCTGGACACGCAGGCTCAGCGGCCATGGCTCACGGGCCCGGCCGCTCTGCGGCATGTGGGATCTTCCCGGACCGGGGCACGAACCCGCGTCCCCTGCAATGGCAGGCGGACACTCAACCACTGTGCCACCAGGGAAGCCCTCTTTTTTTTCTTTTAATTGAAGTATAGTTTTTTTATATATCTATAATATTATACTAGTTTCAGGAGTATAGCATAGTGATTTAAAATTTTTCATAGATTATACTGCATTTAAAGTTATTACAAAATATTGGCTATATTCCTTGTGCTGTACAATATAAACTGTAGCTTATTTATTTTATGCACAGCAGTTTTTACCTCTTAATCCCCTACCCCTGGATCTTGCTCCTCCCTGCTTCCCTCTTCCCGCTGGCAAACACTGGTTTGTTCTCTACATCTATGAGTCTGTTTCTGTTTTGTGACATTCAATCATTTATTTTATTTTTTAGATTCCATGTGTAAGTGATAACACAACAGTATTTTCTTTCTCTGTCTGACTTATTTCACTTAGCATAAATACCCTGTAAGTCCATCCATGTTGTTGCAAATTATAGAATTGCATTCTTTTTTATGGCTGAGTAATATTTCTTGAGTAATATATACCACATCTTTTTTTTTTTTTTTAAATGTACATTGCCTCTTCTGTTTGATTTTGAGCTCCTTGTGAGCCTAGACTACATGTTTTGGGTTTGTTTTTATTTTATTTTATTTTATTTTTTCAACATCTTTATTGGGGTATAATTGCTTTACAATGGTGTATTAGTTTCTGCTTTATAACAAAGTGAATCAGTTATACATATACATATGTTCCCATATCTCTTCCCTCTCCCTCCCTCCCACCCTCCCTATCCCACACCTCCAGGTGGTCACAAAGCACTGAGCTGATATCCCTGTGCTATGCGGCTGCTTCCCACTAGCTATCTACCTTACGTTTGGTAGTGTATATATGTCCATGCCTCTCTCTCGCTTTGTCACAGCTCACCCTTCCCCCTCTCCATATCCTCAAGTCCGTTCTCCAGTAGGTCTGTGTCTTTATTCCTGTCTTACCCCTAGGTTCTTCATGACATTTTTTTTCTTAAATTCCATATATATGTGTTAGCATATGGTATTTGTCTTTCTTTTTCTGACTTACTTCACTCTGTATGACAGACTCTAGGTCTATCCACCTCATTACAAATAGCTCAATTTTGTTTCTTTTTATGGCTGAATAATATTCCATTGTATATATGTGCCATATCTTCTTTATCCATTCATCCGATGATGGGCACTTAGGTTGTCTCCATCTCCGGGCTATCGTAAATAGAGCTGCAGTGAACATTTTGGTACATGACTCTTTTTGAATTATTGTTTTCTCAGGGTATATGCCCAGTAGTGGGATTGCTGGGTCATATAGTTCTATTTGTAGTTTTTTTTGAGGAACCTCCATACTATTCTCCATAGTGGCTGTACCAATTCACATTCCCACCAGCAGTGAAGGAGTGTTCCCTTTTCTCCACACCCTCTCCAGCATTTATTGTTTCTAGATTTTTTGATGATGGCTATTCTGACTGGTGTGAGATGATATCTCATTGTAGTTTTGATTTGCATTTCTCTAATGATTAGTGATGTTGAGCATTCTTTCATGTGTTTGTTGGCACTCTGTATATCTTCTTTGGAGAAATGTCTATTTAGGTCTTCTGCCCACTTTTGGATTGGGTTTTTTTTTTTGTTGTTGTTATTGAGCTGCATGAGCTGCTTATAAATTTTGGAAATTAACCCTTTGTCACTTGCTTCATTTGCAAATATTTTCTCCCATTCTGAGGGTTGTCTTTTGGTCTTGTTTATGGTTTCCTTTGCTGTGCAAAAGCTTTGAGGTTTCATTAGGTCCCATTTGTTTATTTTTGTTTTTATTTCCATTTCTCTAGGAGCTGGGTCAAAAAGGATCCTGCTGTGATTTATGTCATAGAGTGTTCTGCCTATGTTTTCCTCTAAGAGTTTGATAGCCTTACATTTAGGTCTTTAATCCATTTTGAGCTTATTTTTGTGTATGGTGTTAGGGAGTAATCTAATCTCATACTTTTACATGTAGCTGTCCAGTTTTCCCAGCACACTTATTGAAGAGGCTGTCCTTTCTCCACTGTACATTCCTGCCTCCTTTATCAAAGATAAGGTGACCATATGTGCGTGGGTTTATCTCTGGGCTTTCTATCCTGTTCCATTGATCTATCTTTCTGTTTTTGTGCCAGTACCATACTGTCTTGATTACTGTAGCTTTGTAGTATAGTCTGAAGTAAGGAAGCCTGATTCCTCCAGCTCTGTTTTTCGTTCTCAAGATTGCTTTGGCTATTCGGGGTCTTTTGTGTTTCCATACAAATTGTGAAATTTTTTGTTCTAGTTCTGTGAAAAATGCCAGTGGTAGTTTGATAGGGATTGCATTGAATCTGTAGATTGCTTTGGGTAGTAGAGTCATTTTCACAATGTTGATTCTTCCAATCCAAGAACATGGTATATCTCTCCATCTATTTGTATCATCTTTAATTTCTTTCATCAGTGTCTAATAGTTTTCTGCATACAGGTCTTTTGTCTCCTTAGGTAGGTTTATTCCTAGATATTTTATTCTTTTTGTTGCAATGGTAAATGGGAGTGATTTCATTTCACTTTCAGATTTTTCATCATTAGTGTATAGGAATGCCAGAGTTTTCTGTGCATTAATTTTGTATCCTGCAACTCTACCAAATTCATTGATTAGCTCTAGTAGTTTTCTGGTAGCATCTTTAGGATTCCCTATGTATAGTATCATGCCATCTGCAAACAGTGACAGCTTTACTTCTTCTTTTCCGATTTGGATTCCTTTTATTTCTTTTTCTTTTCTGATTGCTGTGGCTAAAACTTCCAAAACTATATTGAATAAGAGTGATGAGAGTGGGCAACCTTGTCTTGTTCCTGATCTTAGTGGAAATGCTTTCAGTTTTTCACCATTGAGGATGATGTTGGCTGTGGGTTTGTCATATATGGCCTTTATTATGTTGAGGAAAGTTCCCTCTATGCCTACTTTCTGCAGGGTTTTTTTTTTTATCATAAATGGGTGTTGAATTTTGTCAAAAGCTTTCTCTGCATCTATTGAGATGATCATATGGTTTTTCTCCTTCAATTTGTTAATATGGTGTATCACATTGATTGATTTGTGTATATTGAAGAATCCTTGCATTCCTGGAATAAACCCCAGTTGATCATGGTGTATGATCCTTTTAATGTGCTGTTAGATTCTGTTTGCTAGTATTTTGTTGAAGATTTTTGCATCTATGTTCATCAGTGATATTGGCCTGTAGTTTTCTTTCTTTGTGACATCCATGTCTGGTTTTGGTATCAAGGTGATGGTGGCCTCGTAGAATGAATTTGGGAGTGTTCCTCCCTCTACTATATTTTGGAAGAGTTTGAGAAGGATAGGTGTTAGCTCTTCTCTAAATGTTTGATAGAATTCACCTGTGAAGCCATCTGGTCCTGGGTTTTTGTTTGTTGGAAGATTTTTAATCACAGTTTCAATTTCAGTGCTTGTGATTGATCTGTTCATATTTTCTATTTCTTCCTGGTTCAGTCTTTGCAGGCTGTGCATTTCTAAGAATTTGTCCATTTCTTCCAGGTTGTCCATTTTATTGGCATAGAGTTGCTTGTAGTAATCTCTCATGATCTTTTGTATTTCTGCAGTGTCAGTTGTTACTTCTTTTTCATTTCTAATTCTATTGATTTGAGTCTTCTCCCTTTTTTTCTTGATGAGTCTGGCTAATGGTTTATCTATTTTGTTTATCTTCTCAAAGAACCAACTTTTAGTTTTATTGATCTTTGCTATTGTTTCCTTCATTTCTTTTTCATTTATTTCTGATCTGATCTTTATGATTTCTTTCCTTCTGCTAACTTTGGGTTTTTATTGTTCTTCTTTCTCTAATTGCTTTAGGTGCAAGGTTAGGTTGTTTATTTGAGAAGTTTCCTGTTTCTTAAGGTGGGCTTGTATTGCTATAAACTTCCCTCTTAAAACTACTTTGGCTGCAACCCATAGGTTTTGGGCCGTCGTGTCTCCATTGTCATTTGTTTCTAGGTATTTTGTTATTTCCTCTTTGATTTCTTCAGTGATCACTTCGTTATTAAGTAGTGTATTGTTTAGCCTCCATGTGTTTGTATTTTTTACAGATCTTTTCCTGTAATTGATATCTAGTCTCATGGCGTTCTTGTCAGAAAAAATACTTGATACAATTTCAATTTTCTTAAATTTACCAAGGCTTGATTTGTGACCCAAGATATGATCTATCCTGGAGAATGTTCCATGAGCACTTGAGAAAAATGTGTTCTGTTGTTTTTGGATGGAATGTCCTATAAATATCAATTAAGTCCATCTTGTTTAATGTATCATTCAAAGCTTGTGTTTCCTTATTTATTTTCATTTTGGATGATTTGTCCATTGGAGAAAGTGTGGTGTTTATGTCCCCTACTATGAATGTGTTACTGTCAATTTTGCCTTTTATGGCTGTTAGTATTTGCCTTATGTATTGAGGTGCTCCTATGTTGGGTGCATAAATATTTACAATTGTTATAGCTTCTCCTTGGATCGATCCCTTGATCATTATGTAGTGTCCTTCTTTGTCTCTTCTAATAGTCTTTATTTTAAAGTGTATTTTATCTGATATGAGAATTGCTACTCCAGCTTTCTTTTGATTTCCATTTGCATGGAATATCTTTTTCCATCCCCTTACTTTCAGTCTGTATGTGTCTCTAGGTCTGAAGTGGGTCTCTTGTAGACAGCATATATATGGGTCTTGTTTCTGTATCCATTCAGCCAATCTGTGTCTTTTGGTGGGAGCATTTAATCCATTTACATTTAAGGTAATTATCGATATGTATGTTCCTATTCCCATTTTCTTAATTGTTTTTGGTTTGTTATTGTAGGTCTTTCCTTCTCTTGTGTTTCTTGCCTAGAGAAGTTCCTTTAGCATTTGTTGTAAAGCTGGTTTGGTGGTGCTGAACTCTCTCAGCTTTTGCTTGTCTGTAAAGGTTTTAATTTCTCCATCAAATCTGAATGAGATATTTGCTGGGTAGAGTAATCTTGGTTGCAGGTTTTTCTCCTTCATCACTTTCAGTATGTCTTGCCACTCCCTTCTGGCTTGCAGAGTTTCTGCTGAAAGATCAGCTGTTAACCTTATGGGGATTTCCTTGTGTGTTATTTGTTGTTTTTCCCTTGCTGCTTTTAATATGTTTTCTTTGTATTTAATTTTTGACAGTTTGAGTAATATGTGTCTTGGCGTATTTCTCCTTGGATTTATCCTGTGTGGGACTCTCTGTGCTTCCTGGACTGGATTAACTATTTCCTTTCCCATATTAAGGAAGTTTTCAACTATAATCTCTTCAAATATTTTCTCAGTCCCTTCTTTTTCTCTTCTTCTTCTGGAACCCCTATAATTCGAATGTTGGTGCATTTAATGTTGTCCCAGAGGTCTCTGAGGCTGTCCTCAGTTCTTTTCATTCTTTTTTCTTTATTCTGCTCTGCAGTAGTTATTTCCACTATTTTATCTTCCAGGTCACTTATCCGTTCTTCTGCCTCAGTTATTCTGCTATTGATCCCATCTAGAGTATTTTCCATTTCATTTATTGTGTTGTTCATCATTGCTTGTTTCCTCTTTAGTTCTTCTATGTCCTTGTTAAATGTTTCTGCCATTTTCTCTATTCTATTTCCAAGATTTTGGATCATCTTTACTATCATTATTCTGAATTCTTTTTCAGGTAGACTGCCTATTTCCTCTTCATTTGTAAGGTTTGGTTGGTTTTTATCTTGCTCCTTCATCTGCTGTGTGTTTTTCTGTCTTCTCATTTTGCTTATCTTACTGTGTTTGGGGTCTCCTTTTCGCAGGCTGCAGGTTCGTAGTTCCCGTTGTTTTTGATGTCTGTCCCCAGTGGCTAAGGTGGTTCAGTGGGTTGTGTAGGCCTCCTGGTGGAGGGGACTAGTGCCTGTGTTCTGGTGGATGAAGTTGGATCTTGTCTCTCTGGTGGCAGGTCCGTGTCTGGTGGTGTGTTTTGGGGTGTCTGTGGCCTTATTATGATTTTAGGCAGCCTCTCTGCTATTGGGTGGGGTTGTGTTCCTGTTTTTTTTTTTTTTTTTGCTGTATGCGGGCCTCTCACTGTTGTAGCCTCTCCCGCTGCGGAGCACAGGCTCCGGACGCACAGGTTCAACGGCCATGGCTCACGGGCCCAGCCGCTCTGCGGCATGTGGGATCTTCCCGGACCGGGGCACGAACCCATGTCCCCTGCATTGGCAGGAGGACTCTCAACCACTGCGCCACCAGGGAAGCCCTGTGTTCCTGTTTTGCTAGTTGTTTGGCAGACGGTGTCCAGCACTGTAGCTTGCTGGTCGTTGAGTGAAGCTGGGTGCTGGTGTTGAGATGGAGACCTCTAGGAGATTTTCGCCGTTTGATATTATGTGGAGCTGGGAGGTCTCTTGTGGTCCAGTATCCTGAAGTTGGCTCTCCCACCTCAGAGGCACAGCACTGACTCCTGGCTGGAGCACCAAGAGCCTTTCATCCACACGGCTCAGAATAAAAGGGAGAAAATGTAGAGAGAAAGAATTAGTAGAAGTAGGAAGAAAGAAAGAAAGAAAGAAAGAAAGAAAGAAAGAAAGAAAGAAAGAAAGAAGAGAGGGAGGGAGGGAGGGAGGGAGGGAGGGAAGGAAGAGAGAAAGAAGGAAAGAAAGAAAGAAAGAAGGAAAGAGGGAAAGAGGGAAAGAAGGAAAGAAAGAAAGAAAGGAGGGAGGGAGGGAGGGACGGTGGGTGGAAGGAAGGAAGGAAGGAATGAGGGAAGGAAGGAAAGAAAGAAGATAAAGTAAAATAAAATAAAGTTATTAAATTAAAAAATAATTATTAAAAAAAAACAACAGACGGATAGAACCTTAGGACAAATGTTGGAAGCAAAGCTATACAGACAAAATCTCACACAGAAGCATACACATACACACTCACAAAAAGAGGAAAAGGGGAAAAAATCATTAATCTTGCTCTCAAAGTCCACCTCCTTAATTTGGGATGATTCGTTGTCTATTCATGTATTCCACAGATGCAGGGTTCATCAAGTTGATTGTGGAGATTTAATCCGCTGCTTCTGAGGCTGCTGGGAGAGATTTCCCTTTCTCTTCTTTGTTCTCACAGCTCCCAGGGGCTCAGCTTTGGATTTGGTCCTGCCTCGGCGCGTAGGTCGCCGGAGGGCATCTGTTTTTCGCTCAGACAGGACGGGGTTAAAGGAGCCGCTGATTTGGGGGCTCTGGCTCACTCAGGCCGCGGGGAGGGAGGGGCGCGGAGTGCGGGCCGAGCCTGCGGCGGCAGAGGCCGGCGTGATGTTGCACCAGCCTGAGGCCCGCCTTGCGTTCTTTCCACATCTTTTTTATCTCTTCATCTGTGATGGACCCTTATGTTGCTTCCATATCTTGTCTATTATAAATAATGCTGCTGTGAATGTTGGGGTTCATGTATCTTTTCAAATTAGTGTTTTTTTTTCTTCAGATATATATCCAGTAGTGGAATTGCTGGATCATATGGTAATTCTATTTTTACATTTTTGAGGAATCTCCATACTGTTTTCTCTAGTGGCTGCACCAATTTTTGGTGCAATACATTCCCACCAATACCCCAGTATACTGGGGTTCCCTTTTCTCCACATCCTGGCCAACATTTGATAAGAGCCATTTCGACAAGTGTGAGATGATATCTTATTGTGGTTTTGACTTGCATGATTAGTGATGTTGAGCATCTTTTTATATAGCTGTTGGCTATCTGTATATCTTCTATGGAAAAATGTCTATTCAGGTCTTCTGCCCATGTTTTAACCGGTTTTTTTTTTGGATACTGAAGTGTTTGAGCTATTTATATATTTTGGATATTGACTCATCAGTCATATCATTTGCAAATATTTCCTCCCATTCAGTAGGTTCTCTTTTCATTTTGTCAATAGTTTCTTTTGGTGTGCAAAAGGTTATAAGTTTAATTTGGTCCCATTTGTTTATCTTTGATTTTGTTTCCTTTGCCTTAGGCGACAGGTCCAAAAAGGTATTGCTACAATTTGTGTCAAAGAATATTCTGCCTGTGTTTTCTTCTAGGAGTTGTATGATTTCAGGTATTATAGTTACATCTTCAGTGCATTTTTTTAATCGGAGTATAGTTGCTTTACAATGTTGTGTTAGTTTCTGCTGTATAGCAGAGTGAATCAGCTATTTGTATACATACATCTGCCCTTTTTTGTATTTCCTTCCCATTTAGGTCACCACAGAGCACTGAGTAAAATTCCCCGTGCTATACAGTCAGTTCTCATTAGTTATCTATTTTATACATAGTAGTGTATATATGTCAGTCCCAATCTCCCAATCCATCCCACCCTGCCCCTTCACCCCTTGGTACCCATACGTTTGTTCTCTACATCTGTGTCTCTATTTCTGCTTTGCAAATAAGTTCATCTATACCATTATTCTAGATTCCACATATATGTGTTAATATACAATATTTGGTTTTGTCTTTCTGACTTCACTCTGTATGACAGTCTCTACGTCATCCACGTTTCTGCAAATGGCACAATTTTGTTCCCTTTTATGGCTGAGTAATATTCCATTGTTTATATGTACCACATCTTTATCCATTCCTCTGTTGATGGACATTTAAGTTGCTTCCTTCTCCTGTCTATTGTAAATAGTGCTGCAATGAACATGGGGGTGCATGTTTTTTTTTGTGGTACGCGGGCCTCTCATTGTTGTGGCCTCTCCAGGCCGCGGAGCACAGGCTCCGGACGCGCAGGCTCAGTGGCCATGGCTCAGGGGCCCAGCCACTCCGCGGCACGTGGGATCTTCCCGGACTAGGGCACGAACCCACGTCCCCTGCATCGGCAGGCGGACTCTCAACCACTGTGCCACCAGGGAAGCCCTGGGGTGCATGTATTTTTTGACTTATGGTTTTCTCCAGGTATATGCCCAGGAGTGGAATTGCTAGGTCATATGGTAGTTCTATTTTTAGTTTTTTAAGGAACCTCCATACTGTTCTCTATAGTGGCTGTATCAATTTACATTCCCACCAACAGTGTAAGAAGGTTCTCTTTTCTCTACACCCTCTCCAGTATCTATTGTTTTAATGCAATTTTAGATTTTTTGGTATATGGTGTGAGGAAATGTTCTAATCTCATTCTTTTATGTGCAGGGTGTCCAATTTTCCCAGCACCACATGTTGAAGAGACTGACTTTTCTCTATTGTATATTTTTGCCTTCTTTGTCATAGATTAATTGACCATATGTGCATGAGTTTATTTCTGGGATCTCTCAACTCTTCTGATGATCTATGTGTCAATTTTTGTGTCATTACTCTGCTGTTTTGATTACTGTAGCTTTGTGGTATTGTCCGAACACAAGGAACACAATACCTCTAGCTTTGTTCCTTTTTCTCAAGATTGTATTGACTATTAGAGTTTTTTTGAAGTTACATACAAATTTTAGGGTTACTTGTTCTATTTCTGTGAAAAATGTCAGGGATTTTTTTCCTAGGAATTGCATTAAATTTGTAGATTGCTTTCGGTAGTATGGACATTTTAACAATATCAATTCTTCCAATCCATGAACAAGACCTTTCTTTCAATTTATTTGTATTTTCTTCATTTTCCTTCATCAATGTTTTATCGTTTTCAAGTATAGGTCTTTTCACCTTCTAGGTTAAGTTTATTCCTAGGTATTTTATTCTTTTTGATGCAATTGTAAATGGGATTGTTTTATTAAATTCACTTTCTGATATTTTATTATTAGTGTACAGAAATGCAAGAGATTTCTGTATATTAATCTTGCACCCTGCAACTTTATTGAATTCATTTATTAGTTTTAATAGTTTTCTTTGGTGGAGTTTTTTGTATCGCTTTCTGAATATAGTATCATGTCATCTGCAAATAGTGACAGATTTACTTTTTCCTTCCAATTTGGATGTCTTTTGTTTCTTTTTCTTGTCTGATTGCTGTGCTTAGGACTTCCAATATATCTTAAATAGGAGTGATAATAGTGGGCATCCTTGTCTTTTTCCTGATTTTAAAAGGGAAGCTTTCAGCTTTTCACTGTCAAGTGTTATGTCAGCTGTGGGTTTGTCATAAATGGCTTTTATTAAGTTGAGATATGCTCCCTCTATACCACCTTTGATAAAAGAGTTTTTTTAAAAATCATGAATGGATGTTGAATTTTGTCAAATGCTTTTTCTATGTCTATTGAGAGGGTCATGTGATTTTTATCCTTTTTTTGTTGTTGCTGTTGTTAGTGTGGTGAATTATATTCATTGATTTGTGGATATTAAACCATTCTTGCATCCCTGAAATAAATCCCACTTGATCATGGTGTTGATCCTTTTTTATATATTGTTGAATTCAGTTGGCTAACATTTTGTTGAGGTTTTTTGCGTCTATATTCATCAGAGATATTGGCCTGTAATTTTCTTTTTCTGTAGTGACCTCGTTTACTTTTGGTATCAGGGTAATGGTGACCTTATAGAGTGATTTTGGGAGTGTTCCCTCCTCTTCAATATTTTGAAATAGTTCGAGAAGGATAGGTATTAGCTCTTCTGTGTAAGTTTGGTAGAATTCCCCTGTGAAGCCATCTCATCTTGGACTTTTGTTTGCTGGCAGTTTGTTGATTACATATTCAATTTCAATACTAGCAACCAGTCTGTGCAGCTTATCTATTTCTTCCTGATTCAATCTTGGAAGATTATATGTTTCTAGACATTTATCCATTCTTTCTTGGTTGTCCAATTTGTTGGCCTATAACTGGTTGTAGTATTCCCTTATGACTTTTTGTATCTCTGTGATATCAATTGTGATTTCTCCTCTTTCACTTCTTATTTTTTTAATTTCGGTCCTCTCTCTTTTTTTCTTGATGAGCCTGGCTAAAGGATTATCCATTGTCTTTATCTTTTCAAAACAGGTCTTGATGTGCTGGGGGATTGATTACTTCATGGCTTTGCATATGAAGGGAGAGGTTACCAGGCTTCCATCCAGGTCTCTCCCTCCACTTGACTTTGCCTCTATCCTTACAGTGTCTACAGTGAGTGGGCAGCAAGGGCTTTGACGGCTTGGTTGGATGAAGGGAATGCAGTGTGTTGTGTGATATTTTTTACTTGGAGGCACCAAGTGGGTTACTTACCATAGACTTCGCTGAAGCCGAACTCATATCTGCAAACAATTTCATCCTTTCTTTGTTGATCTAGGTCAGATGTAAAAAATGTCACTTCGTAGGCTTCTGCAAGGGTAACATCCAAAGGTCTGTGTTAGGAGGGGCTGAGTGCTGTCTTCCCTCTGATCTCACAGTTACAGAAGGTCATCCAAAACTGAACTCCCAAGTGACTCCTATGAGGAAGCAGCTCTGTCTGAACCAATATCTGTGTACCTCCTGTGCCAGATCCTCTCCTGGTGTCACTGAGGGTCCACTCTGAGGCTGCTGGACTGGGCTTTGAGCACTCAGGTTGCTGCTACAAACCTCTCTGAACTGTTGAGCACATTAAAAGACACCCAGTCTCCTACCCTCCATAGGGGCAAACCCAGGCCCTGAAGTACCACAGTCTTCCCTAAGAGGTACAGGCAGTGCTCTCCACCATAAATGAAAGAGGAACCCAGACAACACAGGCTGAAGACAGTCCTGACCCTCGTCTGAGCTGAGCACACAAGCCTGGGTGTCTGTGGGGCTTTTTGACACTAGGGTTTCTGCTCCTCCTCCGTGTCTCTCTCTCTCTGCCTATGGCAGGCTGGAGACCCCAGGAGCAAGGCCAGGACCTGGGTGAGGCAAGGGGGGGGTGAGGACCCTGCACAGGAGAATCCCCCATGGAAGGTGAAATCCTGTCTCAGCTGTTGTTCTGAAGTCGGCAATGAGTGCTCTGCCCCTCCCTCTTCCTGCCCCTTCATGTGCCTCACACAACCCCCCACGCCCACCACAGAGCTTCCCCAAGCACTTTCTTAGGCCCAGGTGGGAGACACTGATAGGCAGTTCTGGGCCATAGGGGCTCCCCAGGCTTCTGGGTCCCCACTGGTGCTTCCTGACAACTGAAACAAATACTAGGGGATCCAGAGAGGGCAGCTAGTGGGCCTGGCCCCTGGAGCTGGCCAGGATAAATGCAGATCTTCCTGCTGCAAGTCCATGGTCTTTAGCCTGCACCCTGCCTCCTGGCCTAGGCCGGCTAATGCCAATCCCAGATACTTGATTTGCACAAGGTCAAGTAACTTGAGAAATATTCCTCAGAAATGCCAGCACAGCCTTGGACCTGGCAGTGCTGATTCGTCCTGCTTCAGATCTTCCTGTGGTCACCTCAGATCAAGGTGGAGCTTACAAATTCTCTTTTGAAGTAAACAGATTCTTGGGCTGTGGGCTGAAGCTGGCCTGCTAACATGTTTTGATAGGCTTTTGGAAGCAGAAAGCCCCCACAGAGGACCTGGCAGTCCCGGCCTCATGGTGAAGATTGGACCCAGCCTCCTCTTCCATGTAGCTGACAGGAGGGAGGGCGGCAGCCGAGTGCAGGGCCGTCTGATAGCCCAGCGCACAGCCCGTGCCGCGTCCTCAGGAGCAGCGCACGCTGCCCTCCGCCTGGACACCCTCCTTCCTCCTGTGTCTCCTGCTGCCCTCAGCCCCGCTCGGGTGCTGCTTCACCTCTGCAGCAGAGCCCCCTGTGCCCCAGGCACTGCCACTCCCTATGGGGGGCTTCTGAACTCCGGCAAGTCTCCAAAGTAGAAGGCAGGGTGATGGTTTCAATATTTCAGCAAAAGAGACTTGCAGGTAAAGGATTTTTGCTTTGTCCAGAAAGCTGCTCCTTTTGCTTCCCAACCCCTCCCCCTGCACCCCAATTCCTCCAACATATCAACCACAGGAAGGAAATGAAGTCACAGGAAGGTCTAAAATCGGCTTGCAGGGCTGCATGTCCCACGTACAGTCCACTGCCCACCAGCTCTCAGGCAGCAGAAGGACGAACAGTCCGGGTAAGGGAGATGGATCCTTTCTGGAACAGAGAGCTTTCTCTCTGGAAGAAAAGTTGTACACCAGGCCAGCTGGGGGCTCCAGAGAGAGGAGCTGGGAAGGCAGGCGTCTCCCTGAGAAGGCTGGTGGAGCTGAGCATGAAAAGGGCATCTAGCCTGCCTGAGACTGACACAGGTGCACAGGTGGACGTGACCTGCCCTGGGGCGGGCGGGTCTGGGAGCACCACATGCTGCTTGGGACAGTCACTTTGAGAGAAACTGGACACTGACCAATCCCTGGACCAACTGTGACCAGGGATTGTCTGGGAAGGGAGATGAGGGGACTTTCTGTGGGCATATGTAGTGCTGTGACTCTCCATGGGGTTTGTGGTTACACAGGCATTGCGTGCATCTGTCAGAACTCACCAAATGATACACTTAAGTTTGCTGAATTTCAAAAAGAGAAATCTTAACAAAAATTGTTTCCAAATTCAAGATATGTGGTGCGGTAGCCTGATGACGGTAATTTATTTTGGAATGCATCAAAAAATCAGTTTGACTGATGAAGACAGTGAGACAGAGACAGAGAGCTAGCTAGATTAATATGAAAGAGAATACAGTCAGATATTAAGTGTGAATCCAGGTGGTAGAGATGGGGTGCCCACTGTACAATTGTTTCCACTTTGCTGCAGGTTTGAAATTACCCATAATAAAAGTTTGAAAGAAAAAGAATTTACTGATCAATAAAAAAAAAGATATGGACACAGCCAAGCAGAAGTCATGGTTCCTACTGGGTGACAAGTGACTAATGACAGAACAGAGCAAAGGCTGTGGGAAGCCAGGGGGCAAGCTGACCAGGAAAGACTTCGGGCTTGAGGCGCTCTGAGAGTGAGGCTGCGTGGGCTGGACCCTGTAAAGCTAAGGAAGGTTTTGCAGGGAGCCCAGTCCCCCCAGCCCCCAGCCTCTGCAGCAGATGGGCTTAGAGCAGAGGTTGGACCTTGGAGGGTCTGGTTGTCTGGCTCAGGGGCCTCAGCCTCCATGGTCAGGCTGGGGTAGGGAAGTGGTCTTCTCTGTCCCTCGGGTCCTGTGCAGAGAATGGGCTGGAGCACAGGTCTGGAGGCAGGGAGGCCAGCAGAGGCCTCTGCCTAGTCCTGGAGGGAGGCCGAGAGGCTGAAGAGGCCACGTGCCTCACGCTCCCCACTCCCGGCTTCCCCACACCCGGCCCACTGACTTATTCAGAACAACAGCCTGATGAACAGCTTCTTCTACTTTATTTGGGGCCCAGGTTCCTGCCTTGAGCTTTCCCTCCAAGTGACAGTCATGCTGTGTGGCAGCTTTTGACAAGATGACAGCAGCTGTAAAGGTCAGAGCAGCAGTGCTGGGCCACGCCTGCAGAGGGTGTGCGGTGGGCACCTGTCACCTCAGCTGGGCCACCACAGGGCGTGAATGACAATGGGCATCCTCCCCTGTGGTTTGACAGGCCTGTGTATGTCCCAGGGACACAATCAGAGAATTGAAGCTGTCAGGGTGCTGCACGGCTCAGACGTGACACCAGAGAAGCAGTGACCCATGTCCCCACTCGGCACTGCAGGTCACAGTGTGGGATTCAGGAGGAGTCACACAGCTGCCACCCACAGCGGGCTCAGCTGGGCACGCTTTCATCCTGGGCTCAGCTCGGGGGTGGGGGCAGCACCAGGGGTCAGTGATGGGAGTGTTAGTGGCAGCTCCTGTTGGTGAGGGCCACCGGCTTCTAGATCCTGTGCCAGTCACTGTGAGCTCCACTGCATCTATGTCTCACTGCAGACCTGATAGTGGGTGTTTTTGTTTCTACTTCTTGGTGACAAAAGTGGAGCTCACAGGTACTCAGCATTTTGCACCGGTTTCGTGCCCATGGGCAGCAGAGCTCGGATATAAACACTGCTCTGTGTGACCCCATGGCCTATTGCACTGTAACCTTGCAGTTCGCACCGTGGCCAGGCCCAGCCTCCTGGGTCTGCGTCCAGCTGCATCCAGCTGTGTGCTGTTACCAGTGGGAGCGTGTGCTTATCCACCCACCTCAGCTCCACAAATCCCAGTGATGCGGACTCATGAGCCAGCACACACAGAGCTCACTGAGAGAGAGGGCTTCTATCAGAAAAGCAACTGCACAGGATCCTCCCCACACTGATGCAGGGACCCTTCCGGGGGGAGAGAGGGCATCCTTGTCACGTTCCAGATCTCAGGGAGAGGCCAACCCCGTTGAACCAGTTGGTGTAGTGTTGGCTGTGGGTATTTGTTGGATGCCTTTGTCAGACTTGAACTACGTCCAACATTTTTCTTCATCCATTGAGATAATCATGTTTTCCTTCTCCATCTTCCTAATGTGGTGAATTACATTGATATTTCATATACAGAATCAGACTTGCATTTCTGGCTTGATACCTAATTAGTTTTGATGTATTATATTTTTTATGTGTTGTTGGATTTCATTTGCTAAGTATTGTTGAGGGTTTTAAAGTATATATTTAATTTTTAAAAGAAATTTTTGTTTTAGTTTTATAAACTAAATTCATTTTGGTCACCTTTTTCCAATATATGTATTCAATTCTATACCATTATGTGTTATACTTTAAATTTATCCAGAGCTATATTTCAATTACATGTCAATAAAGCTGGATGATAAAAGTAATTACACATGCATATCCACACACAACTCCCAACATGCACGCATCATACAATGACACGCTGACTTACATATCTGCACACTCATGTGTCGGACAGATTTCCATACAATCAGCTCATACACACACACATCACACACAGACACCACAGTCATAGACCCCACACACACATACCATACACACTCACTCCACTCAAACCACACATATGACACACACAATCACACCACAAACAGAAACACACCATGTACACACACCCCACAGTCACAACACCCACGCACCACCCAAATGTGTCACACACACACATAGAACCACACACTTCTGTATAGATATGTGACTCTGGCTCCTACCTCCTAAACAGACAAAGTAAGTGTCCCCAGCCGTCACTTCCATGCAGGAATTTTCCACCAGCTGGAACAGACAGTGGGGTGGCAGGGTCAGGGAGACTGATGGCAGAGGCATAGGGAGAAGACACCCCATCTCCCCTCTCACGGTTAGCCCACACTCACCGAGGCAGCAAGCTTTTCCAGGGACTGGAATTCTTCTATCCCATATATTTGGTCTTTTCTTTGTAAAATATCATGCAGCTACAAGGGAAGTGGAGATGGTGGGCACACAGCCAGGGCTTGAGGACACAGCAGATCCTGTCCCAGGAGACAGGCTCTTGCCTTATGCTGTGTTGGACTCCAAGGGCCACACCCTGGTGTCGGCCAGCAGCCCACCCTTAGCGAGTGGAAAGCTCCTTCACCCGCGCCTCTGGTGTGCAGGTTTCCACAGCACTTGCTATGCATTGGCGGGGGCTATGTGTTCTCCAAACAGTTGGGGGGGGGTAGAGGGCCATCATCTGGGGGTCTCTGGGACAGCTGCCTTTGAAAGCATTCCCCACCTGGGCTCAAGAGTGGCACCTGGTTAGCTGAACACCTGCTTAGCTGTTCTGAATTACCTGGCCTTTCTTATAGTCTTTCATGCCCAGGCCGTAAACCTTGGCCCCCATACGCCGAGCTTTGTCAGCCTAAGAGGGAAAAAAAGGTTTGAGTAAAAATACCCCAATACATGGAGCACAAAGCTGGTAATGATGGACTAGACTCACTTCAAACTTAGTTGCTCGTACCGTCCTTGGCAGCAGTGGTCCAGTGGTCAGAGAGATAATCAGGCTGGAAGCGCTGCTGCCTGCAGAAGAATCAGGGAGTGGCCTGGTCAGCAAGGCACCTGGAGTGACCTGCCTCAGGCTGCCAGGCCCACAGCACTGCTCTCACACCTCCTCCCCCTGGGGAGAGGCCACCCTGACCCGAGTACCCAACACCCAGAGCGCCTAGAGGGAGAAGGGGCCTCAGCCCAGGACCCACTTGACAGACGAGGAGCCTGAGACCGGGTCAGAGCCCTTCCTAGTGGACCTTCACTATGGACAGGTGGCACGGCCTTTGCCCTGAAAGGCAACTGCAGCTACTCACTGGACGAGGACAAGCCTCTCAGGTGAGCGCAGGGAGAAGCAGCCGACCGACTGCACAAGACACCCCCGGGTCAGGGGGCAGTGGGCCCTGTCCTGGGCGGCGCCGGCAGGCACTGCTGCTGGCTCTGTGGGTCCTGCTATTCAGAACTCGAGGTCAAGGTGCTTGGGCAGCAGCCCCCGCCCAGCTCCCCGCCTTTCCCCAGCAGCCCATGCATCCTTCCTGACAAGGGCTGCAACCCTACAGTCTCGATGCAGGTGGTCTGGGCCAAGTACAGCCATTTCCACTGGCGGAGGCACAGTCACAGGATGAGAGTCAACCGGAGGGAAGAGGCTCAAGGGAAAGGAGGCAGAGCCAGAGCTGTGGTGGACAAAGTGTGGGCAGCCAGGGGGACACCAAGGTCTCTGTTCCCTAAACTGAACCCCGTCTGCTCGCCATCCCTGGAAGTTCTCTTTTCTTTTTCATGCAGCCCAACCATAGGTCAAGCACTTGATATCTAGTAAGAACCCGGAATGTAATGCATGAAGCCATGTGGTTCTTGGAAGCATCCCTGGGGGTGGTTTTTTTTTTTTTTTTTTTTTTTTTTTTTTTTTTTGGCGGTACGCGGGCCTCTCCCGTTGCGGAGCACAGGCTCCGGACGCGCAAGCTCAGCGGCCATGGCTCACGGGCCCAGCCGCTATCCCGGACCGGGACGCGAACCCATGTCCCCTGCATCGGCAGGCGGACTCTCAACCACTGCGCCACCGGGGAAGCCCCCTGGGGGTGGTTTTAATCCTCACTGCACAGAGGAGGAACCTGCAGCACAGAGAGGACAAGGGACTCGCTCCAAGGTCAGCGCTAGGATTGGCCGAGGGGGTCTGCACCAGCCCTTGCTGAGGGCCTCGCCTGGCTCTGTCCCACCTGAGCACAGTGACGCCAGCAGGCATCTTACCTCTTGAGTTAGCTCGTTGAATCTGCTCATTTGCCTGCAACAAAATGAAGGAAATTGGTGGAGGGCAGTGAGATGACCCAATAATACTCGAAGACCTGGGTAAAGCAGAATAAATTCTCAGAGCTGTAGGATCTGTACCTTTTTAAATCCTTCCTGCATGTGTGTGGCTCCACTAGGTACTATATTCTGAAGTCTGCTAAGACCATCACGAATTTCATTTCTGAAAAAAAACAGTAAAGGGGGTTGAGGAGGAACGAGGGTTGACTGTTGCAAAACAGATCAGCTGTCCTGGTGCCATTCTGCCCTGTGGAGACCTGCCTGGACCACAGAGGACACAAGTGGCCCTGTGGTGACCTCTCTGCCTGTGTTTTTGACACTGACTGGCCTTGGTCAACGCTTCTCTGTCCCGCATTCAGCGGGTGTGGAGGATGCTGCTTTGCTGGTCCCATGGGTAGGGCCTGGCTTTCAATGTGCTCATCTCTGTCTCAGGCATGCAGACCTCGGCGGACTCAGCAAGGGCCCTGCCTTGACCGTCCGTGGTGAGGCGGGAGCACCCATGGCTGCGCACCTGTGAATCCAGCACCGCCAATGTGACTGGCGGTACTGCTGGCACCTAAGGGGTCCCTGGTGAGGGCGCATCACCTTCCAACAGGCAAGGCTGAGTTTGGAAAGGTCACTCTGCTGATACCCCTGCCCTGTCCCCTCCTCTCCTGCCACAGACTCCTGAGGTGGACTTGGTCCCTCCAAGCCACTTCCCCCTCTGGATCGGCACTAAAGGAAGCAGTCAGGATGCTCCGTTAGAGTCTAGAGCTCCTGGGCTTCATGTGCTCCTGAAGAAAGAGACCATAAGCTGGAAAAGAGGCCTGAGGCCCGTCCATGTGGGAGGAAGAGCAGGGACCCCAGGCTGCCATGGGGATGGGCTGTCGGCCTCTGTTAAAGCAGATGCAGGGGATGGGACTGGGACACACCAGGGCTGGGGCTTAGGTTCAGGCTAGTGCAGTGTGATGGGCTGAGCTGTCACAGCAAGTCTAAGGAGAACATGGTCCCTGAAGGCTGGCTCTTGCCTTGCACAGAAGGGATTCTGCCGTGAGGTGTGATCTGAGAGCCCCAGGTCCTGCCCTGCCTGACCCAGCCCAGGAGCTGAGGAGGCTGTGACCCAGGGCCAGTGGAGGCCAAACCAGGCCCTGCCCACCCCAGCACAAACACCCTTCCCTCTTCCTGACACTTTGGGGGAGATTTCCTTTTTGTTGGCAGCACCCCCAAATATGCTGGAGCTCTCATCGCTCCCCAGCCTTTGGCCTGGGACTGAGCTTGGCCAGGCTTCACTCCTGCCTGAGCAGGCCTTCTTTTTGGGCTGCCCCCGCCCCATCCCTACTCCCAGCTCTGTGCACTAGGCTGCTTACGCCCTCATCAGGCCCTTCACTTCTTAAGATTCCACCCCGTTTTTCACTCCCCCGAGCCCACTCCCACTTCTGACACCTTCCCTTGAGGAAGGCATCGTCACCTCTACTTTCCAGAGAGGACCCCAGAGACCCTCAAGAGCCTCCCCACAGCTCCCTTGGTTCAGGCTCTGAACTCCTGCCTTGGAGGAGGCAGTGGTCCTCCTGTCCCCCACGGGCAGCTCCTCCCTCAGAGGCCCCCGCCCAGCCCCCGCCTCTCTTTCTGCCACCTGCCTGACAGCCCCCCACTGACTTGCTATCTTCCACCTCAACCTCACTCAGGTCTCTCTCTCTCTGAAATGCAGAAGACAGGGACACACAAAACCATGTCTTCCCCTAGCTCACCTAACAGGAAGCACAGCCCGTGCTTCTCCTGGGAGCCAGGCATGGGGAGTGCTGTGTCCACGCACTGGCACCAACACACTCCCTGGGTTCCGATCATTTGCACCATAAGCATCGGAACCTCCCGGCTACTCGGGAGCTCCGTAGCTTCCCACCTCCAGGGCTTTGGGCACCTCGCTGGGCCCTCCCAGCGGCCCGCCTAAGATGCTGGCGTGTGATGCTTCCCTCCTGCACCCCAGCCCACACTCATGGGCTCCCTTGTCTCAGACCAAGCTCCCCTCCACTGAAGCTCCAGCACTTCAGCACTGCCCACCCCCACCTCCTGGTTCTGACTGTGCCTCCCCTCTTCCCCCACTGGCCCAGAGCAGAGAGTGACACACAGAGCAGGTGCCCAACACAGGCCAGTGTTCACAAAGGGCCCACACATCTGCTCCACCAGATCCCAGGCGTCCTTGCAGTGAGCCAGTTCTCAGGAAAGGGAAGAGCGCTGAGAGGACACAGGACAGGTGGAGGGCAGGGCTTAGAGGGGGCGGAGATGGTCTAGGAGCACAGGGTCTGCCAGCGCCAGCGCAGCCAGGGGTCAGTGGGAGCCATGGAGCCGGGGCTGGGGGTCAGAGTGGACGCTGAGGGGAGCCCAGGATGGCCCAGCCTGCTCCCAGTGGGAACTGTCAGCTCCCTGGGCCCTCAACGGACCCCATCCACCAGGCCTGCCTGGGGGATTAAAGCAGTACTTACCTGTCTGAGGTGAGCTTCATGAGGGTGTGGCCCAGAGTGGAGTAGGTGATGAAGGACATCCGCAGGTTAGGGCTGGAGAAGTATGAAGACGAAGTCAACAAGCAACCAGGAAGGGGGTGCATGTCAATTTCCCTGCTCCCGTTCCAAGTGTTTTGCTTCGGGGACCCGTTTCCTGAACACTGGAAGTTCCTATAACTTAGTAAAGAATTCTGAGGCCTGTGGAGGTGTGGGACCTTCCTGCTCCCTCTTTATACTCCCCCCCCCCCCAAATCTCTCTGTCTGTCTGTCTCTCTCTCTCACACACACAGAGGCATGCACAAGAAGATAGATACTCATGTACTTCTGCATGAGCCTCCCAACTGGCCTCTTTTCTACTGTAAAGTTCTTTGAGACTCACCCCTTTTCTCTCCTTGCCCACCTCCCCATGTCCTGATCATCTCAAAGAAATTATTCTACCTCTTTTCAGCCTTTCACACATCCCTCCCTTTTCTCTCCCTCCACTGTCTTCTGCTCCATTGACCCTCATTATTTTTTCTCTCAATTGCTACCATAGGTCCCTAGCTGTGCTCTCTACTGCTCTTGGCTCTTGTTACAAATCATTTTAACCACTAGTATCAGACTTTCTACCTGGAGGACCTCAAGTATCATATTGGACACTTGCTCAAGAATCATCTATAGCTCCCAACTACTCACAGCGGAATTCTAAGCCCCTTGGCCTGGCATTATGATCCTCAGTGGTTCTGGCTCCACAGTGCTCTGTCTAGACTCATCTCTCAGCCTTCCCTGAGTTAACGCTGCTTTCCAGTCAAGTAGAGCACTCACTCCACAAGAAATCTCCTTGATCGTTCTTCTACGCTCTTTTCCGCATTCTTTAGGATCTAGTTCAAAATTCCACATCCCCTAGAAAGTCATACTTGACTTTAAAAAGATAAGAATACTTGCTTTTTCCTTAAAGTTACTAGAAATTCCTTTTCACTTTTCTTTTAGCCCTTGGCACAATTTAACTCGGCGTTTGGTTACTGGTTTGCCTGTTTATTAATCTGTGCGCTCCTCAGGGGCAGACTGTGTCCCCTACAATGTGGCCTGACCTCAGGCAGGAGCCAAGAAAGCTGCTGAGACCTGATGGAACCAGCGTGATCTGTCCTTTCTGCTTCAGAACACCCCCCTGGACTCTGTGCTCCTGACCAAAGGTACTTCTGTGACCACCGAGTCTAAAGAGCTATGTACCCTGCCCGGCAGAAGAAAACACTAGCCGTACTTTGTGTACATCTCCACCATTTCATCCACTAATTCGCAAATGTCCTTCCAAATATCATTCGCCTTCTGTGACCTGAAAACAAAGAAGACCTGAGTCAGAGGGATGAGGCGCATCCATCCAGTGGGCAGTGTTTCTGCCTCTCGAGCTTCCAGCAGACACTTGGGCAAATCCTCCCCATCCCAGGTAGCGAAAGGCTGCCACACTCCCTCAGTGACCTCAGTGGGTCCCCCTGGTGGTGACTTTCATCATTGTGAGTGCTGGGGAGGGTAAACGACCGGACCCATGTGCAGGGGGATGAGGGTCTTTGGGTGGCAAACCAGGATGGTTGGTCATTTTACTTGGGGCTTTAAGACAAGGAAAGAGGGAGAATTTGTTGGTTAGAAATGCCTCCAGCGATTCTGACACGTTGGTTCTCGTCCCTCACGTATGGACACCCAACAGGTACCCTGTCCTCAGGCCAGGGAGCATGTGTTACTCAGACTGTTTTATTACCATTTGTTTTCTCATCAGCCTGCAAATTAGGCCTGGGACACTGCTGTCCTGACATCATGATACCCACCAGCAGGGAAAACTGCAGGCCCTTCCTGGTCTCCGTCAAGTTTTTTGCTCCCATTGTCTTTAACTTTAGTGCCAGGATGGAGACTGAGGAGGCTGAAGCGGGTGAGGATGAGGAGTGTGCTGTGCTTTCAGATACACCTGGCCTATCCCACTGTAGCCATGCTCTAGGCTTACTCCTCACTGATGGCCTGGGGATGGGAAATGGGTGCATAGGGCCCATTCTTGGACACCTTCAGCTCCTCTTCCCCTTTGCAGAATCCAGCAAGACTCAGTCCTGTCACACCCACTAACCTCTGGGCTACTTCATCCAATGTCTAGGAGCTTTCCCCCTTTCCAGTTGATTGCATAAGCAAATACCTGCCCTACTCTACCTCCCAGAATGTTTTGAGGATGACAGATGTGCAGTAAAGGGCTCTGGGGACCGTAAAGTGCTTCAGTGATATTGGGAACCATACCACTGTTACTACTGAATGAATAAAATTTGTCCTCAGCCCCACGGAGGAGCTGAAAATGGAACCTAGGCAATCTGTCCAGTCTGAGGACACGCCCCTCCCTTTCCTTCCTTGAGGGCCAGAAGGTACGAAATGCACAGCCCTGGTTTCCCAAAGCCACAAGCAGACAGGCCAGACTGTTCATCACGTGCACACAAACTGTAAAGAAAGAAGCAAAACATTTAGAACCAGCCAAGCTAAGGACTTTCTAAGCAGTGACACTAGGAGAATGCCTAACAGATGACAGCAATCTCCCTGGGGCCCAGGAAAAATAGAGGTCATTCGGGTAAATAACAAAACAAAACAAACACCAAACAAACCCAGAAATCACAGTGAGCTCCTTCCGAGTGCTGACAAGACAGCTTCTAGCAATCACCTGCCCCTCCAGCTGTTTAGGGGACGTGCAGGGCACAGATCCAGGTTAAGCTGATGGAGAGACTGACAACCATCCAGAAACTCTATGCTGTTTTGTTTACTTTCCAAATATAAATGTTCCTGGGAACAAAGGCCTGGGGCACTAATTCTAACTCAGGAACAAGGAGGCCACAGAGGTGTGTTCCTTGGGTCTAATCAAGACTGTTCTTGTCTCCCCTCTCTCAGAGGCTGGGTTCTCTTGGACTACTTCCTGTCATCAGTGGTCCTGTGGACAGAGGTGCCCTGAGGAGCACCTGGGCCAGGCGGGAGAGCCACTCACGCGTCCACTATGAAGTACAGGTCAAAGGCACCGTCGCAGGATTTCAGCTTCTTCCATTTGTTTCTGTGATGGCTGGTGCCCAGGTGGAAGCTTCTGTGGTTTGGGAGGTGGTGCAGGGATCTCCCTGGGCTCAGCTGTAGAGGCTGTAGCGCCAGCATCAGGAAGAGCATGGAGCCCGGCATCCCGGGCCCAACATTCCCCATTTTCTTGGCCAGCCCCCGTGGTCCCACTAGACCCTGGCCACTTCAGGCCACCTCAGGCTGGGGCATGTGCTACCTTCGCTGGTTCCAAGGGACCACCACTCCTCCAGCCCTTTCTCTAAGGTGCACTGCTGCTGTAAGCCTCCCCTGGTATCTGCCCTGAGGGCAGAAGAGGCAAGAGGCTGGCCTCGGGAGCTGTCCTCACTACCTGCATAATCCTCCCCTGTGATGTCCCTTATGATGGACAGGAAGGTTGGCATGGTGGCTTTGTGATCCGCAGGTCTGCTCAGTGTCCTGCTATTGACAGTCCCAGTGGGGAGGCATGGGTGGGGGTAAGATGAAGCGTCCATTTGTTCTTTATCCCAATCCCTCTCAGGTGGCCATTAAATTCCCCGGGAAACCCTGCCTTTCTGTCAACTGAAAGAAGGCAGCTGAGGTGGCTTAGATAAGGACATCACTGTTGGGTCAAGGAATTGGGAGCCTAGAGTGCTGCAGTGGTCACTCGTGTGACCCAGTGGATGGAAGGGTCTAGAAGTGGAAGAAGGCCTGTAAGGATGTCAAAGTCCTTTGTGAATGAGGGACATTGCAGTTATCTTCTTCTGTGTAGCAAATCACCCCAAACTCAGTCGCATAAAACAAGAACGATTTTGTTATCCTCCTGGGTTCTGTGACCAGAAATCAGAGAAGGCTGAGTGGCGACGGCTTGTCTCTGTTCTATGTGCGCATACACAACTCTAAGTCAAAAGTGATTAAAAAGCCAAGACTGTGAATGTAAAACTTTTTAGAATACCTTAACCAATTGATTTTATTACCTTCATTTTTATATGCATAAAAGGAGAGTGATATATGTTAAAATCCTCTAGTAAGCTTAGATATTTCAATACGTAAAACATAAATTGGAAGTGATCTAAAGCATTTTTGGAGTGGTATTTAAAATAATGGAAAATTTTAAATAAATGGTGTTTTGGAATTGAGACAGTTGGTGTACTTCTCCCAATAACCTAATAGGTTTTCCTTGCTTCATATTCTTCATGACACTTTACTATTGTCCTATTTTTATATATTTTCCTATCGATTCAGCATCTCTTTTTGGTCTTAATTTGCATTCTTCTCATTACTAATGGGATTGGTCTTCTGTTCTAGAGACTTAGCGTCCTTTCTGAAGGAGGTAACAGGTGTCAGGGCCTGTTCCAATTAATTCTTGAGGTTTATGTGCTTGGTGAGCTTGGAACGTGAACCTACATGTGGTCAGCAGGCTTTTACAGAGAATGTTCATGTATAGGAACCCCATGTCTTGGTACCCAGAGTTGAAAGTCCCAGTCATGACTTTTCTTACACCCCTGTCCTCATCAGACACTTCTTGATGATTCTGAGAGTTGGCTTCTATCAGAAAATCAACTGCACAGGATCATCCCCACACTGATACAGGGACCTTCTCGGGGGGAGAGAGGGCATCCTTGTCAAGTTCCAGGTCTCAGGGAGAAGCTGTCCCCATTGAACCACTGTGGATAAGATTAGCTGAGAGAATTTGTGCGGATGCCTTTTGTCAGGCTGTTCCTGTTATGATGCTGGACTTGAACTTATTACAACTTTTTTCTTCATTCATTGAGATAATCATGTTTCCCTTCTCCATTTTGCTGATGTGGTAAGTTATATTGATATTTCAAACCTGAATCAGACTTGCATTTCTGGGGTGATCCCTCATTGGTCTTGATGTGTTGCCCTTTCTATACATTGCTGTATTTCATTTCCTAGTATTATGTTCAGGATTTAAAAAGTACCTTTTCTTATTTCTTAATTATATTTTTGGTTTTGAGTTTTAAAAAAGTAATTACTCCAGCTTCATCCCAGCTGGAGTCATACGTTGGTAGATTTGGAAAGGACTGTGGAGATAATTTAGCCCAACCCCAGTTTATTGATGGGAAACTGAGGCTGAGAGAGATGGGATAGTCAGTTCAGGGTCACTCACTGGATTGATAAAGCCACTTATGTCTCTTCTAGGAACATTGTCTGTCATTAATCTCTGATGTCAATGGCATCTCCTTTGAGGAATCAGTCTGGAAAGGATGTTAGGAGAGGCTCAGATGTCCCTGGTGGCACAGTTTGGACATCCTTTCAGGATAAAATGGCAAATGAAACCCAGGGTCACACAGGAGTGGGATGAAGGGTAACACTGGCATGTGTTTCCTCAGGAGCTGTTGAAAGCTCAGAGGTTAGACATAGAATCTGACTTTTTTTTTTTTTTTGCGGTACGCGGGCCTCTCACTGTTGTGGCCTCTCCCATTGTGGAGCACAGGCTCCGGACGCGGAGGCTCAGCGGCCATGGCTCACGGGCCCAGCCGCTCCGCAACATGTGGGATCTTCCTGGACCGGGGTACGAACCCGTGTCCCCTGCATCGACAGGTGGACTCTCAACCACTGCGCCACCAGGGAAGCCCTAGAATCTGACTTTTTAATGGGGTAAAAGTTTGGGAGAAGTCGGAGAGGAGGCAGGAAAAGGAGACCTAAACCCTCAACATACCCTCATTTGGTGTTTGGGTCACATGGTTGACTTGGTGTTCACCTCTGGGGGCTCTGGGAGGGCGACATGGCCAGTGCAACCAAAGCAGGCTTGGCGACACACACTTGGGTTTCAATCCCAGCTGCGCCTCATCGTTGCAGGCGACATGGGGCAGGATGCTTAGTATTGCAGGACTTGGGTCCTCTTCATCTGTGAAAGAGGGTGATGACCCTCCATGTGTGCTGAAGATGGAAGGAGGTGACATATGCAAAACATGTGTCACAGACTCCTGTTGCCAAGATAGTGAGAAGGAGGGCAGGCACCTGTGCTTCCTTTTCCAGGTGGGGCGGGAGGCAGGGCAAGAGGAAGGAGCTAAGATGAACTCAAGTGATGTTCCTGTGAGGAAGGAGCGGAGCTGTCCCCTCCTCACGGTCCTCCTGGGCTCAGGAGACATATTTGTTAATGATGACAACTCGGAACACTCAGCTGAGTGTGGTCCAGCAAACCTCTCACAAGCTGAGGGGGCGCTTGAAGATGGGCTTGCAAGCCTTAAGAACTTGCTGGTGGAGCAGATCAGGGAAGGGCAGGGATGAATGTCTTCCCAGAAGGGCTGATGGCTCCCTTTCTTCCTGGGTACCACCCTCACTTATGGCCGTTGTGTGTCTCCCCTGCAGCCGTGAGCGCCTCAAGGGCAAAGCAGAAGCTGATTCACCTGTTAGTGCCCAACAGGTGGTCACAAGAGGGCATTTGACAGTTGACAGGTGAGCAGAGGAGAAGCAAGTGGATGAATGTGTGAAGAACAGTTGTGGTCACTTCAGGAGAGTGGAGAGGGAGACCCACACTTGGTGCAGGGGCAGGGCCTGGTGGAGAGATGGCTTCCCCCAGGTGTGGGAGCAGGGAACAGGAACAGCTCCAGACCCAACCCGCCATGTCTGGATGTTACTGTCCAGCTTTTACCCTCTGGTCACCTGTGCTGCAGCAGCTCCCGTGTCCAGGGGTTTAAAGTGTCCAAGCACATGTGAGGATTTGTGAGGAAAGCTGGCATGCAGAACAGCAAGGAAAATAATCTGCTGTGAATCAGGGTGCAAGCGTATTAGAGTTGTCAACCAAGTCAAAACTAACTGGTGGAAGACTTGTGTCAGTACAGCAGCTGCTGTTTTGACAGATGCTGACAGATGAGGGGCAGTACTGAGCCTGGCCTCTGCGTGGCAGAGTTGTGCGGTGTGGTCCCTCCTCTGTGATGGAATTCTGAAGGTGAAAGCAGGTGGCATTGCGCTCTGAGTCAGGGTGAGTTGCTGCATCTATAGCAGTCTGGGTTCTTTAGATACCAAAAACAAAGACCGACTCTGGCCATCTTAGTCAAGAAGATTAGTTAGAAGGTTTTGGTAAGGGTGAGAAGCGATAGGAGAGGAGAGGATAGATCCCAGCATCAAAGGGAGGACTGGAGAACAAATCTTGGAAAAACACAGGGATTGAGCTGCTTCAGAGAGTCTGGTAATCCCCTCAAACTGAAATTAGGTTTTCTTAGGAAGGATGCTGGCAGCATAAATTCAAACCAAACCATCGGATGTCTGCTTTACTCTCATAGTTATCATGTAATCCTGCCTTCCCATTTGCTGGTTTGAGAACCTGGGTACAAAAGAGTGCCCTTAAGTCCGGTGCAGCCAACACTTCCTGAGAGTGTGCTACTTGCCACCTCATGAAGTCCTGTGGGGTACACAGATAAATAGACACGCAGTCTTTCTCCAGGAGGAGAGGGTCAGGCTGGGTAATAGCAAGGACAGTGTTGGGGCCCCAGCAGGCTCCACACACCCTGAGCTTTGGCTCTGCAACCCTGACAGCAAATCTGGCAGTCCTCACACAGGATAAATTTGCTAGCTGTGGAAGGGCATAGCACTGGATTATAATTTCTATTGGGGATAAAAGTAGTCCTCTCTCAGCCTTCAGTTTAGGTACTGGCCGCTGGAGTGTGGGCAGAACTTTTCTGTGAGTCTCTGCACTGGGGATCAGGACCCCTGACTTGCGCCCCTGATCTACCTGCTCTATCTGGCAGGCGGGGCAATTGTGAGTACCTCAGCCCACCATCTGGACTGTGACCCGGGCAGGGCATCAGATGGGGGGTGGGTGCCTGCTTCCACCTCCCAGGGTAGCCTGAGGACATGAGGGTTAATGAAGGTAAGCTGTTCTGAGGTCTGTAGAGAAAGGAGCTGTGCACGTTGATGGCTCTTACTGTGACCCTCTTCCTTTTCCCTCCCCTGACGCACTCAGTGGGGATGGAGTCACAGGTGGGTCTGGATGGCTTAGTATGAATAGAAGGGTATCATTTAGGGGTGGCTCTTTGTCCTACTAAACTTGTGTCCCTCAACCTTTTCCTCATGACTGGAGGATGCCTAGACCTTCTTTGCCTGTGCTATTTTCACCATTGCTTCTTGGAAAACTCCTACTCATCCATCAAACTCCAGAGCTAATGTCACCTCCTTGATGGGGCATTTCTTAGGTAGCACATTATTAGTGACTATTCATCCCTGATCCTACAACAGTTGTCCCACACCATTAACACAGGCTTCAGTAGATCCTACTATAACTAGGCTTTCTTCCTCTTACTGAATGTGCAGTAGTGGCTCCACTGTATTCATCTTTTTATCTACAGGCTGAGCAGAGATTTGTATTTGTTGAATAAATAAATGAAAATCACCCCTAAGAGATATGGAATGGGTTTCTGTGTCTGGACCATATGCCTTGCTCAAAACAGTCCTTGCAAAACACTTGTGATTTAATTCTTACTTTTTTTTAACTGCCTTGCACCTGCTTTTGCAGTTCCCTCTGACTTCTCTTTTTGTATTGTATTTTCTTCCTGCCCTTTGGAGGATTTCCTGCCCCCTTTCTAACACCAGGAGGGTGTCTCTGGTATTCCAGTGCCCAGAATTCCAAATCATTTGGGTCTCATGGGTGGTGTGCTGGTAAATGTTTAATAATTGGCTCTCCGCATGTAGTTACAACAGGAATGTCAGATGGTATTTTCATTTGCGGTAAAGTTAACATGAAAATGAAACAATGAAGACAGCTGTCTAAATTTCACTTGTTTCTCAGTGTTTTGGGTGATGTCTTTTTCAAAATAGAGACTAGTTTAACAGTTGAAGAATATTCTTTCAAATTTTTGCACTAATCACAATGGAAAGAATTCAGACAGGACATAATTTTTAGTTTAAACAGAATTAACTTTTCCCCCTCACATTCTTAAGTCCAGAAAAACAATGAACCAAGAAATGAAGCCCCGATTTATAGCATATGCCATAGATGCTCCCATTATGGCTGACTTGATGTCATTAGATGTGGAGTTGGGCAGAAATGCACAGAAGCAGGGCACCATAGCCCACATACAGGCCCAACAGTTGCGGTACCATCCGCAGCAAGATATTCAATAGTGAAAACAAGTAAAAGAATTAGGAATTGGTGAGTTTGGGATATTTATGGTGTTTATATAATTTATTAATAGTTTACTTAATGTGGGTTTTGATAATGGCTGTGTTAAAACAGCTTGTTCACAAAATTCCTGAAAATCTCACAAGGCACTGTGAGCTGGCTCCGAACCACCACTGGCCACATGCCACAAAAAACGCTTTACTCAAAGAGAGGTGAGGGGAGAGAGGACACTTTTGGGGGACAGAGTTGCATGTATGTGTCCCCTCAGCCTCTTCATGTGGTGAGCTGTACTCAGTGCCACAGTGACAGGTTCTGCTGGTTCAATCAACCTGTGTATGTCATCCCTTCTACTTGGCTTTCCTGCACCGCAGTGGTGGAAAAGCTAAATGTACATTTTATAGACCCCTTGCAGTGAGGACATGGGCTTTTGACATGGATCCCTCCAAGCATCTCCATGCATTAGTGCGCCTGGATAGGAATTCTAAAAGGTGTGAGGTGATATCTCATTGTGGCTTTGATTTGCATTTTCCTAATGAGTAGGATGTTGAACATCCTTTAATGTATTAATCTATCACATGTATTGTTTTGTGTATGTTGAACCATCCTTGCATTCCAGGGTAGAATCCCACTTGATTATGGTGTATGATCCTTTAAATGGTTCACTAGTACTTTGTTGAGATTTTTTCCGTTATATTCACCAGGGATATTGGTCTATAGTTTTCCTTTCTTAAATGTCCTTTTCTGCCTTTGGATTCAGGGTAGTGCTGGCCTTGTAAAGTGTCTTTGGTAGCGCTTCTTCCTCTTCATTTTTTGCAGAAAAGTTTGAAAAAGATTGTTGTTCATTCTTCTTTAAACATTTGTAGAATGTACTAGTATAACCATCTGGTTCTGAGCTTTTCTTTGTTGGGATGTTTTGATTACTAATTGAATCTCCTTACTCATTATTGGTCTGTTAAGATTTTCTATTTCTTCAGGATTTAGTCTTGGTGGGTTGTACTTTCTAGGACTTTCCCCGTTTCTTCAATATTGTCCGATTTGTTGATGTGTAGTTGTTAAATAGTAGAGTTTTATAAATACTTTAATTTTGGTAATATCAGTTTTCATGTCTTCTCCTTCATTTATAATTTTACCAATTTGGTTTCTCTTTCTTTTACTCACTTAGTCTAACTAAACTATTGTCAAATTTGTTTATGTTCTCCAGAAAACTAACTCTTCATTTTGTTAATCTTTTATATTGTTTTCTTGTTTTCTATTTCATTTATTTCTGCTCCAATCTTTATTATTTTCTTCCTTCTACTAACTTTGTGCTTTTATTAATAGTTCCTTAGGTTGAAATATTTTTTTCCTTAAAATATGCATTTACTTCTATAAATTTCCTCCTTAGAAATGTTTTTGTTGCAAACTGCATGATCTGGTTTACATACTGTGTTTGCCTTTTCAAGATATTTGTTTGTTTTTAAAAAAGTCTTCTCTGGTCCACTGGTTGCTCAGGCATGCGTTGTTTAATTTTCATGTAATTTAGCATCTTCCAGCTTTCCTCACGATATTCATTCCTACTTTCATACAATTGTAGTTGGAGAAAATGCATGGCATGATGTCAGTCTTCTTAAATTTATCGAGACTTGCCTGTGGCCTAAAATATGACGTATCCTAGAAAATGGTCCATAGGTGCTTGAGAAAATTGTATATTCTGCTGCTATTGTATGAAATGAAATGTGTATATCTTTTAGGTCTCTTTTGGTCTATAATTTTGTTCAAGTCTGCTGCTTCCTTATCAATTCTCTATCTGGATGATCCTTCCATTGTTTAGAGTGGTTATTAAAGTCCTCACCTATTATTGTGTTATTTTTTTGCCTTTTGTTCTGTTAATAATTGCTTTATATACTTAGGTGCTCTGATATTGAGTGCATGTATATATGTGCAATTGCAATGTTTCTTGACGGATTGTCGTTTTTCTTTCTTTTATCATTATATAATGACCTTCTTTGTCCCTGGAGCATTGTTAGCTCAAAGTCTATGTCGTCTGATGTAAGTATAGATATCAATGCTGTCTTCTGGTTACCATTTGCTTGAGTATCTTTTTCCATTCCATGACTGTCAGTCTTTGGGTGTCTATAAGGCTAAAGTAATTCTCTTGTAGAGAAACATATTTCTGGACCGCTGTTATTTCCTTTTCTTTTTTGGTCCATTCAGCTATTTTATGTGTTTCTATTGAATTTAATTTTTTTATGTTTAAAATAATTATTGATATGAAATACTTACAATTGCCATTTTGTTAATTCTTTCAAGTGTTTTATAGGTCCATTTTTCCTAGCTTCTTATCTTGCTGTCTTTTGCTAATTGATGACTTTTTGTAGCAGGTATGCTTAGATTCCTCTTTTATCATCTTTTTTATATCTACCAGAGGTTTTATCTTTGTGGTTATCATGAAGCATACCTAAAATATATTTATAACATCCTATTCTAAGCTGATAACAACATTGATAGCATACATAAATTTTCCATTTCTCCATCCTTCACATGTTAGGTTATCAATATAAAAATTTATATATTTTTATGTTTCGTATCCAGTAAGATATTATTGTAGTTATCGTTGTTTAATACATTTTAAGCTCTTAACTAGTGTTCTAAGTGAATTACACACCCAAATTACAATATTGCAGGGTCTGATTTTGACAATATGTGTCATTAGTGGTGAGTTTTACAAACTTCTTATGTTTTCACAATGCTAATTATTATGCATTTATTTCTGCTTGATGAAATTCCTGCAGCAGTTCTTGTACAGCAGGTCTTCTGGTGATGAACTCTTTCAGTTTTGTTTGTTTTGATATATTTTCAATCTCTTTCTTCATTTCTGAAGAACAGATTTGCTGGGTACAATATTCTTCTTTGACAGGATTTTTTTTTCTTTCTATACTTGAATACATCACCCCTCTCTCTCCTGGACTACAAAGTTTGTATTGGGAAGTCCCTCTAAATTCTTATGGTGGTGACTTACATGTGGTGACTCATTTTCTCTTGTTGCTTTCAAAATCCCCTGTGTCTTTGACCATAGACAATTTACTTACAATGTGATTTCCCATAGCCATTGCAGAGTCAACTTATTTGGGATTCTTTGCGCTTCATGAATTTGGATGTACATCTCTCATTCCACGTTTGGTAAGTGTTCAACTCTTTTGTTTCAAACATACTGTCTTTTTCTCTTCCTCTTCTCAATGGGACTCCCATAATTCACAATTGTTTCTGTTTGTAATGTCCCATAGTGTTTCTTCACTCTTAAATTAATTTTTCTTTTCACTCCTGTGGCAGGATAACTTCAAATGACCTATCTTTTAGTTCACTGGTTCTTTTTTCTGCTTGCTCGAGTTTGTTGAATCTCTTTATTATATTCTTCAGTACAGTCATTGTATTCTTCAGCTCTAGTTTCCAGTTGTTCTTTTGATGGTTTCTATTACTTTGTTGAACATCTCATTTTGTTGATACATTTTTTTCCTGAATTTCATGAAGTTGTGTGTCTATGTGTGTTTCTTGAATTTCACTAAACTATTTTAAGAGGATTATTTTGAATCCTCTCTACAAGAGTACATAGATCTCTTTTTCTTTAGAGAGTTTATTCATTTCTTTTCATCATCTCATGTTTCCTTGATTCTTCATGGTCCCTGATTTGTTGCATTGGTATGTGCACTGGTCTTTGAGTAAGCAGTCTCTTCTTCCCTTCTTGGACTCTGTGGTCCATGGTGTTGCTTCATCTTCACATATATATTCTGTGATTTTCACAGTGAATTCTTGCCTGTTGATAGTCCTCTAGCATGTAAGTATGGAAGGAAACCTGATCATGTCTTCAAAGTATTCTTTAGGAGGGATCTGAAAAATTGGGAGGTGTGTCTCTGTCATCAGAGGAGCTGATGGGAAATTGGGACCCTGCAATTACCTTAATATTATGAGAAATATTAAGGTACAAGAAGGGAAATTACATTTCTGAAGGAGGTAGTAGGTTTGAGGACCTATTTTTGACAGTGTCTTGGAGATTACATGGGTGGTGGCCTTGGATGTTAACCTACATGTGGTCGGCAGTTTACAGAGAATTCTCAAGTGTGGCAACCCCACGTCCTGGTATCCAGAGCTGAAAGGCCCAGTCATGGTTTCTTCTAACACCTTGGTCCTCAACGCACATTTCTTGATGTCTCTGAGCTCATCATCCTCTCCCTCCCTGGGGCAGAGGAGGAAGACATTAACTACTGGGCCCCTGAGTCTTTACAAGTGACCTGGCCCTGTTCTGAGCATACTGTAGCAGTTACTGTCACCCTCATGGCACCCTGTAGAGGAGACACCATTATCCCTCTTTTCAGTGAGAATTTGAAGCACAGGGAGATTAAGTAACTTGCCCAGGAGATTAAGTAACAGCAAGTGAGTAATGGACACCAGACTATATTCATACATCAAAGATATTTTGGGCTTTTTGGAAAGAGCATATTTTGGCTAAAACCCCACGTATCTCAACCCATGGTGACAGATGAAGACCTGTCTGTGGGGAATGAGACTCATCATGTCTACATCCACAGGACACCAGGGTGCTTTGTTCTGGCAGGAGCAGTATAGCTGCATCTCATACAGTGGAGCAGTGCTCACCAGGTAACAAACTCTCTTGCTAATCAACAACAAATCCCAACTCCTTTTGACTGGAAACCCAAACACAATATATGTGTCCAATTCAGTACAAAAGGGGCTCTTAACAATTTTGTGTTTTGGTGCTTTAGATGTTGGGCTACGGGGGTGGGAGTGACAAAGTACTTCTGCAGAGCTTCCGGGCAGTACGAGGGATCAGCGGCAGCATCCTGGAGAGTGACTGAGAGCATATGGGTGGGAGATGTTGACCATGTGAACAGCAGCTACTGAGGGGGAAGCACTCCTGGCTGGGTTGAAGGCAGATCTTTGGGCCGCAGAACATTTGTGTGCAGTGGGGATTCATTAAGGTGAAGTTGATGCACCTCCCCTGTGTGAAGAAGAGTAGAGAGAGAAGGTTACTGAGAAGCCATTGGAATTGGGAGCAGAAGGCTGTGGTTTCCTTGGCTCAAGGGGATTAGGCTCAGTACCTGTCAGGATCCCCAGGATGCGCCTTTGTTGATGCCCTTCCTCTCCCTAGGTGCCGGCCTCCAGCCTGCGCTCCTAATACTAGATTCTGTTCAGATATTGGACATCTGCCCTCCCTTCCCTATGGAGCCCCGTTGTTCTGACTCTGGACTCCCTTTGCTCTGGTGTTGAACTTGCCTGCTCCCCTCTGCACTGGGAGCCTGGTTAGCAAGGACAAGGGCTTATTGCCACTGTAGCCCCAGCATTGCCCAGGCTCTCTTGGTGAGTATGTGCCAAAGGGATGGGTTCTCACTACAACCCTCAGGCTGGGGTTGAGTCCACAGTGCAAGGGCAGGTGATGGTGCCCTCAGATGGGTGATGGGCTCTGGAGGCAGCAGCACATACAGACCCCTTGGTTTGGGTAGAGATTGATGCAGACCCTTTGGGACACCATAATCTGTCTGCAGCACCACAGGGAGGGTGGTGAGCACACTGACCAGCTGACAGCATCTCTGGGCAGCCCTGGACTGGATCTGTCAATGGGACTCCAGGACCTCTGGACTCTGGGTTATTCGGACTCACCTGGACACTTTCTTAGCCTCAGCAAAAATTGACCTAGCATTCTTCATAACTGCATTATTTCTTCAGTGGCATTTTATTATTTTATCCCTGTTTTTGTCAAAAAAAGGTAAGGCTTGGAGCGTTTCAGAAACTAGACTAACTTCGCAGATGTAGTAACAGGTTGAAGTCAGTACTTTCCTACAGTCACTCCTGAAAATGCCAAAGGGACCTTTCCCCATCCCTGCACAGTGCCCCGCAAAGCAGATTTCTGTGCCCTATATTGTCAGATCCAAAATGCCTCCTTGTGTCACAGAAATGACCTAAAGCCTCTACACAGGAGCACGTGTAACTAGAAGTGCCCATTCATTCATTCATGATCAGAGGGCTCACTGTGTGTGGACCACATGCAGTGGAACAACTGGATTTGGTGCCCTTGCAACACTCTGACCTGCAGGACTGGTGTGCCTCTGTCCCCCACACCCTATGTGGTGACAGTGGGTATCTTGTGAACATCTTTACCATTGGATTGATGAGGACAGTACTTGATTTCGAGCCTTTCAATTCAGCAAGCCCTACAGCCCCGGGGCATACACATTGGCTGTTTCCTCCATTTGGAAGGACCTCTCTGGATGTATTTTTATCAGTTATTTCTCAGCTTAACTGTCACTCTCACAGATTCTGATCTGGCCAAACAGGCCCTCACTGAGATATTCATGACTTTCAAGTGTCTAGAGAGCTGTCTAGAGACAGGTGGAGAATGGGGCTTCTGTGCAAGCAAGGCTGGGACTCAGAGCTCGATTCACACCCAGAGCCGGGAGCCCAGCTGCAGAAGGAGCCCCGACACCACTGTCACCAGACAGTGTCTCTGCTGGGTGTGAGCATGCCTCAGGTGTGTCACCAGCAGTGTCCAGAGGCTTTCAGGCCTATCCAGAGCTTCTAAATGCCCACCTGTCCAGCCACCAAGAGCCAGTGTTTTCCTGATTCAGTGAATGTGGTCAGTACAGACCTCACTACAGATCGTGGGACTGCAACATCCTCCAGGCCCCTGGCCCGGTCTGTACAAAAGGTCTGATAATGGGGACACCCAGGAATATGATGCCCAGGCAGGTGCTTCCCAAGAGAACCAGGAGCAAGGTCCTCCTCAGATCTGGAGGCCTGAGAAGGGCAGCTCTCTGATGGTTTGGGGGTGCTGAGTGCTGACCCGAATGGGGGGCAGAGTAGTAAGAAGGGTGGAGCCAGGCTCAGAATTAAAGTCCCGCTCTGCTGCTCCCATCCTTTGTGAGCTGGGACAAGTCACTCAGCCTCTCTGTGGGTCACACCCGCCTCCATAGAGCTGGGATCTACCAGTACAGTAGTATCTACCTGTACATTCACTGGGAGGATTAAAGCAGTGAAAACATGTAAAGTTCTTGAGGAACTGACCCACAGAAAGGACACAATAAAATTATCTATCATTATTATTATTAAATAACAAGGATGACAAGTGGAGAAATTGGGCTTCTCCCCACTGTCACAGGCACTGACACAAGGAGGGCATCTTTACTACCTGGTAAAACCAGTCAGTGTTGACCAGACAACATTGGGGAGGGGGTGCCACCATGTCCTCCGCCACTGCTGCAGCTGAGTGAGCAGCCCAGGAGGGTCTCATGGATGGGGTGCAGCCAGCAGTCCCACAGGGTCAGGTAGGCAGTGGGGAGGGACGATGGACGGGAGTCCAACAGGCCTCTCCAGCCCTTTTCGCTTAAGATTGGAATTGCTGGGCATTGCTCTGGAGAAGAAAGGTCCTGACATCCTTGAGACGAGGACGCAGGGGAAATGCACGGGCACCATGTTGAGAATCGTCTGGAGGCTCATGAGCTCCAGGTCTCCACGCCTTGGGCGTTCCTCTCGGCAGATGCCCGGACAGGGCTCTCTGACCCACAGTCCCAGGGGCAACTGTCAAGGGCAAAAGCAAGACCCCAGCCCACGGGGAGCATCCCTGTGCCCTGCTTACCATGTCCCTGGGCGGACACCACATCAATGGCAGCTGGCTGCAGCGCTGGACAAAGTCATAAAAAGTATCCAGTTTTCCCTGAAAAGCAGATGTGGTTGTGAGGAAGCTACAGGCACAGACGCTGCGTCCAGATGGGTGGTGTCCCCTCTGTCTCCCATGGCTTCCCAGGGCTGTGTCCCCACAAACTGACTGAGACAGCACTGCAGCCATCACCTGGGGCAGGGGGCTTAAAAGCCTTCTGTGTTTGTTGGGAGCTCGTCACTGTGGGTCACAGATTGTTTTGGGTTCTGGAACAAATCGGTACTTTTGGTGTAGGAGGAGAGGTCGGGGCTACTTTTGAAAAAAGTGTCAAAGTTTGGAGGAGACATGCAGTAGCCAAGGAGAGGTCCTCAAGGAGCAAGGTGAGGGGGGCATGGGGACTGGGCAGGAGCCTGAAGAAGAGGGAAGAGGGCCTGCTTTTGGGGGGCTCAGAGGGAGAAGGCAGGGAAGAGTCCCAGTCCCTGCTCAGGGGGAGGGGTCCTGAAACAGGGGAAAGAGAGAGATGAGGAAACCAAAGAACCGGTGAAAACGTGGACGTGGTGTGGGCGGAAGGTGGGGCCGGGCCTGAGGCAGGAACGAGCCCCTGGCAGGTGCTTCCTCCCTCTCTGGAAGGTGAGCTCTGTCTTCTCCGTGCCCTCACACTGACTCTCAGGGGAGATGCGAGGCCCGCCCTCCGGCTGCCATTTGAAGCTCCCAGGAGGACCAATGGATCCCACAGCGACAGAGGCAGGACCAGGGGGAGGAGGGCAAAGCTGAACCCAGAGATGGTGGGGTCTTCCTTCCTCAGCCCGGCCACCTGGGACCCTCTTCGTCCCTGTCATCTCTCAGCCCCCTGCCAGCTGGGGTCTCAGTCACCTGGGGGAGGGAAGTGACTCCCCCTCCTCCATATAGCCCTTGTCACCCCATCTCAGGGGCCTCAAGGACAATGCAGTGAGCTGTCTCCCTCCCTCACTGAGCAGACAGGAGCCGTAGGCACTCCCGGGTAGTTTAATGCTGTTGAGATCTTGGCTCAGAAGTTTCTTTTCTTTTTCATTTTTTTTCCCCCTGACTGGTGTGTGTCTGTTTGTCATTACATGTTTTCACTCATGCAGCCACTGGCCATTGAAACCCAGGAGATTGCCAGAGCTGATGACAACCTCTGTGAGAATCAGGAATTGGCCGGCTGTGAGTCAGCCCCCAACGTCCAGAATCCTGGGCCCATCCCAAGGCAAGGTCCCTGGTGCTGGGACTGCCTGGAGGCAAGGGGCACCTGAGCCTTCAGCTCTTTGTCCTCCCCTGGGCTATAGGGTCGGGAGGGTCTCTGGTTGTTCTCTGTCACCGAGAGGTGGGAGACCAGAGCCCATAAAGCTCATCTCCATCCAAGCCAGGTGTTTTAGGCCCAAGTCTGTGTGCATTGAACTGGCTCCCCCTCCTCCAAACCTCCAGCCTTGAGGGGCTCATCCCTCCCTTCCTAAGGGTGCTTGTCACCTCCATCTGTTTCATCCTGTCTTCTTGGCACCCACAGCAGGAGACAATCACCCTGGTCTGTACAGGGCATGGCTTCTAGAAAGAGAAAAAAATTGCAGTCTTTCTTGTCTGGCAGCTCCTGGGTGCAGACCCATGACATCTGTTGCCCCAGCACCTGTCAAGTACTGGCGAGTCAGCAAATGTTTGCTGGAAAATCAAGGACAAATGAGCAGCGCCTGGCACGTAGGAGAGTGGCCTCCATGTGAAAAACACACCAACTCCTTTTGGTTTACAAAGATGGCTCTTCTCCAAACATCAACAAACTCTATCCTGTCCCCTTGGTTCCTGGCAGCCACCCTTGCAGGAGAAGCTGGGCGTGAGGCTGTGCCATGTGACGGAGGCTGGCAGGGGTGTGGGCATTAGCAGGTGACAGGGCTGTATTCACCCAACTCTGGCAGATCCAGCCTCCCCAGGCCACACTGCAGCCAGTGTAGACGTCAGCCCAGGCAGTGACCCTGTTTCCCACCAGATCTCAGGCCCAGGTCCCCCTGCCTCGACACGGCACCCCTGCTCTAACTACTTGTTATGGGCCCTGGGTTGGGCCCCTACCCCGGGTCAGCGCCAGCCTCCTTACCTGACCCTTGGTCCCTGTGCTCACCTGCCCTAGTCCCCAACAGCTCAAAGTCAGGTTAGGACTCCCTCCACCCTCCCCAGTCCCCGGTCCCTAAAGGCCAACCCTGCCAAGACCCTCATCCTGACATGAGCCAGGGATGAAGACCAAGGAAATGGAGCCCAGCATACATCAGAGCCCGGGGAGGGGGACCAGGTCCCTGAAACCTGAGGATCCTTCTCCAAATGCTTGCGCCAGTCCTGGGAAGGATCAGTCTACAGAGAGTCTTTTGGGAATTGAGGAAAAGCCCATTTATATCAGGAGGGATCATAGCTGTTCCTGAAATAGGCTACCCCATGTTGCTGATTCAGTGATAAAGGCCCTTGTTCAGGCTGTCTTCCGAGGTGGGGAACCGTGTTGTCTGGGTGACGTTTTGTGAGTCTCAGGTCCTCTCTGGGGTCCCTCCCTGCCCTCTGTCACCCTCTTCTTTCTGCCACCTCTCTCTGCCCAGGTAGGTGGGAGGTGGAGGGGTGGGGGAGGGCATCTCCCCATACATGTCAGAGGGCCTCTCTCTGCAGGTTGTGTGTGCATCAAGTATGCTGACAACATCACAACGAAACACACCACTTACTTTTTCTGGTTTCTGGGCTGGTGGTGGCTCCTTGACGATCTAGAACGTGAAAGAGACAAAAACACAGGCTGGAAGGGGCATGGAAGGCTCTGGCTCAGCTATGCAGACAGGAGAGGACGCTGCTCGGCAGCAGTAAGGGATCATACATGGGCTTTGGGGTGTCAACCTAGGTGCCTCCCTGAGCCTCAGGCCCCTCAGTCATCAGAGGGGAATCGGTACCTCCGTGGAGGGTCAAGGGGGAGACAGGCAGACTAAGGCCCCTGGTCCCTGGTAGAGTTTTCAGCCGCAGCCCTGACATCATATGAAGACAAGAGAACACTCCCCACACCCCTCCTCCTCTCCCCTTCCCTCCCTCCCCCTGCAGCCCTCCCTGCCTCCCAGCCCTCTGGGATGACAGTCCAACTCCCTGTGAAGGTGAAAGCATGAAGCAGGTGGCCCCCTAGAAGCCCAGGGTGTGTCTATGCCCGGGATGGGAGGACAGAGTCTGTGCCTTGTTTGCTAGTGTGAGGACCCCAGAGCTGATGGAACCTGGCCACAGGCAGAATCATGGGGCAGGCATGGGGCTGGTCCCTCAGGGGTCGGTGAGGGCTGGATGCAGGCTGTGCGGGCAAGGGTCACTCACCCTCTTGCAGCAGCAGATGCAGACAAGTAGCAACGGTATCACGACCAGGGACGGGATGAGTGTAGGGTACAAGAGAGGATTGTTGGGAATTGTGCTCTGGGTGATAACTGTAGTCACTGTGGTTGTTGTGACAACTGTAGTCACTGTGGTTGTTGTGACAACTGTAGTCACTGTGGTTGTTGTGACAACTGTAGTCACTGTGGTTGTGGCAACAGTTGTCATGGTAGTTGTTGTCATGGTGACAGTGGTAGGCACTGTGGTCTTCATTGTCATCGTTGTGGTCGTCGTCCTTGTTGTCGTCCTCCTGGTCCTGACAGTGGTAGGCACTGTGGTCTTCGTTGTCATTGTTGTCCTCCTGGTACTGACAGTGGTAGGCACTGTGGTCTTTGTTGTCATCGTTGTTGTCCTCCTGGTACTGACAGTGGTAGGCACTGTGGTCTTCGTTGTCGTCCTCCTGGTACTGACAGTGGTAGGCACTGTGGTCTTTGTTGTCCTTGTTGTCGTCCTCCTGGTACTGACAGTGGTAGGCACTGTGGTCTTCATTGTCGTCCTCCTGGTACTGACAGTGGTAGGCACTGTGGTCTTTGTTGTCATCGTTGTCGTCCTGGTACTGACAGTGGTAGGCACTGTGGTCTTCGTTGTCATCGTTGTCGTCCTCCTGGTACTGACAGTTGTAGGCACTGTGGTCTTCGTTGTCATCGTTGTCGTCCTCCTGGTCCTGACAGTGGTAGGCACTGTGGTCTTCGTTGTCATCCTCCTTGTTGTCGTCCTCCTTGTCCTGACAGCGGTAGGCACTGTGGTCACTCTGGTTGTAGTTGGGACAGCTGGGGGCTCCACAGTCTCCTGCTGTACAGGGCACACATGCCAATGTCCTGGGGTTGGCCTGGGTGATCTCTTCCCGTGAACCCAATATCTACTTCCCACACCAGACCTCACAGTTCCCCTTCTCCTCAGGTTGCCTCATCCAGAGGGATCACAGTGGGGAGAGGAGATCATGGCTGGTACCCAGAGAGCCACTGTAGAGCCCTGGGCCACAGACCCCAGCACTGGCCCTGTTCCGAGACCCTCCCCGGGGCCCTGTCAAGGAAGCCCAGTCCTCCAAGGAGTGACAGCCCAGCCCTCACTGCCTGCCTTGTCTGAGAGCACAGGGATTTTGTAAGGACCACAAAATGCTACGACACACAGATGGGTGAGGGAGGGGCTTTGTGGCCCCAGAGAGGTGTGGGTGCAAGAGCAGAGGCAGGACACCCTGCTCACCTCCCCGTAGCCTCCCTCCCCTACTTCCCCGCTCTGCAACCTCGGGCCAAGCTACTCCCTCTCTCGGAGCCTCCGTCTGCACATGTGGAGTGAGGAAGTGAGCGGGCACTTGAGAGCGTTAGAGAGCGGCTGTAGAAAGCCCACGCACAGGCCAGGTCCACGTGGGGGATTAAGGAACGGGCTCTGTTCTCCTGTTGTTGTGCATAATAAGGGCATGTGTGCTGCATCTGTGGACCCGCGCTGCCCAGCCCTTCCCTACATCAAGCCTCTGCTTGAGAGAAGCAGGGGGGGAAGAGGGCAGAGAGAACCTGTGCCCAGGAAACAGGGAGGCTGAAAGGAGAGGCCGAGTGGGACTGAGGGTGACCCTGTGCTTGGCCCAGAGCCACGGGCGGCTCCCGAGTTCTCAATGTGCCTGTGGACGGGGGCCGTCCAGTGGCGGGACTGGCTCTAACCTGTGCAGGGGGACTCTCCCCTCTGTTGCTGGGAAGCTGGCAGGGCCGGTGGGAAGGGCGGGGCTCAGCTCAGGGAGAGGAAGCTGCGAACAAAGTGCTGCTCCCAGGGGCCCTCTTTTCCCAGCATTTCACAAACCAGAGTAGGGGGACAGCTCCACAGTAAAGGACTAAGGGCACCGAGCTGGCTGTGAAATGCTACCAGAGGTGCGTACCTGCAAAGGCTACTTCTTTACTTGCTGGCCTTTCCCTGGTGATGTTATTCCCCTCTCTTGCATCCCTGGTTGTCTCTCCCTCCCAAGCAGGGTCTCTGGCTAGCCCGAAGGGATGCTGCAGCCCAACATTCACTCACACAGTCCTTGCTGGTGATATTCAATCTTCTCTCACTCCAGGTATTGCCCAGGTCCAGAGAGTAATCAACAACGACCATCCTAAAGCACAGAAAGGGCAGATGGTGACCCAAGAGACAGGATAGACACAGTTCCTGCACTTGGCTCAATCTGTAGCCCTAGCTCTCCTCACGGTAATGGCTTTGCACTTTAGGCATTTGGGGCTCCTCAAATGCAGGCAGCAGGAGTAAGGGGAGCCCATCCCCAGGCACCATGAGATTGACCTCTGCAATGAGGGCTGACCAGGCAGTGAGGAGCCCTGCGTGGGGTCAGATGCCCTCAAGACCAGGAGCGAAGTGACCAGGGATGGCTGTATGGTGGCACCATCCCGACTCCTCTGTATGTACACGGTATGTTGGCTTCACTCGGAAAAGCTGCCTGGAGCAAAGATACCAGCCCTGCGGCACACCATCTCCCACATCCTGCCCTCCTCAGCGGAGCCTGGGCCACCGCGGACCCCTGAGCTCCTCGGGGGATTGTCAACCAGGGCAGGTGCGGAGGATGCCCTGAGCCCTCCCAGAGACAGACATGTGCTGCCCCAGTAAAGGGGGCAGTCCGCATTCTGTACTCATGGTAGCGACACCTGCCCAAATGGCCCCCTAACCTAAACACTTACTGTCCAGCCTTAAGAAAAATATGTCCTGGGCAAATTATTTTTTCTCCAGTCACTGAGTCAGGTGGTTTAGCTGAAAGACAATCACATGAGAAGAATGTCAGTGGACTTGTCCACACATCCACCCCTCCCCTTCTGCCTGCCCTTGGAAGCAGAGCTACCACTTTGGCAGAAGCAGCTTCTCTTCTCTGCCTTCTTCTGACACCTACTGTACACCAAGCACTGTCAGGGCTCTGGCGTCTAGTGGGAACAAGGCAGGCAAAGGCCCTGCTCTCAAGGACCTGACATTTGTGGGACTGGAGAGGGAGACAGACAATAAAGTAACAAGCAATGAACAAAATAAGCGCCGGAGTGAAACCAGATGAGGGGAAAGGCAGGGAAAGGTCTGGGGAAGAGGGTCCGGGCTGCAGGCACCTGTTCTGAGGCCTGAGGGCATAACTAGCTGAGCTTGTTGTGGGAAAGAGGTGAGTGAGGAGAGGGGGCGGGGCCTCGTGGGCCCTGAGAAGGGGTTTGGGCTTTATTCTAAGTTCAGTGAGCCTGTCGCGTGGCTGGCCAGGTTCGGGTAAGTTTGGACACAGAGGTAGCAGGGCCTGCAGGTGGACTGGATGTGGGATGAGAGCAAAGAGGAGTCAGGGACGATGTGCTGGTTAGTGAGCAGAGCGCCTGGGTGGGTGGTGGTGACATTTATGGACACAGGGAAGCCTGAGGGGAACAGGGCTTCTGTGTTCGTGCTTGTTCTGTAACTTTATGGGAGCTGGGAGGTGGCATTCTGGAGGCTAGGACAGTCTGTAACTAGTAGCTGTGGAACCTTCTCTCTCCTGAGCCCTAAATCTTCTCACACCCCGACAGTGGCCACAGGTCAGGCCTGTTCCGCACAGATGGTCCCCTTCCACGTGACCAGCTTTCGGCCATAACTGAGTTGTCAGATTAGCTAAGAACTTCTGAACTGTGCTCCCCTCATTGGTGCTGATATTTAAAGTAATCACCAACTTTATTTCAGGGGAAGGATTTGTGTCTGAGGGGTAGGGTGATTGGGATTAGTGTGAAAAAATCACAAGGAAGTGTGGTGTCATCTCCACAGTGTTCACAGAGCAGGGAGAGTGAGGTGATGCAGGCACCTCGTGTACTGAGGGCCAAGGAAGGCATGGTTGGCTGCACAGGAGCTTTGAAACCAACATTAACTGATTAAACCAAATATTTCCGTTGCTGTATTTTAAAGATTTCTTAATATATGACATCATTATGCACTAAAATAGGTAATATAAAACATACAGAAATATTGGTTTTAAAATTACTCCTTGTTACGCTTTTCTAAATATACGAAAATGTTTTCCCAGATGTTTTAATCAGAGGAAAATACAGTTAGAGACAACCACATCAATCCTCATCAGTGCATCGGGGCTCATGGCAATAAACAGTCCTGATCCTCCACTTCTGGTCAGCCTCTGACCACGTGCAGCACGGCGGTCAGCAGAGGAGTGCAGGACATGTGAAACCCTAATGCTGGTCCACCTCAGAGAGAAACACAGGTGACAGCAAGGGTGAGAAAACAGTACAGCCACTGAACCCAGAGGAGGTATCTGAATACACTTCTTGGAGGATAGGCTGTTCCCAGTCTTTTTCAAGGACTGTCATCAGCAAGGTCAAAGTCCTATATTATGTAATCAGGTCACCTGTGTCTACTTTCTAGCTCTTGCTGCATCAGCTGCATACAAAGCAATAACACTAGGTCTTTTGAGAATTAACTGGGGTAGTGCATGTAAGACACAGTACACTACCAGATGTAATAAACATTAGCTCTCCATATAAATGTGTTACTCAGTCCTAATCACTTCTGAAGTATAAACCAAGAGATATCTAGCTCCCTGAGGCCATCTACACACTATGTGGTGAGAGAGTGTGGCAATGGCAGAGCCCTGCGCATTCTATGCACCCGTGGAAGAAGGAGAGATGGCCCAGAAGTGTGATGGGGCGAGGGCTCACTCTGGGTTTACCAGATGGCCCTGGAATGAGAAGTCATTGAAATTAATATCATCATATTAAATCAATGTATCATGGGGCTACCTGAGAGAGTTGAGGAAGAAGAGAAAGTCCCACTGTCCCCAGGCGCTCTGTGGGGGAGATCAGGCCCACCTCAGTGCTGAGGGCACATCTGCTGCCCCAACTGTGTGCTTCCTCAGCCTCTCACCCTTCCTGGAGGGACACCTGGTGCCTGAGTATTTCCAAACAGTAGCTTTACATATGTGATAGGGCTTAGTTAGTGCACCTACCATACTGGCCCCATTTCACAGTACAGATAATAGAGGCTGGGAGCAGAACACTCATTAGGTCAAGATCACACATGTAATGTGGGCCAGAGCAAGGATTCCGGGGCCCAGGCCTGGCAGTTGGCATCCTCTCTCAATCCCAGGTGACCACACGGTCCTGGGAGAGCTCAGTGCACCTGGCCCAGACTCAGGGCCCTGGGGCCGCCTCCACTTCCCACCAGCAGACTCGTGAGATTCAAGTCCTTGTCTCTCAAGGGAAGTGAGGGCCAAGGAAAGTGTGGGGGGAGTGTAGCAGTGAGGATAGACCCAGCACCCCCAACCCAGCCTTGAAAGGTGTACGCCCTGACCCAAGAAGCTCTTGATGTGCTGGGGATTGATCACTTCCTGGCCTGAGATGAAGGGAGCAGTGGCCAGGCTTCCCAGCCAGGTCCCTCCTTGCATTGTCCATGCTGCCTCTATCCTCACAGTGTCCACAGTGAGTGGCCAGCAAGGGCTTTGAAGTCTTGGTTGGCTCTAAGGAATGCAGAGCAATGTGGGAAGTGTGTTACTTGGAGGCACCAAGGTGGGTACTTACTGAAGACTTCGGTTTTGTCCAACTTATATCTGCAAGTGTAGTCTTTCATTCTGTCTGGATTTAGGCCATGTGCATAAAACCCAAGTTGGTAGGATTCTGTAAGGGCAACATCCAAAGGTTTGTGTTAGGAGTGGCTGAGTGCTGACTTCCCTCTGATCTCACAATTATTGCAGGCTACCCCATAACTGAATTCCCAGGGGACTCCTCTGAGGAAGCAGTTGTGTCAGAACCAACATCTGTTTTCTCCCTGGGCTCACCTGTTGTCACTGATGGTCCACTCTGAGGCAGCGGGGCTGGGCTTTGAGCAATCGGGGCCTCTCACCACCGCCTCTGACCCATTAAGATCATTAAAGGCACCCAATGTCGTCCCCTCCACAGAGGTGAACCCAGCCATGGGTTTCCAACCCAAGGTCTTCCCTGAGAGGCACAGGCAGTGCTCTCTACCAGGCCCTCCATTACATAAATGACAGAGGAACCACGATAACACAAGCTGAAGACAGTCCTGACTCTTGTCTGAGCTGAGCACACAAGCCTGGGTGTCTGTGGGGCTTTCTGACACTTGGTAGTCTGCTCCTCCTCCCTGTGTTTCTCTCTGCCTATGGCAGGCTGGAGACCCCAGGAGCAAGGCCAGGACCTGGGTGAGGCAAGAAGGAGGCAAGGACCCTGCACAGGAGAATCCTCTATGGAAGTTGAAAACCTGTCTTAGCTGTGGTTCTGAAGTCTGCAATGAGTGCTTTTCTCCTCCCTCTTCCTGCCCCTTCATGTGCCTCACACAACCCCCCCAGGGATTCAGCAAGCACCTCCTTCTGTCAGGGTGGGAGACATTGATTTGCTAAGATACAGTTTTGGGGCTATAGCCTCTCTCCAGGCTGCTGGGGATTTCTGGCCCCTGAAGCAAATACTGGGGTATCCAGAGAGGGCAGTTATTGGGCCTGCCCTCTGGGGAGCTGTCCAGGATAACATGCAAGTCATCCTGTTGCAAGTCCAAGGTCATTAGCCTCCACCTCTGCCTCCTGGCCCAGGCTGCTAATTCCAATCCCAGATGCTTGATTTGCCCAAAGTCAATTAACTCGAAAAATATTCCTCAAAAATGCCAGCACAGCCTTGGACCTGGCAGTCTGATTCCTCCTGCTTCAGGTCTTCCTGCAGGTCCCATCAGATCAAGGCAAAGTTTGCAATTTCTCTGCTTGCAGAAAATAGATTCTCAGCCTGTGGGCTGAAGCTGGCTGGATGACATATTTTGTTAACTTTTCAAGTGTCTTCAAACAATTGGACCCCATGTTTAAAAGTCTGCATACTTTCTCGACACAAAATAGCCAAAAATTTCTTGGGAGAGTACAGAGCTGGAGGTATTATGCTTCTTATTTTCAGACTATAGTCAAAGCTACAGTAACCAAAACAGTATGGTACTATACAGAAACAGACACACAGATACAGACAGCCCCAAAGTAAACCCATGTACATATGATCAATTGAACTATGACACAAAAGGCAAGAATATACAATGGGGAAAAGACAATCTCTTCAATAACTGATGCAGGCAAAACTGGAGAGCTACATGTAAAAGATGAAATTAGAACATTTTCTCACACCATGTACAAAAATACACTCATTTTGGATTAAAGAACTAAATATATGTCTGGAAGCCATAATACTCCTAGAAAGGAAAGGAGGCAGAACACTCTTTGTCATAAATTGTAGCCGTATTTTTTTGATTTGTCTCCTAAAGAAAGGGAAACAAAACCAAAAATAAACAAATGGGATCTTATTAAACTTAAAAGCTTTTGCACAGCAAAAGAAGTCATCAACAAAATGAAAAGACAACGTAATGAATGGGAGAAAATATTTGTAAGTGATATGGCAGATAAGGGGTTAATATCCAAAATATATAAACAGGGAGTACACCTCAATATCAAAAAAATGTAGAACCTGATTACAGAATGGGCAGAAGACCTATATAAACATTTTTTATCCCAAGAAGACATACTGATGGACAACAGGTACATGAAAAGGTGGTCAACATTACTAATCATCAGAAAAATGCAAATCAAAACCCCAATGAGATATCACTTCTTACCTGTCAGAATGGCTATAATCAAAAAGACCACAAATAACAAATGTTGGCCAGAATGTGGAGAAAAGGGAACCCTTGCACACTGTTGGTGGGAATGTAGGTTGGTATGACCACCATGGAAGTTCCTTAAAAAACTAAAAATAGAGTTATCATATGATCCAGCAATCCCACTCCCGGGCATATATCCAGAGAAAGCTCTAATTCAAAAAGATACATGCGGGACTTCCCTGGTGGTCCAGTGGCTAAGAATCCGCCTTCCAATGCAGGGGACGCAGGTTTGATCCTTGGTCGGGGAACTAAGATCCTACATGCCATGGGGCAACTAAGCCCACGTGCTCTAGAGCCTGCGTGCCACAACTCGAGAGCCTGTGTGCCACAACTACTGAGCCTGTGCACTCTAGAGCCCACGTCCCACAACTAGAGAGAAGCCCACACGCTGCAACTAAGACCCGATCCAGCCAAATAAATAAATAGATATTAAAAAAAAAGATACATGCAACCCAATGTTCATAGCAGCACTATTTACAATAGCTAAGACATGGAAGCAACCCAAATGTCCATTGACAGATGAATGGATAAAGAAGATGCGATATATGTATATATGTGTGGAATATTACACAGTATGGAATATTACTCAACCATAAAAAATGAAATCTTGCCATTTGTAACAACATGGATGGAGTTGGAAGGTACTATGCTTAGTGAAATACGTCAGACAGGGAAAGATAAATACTGTGTGTTATCACTTATATGTGGAATCTAAAAAAATTAAAACAAAAATGAATATAACAAAACAGAAACAGACTCACAGATAAAGAGAACAAACTAGTGGTTACCAATGGGGAAAGGGAAGGGGAGAGTGACCAGATAGGGGCAGGGGATTATGAAGTACAAACTACTATGTGTAAAATGAATGATCTACAAGATATATTGTACCTCACAGGGAATATAGCCAATATTTTATAATAAATTTAAATGGAGTATGAGCCATAAAATTTTTGAATTCATATGTTATACACCTGAAACTAATATAATACTGTAAATCACTATACCTCAATATAAAAAATAATTTTTAAAATTTTCAAAAAAAGTAATAGTCTGTTAGTAATCTGGATAATAATCCAGATTACTAGCTTCTTTGGAAAAGTGGGAACATCGGCATCAGTGGACTTGTATTTCTGCAGGGCGACCACTGACTGGGCTAGAGGCCACTGCCCTTCTCGGATCGGACAGCTCCATAATGGTCCAGCAACCAACCTCCCTCCAGGACCCCGCTCACTGCAGCCAACCGTCCTTGGCTTGGCCTGGCCCACGCCTCTTACTCGTGGTATTTGCCTGGCCTCCAAGGGCACCTGATGGCAGTGACCCTGCCCTTGAAAGAGCCTAAGTACATGGGAGAATGGGGAGAGCACTGAGGTTTGGAAAAAGAGCAAGGAAGGTGAGCTGATTACCTCGTGCTAAGAAATCAGACGTGTGGCCCACTCAGGGCAGCCTTGATTTCCCTGAGTGACACACCCCATGCCATGACCAGTGGCCAACAGCACAATGCTGCTTCTGAACCCAAATCTGCCAGGCTGCACCCTCACTGCTCACACTTCATAAAGGCCCTGCTCACCATGACACGGGAATCCGTATTTGTCCCGGAAAAAGCAGTTGGGACTGTGTCCTGCATGCGCACCTTTGTCAGCACAACTTGGTCCACCCTGAGCAGGGCTGCTGCCCCTTAGTCTCACTTTAGGATTATTTTTGCAATTTACATTTTAGGAGTTACAATTTACACTTTAGAATTCTTTTTTGCAAAGAAGCATAACTCTGAACTAATAAACCATATTGTAAGTAGATACAGTCAGAGAAGGGAAACCTCAGCTGCCTGAATATGGAGAGGTCAGGCTCTAGATGAGGCAAAAAGAGCCAGTATACCCTTCCTGCCACAAACAAAAAGCCAAGAGGAACCAGAAATGGGCAAGTCTGTGCCAGGCCAAGTCATGTACCCCGTGTTCATCCAAAATGACATCCCCGACAAGCAGTCATCTACTGTGCACCAGTCAATCTTTACACTTCCTCCCTTAAATCTCCCGAACCCATGAGCTAGGCATGATCTACTATTCCAGTTTTACAGAGAGGGAAACTGGAGCTAAGATAGGGCAGGAGGTACCCCGCAACCCCTGGCAGGTTCAGGGCCAGGATCTGATCTTGAGAACCCAATCCAGCACCCACGTACACCTCCCCCACTCCTGTCTTAATTCCAAACATCTATCACCCTGCTCTCCGGGGACATGTCCTGATACCCTGATACATGGTTTTTCAGCTCACTGGGCTGTGAGCTGGAACCAGAAAGCCCCGATTAGGGACGTGGCCAGTCCCAGCCTTACGGTGAAGATTGGACGCAGCCTCCACTTCCACGTAGCTGACAGGAGGGAGGGCGGCAGCTGAGGGCAGGGCCGTCTGATAGCCCAGCGCACAGCCCGTGCCGCATCCTCAGGAGCAGCGCACGCTGCCCTCTGCCTGGACACCCTCCTTCCTCCTTGTGTCTCCTGCTGCCCTCAGCCCCGCTCGGGTGCTGCTTCACCTCTGCAGCAGAGCCCCCTGTGCCCCAGGCACTGCCGCTCCCTAAGGGGGGCTTCTGAACTCCGGCAAGTCTCCAAAGTAGAAGGCAGGGTGATGGTTTCAGATTTTTGAGCAGAAGAGACTTCAAAATAAAAGAATTTTCTTTGTCCAGGTAGCAGCCTCTTCTGTTTCCCAACACCACATACCCAATTCCTCCAACAGTTACAGGATGAAAATGAAGTTGCAGGGGGCTTCCCTGGTGGCGCAGTGGTTGAGAGTCCGCCTGCCGATGCAGGGGACACGGGTTCGTGCCCCGGTCCGGGAGGATCCCGCATGCCGCGGAGCGGCTGGGCCCGTGAGCCATGGCCGCTGAGCCTGTGCATCCGGAGCCTGTGCTCCGCAACGGGAGAGGCCACAACAGTGAGAGGCCCGCGTACCGCAAAAAAAAAAAAAAAAAAAAAAATGAAGTTGCAGGAAGGACTAAAATCAGCTTGCAGGGCTGTATTTCCCATATACAGTGCTGCTGCCCATCAGAGACAGAAGGACCAACAGCCCGTGGGATACTGATCCTTTCTGGAACAGAGACCTTTCTCTCTGGAAGAAAAGTTATACACCAGGTCATTCAGGGCCTCTAGAAAGAGTTACTGGGAAGGCAGGCATCTCCCTGAGAAACCCAGATGGAAATGAGCATGAAGAAGGCATCCGATCTGCCTGAGACTGACACAGGTACACAGGTGGACACGACCTGCCCTGGGGAGGGCGGGTCTGCGAGCACCTGATGTTGCTTGGGACAGTCACTTTGAGAGAAACTGGACACTGGCCAACTGTGACCAGGGTGTCCCTTTAAGGCAGCAATTCTACTTCTGGTCTTGATCCCCGGGATATTCTGACCCAAGAGGAGTAAGCATCAGGATGGTCCTACAGTATGACTTCTAGTATCAACTTATTAGGAACAATCTGACTATTGATCAAGGGAGGCCCATGAAATAAATTGTTCCATCCATGCAATGGGATACTATGTAGACGGCTGGAAAGTACTATGTACTGCATGATCCCATTAATGTAAAAATATCCTTGTAAAGTATACTTAGGTAGGTCTTTACATATAAAAGCTGAACTCCTTGTGGTTGTTATCTCTGGAGAGAGTAGGATGGGACAAGGGGGGACCTTATCACGGTGGGGGACAGCCTGGACCCAGGCTGGTTACAGGAGTGTCCCCATCTGCGCAGTGTGTCCTGCCTTCATCCCGCAGGTCCTCCTGCCCCGCACAGCCTGCCCACCCCCACCCCCTCCACCCCCCACCCCCCCAGAAGGTCTCTGGCCATGACGCAGAGCTGGATGCTGGACCTCAGAGGGAAGCCCTGCTCTGCATTGTGTCCTCCTATGGCCACACTGCTGGGCCCCACCTGCTGGGCTTCCTGCAGACACTCAACTCTGGCCCAGTCACATACAGGAAAAGGAGTGACCAGATGCCGCCTCCAGCCTGCCTCTGGGGTCCAAGCCCTGGGCCAACCCAGCAACACACAGGAGGGATGAATCCCCAAACCACAGTGCCGAGTGCCCCAGGCCAGGCCCTGCGCTCATCCCCTGTGAGTCCCTGAGGAGAGGTTCTAAAGCAGCAAACTAGCTTGTGGAGGAAGAAATCAGGGAGTAGCTGCCTCCAGGGGGTGGGGCAGGGATTGCCTGGGAAGGGAGCTGAGGGGACTTTCTGGGGGCAAATGTAGTGTCTGAGTCTTCATAGGGCTGGGGATTACACAGGTGTGTGCATTTGTCAGAAGTCATCAAATGAAACACTTGTTTGCTGCATTTCAAAAAGAGAAATCTTAACAAAAATTGTTACCAGGTAAAGATATGCACAATGAAGGGTTTGGAGGTGAGGTAGCCCCGTGATAAATGATAAGAGAAATGTTGTCAGATATAAATTGTAAATCCAGGTAGTGGAGAGAGGGGTGTCCATTGTACAATTGTTTCCACTTTGCTGTAGTTTTGAAAATTTCCATAATAAAATGTAGGAAGAAAAAATATGAGGTGAATGATAAAAATTTAAAAATAAAACCATGGACACAGTGAGGCAGAAGTCATGGGTCCTAAGGTGACAAGTGACTAATGACAGGAACAGAGCAAAGGCTGTGGGAAGCCAGGGGGCAAGCTGACCAGGAAAGACTTCGGGCTTGAGGCGCTCTGAGAGTGAGGCTGCGTGGGCTGGACCCTGTAAAGCTAAGGAAGGTTTTGCAGGGAGCCCAGTCCCCCCAGCCCCCAGCCTCTGCAGCAGATGGGCTTAGAGCAGAGGTTGGACCTTGGAGGGTCTGGTTGTCTGGCTCAGGGGCCTCAGCCTCCATGGTCAGGCTGGGGTAGGGAAGTGGTCTTCTCTGTCCCTCGGGTCCTGTGCAGAGAATGGGCTGGAGCACAGGTCTGGAGGCAGGGAGGCCAGCAGAGGCCTCTGCCTAGTCCTGGAGGGAGGCCGAGAGGCTGAAGAGGCCACGTGCCTCACGCTCCCGACTCCCGGCTTCCCCACACCCGGCCCACTGACTTATTCAGAACGACAGCCTGATGAACAGCTTCTTCTACTTTATTTGGGGCCCAGGTTCCTGCCTTGAGCTTTCCCTCCAAGTGACAGTCATGCTGTGTGGCAGCTTTTGACAAGATGACAGCAGCTGTAAAGGTCAGAGCAGCAGTGCTGGGCCACGCCTGCAGAGGGTGTGCGGTGGGCACCTGTCACCTCAGCTGGGCCACCACAGGGCGTGAATGACAATGGGCATCCTCCCCTGTGGTTTGACAGGCCTGTGTATGTCCCAGGGACACAATCAGAGAATTGAAGCTGTCAGGGTGCTGCACGGCTCAGACGTGACACCAGAGAAGCAGTGACCCATGTCCCCACTCGGCACTGCAGGTCACAGTGTGGGATTCAGGAGGAGTCACACAGCTGCCACCCACAGCGGGCTCAGCTGGACACGCTTTCATCCTGGGCTCAGCTCGGGGGTGGGGGCAGCACCAGGGGTCAGTGATGGGAGTGTTAGTGGCAGCTCCTGTTGGTGAGGGCCACCAGCTTCTAGATCCTGTGCCAGTCACTGTGAGCTCCACTGCATCTATGTCTCACTGCAGACCTGATAGTGGGTGTTTTTGTTTCTACTTCTTGGTGACAAAAGTGGAGCTCACAGGTACTCAGCATTTTGCACCGGTTTCGTGCCCATGGGCAGCAGAGCTCGGATATAAACACTGCTCTGTGTGACCCCATGGCCTATTGCACTGTAACCTTGCAGTTCGCACCGCGGCCAGGCCCAGCTTCCTGGGTCTGCGTCCAGCTGCATCCAGCTGTGTGCTGTTACCAGTGGGAGCGTGTGCTTATCCACCCACCTCAGCTCCACAAATCCCAGTGATGTGGACTCACAAGCCAGCACACACAGAGCTCACTGAGAGAGAGGGCTTCTATCAGAAAAGCAACTGCACAGGATCCTCCCCACACTGATGCAGGGACCCTTCCGGGGGGAGAGAGGGCATCCTTGTCACGTTCCAGATCTCAGGGAGAGGCCGACCCCGTTGAACCACTGGGTGTAGCATTGGCTGTGAGAATTTGTGCAGATGCCTTTGTCAGGCTGTGTTCCTCTTATGATGCTGAACTTGAACTTTGTCCCGTTCTTTCTTTCATCTGTTGAAATAATCATGTTTTCCTTCTCCATTTTGCTAATGTGCTAAATTACACTGATATTTTATTTTTTAATTTTAATTATTGATTTTAAATATTTATTTATTTATTTACTTATTTTGGCTGCACCGGGTCTTAGTTGCAGCACGCGGGATCTTCTCTGTGGCACGCGGACTCCTTAGTTGTGGCATGCATGTGTGATCTAGTTCCCCGACCAGGGATCAAACCCGGGCCCTTGTGTTGGGAGTGCAGAGTCTTACCCACCGGCCCACCAGGGAAGTCCCTACACTGATATTTTAAATACTGAATCAGACTTGCATTTCTGAGGTGATCCTTAATTAGTGTTGAGGTGTTGTTCTTTTCATATATTGTTGGATTTCATTTGCTAGTGCTCTGTTCAGGGTTTAGAAGCATCCTTTCTTATTTCTTTTTTTTCTTAACAGGATGAGGCACTCTGTGCTTTATTTTTCTTATGTCTAAATAAAGCTTTTGGTTTTGAGGGGTTTTTTTGTTTTGTTTTGTTTTTTTGTGGTATGCGGGCCTCTCACTGCTGTGGCCTCTCCCGTTGCGGAGCACAGGCTCCGGATGCGCAGGCTCAGCGGCCATGGCTCACGGGCCCAGCCGCTCCGCGGCATGTGGGATCTTCCCAGACCGGGACACGCACCCGTGTCCCCAGCATCGGCAGGCGGACTCTCAACCACTGCACCACCAGGGAAGCCCTGGTTTTGAGTTTTAAAAACGCGATTATACTCAACTTCCTGGGGTAATTATTTCCTAACATATGTATGTCAAGTCATTTTGTGGTATACCTTCAATTTACACAGAGCTGTATGTCAAGTATATCTCAATAAAACTGGAAGAAAATGTAATTACACACAATATCCACACCACAGTCTGTGGCAGACATGCCTCATACAAACACACACTTACTTACATACTTAACGCACGATAACATATCCACACACGCACACACACACACACACACACACAACTTCACACACCAAACACACACACACACCACCCTCAAACGGACACACTCTGGCACATTCACTCCACACATGCACAAACGCCATTCAGTCTAGAACAGTGATTCCAGCACGTACCTCTTACACAGGCATAGAATGTTTTCTCACCCATAACTTCCTTACAGGAATTTCCCACGAGCTGGAACAGACAGATGGGTGGCAGGGTCAGGGCGAGACAGGCGTGGCCGTGGTGAGAAGCCCCCCTCCGCCTTTCACATTTAGCCCACACTCACCGATACAATAAAGCCTTCCTCATCACTGGATTTGGGCACATCATACATGTGGGTCTTTCCTTCTACAATCTGAATCAGCTACAAGGAAGAGGAGATGGTTGGCACACAGCCAGGGGTTGAGGACACAGCAGATCCCATCCGAGAAGACAGGCTCTTGCCTCTTTCCGTGTTGGACTCCAATGGCCACACCCTGGCATCGGCCAGCAGCCCACCCTTGGCAAGTAGAAAGCTCCTCTGTCCACATCGATGGTGTGTAGCTTATACAATACTGGCTGTTCATCTGCTGTGACTACCTGTTGTCCAGACACTTGGGACGGGTAGAGGACCATCCTCTGGGGAACCCTGGGCAGCTGCCTTTGAAAGCGTTCTCCAACTGGGCTCAAGAGTGGCACCTGGTTACCTGTTCTGAATTACCTGGTCTCTCTGATAGTCTTTTACACCCAGGCAGTAAACCTTGGTCTTCATATTCCGAAGCCTGCTGACCTAACAGAAGAAAGATATTTAGTATAAAATACACAAATACATGAGGCACAAAGCTGTTAATGATGGACTAGACTCACTTCATTCTTAGCATTCCGTAATGTCGATGGCAGCAGTGGTCCAGCGGTCAGAGCATAGACTAGGCTGGTAGCTTTCTTGTCTGCAGAAGCAGCAGGGAGTGGCCTGGTCAGCAAGGCACCTGGAGTGACCTGCCTCAGGCTGTCAGGCCCGCAGCTGCTCCCACACCTCCTCCTCCTGGGGAGAGGCCACCCTGACCCGAGTACCCACCACCCAGAGCGCCTGGAGGGAGAAGGGGCCTCAGCCCAGGACCCACTTGACAGACAAGGAGCCTGAGACCGGATCAGAGCCCTTCCTAGTGGACCTTCACTATGGGCAGGTGGCACGGCCTTTGCCCTGAAAGGCAACTGCAGCTACTTCACTGGACGGGGACAAGCCTCTCAGGTGAGCGCAGGGAGGAGCAGCCAGAATGACTGTCAAGGTGCTTGGGCAGCAGCCCCCGCCCAGCTCCCCGCCTTTCCCCAGCAGCCCATGCATCCTTCCTGACAAGGGCTGCAACCCTACAGTCTCGATGCAGGTGGTCTGGGCCAAGTACAGCCATTTCCACTGGCGGAGGCACAGTCACAGGACGAGAGTCAACCAGAGGGAAGAGGCTCAAGGGAAAGGAGGCAGAGCCAGAGCTGTGGTGGACAAAGTGTGGGCAGCCAGGGGGACACCAAGGTCTCTGTTCCCTAAACTGAACCCCGTCTGCTCGCCATCCCTGGAAGTTCTCGTTTCTTTTTCATGCAGCCCAACCGTAGGTCAAGCATTTGATATCTAGTAAGAACCAGGAGTGTAATGCATGATGCCATGTGGCTCTCGGAAGCATCCCTGGCGGTGGTTTTCATCCTCACTGTGCAGACGAGGCACCTGCAGCACTGAGAGGACAAGGGACTCGCTCCAAGGGTCAGTGCTAGGAATTGGCCGGGGGGGGTCTGCACCAGCCCTCGCTGAGGCCCAGGCCTGGCTCTGTCCCACCTGAGCACAGTGACATCAGCAGGCAACTTACTATTGTAGAAAACTCTCGAAATCTGCTCATTTGCCTGCAACAAAATGAAGGAATGTTGGGGGAGGGCAGTGAGATGACCCAATAATTCTTTAAGAACTTGACAAAGCAGAGTAAATTCCCTTAGCCGTAGAGTCTATACCTTTCTCAATCCTGCCTGCATGTTTCTGGGTCCTGAGGGCACTACATCCCGAAGTCTTTTAAGACCATGTTTTATCTCATTTCTGAAAACAAATCAGAAAAGAGGGTTGAGGAGCAAGGAGGGTTGATTGCTATGAAACAGCTCCAGCTGTCCTGGTGCCATTCTGCCCTGTGCAGACCTGCCTGGACCAGAGAGGACACTAGCCACCCTGTCGTGACCCTTCTGCCTGTGTCTTTGACACTGACAGAACTAACCCTAACCCTTCTCTGTGCCCCATTCAGTGAGTGTGGGGGATGCTGCTTTGCTGGTCCCATGGATAGGGCCTGGCTTTCAATGTGCTCATCCTGTCTCAGGCTTGCAGACCTCGGCGGACTCAGCAAGGGCCCTGCCTTGACCGTCCGTGGTGAGGCGGGAGCACCCATGGCTGTGCACCTGTGAATCCAGCACCGCCAGTGTGACTGGCGGTACTGCTGGCACCTAAGGGGTCCCTGGTGAGGGCGCGTCACCTTCCAACAGGCAAGGCTGAGTTTGGAAAGGTCGCTCTGCTGATACCCCTGCCCTGTCCCCTCCTCCCCTGCCACAGACTCCTGAGGTGGACTTGGTCCCTCCAAGCCACTTCCCCCTCTGGATCGGCACTAAAGGAAGCAGTCAGGATGCTCCGTTAGAGTCTAGAGCTCCTGGGCTTCATGTGCTCCTGAAGAAAGAGACCATAAGCTGGAAAAGAGGCCTGAGGCCCGTCCATGTGGGAGGAAGAGCAGGGACCCCAGGCTGCCATGGGGATGGGCTGTCGGCCTCTGTTAAAGCAGATGCAGGGGATGGGACTGGGACACACCAGGGCTGGGGCTTAGGTTCAGGCTAGTGCAGTGTGATGGGCTGAGCTGTCACAGCAAGTCTAAGGAGAATGTGGTCCCTGAAGGCTGATTTCTCACTGTGGGCAGAAGAGATGCTCATGTGTGGTGAGATATGAGAGCCCCAGACCTACTCAACCCAGTTCAGGAGGAAAGGAGACCTGGGACCAATGGCCAGGGCAGGCCAAAGCCGGCCTTGCCTAGTCTAGCATAAATACAGGTCTTGGTGCTTTTTGGAAGATTTCAGTTTTGTCGTTTGCACCTTGCAATATCCTGAAACTCTCAGCCCTCCCCAGCCTCCTGCCCAGGACTCAAGTCACCAGGCAACGTTCTCACCTGAGTGGCTCTCCCTAGTGCTGCCCTCCCAGCTCTTCTCATACAGGGACACCAGGCTCCCAGCACCCTCGCTAATCCCTCCTGCTCTTAAAATACCCCTCTCATACCATAAGAGCCCCTTCCACCTCTTCCCAGTTCTCACCCACCCCCGCCATCACCCCTGGGGCTTCCTAGCCCTGTGCCGTCTGGCTTCTCCAGCACCCAGAGCAAGCCCTGCGTGGACCGCGCCATCCTCAGCCTGCTCCCCCTAGTGGCAGGGCTCAGAAAGCACCATCCCTCGTCCCAGTCCTGGCCCCACACGCTCTGCAGACCCACCAGAGTCACACCTCGTATCAGATCCCATCGGCCACTGCTGGACTTACCCTATACACCAGGACCCACCCCAGCCCTCTGCCACACCCTCCTAAACTCCTAGGGAGTTTTGGGAATGCCCAATCCCGGGCTGAGCCTTGCTCTCAGCGAGATTCTGTGGGCTCCTCCCGAGCTGGAAGCATCAGGGCCATGGTTGATTTTGAGCTGTCCTCGTAGGTACGTAACCCGCCCCCCCCACCATCCCAACACACACACATAGAGGATTTCATATCTCTTCCTCTCCCCTGAGCCCCACTCCCTCTCCTGAACCCTCTGTCATGGAAGACTTCCTCTCCCACACTCTCCAGAGAGGACCAGGGATGCCCTCCATGAGCCTCACCAAACCTCTCTCGGTCTTGGTCTTGAGCCCACTGCCTTGGAGGGGGCAGTGGTCCTCCTCTCCCCCACGGGCAGCTCTTCCCCCAGAGGCCCCCGCCTCTCTCTGCCACCTGCCAGTTTCCTTCCCCATGGACTTCCTTTCTCCCACTTCAAACCCACTCTGGTCTCTCTCTTCTAAACTTGAACATGCACAAAACCACGCCTTCCCCTAGCTCACTGAACAGGAAGCACAGCCCCTGCTTCTCCAGGGAGCCAGGCATGCGGAGTGCTGTGTCCACGCACCGGCACCAGCACTCCCTCCCCCGCAGCCTTGCTGCAGCTGCTCACCTGCTGCTCTGGCTTCTCTCCAAGTTCCCGAACACGGCTCTGTGCCACAAATCCTGGACCCACTCAATTCTAAATGTCCTCAACCTCTCTTTGGTATTTCACCCACTGAACCGGGTTCCAGTCATTTGCATCATGAGCGTCGGAACCTCCCGGCTACTCGGGAGCTCCGTAGCTTCCCACCTCCAGGGCTTTGGGCACCTCGCTGGGCCCTCCCAGCGGCCCGCCTAGGATGCTGGCGTGTGATGCTTCCCTCCTGCACCCCAGCCCACACTCATGGGCTCCCTTGTCTCAGACCCACCAAGGGACCAAGCTCCCCTCCACTGAAGCTCCAGCACTTCAGCACTGCCCACCCCCGCCTCCTGGTTCTGACTGTGCCTCCCCTCTTCCCCCACTGGCCCAGAGCAGAGAGTGACACACAGAGCAGGTGCCCAACACAGGCCAGTGTTCACAAAGGGCCCACACATCTGCTCCACCAGATCCCAGGCGTCCTTGCAGTGAGCCAGTTCTCAGGGAAGGGAAGAGCGCTGAGAGGACACAGGACAGGTGGAGGGCAGGGCTTAGAGGGGGCGGAGATGGTCTAGCAGCACGGGGTCTGCCAGGGCCAGCGCAGCCAGGGGTCAGTGGGAGCCATGGAGCCGGGGCTGGGGGTCAGAGTGGACGCTGAGGGGAGCCCAGGATGGCCCAGCCTGCTCCCAGTGGGAACTGTCAGCTCCCTGTGTCTCTCTGTTGCCCTGCCCACCAGGCCTGGGACTTACCTGTTTGAGGTGAGCTTCAGGACAATGCTGCCGTATGATGAGTAGGTGATGAGGGAAATGCGCAGTTTAGGGCTGGGGAGGAAGGATGAGCTCGTAAGCAGCCATGCACACTGGTCAGAATGAGCATCAGTGAGCAGCCAGGGAGGGGTGCATGTCAATTTCCCTCCTGCACCCCAGCTCTTTTGCTTTGTTGCGCATTTCTCAAATCCTGGAAGTTTCACTCCTTTTGTGAAGGATTCGGAGGCCTATAAGATGTGTGATCTTGCTGGAAGTGAGTGCTGAGACGGCTTCATGTTCCATCCCTACACTCCCAACATCCCCAAAGTCCCTCTCTCTCTCTCACACACACAGAGGCATACGCACACGCTCCCTGCACGCACAAGAAGGCAGACACTTATAAACTCCTGCATGAGGGCCTCTCCACTGGCCTCTCTTCTGATGTCAAATGCTCTGGACCTTCCCACACTTCCCTCCTCTCCTCTCTTCCCTGCCCGCCTCTTATCTCAGGGAAATTGTTCTACCTCTCAGCAGCCATTCACATACATCCTTCCCTCTTTCCCCCACTGTCTTCTGGTCTCTGGACTCTCATCTTTTGTGAAATTGCTGCAGTAGTTTCCCCAATTCTCCTGGTTCATTCATGTTCCACCTCATTTAATCCATAATTATCAGACTTTTCTCCTGGAGCACAACCTTGATCATGTCAGACCCCTGCCCTAGAATCATCTATAGCTCCCTATTGCTCAGAGCAGGAAATCATAAGCCCCAGGGCCTGGCATTATGAGCCCCATGGACTTGACCCACTCACTGCACAAGAAGTCTCCTTGATGGTTCCTGTTACCCTGTCCTTCCTCATCCTTCAAGATTTAGTTCAAAATTCCACAGTCTCTAGGAAGCTATGCTTGCGTTTCTTTTTTTTTTCCCTAAGAATACTTGCTTTTTCCTTAAAGTTGCAAGTAACTCCTTTGTTCTTTTCTTTTGGTCCTTGGCACCCTTTAGCCCAGTATTTAGCTATGCGTTACCGATTTGCCCGTTTCCTCATCTATGAGGTCCTCAAGGACAGACTGTGCCCCCCACGTTGTAACCTGATTCCCAGGCAGGAGCCAAGAAGGATGTCGACACCTGATAAAACCAGTGATTGGTAATTCTTTCTGCTTCAGAACACTGCCCTGGGCTCTCTGCTCCTGATCCAAGGGACTCCCATGCCCACCGATTGTAAAGAGCTGTGTACTCTGCCTGTCAGAGGAAAACACCAGCCTTACTTTGTAAACCTCTTCAACAGTTTTTCTACTAAATCGCAAATGTCATCCCAGGATCTGCTTACGCTGTCCGACCTGAAAACAAAGAAGACTTGATTAAGAGGGATGAGGCACCTCCTCCTGGCGGGCAGAGCTGCTGCCTCCCGTTTCCAGCAGACCCTTTAGCATCTCTTCCCCACCGCATGTAGCTGAAGGCTGCCACACTCCCGCAGCAGGCTCAGTGGGTCACCTTGGTGGTAACTTTCACCAGTGTGAGTGGTGGGGAGGGTGACCAACCTGACTTGTGTGCTTGGGGATGAGGGACTTTGGGTGGCAAACCAGGACGGCTGATACACAAGGAATAAGGGAGGAGACAGCGGTTGGAGAAGCCTAAGCAATTCTGATATGTTGGATCTCCTGGTACCCCAGCTTTGACACCACAACAAGAGCCCTGGCCTCAGGCAGGAGAGGGATGTGCTACTCAGACTACTTTACTTCACTACTTTCTTAGCAGCCTGCAAAGCTGAGCCGCTCTGGACACTGAAGGCCTTTTCTGGGAACACTCATGGGGAAGAACAGAACCAGGCCTGGGACACTGCCGTCTTGGTGTCATCATACCCCACCAGCAGGGAAAGGTGTGGGACCTTCCTATCCCTACTTTCAGTTTCTCACTGCCATTGGCTCTGACTTTAGTACCTGAATGGAGAATGAGGAGGCTGAAGGGGGTTGGAGCCTCATGCCCCCTCTGTCTAGGTGGGAAGAACTTCCATGTGCCCTACTGGCCAGGGCTCAAAGGTCCTTGCAATCCCACGCCTCTGCAGGTGTGCACTAGTGCAGGTTACGGAGGGCAAATGTGGGTCTCACTGGTTAAGTGTTTTTTTCAAGGTTCTGCAGATGGTAGGGATGAAACTGAGGCTGGTGCCCTGTTCTGGGCTCTTCCCCAGTGAATGATGGCTCATGTCTTTGATATGGATTGTAAGTCTGAGGAACCCACCAGGAGCTGCTTCCTTTCACCTCCAGTGATCACCATGCCCATAAACATCCTGAATGTCATATTTATATGTGTAATTCCCATATACCCAAAAGCATCCTTCTCCTCTCTACCATTCCTTCTGCCTCCTCTTGGCTGTATCTAGAACTGTCAAGAGATGGCGAGCACACTAAGAATATATAATTCTAACAATACTATGGTTATCATTCATGGAGTACGTATATACCAGACATGTTACATGCATGATTTCCAATTCCGAAACAGTTCTGTGATATCATTATTCCCATTTTACAGATGAGAAAGCTGAGGCTCTCACAGGTCAAGGAATTTGCCAAAATTTCCATGGACCTGAACCCAGAACTAGCTGCAAACCCCATGATTTACCCCCTGAACTTGGCAGATGTGGGAGACACTGCTGTGTGTGACAACTGTGGGTGGCAAAGCATAAGACTCTGTCAACCCAACAACAATACGGACTTTTCCTTAGGAGCTCCTATACTTAAGTGCGTGGCAACTCCTTTCCTAACTATTCATACCACATTCCACTTTCCTTCTCATTACTCCTCTCGTCTGTGTCCTCCCCCACTGAAGAGGATCTTCCAAAGGAGATATATAGGAAACAAAAGTCTTCAACCCACCCACCTCCTCTGGAAAAGGTTTCAGTGTGTGATTATTGTGAATGAAGGTCTCGATTCTAGAACGCAGAACACGAGTGCTCCTGGCAGTGGAAAATACTACAGGGACCCTCAGGTCCCCAGGAAGGAGGCAGTTTGGAACAGAGCAACTACATGGGCTTCTGACACAGAGCTTCAATCATGATTTAGTGCCCACTCTTAAATGACAATGGAGAGACGAGGGTCACCAGCAACTTGAGGATATCTCTGATATTAAAGCTTGAGGCCAAAACATCCTAGTGAGATAACTATGCTGGGACATCGGAAGTGGCTATGGCAGTGTCATGCAGGGGAGCTGAGCTATCAGAAAGCTACATTTTCCTCTCCCCCTAATAAGAACTCAATAGAGAATGTATAAACCTCAAAAAGCAGGAAATAGCAGTCGATACAAGCACAGCATTGGAAACATGGTCATATCATCAGAAGAAAAATCTGGAAGATTTCTAAGTGGCTGCCTCTGGGAAGTGAGATCAAAAGTGGGGAGGAAAGGGTCAGGGGCCTCAAGATTTCTGTTGTGAACAATAATAGTGTTTGATTTAAAATTTATGTTCATTCAGTTTCTCCTAAATGTGAAAATAAAATTGCAAACAAAAACTTGTAGCATGAATGATGTCACCAAAATGGCACATCTGAAAACCTAAGCCCTCGTTCCCCCATGGAGACATTGAACAAACAACCAGAAGCTGTCAGCACTAACTCTGTAGGAGCCCCAGAAAACAAAAAAGGATTACAACAATAAAGCAAATGTGCAATTAAGAAATAGCTATTTTCAAAATGACAGGGGTTTTGTTGCATATTTCATCACACTTCTCCCACACCTTCTCTGGCATGGTGGCAGTTTTGGTCTTGATCGCTGGCCCAGTCCCAGGTTGTCCTTGATCTAGAGGGAGCAGTGTCGACCTTACTTACAAATTATTGTGTAAAACTCTCCTTACCTGGCTGGAGTCAATTAGGACGTTTAAAATCAGCTGTGGGCATAGGTGAATTTAAAAACAGACACATACGCTCAGGCCAGGAGAAAGTTCAGGAAAGTCTTGAGAAGACCTTAAGTTTCGCCTTAGGCTGATCCCTAGGCTCAGTGGTCGTCTAGCTAAGCGCTAAAGGAATGTCCCAGCAAAGAAACATTCTGCAAAGAATGGAAGAGGTGGCCTCTCCCTGCCACCCCAGGTCTTTTTACAATTTTGTAACGGTTTTATGTTCTTTTCAGACCCTGGCATTTGGGAAATCTCTGTCAATACATTCAGTGAATAAGAGTTAGTGGAACAGAAACTCCAGTGATCCCACACAACAAGGAATATTCTTTGCAAAAGTAGTTTGGAAAAGTTTCAGAATAAACAGACTACTACACAAGTCTATATCAACAGATAAAAGCAAATACAACCCAGTAAGCTGTGGTGAATTCTGCTTTCTAGAGATACTACATTATGGTAATAAAAATCCTAATTTTCAACAAAAAAACGTGAAACATACAAAGAAACAGGATCATTGTTCAATCAAAGGAACTAAATAAAATTACAGAAACCATTCCTGAAGAAGCCAAGGCATCAGACTTACTAGACAAACACTTAAAAGCATCTTAAATATGCTCAGAAGTAGGAAAATAAAGACAAAGAAATAGAGGAAACCAGGATAATGATATATGAGCAAAATAAATATCACCAAGAACATAAATTATTAAAAAACCAAGCAGAAATTTTGGAGCAGAAAGTGTAATAATAAATTGAAAAATTCATTAGGGTGGTTCAATAACAAATTTTACTAGGCAGAGCAAGGAATCAGCAAAGTGGAGGATAGGACAATTGCTACTGTTTAGTGTTGGGAGCATAAAGAAAAAAGAATGAATAAAAGTGGTCGGAGTCTAAGGGACCTGTAGGACACGCTTAAGCAGACCAACAAACATATTGTATGAATTCCTGAAGCAAATAAGAAAAAGAAGCAGAAACATTATTTGAAAAAATAACATCCAAAAATGTCCAAAATTAGATGAAAGACATGATTGTACAATTCCAAGAATCTCAACTAACTCCAAATGCAATAAAATAAAAAGATCCACATCAAGGCACACTATAATCAAACTGTTGAAAACAAAGACTAAGATTCCAGAGTTCAAATTCTGGATCCGTGTATTCTATATGGAGGCTTTGGTGGGTCATCCCCAGGCCTTGAGCTACCTCCTTGCCTCATCTATAAAACAGGGATAATAATACTTATTCACATAATGATGAAGACATGGTGATGAAACTGTTTAATCCCCTACCCCCTATTCCCAATCTAGGGACACACCTGGCTTTCCCCCCATCCACACTCTCTGGATTCCTGTGGCCTCTAATTTCAAAATAGCTCCAGAATCTGTCCACTTATCATTGCCACCCATACCTACTGGTCCACACCACCATCATATCCTCCCTGGATCCCTGCATCAGGCCCCTCCCTGGTCTCCCGGAAGGCTCTATTCTTGCACCCTTCAACTGTGACCCTTTTAAACATAATCCAATCACACACCTCCTCTGCTCAAAAATCACCAGAGCCTCCCCGACACTGCCCCAGTCTGTCAGCATAGCCTTTCCTGAGCACCTCTTCAGCACTTCTGATCCTCCCTCAGCACTTCTCATCCTCCTGTCCTGATTTCCCCCCAGTCCTGATTTACCCCCATCTAATACCCTAGTTCCTCTTTGATTTATTTCTTGTCTCCTACAGTGAAAGCTCCAAGAGAACAAGGACTTTTTCAAGTTTTGTTTGCTGCCTTATCCCCACTGCCCCAAACAGTGACTGGCATACAGAAGTTTTCCAGTAATTATTTCAGTGAGTGGATGAACAAGGGAATGAGAGAATGGATAAGACTGCTCACCAATGGATGAAAGATCCAGAGAACCTTGGGAGTGCCACCAGCAGAGGTGTCTGACCCACATCCCACCTCCCCACAAAGGGCACATGCGGAGAGAGCGAGCCAAGCAGTAAGGGCTGGATCAGGGGCCCCTGCAGTGCTGGGGAGTTCCCAGGGTGTGTGACTCTGCCTTCCCTGGAAGTTTATTTTATGCTCCTCCTCCACGACTGCATCTGACACATGCTGGGCAAACCATATAAGCTCCCCTTCATCCCCATCACAACCTGGTGAGGTGGGTGTGAAGGCTCCATTGTACAGATGGGGACACTGAGGCAGACAGCGGTGAGGCGACTTGCCCTAGGCCGCATGACTGATGAGTGGAGTCTGCCTGACTGCAAAGCTGGGGCTGCCTCCTCAGTGGTCATTATTCCCCCCTCCCCAAGAGTAGCAGGGGACATCAGGAGGGAATTTGTCCTCAACCTCCAAATATTCTCATCAAGATGGTTTCGAAGACAGCAAGGCTTTCTATAACCAGACTGAATGAGCACAGTTCCCAGAGAGACAATGTTATTTCTCTGGAACTGAGGAATTTGCTGTGGCTTCAGACAAGCCTAGCCTGGCCCACTATGGCCGTGCTGTAGGCCTACTCTTCTCTGATGGCCTGGGGCTGGGAAATGGGTGTGTAGGTCCCGTCCCTGGACACACTCAGCTCCTCCTCCCACTTGCAGAATCCAGGAGGATTCAGTCCTGTCACCCCCACCAGCTTCTGTCATACCTCATCCAACCTCTAGGAGTCTGTTCCCCTTTCCAGGTGGTTGCATATGCATATATCTTCCCACTTTACTTCCCAGGATTGTTTTGAGGATAACAGATGTGCAGTGATGGACTTTGGAAACCATAAAATAGGTCAATGATATTAGAGTCATGCCACTGTTACTACTAAATAAGTAAACTTTATCCTCAGCCCCACAGAGGAGTTGAAAATGGAACCAAGGCAATCTCTCCAGCCTGAGGATTCACCCCTCCCTTTCCTTCTTTGAGGGCCAGAAGGTAGTTAATGCACAGCACAGGTTTCCCAGGGCCACACTCAGACAGACCAAACTGTTCTGAAAGTGCACACAAATTGTAACGTGGGTCTCCAAGTTGTCAAAAAAAGCAGCAAAGCAAAGGACTTTCTAAGCAGTGACACTGTGAGAATGCCTAACAGATGACATACCAATCTCTCTGGGGCCCAGTAAAAACAGAGGTTATTTGGGTAAAAAAAAAAAAAAATAGAAAGAAAGAAAGAAAAGAAACCCAAATGCACTGTGAGCTTCTCACAACTGCTGAGAAGGCAGCTCCTAGCAATTGCCTGCCCCTCCAGCTGTTTAAGGGGCATGCAGGTCACAGATCCAGGCCAAGTTGATGGAGAGACTGAGAACCATTGAGAAACCTTATGGTGACCTTTTTCCTTTCCAGAAGTAAGAGCCCCAGGAAATAAATGCCTGGGGCTTTCTTTCTGTCCAGGAACAAGGAGGCCACAGAGGTCTGTTCCTTGGGTCTGACCAAGACTGTCCTTGCCTCCCCTCTCTCAGAGCCTGGGATCCCCCTGGACCACTTCTTGCCATCAGTAACCTTGGTGACAGTGGTGCCTTGAGAAGCATGGGGGCCAGATGGGGAAGCCACTCACGCATCCAAGACGAAGTAGAGATCGAAGACACCATTGCAGTCATGCAACTTTTTTGCTTTGCTCTTGTGATGATTGGTGCCCCTGTGGAAGCTTCTCCAGTCTGGGCTGAGGTAGCGGTGAATGGTTCTCCAGCCAAGGTCAAGGTGGTGTAAATTTCTCCAGTTCGGGATGCTATGCTGGAAGCTCCTTCCACTCAGCAGTGGAGGGGGCAGCAACAGCAACAGGAAGAGCCCAGGGCTGGGCATCCAGGGCCCGCCACTCTCCATTTACCTGGCTGTACCAACAGTCCCGTTGGACCCTGGCTACTCCAGGCCACCTCAGGCCGCAGCCTCCACCCCTCCAGCCCTCTAACGATGGGGCACTGTGAGCCTCCTCTTGTACCTGCCCTGAGGGCGGAAAAGGCAAAGATGGCTGGCCTTGGGGGATGGCCCACTACCTGCTCCGCCTGCCCCCAGCCCCAAGGAGGCAGAATTCCCTGTGATGTCCCTTATGATGGACAGGAAGGTTGGCATGGTGACTTTGTGACCTGCAGCTCTGCTCAGTGTCCTGCCTGTTGACAATCCCAGGGGGGAGTCAGGGGCTCTTTGGAGGGGCAGTAAGATGAGGCCTCCGTTTGTTCCTCATCCCAGACCCTCTCAGGTGGCCATTAAAATCCTGGAGAAATCCTGCCTTTTTGTCAGCTGAAAGAGGGCAGCTGAGGTGGCTTAGATGAGGACATCGCTGTGGGGGAGGAGGTCCAGGAACTCGGAGTGTAGAGTGTTGCAGTCATTCGTGTGACCCAGTGGATGGAAGGATCTAGAAGGGGAAGAAGGTCCTGCAAGGATGTCAAAGTCCCTTGTGAATGAAGGGCATGCCAGTTATCTACTGCTGCTTAACAAACCACCACAAACTGAGTGACATAGAACAAGAACTTTTATATTATGCCCACAAATTCTGTGACTAGAAATCAGAAAGGGCTGAGCGGGGATGGCCTCTCTCTTCTCCATGGATCAACATTGGGCATTAACAACTTTAAGTCAAAAGTGTTTCAAAAACTCGGGCTGTGAATGTAAAAATTTTTAGAAATACTTTAACCAATTTATTTTGTTTTCTTTTGTATGCACAAAAGAAGAGTGATATATGCTAAAGGTCATTTGTAATAAGTCTAAAATAGATCTTTCAATATGTATAATGAAAATACAAAAATTACAAATGGTAAAATGCACTGTGTTGGTGATTTTTGTAGTTCTTGTTGTTTGAGTGATATTTTAAATAATGGAATATCTTAAATAAATGATATTTGGAATTGATGGAATCTGGTGTACTTCTCCCTTAGAGGCTATTAGGTTTTCCTTGCTTCACATCCTTCATGACACTTGCTATTGTCATATTTTTATATATTTTTCTACTGATTCAACGTCTGTTTTGGTCTTAATTTGCATTCCCCTCATTACTGATGGGATTGGTCTTCTATTCAACAGATTTCAGGTCATTCATTTTCCCTCCTTTGTGAAATGCCTGTTTCTGCCTGTATCCATTCTCCAATTCAGTTGTTTTTCTTTCATATTGATTCCTTAGCATTCCTTGTATATTTAGGATATTAATCTTTTATCAATTGTTGCAAAGATCTTCTTCAGTGTGTGGCTCTTTTTTCACTCTATTTAATGCCTTTTAATAAAACAGAAGTTCTTAATTTTTTTATTGAAGTATAGTTGACACAGTGTTGTGTCAGTTTCAGGTGTACAGCAAAGTGATTCAGGAATACATATATTTACATATATGTATTCCTGAATACATATATATATATGTATTCCTGAAATACATATATATGTGTATGTTCTTGTATTCTATGTATATATATGTATTATTTTACAAGTTCTTAATTTTAATGACAAATGTTGAATTTGTCACTTTTAAGTGAAACTGTTAAGATTTGCACTGTTTGTATCTTATTTAAGAAATCCTTCCCTGTTAAGCTGAAACAGATTTTATCTTAAAAGTTTTAAAGATTTAAAACTTAAAAGTTTTAAAGTTTTAAAAGATTTAAAGATTTTATCTTAAAAGTTTTAAAGAGTTCACACTGATGTCTTGAATCCATCTGGAATTAATTTATAAGTCTGATTCTTGCCAGGGATCTGATTTCATGTTTCCCATATTTAGAGTAAATTGTCCCAGCATCATTTGTTGTCTATTCCATGTTTTCCTTCATGATTTCTATGTCACCTCTGATGTGTTTCAAATTCCATATAGTTGTGGGCCTGGGTCTGTGCTCTCTGTTGCATTGTCTTTATCCGTCTATTGGTTTATACTGAAAGTGTCGAAACCGCACTGTCTAAATTATTGTGTATTGTGAACGATTGTATTACTGCTCCTCGCTGTCCCTTCCTCTTGCAGAGGAGGACTGCTTCCCTGCCACATTCATGGCAGGCTTGCCCTTGATTCCACCAAGGAAACGTTAATAGAAGTTACACGTGCCACTTCTGGACAGAATCTTCAAGAATCCAGGTGTGACTCAGGTGAATCCAACACCCTGGTAGCTGAGTAACTGTGATGTGCTGCTCCCTCTTGGGAACCTGGGATGGACATGTACATGTGGGACACTGAGATATACGAGTGGGAAATAAAGTTTGTGCTTTCAGCTGATTAGATTTGGTGGGTTTTGTTACAGAAGATAACCCACTAGAACCTGATACACACGGCGTTCAGTTACCTAACCTAACATACGCAGAGTGCTACAGCAAGCCTTGATAGTACAGGGTAAATCACCCCACCTAACTCTTCTTAGGGTAATTGTTGGCCATTTGCTCGTTCATGCAAATTTTAGAATCAACTCTTCAAGTCTCCACTCCACCAAAACCCTCTTGATGTTTGTTTATGATATCAACATATATACAGATACATTTGGAGGGATGTGAATCTGCAATCAGGACTCCTCGTATCAGTGAACATGGCATTGTCTTCATTTATTTAGGTCTTTTTCAAAGCTTTTCATTTATATTTCCCTATGAAGATCTTCACTTCTTTTGTAAGTGCCTTCTCTAAATACCTTATATTTTTGCTGCTAGTGTAAATGGCAGTTTGAAATAGAGTTTTAAACTGTTTATTGGTATTGTGAAGAAATGTATTTATTGGTTGATATATTCACTCAACTTGCTAAGCTCTCTCATTCTAAAAATTTAACTGTAAAATCCATTGGGTCAGTATAAAAATAAAAAAAACAACCACTGTCTTGATTACTTCTTCAACGAGTAGAGCTATGATGGAGGCATTTGTGATTTTAAAGAGAATGCCTCTAACACATCACCATTAAGAATGATATTTATTGGGCTTCCCTGGTGGCGCAGTGGTTGAGCGTCCGCCTGCCGATGCAGGGGACACGGGTTCGTGCCCCGGTCCGGGAAGATCCCACATGCAGCGGAGCGGCTGGGCCCGTGAGCCATGGCCGCTGAGCCTGCGTGTCCGGAGCCTGTGCTCCGCAACGGGAGAGGCCATGACAGTTGAGAGGCCTGCGTACCGCAAAAATAAATAAATAAATAAAAATTAAAAGAATGATATTTATTGAAAGCTTTTGGTAGAAATCCTTTATCAGATAACGGTATTTCACTAATATTCTTGGTGTGCTAGATATCATGAACAAGTCCTGGATTTTATCTAAAATTTTCTGTATATTTTGTGAGAAGTATATATTTTTCTCCAGTAATCTATTAATATGGCTAATTAAATTAATGCATCTGAAACAATATTAACATATTGTAAATAGACCCAAATTGGCCATGATATTTTTTAAACACTGCTGATTGAATTTAGTATTAGGTTAGATTTTTTTTGCCTATGCTCAGGAGAGAGGTTGGCCTGTAATTTCCTGTTTTTGTGCTGCTCTTATCTGGATTTGATATTACATAAGTCTAGCCTCCTGAAATGCACTTGGGAGTGTTTTATGTTGTCTTTGGGAAGACTTTGAATGTGATCACAATCGTCTGCTTCTTGAATATTTGGTATGATATCTCCTATATCTGGTGTTTTCTTTGTGTAAAGTCTTTAAACTACTGATACAATTATTTAATATTTACTGAATGCTATGGACTGAATTGTGCCCTTCCTCCCAAATTCATATATTGAGCCCTAATCCTTAACGTCAGGCCTTTCAGGATATGATTAAGGCACTTGGACGTCAGGCCTTTCAGGATATGATTAAGGTTAAGTGAGGTCATAAGTATTAGGCCCTAATCCTATAGGTCTAGTGTCCTCATAAGAAAAGGAAGAGACACCAGTGCTGTCCTTCACACAGTCACAGTGAAAAGGCAGTGGGTGACACAGAAGGAAGGTGGCCACCTGAAATCCAGGAAGAGAGGTCTCATCAGAAACCAACCCCGCTGACACCTTGATCTTGGACTTCCAGTCATGGTTTCTTGACTCTCTGTCCTTTCATCTGGGTTCAGTTTCCTTGCTTCTGAAATACATTCTTTAGTGGTTCCTTCACCAAGCTTGTAAGGGTGTTCAACTTAGGCTTTGTACCTCGAAAATATCTCTGTTCTGTGTTCACTCTTGAACAACAGTTCAGTTAGATACAGGATTCTAAGTGGACAGATTATTTTCAAGGTTTGTCCTAAACATCTATAATTTCACTAAGGCTGAGTGAGCTGCACATCTGGGATTTGATCTCTCATGTCCATATTCATTAATGGGTTCTCTTCACAGAGGAAAATTTTTGTTTTGGGGACCGTTACTCAGAGCTTTACTGTCTGTTCTGAATCTCACTTTGCCCACCTCAGACTCATCATAATTTTGTTCCTTTACAATCTTATCTGTGTGATATATGCTCCCAACCCTTTGGGAAAAGCACAGAGCTTTGTCTGCTTATGTCTCCACACCCTCTCCTCTCAGGGGCATCCGGAACAGTTACTGAGTGACTGAAGGAAGGAAGGAAGGAGCGGGGACTCAGGGCTCCCTCTCAGTCCCTCAAGGATTCTCTCTTCCCCTATCTAGCCTGCTCTGCCCCTCTTCTGGGCTCAAACAATGTGACTCATACACCTGGCTGCCACTGCAACAATTCTGGTTACTTGAGACCACCCCCCCCCCCCACTCCTATCTCCTCTCACCCTCACTACAGGGAAATGTCCTAGGTAGTCCAAGACCTGGCATGAATGTAGTCACTTAGAAGGCATTCCCTCCTGTCCCCACGCTTTAGGCCCTGACCTGTCCCACCCTCCATGGGTAGTTAAGTTCCCTGACACCTTTGCATTCTGTGAAGTCACAGAACTCACCATTATTTGGCACAATGCTGCCATTTCAGAACTGAGGAGGCTCAGGAAAGGCTGAGAGGCCGAGGATCAGCTCCAGTGAAGTCTGGAAGTTTCTCAGTGCGCCACAAAGATGGAGCTTTCGTGGCCGCTCAGCCTGGAGGCGGAAGGAGAGTCCAACGCGCTGATGGGGTCTCTGGGCTGCACGGAGGATCCGCAGTCGCAGGACACGGAACACCTGCACTGACAACCAGGCTGTTGCCCGGGTCCCCGAGACCCAAGAGGGTAGAAGTCGCGGCGCACAGGGCGAGTGAGCAGCGGTAAGTGCAGCCTCCGCCGTGGCCCGAGGGCCACCTCCAAAGGCAGGTCCGCGCCAGGGCACCCTCCTCAGTCCCGCACCTGGGAGGCGCGGGGCAAGGCCTGAACCAGCGGGGACGGCGGGCCGGGGTTTGCGGAGCTGGACTCGCGGGAGGGCTGGGCCCAGCCGAGTGGGCGCGGAGCCGGCGTGCATTCCGGCGTCCAGATCTGCTCCGGGTGGTGCCTGGGAAGCGGGTTTCCTAGGCGCCCCTTTCTGCGGGTTCAGCCCACTCACAGGCCCCTCCCCTAAGGCCCGCGGACCCCTAGGAACGGGGCGGTGCCCGAGGCCCCGCCCCAGAGGCGGGGGCAGCTCGGGAAGGCGGGGTCTGACCGGCCCCGCAGGGCTCGCGCGCCAAGTTCCGACCCGCGTGTCACTGCCCCGACCTGGAGGCGGCCGGGGCTGCCAGCGCGTCCCCAGCGCCCAGCGCCGCGCGAGAGCCGAGGTGAGACGCGCTGTCCTGCCCCCGGGACGGACCCGCGAGTGGGCGTGGGGGTCGGGAGTCATCTCATTTCTACTGGCTTTTCCCCAGGGCAGGTTCTCAGTTCTGCCCTCGCCTGCCCGGTTCTTCTCTTTCCTCTGTCATCAGCTTTCTCCATCGCTCCTTCCTTTTTTTTTTTCCTCCCGTGCTACTCCGGTCCCTGCCCTCTGCCTCTGTCTTTTGTCTCCTTGCCTCTTCTGTATTTTTCTCTCACCTGTCTCACTTTTTCCTACCAATCTTTTTATTACTTGTGTCCCCTGTCTTTCCCTTTCTCTGTTTTTTCTTCTTCTTCTCTCCCTCTCTCTCTCTCTCCTCCCCACTTCTTCCCTTTTTCCTTCCCCCCATCAAGAATTCCACCTTGGATTTTTGTTTTTTCTGCTAGGTCAACTTTTTTGGGCTGCAATTCTTTTAATTCTTCCATTCACCCACCCTGTGCCGCTCCATTATTCTCAGCCAGGGCTTGTACTGGGCACGAGGGTAATAATGATGCATTTGCCCCAGATCCTTTCTCCAACAGATTATATCCAAAGATCTGGGCATGTAACCTGTTCAGTGCCTGTTGTGGGAAAAATACATGAAGGATCAAGTTGTAAATCTCTGAGTTTTCAGGGTGAGCTGAAAGGAATACTTGGCTTTAGAGACAAGGCTTTGAATGAATCCTTTTCTTGGCATTTTGCCTTTAGTTACAGACACAGACAGCACCAGGAAGCTAAATCTTGCAGGATCATTTAGGGAACATGGGGCCCCACACCATCCTTCTGTGGAGGCAGTGCAAGGCTAGGTTGGTGGGGAGAATGAGGGTGGGACTCAGAGAGCAGTTGTGGGAAGACAATAGGCCAGGGCTTTGCATGTGAAACATTTGGGTGAGAGTTGAAATAAGAAATTAACTATAAATTTCTAAAGTATATACTTGTCAATGCTGGTGGTGTGCAAAAATTAGGTTCCATAATTACTGTTAACTGATTCAGACTTTTTATAACAATTATTGTGGTATTTGGAAATTAATGTTTTTGTGTACACAGTGAAAATATTTCATCATCATATCAAAGATTGTCTTAGATACATACTAAGTGAAGATATACAGAAAAACAAATCTGGTTCATTTGTGAGAAATAAAGTAGAAAGTATTAAATAGCAAAGCAATTTTTTGCTTCTTAAAAATATAATCTTATCAGAGAGACATGATTTCATTATTTGATGATATTCTTATGTCATGTATAACTGTATGTTCAAACACGCACATACATAATATATATATATTAAGCTGGAAAAAGAAAACTTGTTTGGTTTTAAAGCTGCTAATTACTGCTCAACACTTGAAGCTTTTTGTTCTTATAATTAATCTAACCTGTCCTTTGAGTTTGTTATGATTTTTAGTGATAATTCAGCTTATTTAACTTTTTGGTTGATATGCAAAAGGAAATTTGTCAATGGATAAATCACACAGAATTGAACAAAAATTAAAAATGATGGAAGAGGATTTCAGTGTGTTTATTGAAAGAAATTTTTTTCCACTTTGTATCAAAGAACGTTGGACACATTCATAGGTATAAGCATGATTTGGGAGACTGTTCTCTGGATTGAAGAGTTAAATTGTCTTTCACATCATTTAACCACTGACTTCCCATGTATTAGAATTTTGGGAGGGGAGGGGGAGGGAATGCTTTTCCAATGATTTAGAACCATCATGCCTGCTTTGCTTAGCAGATATCTTTTTCAAAAAATAGGTGACAACTTTTCTTTAAAACAGATGCTCACATCTTTTTTCTTTTTTTTTGGATTCCAGGCTAAGTCTTGAGCTGCAGTGCTTTTAGATTTTTTTTTCCTTCTTCAATAGGCTGCATCTCTTCTTTCTAGCTAATGATGCTATTGTAGAGTCTGGCTGAGTAGTCTGTTGTACAAACCATGGCCTTTTCCTCTGAAGGCTGCCACAGGAATTGGTCCATGTGGCCAAGTGGTGTTAGGGCCACAGCTGACCCCACAGTGGGCCTGGGAGCTGGTTACATCCTGAGAATCCTGCATTTGGTTTTGCTTGGACATAGCAGGCATTGCTGCTAGGGGGATGTGGGCATAGATGAACATGGAGCCTTCGAGGGCTGCCTGGGAAGTCCTCTTTCCCACCTCGTGGCACCACCAGCCAGCCTCCAGGAAGGCCTGGACAACTCTGCAATTTTTCGTTTTCTCAGGGTTCTAGGGCTAGGAGGATGTCTAGAAAACATGTGTGTTTTCCTTTTCAGGAAAACACAACACCTCACAGTCCACACGTAGAAGAGGTAGATGGATGATTAATTATCCTTAGAAATCTTCCAAAAAGGTGTGAGAAGCATCTCCAGAGTCTGGGGAAACCAAAGAATTGGGGCACAGGAGATTTTTTTCTGTTCTCACTTGTTTTAGCTGAAGAGGAAGGCAGTGCAGGAAGGCTCTGTTGGTGTAGATGGTGTCACTAAATAAGACCTAATTTCTGAGCTGCAGCTTGGGACAGCTGGAGGCTGACCAGCTGACTTGGGGTGGTAAGTATCTGCAGACATCTCAGTAACATACTGTCGTTCAGCTGTTTGCAAAGAGTTCTTCTGTAAAGGGAGGGGGAAGGAGAAAACTGCCCAGGCCATTTGGTCACTTGTTAAACACTCTTGTGCACTGGTCCCTGGAGGGGCATGAATGGAGGGTAGGCAACCCTGAGGCTGTCTCTAACCTTCAGAACTAGTGCGATAATAAATTGATGCTACCTGTCATTTATTGAGCCAGGCTCTTTAGCACTCTAGACATGTTAATCCATTTAATCTTCACAAACACCTGATGAGGTGGGCACCAAGGTGATCCATGATGAGAAAACAGAGGCAGGGAGAAGATCAGCACCTTGCCCAAGGTCATGTGATTGGTAAGAGCAGAGCTGTATTTGATCCAGGCATTCTGACCCTAGAACCCACACACTTAACCTCGATGTGGATGTGAGGCTGGAAGGTTCCTGGGATGGCCTGGTTAGAACATGAACAGGAAGGTAGAATGTGGCCCGTGCTTCTCAGATGAAGCAATGATTCCTGTTTTCTAGGAATAGATAATAAACAGAGAAACAAGTGCTTTTATGCTATGGGGTGGGTGAGGTATCATTTCTCAGAGAACTTCATGTTTTGGGCAGTAGAATCATGGTTGGTGGCCCAGGAGGACTGAACCCCGAGGCAGAAGTATCCCCATCGACAGGGAAGATGGGACACGGTCAGACACCCTGTTGGCTTGGGGAGCTCAGTTTCAGAAGGTTGCCAAGATCATCTGAGGGCTGGGAAAAGGTTCAGAGCCTGGAATTGAAATCAGGTTCTTTCAATAGGAAGACTGTGGTTGGTACTGAAGGATGTCTGTGTGACTCAGAGGGTTGTCTTGCTGAGCTCAGACTGAAAGAACCAAGGAAGACAAGAAGAGTCCCTTCTCAGGACACACACAATAGAGCGACAAGGATGAGTAAATCGTGTCAGGGGGTGAGAGCCCAGAATGAACTGAGGCTATTGAGGGGACTGGAGGACAGCAAAGGTCTTTTAATACTAGATGGGAGCAAAAGAACAAGGGCTGCATAGATCCACTCGCTGCCAGAACCGCTGGTGTCTGTGGAGGGAGAAAGAGGAGGGAGCAGCTCTGCTTTGCCCAGCGATTGTCTGGACAGAGAACCAGCCTCCAGTTGCAAAGGGCGTTGGTAGGTCCATGTAGGAAAGGGGGACAGAGGCAGCCCTGAGCAGCTGTGCATGTGGTCTCCTGACCCAGAACTCACTGTCCAGGGCCAGGAGTGACCCACACATCTGCAGAGGTCACCTGAGAGGAGTTGAGGACCATGGCAGAGGTGCATGTAGCCTGGAGCTGGATGAGGCTCAAAGTCTGATGTTGACCCTGGGAGAGAGCCTGCAATCTCTCGACGAGAGGAGATGAGCATTAAGAGCTGGCAGGGCGGCGCTTCCCTGGTGGCGCAGTGGTTGGGAGTCCGCCTACCGATGCAGGGGACACGGGTTCGTGCCCCGGTCCGGGAAGATCCTACATGCTGCGGAGCGGCTGGGCCCGTGAGCCATGGCCGCTGAGCCTGCGCGTCCGGAGCCTGTGCTCTGCAACGGGAGAGGCCACAGCAGTGAGAGGCCCGCGTACTGCAAAAAAAAAAAAAAAAAAAAAAAGAGCTGGCAGGGCTCCCCAGGAACAAGCCACGGCAGACTCACATCATCTTCCACTGAAAGACTTCCATCTGGTGATGGCCGCAGATGGAGTGGACTGAGGTTAGATGGGGCCCCAGATGGAGTTTGGTAGGACATTCTTTGCGTTTGCCTGAGTGACCTTACCCAGCAGCGCTGGTGCATGTGAGAGTGGTGGCCCTCAGGGAGCGCGGGCAGCATGCTGGGGTCCCCTGGCAGGCCAGTACCTCGGTCTCCTCCTTTTCTTCCTCCTCCTCCTTGTTCTCGTTATCATTATTAAGATTTGGACGGTAGCATTGACAGAAGCGATTTGGGGCGGATTCGGCGGTTGGCCAGACCTGCAACAAGCTGGAGGAGCACAGCGTTTAGCACTATAGCACTTGCAGGTTGCAGATGAACACATTTGGGTTGAGACCTGCAAATTTCCTCACGTGGTTGTTGTGAAAACTCCATGAAATAAGGTGCGTTAAGCTCTTGGCATCTCTGGCATGTAGACGCTTACATAGTCAATAAGTGGTGAGTTGCATATTTATATCATGAAGCATCCTTTATAAATGAAGCAAACATTCCATCCTGAAGTAAGACCACATGTTCCAAATTTTGCCCCTGAGAAGGTTGTCCCATCTGTGGCTCAGGGCACTCTGGACGGTTCTGTCAATGGGGTCTACATGGCTGTGGTTGGACAAGGTTGCCTAAGCTGTGAGGGTAGTGCAGCGGGGCTGTGTGCAGAGGTCTGCAGGGATGCAGCCGGACCAGGTTCAGCAGGGCAGCCTCCTGCCTGGGCGTGGGATACATCAGGTGGTTCTAAACTGTTATCTGGAGAGCAGTGAGAGACAGAGAGTGAGAGAGCGAGAGAAAGGGGGAGTTTGTGTGATGGTGTGTGGGCATTTGAGTGTGTGATAGTATGTGTATGTGTTTGAGTGTGTGTGACTGTATGTATGTGAGTGTATGTGTATATGAGATTGTGAGTATGTGTTGTGAAAGTGTGTGAGGGTATGAGTGTGCCTGTGTGTGTGTGTGTCTTTGTGAGCTCAGCATTAGGGCTTCAAGCAGACCAGTTATTCTTTGACAAAGGGGGAGAAGTGGCTTCATCCCAGCTGGAGTCATACACTGGTACATCTGGAAAGGACTGTGGAGATAATTAAGCCCAATCCCAGGTGATGGGAATTCGAGGCTGAGAGAGGTGGGAAGGACATCTCAGGGTCAGCTGGTGGAGTGATGTGACTGCCTCTTCCTCTTCAAGGAACATTGGTGGGCACTGATCTCTGATGTCAGTGGCATCCCCTTTGAGGACTCAGTTTGGAAAGGGTGTTACGAGAGGCTCAGCTCTCCCTGGTGGCCAGTCTTGTAAGTCCTTACAGGTTGACAAAGCTCGAGACCAGGCTCACATAGGAATGGGCTGAAACGTAGGTCTGGCATGTGTTTCCTCAGGAGCTGTTTAAAGCTCAGAGGTTAGACAAAGAATTTGACTTTTTGATGGGGTAAAAGCTTGGGAGAAGTCGGAGAGGAGGCAGGAAAAGGAGACCTAAACCCTCAACATGCCCTCATTTGGTGTTTGGGTCACATGGTTGACTTGGTGTTCACCTCTGGGGGCTCTGGGAGGGCGACATGGCCAGTGCAACCAAAGCAGGCTTGGCGACACACACTTGGGTTTCAATCCCAGCTGCGCCTCATCCTTGCAGGCGACATGGGGCAGGATGCTTAGTATTGCAGGACTTGGGTCCTCTTCATCTGTGAAAGAGGGTGATGACCCTCCATGTGTGCTGAAGATGGAAGGAGGTGACATATGCAAAACATGTGTCACAGACTCCTGTTGCCAAGATAGTGAGAAGGAGGGCAGGCACCTGTGCTTCCTTTTCCAGGTGGGGCAGGAGGCAGGGCAAGAGGAAGGAGCTAAGATGAACTCAAGTGATGTTCCTGTGAGGAAGGAGCGGAGCTGTCCCCTCCTCACGGTCCTCCTGGGCTCAGGAGACATATTTGTTAATGATGACAACTCGGAACCCTCAGCTGAGTGTGGTCCAGCAAACCTCTCACAAGCTGAGGGAGCGCTTGAAGATGGGCTTGCAAGCCTTAAGAACTTGCTGGTGGAGCAGATCAGGGAAGGGCAGGGATGAATGTCTTCCCAGAAGGGCTGATGGCTCCCTTTCTTCCTGGGTACCACCCTCACTTATGGCCATTGTGTGTCTCCCCTGCAGCCGTGAGCGCCTCAAGGGCAAAGCAGAAGCTGATTCACCTGTTAGTGCCCAACAGGTGGTCACAAGAGGGCATTTGACAGTTGACAGGTGAGCAGAGGAGAAGCAAGTGGATGAATGTGTGAAGAACAGTTGTGGTCACTTCAGGAGAGTGGAGAGGGAGACCCACACTTGGTGCAGGGGCAGGGCCTGGTGGAGAGATGGCTGCCCCCAGGTGTGGGAGCAGGGAACAGGAACAGCTCCAGACCCAACCCGCCATGTCTGGATGTTACTGTCCAGCTTTTACCCTCTGGTCACCTGTGCTGCAGCAGCTCCTGTCTCCAAGTGCTTGTAGTGTCTTGACGTTTCTGATGATTTGGGAGAAAAATTAGCATACTGAGCAGCAAGGAACAAAAACTGCTTTAAATCAGGGTGCAAACATATTAGAGTTGTCAACCAAGTCAGACTGACTGGTAGAAGCCTTGTGCCGCTGTTAAAAGATAGCAACTGCTGCCTGGAGGTTGACAGATGGGGGGCAGTACTGAGCCTGGCCTCTGGGTGGGAGCATTGCGCGCTGTGGTCTTTCCCCCCCGCCCCCCGATGGAGTCCTGGAGGTGAAAGCGTTGTCCTCTGAGTCAGGGTGAGTTGCTGCATCTGTAGTAGTCAGGGTTCTTTGGATGCAAAGGACAAAAACTGTCTCTTGCCAAGTTAGCCAAGAAGATTAATTAGAAGGGCTGCTTGTCTAATATCACACAGCTGAGGACTGGCCGAGCCTGGACTCACAGGGACACTTGTCTGCCCCGAGTTCATGCTCCCACCAGCGCTTGCCCTGAGACACCAAGGTCCCAGGTGAGAGAAGGCTTTCTATAAGTTCCTACAACCTGCGTGCTCCTCCCTGAGTGGAGAGCACACTTCTCACTGCCTTTTGCTTCCTCTCTCTGCAGAGCCCTGTGGTCCGAGTGTGCCGACGCAAGCACCAGGGGAGCCCTTCAATCTCACGGCCCCTCCCCGGGCCCAGAAGCCTCAGAGACTGACAGCTGTTGGAGCATCCACCTTGCTCAGCTGGTCCAGGCCCTGCGGTCCCCATGGCTGCCGGGAAGGGAGCTCTGCGGAGCCCTTCAGCTGAAAACAGATGGCGGCTTAGTGAACCCGAGCAGGGCTGGGGCCGCAAGCCAGTGCTGCTGGAGAAAACAAACTGCCTGGGCTCTGAGGCTGCCCCGGGCAGCGGTGGCCGGGATGAGGCCTGTGCCGAGATGGCGCTGTCAGCAGCCCCGGGCAAGTTCAGGCTGGGAAAGCTGAGGCCCCGGAAGGCTTGCTGGGAACAGGGGCAGAGCGCCTTCATGGAGGTGCCTCGGCTCAAGAAGAGGCTTGGGGGCAGGCAGGCCCAGGAGAGGGTGCACAGTGGCCCTGCAGGCCAGCCGGGCCCCCAGCAGCTGACCCTGGACAACACCAGGGACCCGGCTAGCATCACCTGCTTCTCAGTGGGGCCCAGTGGGGCCCACGGGGAGCAGAGAAGTGCCTTCAGCAAGCCAACCAGGAGTCCAGCAGGGAGACCGGGGCCAGCCTCCGTCTTCCAGGCAGGCGGACCCGTAGACACCCTGGGGGAGCTGCTGGGACTCATCAACACAGTAGATGTCAGTTGCTGGGGTCGACTTTCCAACTCCAAGCTTTTGGTGGGTGATTTCTGGAGCCTGCAAAGGGTGGCACCAAATGCTCCTCTCTGCGGCACTTTCCTGGGTGACCCCATGCTGTGGCTCAAGCATGCCACGGCCCAGGTGCCCACACCTCCGTCGTGCTCCTCCACCGCCTCTTGGGCCCTGCTGCCCCCCACGCTCACCTCCCTGGGCCTGTCCACCCAGAACTGGTGCGCCAAGTGCAACCTCTCCTTCCGCCTGACCTCCGACCTGGTCTTCCACATGCGGTCCCACCACAAAAAGGAGCACGTGGGGCCCGACCTGCATTCTAAGAGGCTGAGAGGAGAGGCCCTCACGTGCCCTGTTTGCCACGAGTACTTCCGCGAGCGCCACCATCTCTCCCGGCACATGACTTCTCACAGTTAACGGGTGGTTTGGAACAAGGGCGTCCAGCACGCGGTCGTGAGGCTGAGATGGCTCACGGGGCCTTCCTCCGAAAAGACTGGTCACAGTCATCCGCAGGGCCGTCTCCTTGGGCGTTTGAGGACGAACAGCTCAGTCATAATTGGAAAAAGTCAACCTGCCCCCGGGACGTGCTTAAAGGAAGTAATGTCGTGAAATGATGCGCTTTGCTAATGGCAGGGTATGGTGACGAATGGCATCAAGTGTTTCTGACATTTTCAAGAGTGAGGGCTCTGCTCCCGTCACCGTAACTCTCGCTCCATGTGGAAGCAAGGCTGGCACCCAGCACGGGCTTTGGAGGCAGACAGACCTGGACTGGGATCTTGGCCCTTTCACATACTGGCCCTGAGCCTGGGCAAATTGCTCTAGCTATCTGAGTCCCGGCGTACTTCTTTGCAAACATGGAGATGGTGACACCTGTGTCTGAGGGATGTTGTCAGGATTGTGTGGGAAGACGTGTGGGAAATGGCCAGCATGTGCCCGGCAGTGTCATCGCAGAGTACACAGTACTATTAGCATGATCCAGATTAGTCAACTATTGTTAAGTGACAAAGTTTCAGTGGCCAAAAATGCAGAGCCCCTGTGTCTCAGTCATGGGCCTGTGGGTTGGCTGGGGTTGGGCTGGGCTTGGCTCCAAGGTTGCTTTCTCTCTCAGGACTGTTGGGCTGCCCGGTCATGCTTCTCTCATGGTTACGCCAAGAGCACAGCAGTACAAGTCCAAATACCCAAGCACACTCAAGCCTCTGCTTGGCTTGCTTCCACTGATGTCCCCTCGGCCAATACAAGTAGACGGCCAAGCCCAACGTTAAGGGGTGAGGTGTGCATATGGCCAACGGGGAAGTCATGAGTGAGTGTATAATCCTACAGGGGCCGGCGGAATTGGGACCAATAATTCAACCAACACCTGGTCCCTGGTTCTTCACGTTCTGAATACGTGAAAATGGGAAAACGAAACAACGCATACATGCACACATACACGCACACACACCCCTTAACTCTCAGGAAGTGAGCGTGCACGAAACCTTAAGGCTTGAGACATTGTGAAGACTGGGAGAGTTCTGGGTACCGTTTACTATCTGATGCATGTTGAGTTTCAGTACCTATGCTGTTTATCCACATTTGTCCTTATTCCTAACAATGCAAACCTCAGGTCATACACTCTGCTGTAATACAAGCCAGTCTGTATGAAAGCCCTTTGTTGGAATTTCTTTCAAGTCACTGCAGTTCTTTTGAGTGGTTTCCACCTCACTTTCAAGATTTGTTCACTTGACCTGCAGTTTCCAACCCCTCCTCTGGGGCCTCGGTCACAGAGCTCAGGCTTGTGGGTGGGAAGGAGCTGGTGGGGGTCTCAGCCAGCAGCGAGCCAGCCATCCAAACACCCGCAGACTCCGCATCCCCTCTCCATCTCCACGGCAGGCTCCCACCTTGCCCGAGGCAGCTGCCTGTCCCCCCGGCCCAGCCCACACCTGTCCCTCTCTCTCCCACTCCCCCCACCTCCCACCCATTCTCCACAGCCAGAGGTATATCCATTCATTTCTTGGCCTCCCTGGGCACCTGTGCTGTGCCAGATTGTGTGCCAGGCCCTGCTGGGGGCACAGTGAGTTCGACCCACTGTGTGTCGAACATAGTCCTTGTTCAGGGTGTGAGATGATTAGGGTGCAGTGCGACAGATGCAGAACAGAGGCCTGTGCCGGGGCGCTGGGCACGTCGGGGGGCATGCCCAAGTCAGACCTGTGGGTAGGGGAGGAGGGTACCCCTGGAGGCCTCCTGAGGGGTGGGGATGTGAGCTGAGCCTCAGAGTCCAGCAGGAGCTGGTGATTCAGACAGGGAGGGCAGTGCTGGGGAGAAGGTGGTCCTGAGCTGTAGTGTCCGAGGCTGCTCCAAGGCCCAGGTGGGGCAGACTTAGTGGGGAGGTGGGCCTCTGAGATGGAGACATAGGAAGGCATCGAAGGAAAGGAGTTCAGACCAGGGCCCTGGAGGGCCGGCTCCAAGAAACCCTTCCAGGGGGCCTCTGGCTGCAGCAGGAAAAGTGGGCTGGAGGAGAGGAGATGGACCCTCTGAGCCGTTTCCTCTGCATCTGGAAGGAAGCAGCAGTGCTCCACGGAGGCAACAAAGAAGCACCCCCATTTCTACAGTGAGGCTTGGAGGCCCCACCCTCCGTGAAGGAGGTCAGGAGCCCTGCAGGCCGGGCCCCTTTGGGAGCTGCGTGGGGCTACAATTTGCCCACCGGGAGGCTGTGCCCAGAAGGGGGCTGAAGCTTCGGGGAGCCTCCCTCTCCTGCCGTCCCACGTGGGGAAGAAGATTAATTAGAAGGGCTGCCGTCCCATGTGGGACAGGAGAGGGCACCTCATGGGCTTGGAATCTGAGACTCCACACCATGCAATGATGTATGTTATGTCATTTAATCCACATGATATGCCCAGGAGGTAGATACTTTTAAAAATTAATTAATTAATTGATTGATTTTTAAATTTTGGCTGTGTTGGGTCTTCATTGCGCGCGGGCTTTCTCTAGTTGCGGCGAGCGGGGCCAACTCTTTGTTGCAGTGCGCGGGCTTCTCACTGCAGTGGCTTCTCTTGTTGTGGAGCACAGGCTCTATGCGCACGGGCTTCAGTAGTTGTGGTGTGTGGGCTCAGTAGTTGCAGCACGTGGGCTCTAGAGCACAGGCTCAGTAGTTGTGGCACACGGGCTTAGTTGCTCCACGGCAGGTGGGATCTTCCCAGACCAGGGCTCGAACCCGTGTCCCCTGCATTGGCAGGCAGACTCCCAACCACTGCGCCACCAGAGAAGTCCCACAGGAGGTAGATACTTAATTCCCATTTTACTACGGAAGAAACTGAACTCCAAGAGGTCAGCTGACTTTCCTAAGACCATGGGTTCTGGAGAAGCAGTACAAGAATAAGACCCCAGGACTGCCCCGCTTGTGCTCAGATCCTTCCCAGCTTGCCATGCGTCTGCTCAGCCCAGCCAGGTTGTGTGGCATTGTGGACGATGAAAAAACTGGGACTTAAGACAGGCATTGACTCCCTGTCTACAATTTCAACTTGCACCCTTCCTCCCCTCCCCAACATTTTCTATTGCCCTTCTCTTGAGCACTTTGCACCGTTTTGCTTACTCTTTTTACTGATTTGTCTTGTTTCTTGTATTTCCCATCACTAGAAGGTAAGTTCCATAAGGGATCTTTGCTGTTTTGTTCGCTGCTGTATCCCCAGCAGCTAGAGCCATGTGGGCAAATAGCAGGCATTCGACAGACCTTCGTGGGAGGAATGAACGAGATGCCCGGTTCTGGCCTCATTCCTGACAAACCAGCTTCACCCAAGGGTTTCGACATCTGTTAAAATGGATGCACAGCTGTTCTCCTCTGACTTGTCGGATTGCTCTATAATTTCTTCGGAATCAGTTTGACAGGCATAAGTGCACTATACTAAAACAATAGAAATTTAGAATTGAAAGGGACTCTACATTTCTAGTCCATCCCCTGACTTTATGGCAGTGAGCATTGAGGTCCATGATGAGCTGATGTGCAAAGCGATGCAGGGCAAGAGGTGGTGAGGTCAAGCCTAGGACCCCTGAGATGTCTACACTGGTGTGTCTTCCCTGGCCCACCCACACTTCTCTGGGAACCTCGGCTATGGCCGCAAACAGAATGATTACTGATAGTGAGCACGTCATTCATAAGCAAGAGAGACATTTTGAAAAAAAATTAGAGTTAATTAATTTTATGAAGAAGCACAAGAAAACATCTCCCAAGTCAACTTTTTAAGATGGAGTTCATTTTGGTAAAAATCGATGTAGATGCAAGTTGCTTTGTAGCCATTCAAATTGACAGACGCCAAGATGACTTATGGAGGTGACGACTTACAGTTTATTAATGTGGCAGTTCCTGCTTGTCACCGGGCCGCGTTCCCAAAGTCCCCATGGCAGTTGAAGCCTGTCTCGTCCCTTTTCTCTCCTACTCTCCTATATCGACTTGAGATCAGTCACTTTTAATCATGACTTTGCCCACGCTCTCTCTGCCACCTTCCATCCCAGTTAAGAGCTGGCAGATAATGTTGCCACAGAACATCACATCAGCAGGTATGAATTTTACTCGACAATTCTGGGGTAAGAATCATCACATTCCTTAAATTCTCTATATCTAATTTAATCTGTTCTCTACCGTAATCCTATTCTGGTAGGACAGGCAGTTTGTCTTTTTAAAATCCCTCCCCTGTCTCTCCAGTTTACAGAACATTCCCCAGCACCTCCCACCTAGGAATACCCTCTCTTAGCATCAAGCAGCGTCCCCATGCCGTGTTGGTGTCTTCGCCTCTATCCTCCAACGTGCTCTGGATCTTCTCCCAGGATCTCAGCCCTGGTGGTTTTCTGGCAATACCATCATTAGGCAGGTAACACAGGAGCCACTGAGCCAATAAACAGAAAGTCTTGGCTTGCTTTTTGGACAATGGAAGAGAAAATACCTATAGTGGCTGGAAAAATAGCAAATTATATCTCAATATATGACCTCCCAGACAGCAGCCATTCCATTAAGGTTTCTAAAAGTCCCCCAAATGTGCTCATGCGGCTAAAATGAGACATTCTGATTTCAGATCCATTTGAGTTCTCAATTTTTACCGAGATTTGCTCTTCTTTCTGCTTTTATCTGGAAGAGAAGTAAAACCTTAACAAGGCCAGGGTCCTAGGTCCATATCTACGTCTGGCCAATTTCTGAATCTTAGACCGCAGAGTCTACTCAAAAGACTATATAATTATGTTAATGAAAGTGTGTGTAGCCCACTGGGCTTGGGGAGAGCGGAAGGAAGGGGAGGCGAGGATCAACCTGACACCTGGAGCTCGTGTGTCCTAGGTGAAGGTTCCTTAGTGCCAGGCCAAGTGCAGCTCTCAAGAGAGGCCAGAAATCAGGACCGTATGTGGAATTGTCTCTCTAAAAAACTGATGGCCAAAATGGCATGGACTTAAGGAAGCACGTTAGTGGTGGTGGCGTGGGGAGGGGCAGGAACCACCAGCTGGAGACCCCTAACTCTGTTATGCTCCCAGCCTTTGAACCAACTGGGTGGTGGGCCTGGCCCTGCTAACCTCACAGTACTGCCCTGTTACTCTAGGCACAGGGAGAGACCCTATAGAGGGGTGAAAGTCAGCAGGCGTTGTCCTAAGGTAAACCTCCCAGCCTTTCTTTCCTTGGGAGGTGCTGCCGCCCCCTGGTGGCAGCATGCCTTCCCTGCAGGCCACTTCTCTTCAGAGAAGGCGTTTTACATGCCCTGCCTATATGTATAATTTTGTTTTTATTTTTTGTAGTAGAAGTCATGTGTGAGGTCTAAACATCATATAGTAAGATATGAAATCCATAGAATAAAACTTTTATTTTAAAAACAAATTATTCTCCAATGTGTTTTGATTTGTGCCGCGTCCTAGAAAAGAAGAATTTTTGGAAAGCAATTTTGTTTTTGTTTTTGTTTTTTTTGCGGTACGCGGGCCTCTCACTGTTGTGGCCTCTCCCGTTGCGGAGCACAGGCTCCGGACGCGCAGGCTCAGCGGCCATGGCTCACGGGCCCAGCCGCTGCACGGCATGTGGGATCTTCCCGGACCGGGGCACGAACCCGTGTCCCCTGCATCGGCAGGCGGACTCTCAACCACTGCGCCACCAGGGAAGCCCAGGAAAGCGATTTTGAATGGGCGTTGGGGAGACAGTGCCTTCTGGAAGGAGGGTAGCCGTTCTTGTTCTTTAAATGTAACTTTTTCTTCCCCGGTCACCTTATGTTTTCCTGGCGCAGGAGACAGGAAGCCAGTAGCCTCTGATACCCTTGCTATTCTAAGCTGCCTGGATTAGTAGGCTATTTTCACTGCCAGCCACCCTGATCTGCAAGGTAGCAAGGAGGTCCTTAGGCAGCTAATCCTATAGAAACCAGGAAGTGTGAGTTGAGCGCTCTCCACTAGGGACCTTGGAGGCAGGTTTCTTTGCCCACAGATGTGATTCGGGCTGTATCCTTTTTCTTTCGAAGTTGTATCCTTTCATTGCATTAAAGCTGTGTGGGTGGCCATGACCCTCACTGACACACAGACGGGGCATCTGCTTCGTGTTGGGCTGTTTGGCAAATGGAGGCACACAGGAAGCAGGAGGGTGAGTGAGATGGGAGAAGAGCTGGGGTCCTACCCTCTGGTGCTCCAGCATGGTGCCTGAGAGCTGGGTCAAGTCTCCAGCAACGATCCTGATGGTGAAGGTCCAGCCTGTCTGTGGCTGGGGCTACCCTGGGAAAGGGGGTGGACGGCCTGGTCCAGCCCCTCTCACAGCACATCAGTGGGTGCCTTGAGGGGTCCTCAAGCAGGGGGACATGGGAGGAGGTTGCATGGCAGAGCAGTGGCCCTGGCTACAGGCCGGAACACAGAAATGGGGCAGGAGGCTGTGGTGGGGATTTAGGTACCGAGCCAGGACCTCAGGACAAGGCAGGGGGGATGCACGATGCAGTTCATTGTAAGAAAGCAAAGTCTGTGGCTGGTTGAAGCGGAAAAGGATACCTTGAGAGGAGCCAGGGCTGCACCCAGTGTTGGGTGGGCAAGCAGGGGGCCCAGGCTGAATAGTAGGCAGAAGCAAGGAGCTACTCGGCAGGACCTCAGCTGTGGTCAGGCAGGGGAACCGCCTCTGGAAGGTGCTGCTTCTGCCCCTGATAAGTCGGGGCATGGCCCTGCTGCCCTGCACGCTGGACATCTGGTCATTGCTGCTACCAAGCTTCCCTGGGTCACTTGCTCCATAAAAAAAAAAAAAAAAATGTACTGCATAGGGGCCTCTGGTTGGCCCAGGCAGGACCACATGTCCCATGTCCATACCCCACAGCCAGAGAGCTGGAAAAGTGAGCGTCCAGGACATCTGGTTTCATGGTGGGGGAATGGTTACAGCTGACATTGGCCAAGTACTAGATTAATCATTCAATCTACACAGCCCCAAAAGTGCTATTATCTCGTCCATCGCATGGATGAGGAAACTGAGGCACAGAGATGTGAAGTAAGTTGCCCAGAGTCACACAGCCTGCAAGTGGCAGGGCTGGCCTTCCTATCTGGGCAGGCTCAAGCTGGAACCTGAGCTCCTAACCACCTCTCTGCTTCTGAGTAAGTCTGTTTCCCACAGGTGCATATGGGGAGCAATTCTCTGAACATCCAAAGGGGGTGCAAATGCTGGTGGCCTAAAGGAGGGCAAACATCCACTGTGTTAGGTGTGTGACCGCCAGTGAATAACTGATCCTGTCTAAGGCTCTGGGCGGAGCTGACTCTGGTGGAGGTGGTAACAATGGATGTCCATGTGGTGTGAAGCTCAGAAGAGAGATCTGTGTATGTCACCCACTCTAAACCGCTCCGCCCCTTCCCCTGTTTAAGACCCACCAGGGTATTTGCCATCTGTGACCCCACAGTGCCTGTGGGACACCTTAAACAAATTAAGCTGCAGGAAACACCAGTGGTGCAAATCAAGGAAATCCAAAAGATGTGAAAGGAAAACCCATAAAAAAATGAACAACCACTAATGATCACTAAGGTATAGATAGTGAGTCAGTTATATAATTTATGTTATCTTATTTATTATATTTTTGGAATAATGATGGCTGCATTTGAAAATAATGATATATGCTAATTATAAGGATTTAAGAAAAAGAGAAAGTATAAATAAGAAAGTTAAAACATCACCCCAAGGCTTCCCTGGTGGCGCAGTGGTTGAGAGTCCGCCTGCCGATGCAGGGGACACGGGTTCGTGCCCCAGTCCGGGAAGATCCCACATGCCGTGGAGCGGCTGGGCCCATGAGTCATGGCCACTGAGCCTGCGCGTCCGGAGCCTGTGCTCCGCAACGGGAGAGGCCACAGCAGTGAGAGGCCCGCGTACCGCAAAAAAAAAAAAAAAAAAACATCACCCCAAATGCTACCATCTAGAAGAAACCATTGTTTGATTTAGGTAATCATCTCATAGCTGTGTGTATATATATATTTTATATATATATATATATATATATATATAATATATATAGTATATATTATATATATATATATATACACACACACCTACATATATATGCATGTATATATATGTATGTCTCTTTGTGGGTGTATGTGAGAGAGAGAGAAAGAGGGAGGAGAGAGAGTCCTAGAGTGTAAGCATATGATGTGGTCACACATGTGCCTGGGTAGCAGTAGGTTTAATGAAGAAAACTGTGAGATCACAGTATGTATGATAACTACTAAAATACGATCATGCCATGAATCTTACTGGAATTTAGCAGGAGGAAAAGGAGCTGGAGAGAAATCTTGCTTTCCATCAGGGCTTTCCAGTTTAGACAGGGTTGTTTTGAGGTGTTCTAGTGGAGAAACCCCTAGGGATGGTGGTGGCCCAGATTCCCCAGATCTCTGAGGTCTAGGGAGGGAGCTGATGAAGTCCAGGCCATGCCTGGTGCCCTGGGGAGTCGCCTGTGGCAGCTGCAGCCTGGACTCACCAGAGGGCCGGGCCAGACAGGACCAGAACTTCATCCTCACCCCGCAGTCCTGGAGCCTGGAGCTCTGGGAGCAGGATTGTGCGCTGGGATCTCCCTGCCCTCCTGGCCTCGCCCCACCATGACTTTGGGCAGAGACTCAGAGGTCTCTCATTTTTGGGTCCCTGTGACTCTAGCAGAGCAGAGTTTCATGGGCCCAGGGCACAAACCGGGGGCCTCTCATTCCCCCAGGTTACCCCTGGGCTCCAGGTCTCCTCCCAGGGCTGGCCCAACTCTGGGAGAGGTCTTGGGCTCTGCCTGTCTCAAACTGCTCACCCTGTTAGGAGTCAGCTTGGTCGCCAGAGCTGGCACAGTGACAGGCTGCACTTGGATAAGCAGGGCAGGTCCCCAGGCCACCACGCAGGGCCACTCTCCCCTCTGGTAGCAACGCTGCATGGCGGGATTCTGCGTGACACCAGAGCTCACTTTTGGGTCCCTGGCAGAAGCAGGAGAACAAGGTCATGGAAGGAACGTGAAGGAAAGATAGACTTGCTGTGTAGAATTGGATTGGGAGGGTTTAGGGCAGGGAGGAGAGGGTTCTAAGTGAAACTGAACTTGTCTCCATGTGTCTGAGGGCTGCCACTTGGAGGAAAACATAGTTTTGCAGCTTCATAAGCATGTGTGTTTACTGTGTATCCACTGCCTGTGTCAGGTACCATGCCAAGTGCTGGGCAGTAGGAGACGAGGATGCGTAGGACGGTTTCCACCCCTGAGGACTACACAGCATGGCGGGGACAGAAATGATCCCGGGGCAGACTGGGAGAGGTACACTACTGGGGAAGATGCAGGTGCAGGGAGGACAGAATGGGGACAGTGTAGCGGGGGAGTAGGGCTCCTGACCTCTGGGCCTGCACTGTCCCACATGGGAGCCACCAGCTGCAGCGTGGTTGCTGTGTGCTAGACACGTGACATGTGCCAATGGAGATGTACTGTAAGCGCGGGACACACACCGGATCTCAAAGACTTGGCGCAAAAGCATCTCATTCATAACAATTTTTATATTGAATTTGCACTGAGGTGATGCTACTGTGAATATAGTGGGTTAAATGAAGTATACTATAAAATTAATGTCACCTGCTTCCTTATACTTTCCTTAAAAATGTAAAGTGACGCATGTGCCTGGCCTCCGTGGCTCACGTTATGACGTTATTGGACAGAGACGCTCTAGTTGACAGCATGAGGACCAGGGGTTGGTGATTAAGAAGTGTCGGTGGAGATAGATATGGACTTCACTTCCCAGGAGGGGGTTGACCTTGAAGGGGGTGAGCTTCCTGTCCTGAGGTGTTCCAACAGAGAGGATGTTGGCCATTGGGAAGAGACCAGGTATATGAGCTCCAAGGGTACCTCTGATTCTCAAGCCTAACCAGAGGGCAGCAGGCCCCTTTGCTGCCCTTTGGGGGCCTCAGTCAGGACCTCATGCCTGGGTGCCCCCTGGACGTGTCCCGGAGGTCCCGGCCTTTTCTGGCTCTGACTGCGGTGGCCCTTGCGGCGGCCCTGCAGGCGTGGGCTCCGCCTCGCCCTTAGCAGAGTGTGCTGGAGCATCTCCTTGGCTCTGGCGAGGGCTGCCTCTGCAGGGACGGCCACGTCAGGCACCACGCCCACCCCTTCCCAGGAGCTGCCGTCTGCAGCCCCCACCGAGCGGGCAGTGGGGATGGTGATGTACAGGTCGGTGTCATCCACGTGGTAGGTCTGCGGCAGCTGGCAGCCCCCACTGGTCACTTCCCCGATGACCAGTGCCCGGCCCAGCCTCTTCAAGATGTAGGTAAATTCCTCTGCGGCGCCAGCTGTCAAACTGCTGGTCAGAATGACCATACTCTTCCTGGAGCCGTAGCGTTCACCTGCAGGATAAAAGGCCCTTCAAAATAGGGAGTCAAGTCCCCACCTGGGCACCTGCCTTCTCCATACTGCTTAGACTCCAGAGAGGAGGGCCAGGGATTTAGTTCTGTGTCCTTGTGTCCACAGGCAAGTCACCCCACCTTTCTGAGCCCCAGTTTCTGCATCTGCAAAATGGGGATAAGGAAGTGTGCTGTATCCCGAGCATGCCAGTGCTTGAGAGATTTTATCACCAGTGATGGGAAGAGGCTGGGCTGACTTACCCGAGAAAAGGGCTAACCTGACCAGACTCTCTTCACTTTGGACCCTCAGAAAAGCCAAGTTCGTGACTTAATGACGACAGCCCTCTAGGACAGTGATGTCCAATAGAAAAGCAACATGAGCCCGAATGCAAGCCACATACGTCATTTCAAGTTTTCTAGAAGCCACATTAAACAAGTTAAACAAAATTGATAAAAGGAATTTTAATACTGTTTTATCTAACTCAATAAATCCAAAATTTGTTCCTCTCAAAATGTCATCAATAAAATTATTGAGATATTTTACATCCTTTTTTCTCATAAAAAGTCTTCAAAATCTGGTGGGCACTGAACACTTTATGCCTCTCAATCCATGTGTGGCATGTGGCTTCCGTACTGGACATCGCAATTCCAAGGCCCCATGATCTGCAGATCTGTTTTTAACGACTGGTCTTGAATGTCTATTTGAATTGAGAATTCATCTGGTCCTGTTTTATTTACATTTTGCAATATTATTGAATGTATATCTTGGAAGATTCCCTCCAAATGCTTGTGTGATAAGGAAGTATGCAAATGAAAATTGCAGGGTACTTTTCTGATCGGAGGAGGCACAGCCCCCATTGGTTTCCCAGCCTCCTCTTTCCAGATGGATGAGCAGGTTCCTTGGTTTTGCAAGCTAGGCAAGGGAGATGGAGCAAGGCTATCCACCTGGGCTGTGGCTGGAGAGCCGTGGCTCTGTAAAGCGCGGGGCCTGTACTGCTTCCTCTGGCCACTGCTCTGGGCCCAGGGCAGTTAACAGAAGCCCCATCAGACTTATGAACTTCCTTTAGGTAGGTGTGCTGGGAAACTGCTGAGAGTTCAGGTGAGATGGAAAACCACTGGAAACGCTGTGGGATTTGGCGATGGCCCGAGGACCCTTCTAGCTTTACGTTTGTCTTGCAGGCTGATGGCTGCTGTGGCAGGAATGGCAGGCATTTTGGTTTTAGACAAACCAGTGTTTGAGTTTGGGAGCTATCACTTATTAGCTGAGTGACCTTAGACAAGATATTTGACCTAGCTGGGACTCATTTTTCTCCTCTAGAAAATAGGTATAATGGTACATGTTTTGCAGGGATTAAAGGTCTTATGTACAGAGTACATGGCATAGGACGGGGGCTTTATATTCTAGCTACAGTTACTTTTACCCGAACCCAAACTGTCTTTCCTTGATTTCCCAGAAGCTTCCAGAATGATAATAGGAAGGAAAGGCTCCTGTACCCACCTTCGAGCTGTGCGTGGGTCCAGAGCTCGCTGACAGAGTCATTGGGCCGGTTGTAGATTTTGTCCAGCAGAATAGGTGGGCCTTCGTCGAAAAAGTAGGAGCATATGGCGGAGATGGAGGAGGTGGGACCACCGATGTTGAACCTGAGGGAAGGGAAATGTTGCCCACTGAGGGGCGGAGCCCACAGGGAAGCCCTCGGTGCCCCTCTGGGTGCCCTAATCCTTGCCCTGTGGAGGGTTCTAATTCCAGGCAGCCTCAATCTGGTGTCCTTTCTTCCTCCTACAGAATTCTTTGGTTGGCATTTCCCAGAGTACAAGATTCTTGAGAACCAGAGACTTTGTGGTCAAATTCATTTAGAAAATACTGCATAACTTACCCACCCCTTCTGTTCACACATTAATACATTATGTGGTACATATTGTATATGTTATATTAAAGGCCCTAAGTCCTGCAGTCTGGAACTTGTTGATAAATTTCCCCAGCTTACTGACCGTGGACTGTTCCCATGCACCCATGCTGCCTGCACATTTTGAGAGCACTGTCTTCCCTAGTTTCATGCTTGATAATTTCACAAAACCCACTAGGTATCTTAGCTGAGGTGTCCTAACACGGCTCTTAGTGTGGTGGAGTGTTCAGAGTTGTGGAACTGCATTGGGGGTGGGGGATCCTGTGATCATTCCAGGCTATTTGGATTTGTCCTGCTGTGTGACCTCACTGGGCCCCTGTCTCCTTATTTGTGAAACGAGGAATCCTGGGCTGGCAGTGTATTAGGAGTCTCTTCCAGTTGATGGTCTAGGATGGGTTCAGGGCCCATGACTTCGGCATCTGAACCTCCAAACCTTGGCTTGGAAGGATCTTTAAGCAAAGCACCCCTATGGGCTGGGTCTCCTCTTTAGAAAAATGTGGATGACACAGTTAAGCAGAAAGGGACTTAGCATGAGGGCCATTTGGATGGTCAATAGAGCGTTTGAAGAATAAAGTCATCAGAGGTGCCACAGGAGTCCCCAGGCTCAAGTTCTGTGTATACCCAAAGCCAAGCCCTGGGAGATGGTTCATCTTCCAGGGAGGAGAGTCTGCCTCTGGGATCCAGTGCCACCTAGTGACGACTAAGAATCACGAGAGTTTTGCAGGCCAGAAGCCAGAGCTCCCTCTCAGTCAATCCAGCAGCTGGGGATGGGGGGCGGGGCGGGAGGGAAAGTGTCCAATTCCCAGGGGAGCTGGCTCCCCCCTTCCCAGTGCCCAGGGAAGGTGCCCAGGGCACGTCTGCTGATGGCCCCGGGAGTGACAAGAGGTCTGGTTACTGAAGGACATTCTTCTACCCATTACCCTCCCAAGTCCCCTTCCCCAGCTCTTGGAAGGAAACTCAACCTGTATGAGGCATACCTTCACAGAAGCAGATGAGAGGTCTAGCTGAAAGCATCCCCCCAACAATCATTTTGTAGTGTAAAGAGTTCTTTTTGCAACAATAGTGGCTAAATCGCAAATTCTCTCTGGGCCACTGGCTTTATGATTCTCATGACCAGGGTTGTCCTGGGCTGATTTCGTGAGATGTGAGACACAAGCACAGGTGGAAGCCTAGCTGTCGCAAACACGGCTGATCATCAGAGTCACCTGGATGTTAAATATACAGATCGCTGGACCTCACTCCTGGGGCTCTGGATTCAGCAGGGAGGGGTCCTGGAATCAGTGTGTTCAAGGTCACCCTTCTCCTCTCTCCTCACTGAATCCTGTGACTAGGTAAGTTTGGGGACCACTGAATTAGCTCAGTGGTTCTCAGCCTTGGTCACCTGAGCTTAAAAAAAACCAACAGTGGTGGGGCCCCACCTGGCTAATTAAACCAGAACCCCAGAATAGCTGGCCAGAGCCCTGAGAGCCAGGTGGGCTATTCCACTTGGGTTCTTCCCGGCGTCCCAAGGTCCTTTCATCCCTACTAGACTCATGGCTTTGACTGTCTTCCAGCAGCTGCCCCAGCCTCGCTGGGAACTGCTGAGCCCCGCCCACTGACCTCATGTCGACAATCAGGGCGTCCGTGTGTACAATCTTCTTCCAGACGTGCTCCACCAGCAGCTCGGAGACCTGGGTGAGCAGCTCACAGTCCCCAAACATATCAAACCTCAAGTAGCCAATGTTGCCCTCAAGCACATTAGTGTGGAAGGAAAACTTGATCAGGTCTTCAAAGACTTCAGGGGAAGGGATCTGAAAGAGTGGGAGGTCAGCTCCGTGTCAGGAGAGGAGAGATTTGAAAGCTCAATTTTTTTTTTTTTAAGGTTCTGAGTATCTTTATTTCATTATTGACCATAGTACTTAAATGGACAGTTAGCTCCGCTAAAGAAGAAAGTCCAGGTCAAACTCTCCCATAGCCATGTTTCCCTGTTCTCCTGCCAAACCGTGCCCAGCATCCACCCACTGTCACTTCTGCCAGATACAGTGAAAGGTCAGATTTGAAAGTGGGTGTCATGGAGGTCCTTTATATCATGAGATATATTGAGCCCATGGGAAGGGAGCTAACATTTCCTAAGGAGGTTGTAGGTGCCAGGGCCTTTCCTGATGGTATCCAGGAGGTTACATGGGTAGTGGGCCTGGGATATGAACCGCAGTGAGTGGTCAGCAACCTCCTTACAGGGAATGCTCATGCGTGCCAACCTCTCACCCTGGCGTCAGAGCTGAAAGGCCCAGGCACGGTCTCCCCTGAGCTCCCCAGACACTTTTTGTCTCTGAGCTCATCGTCTAAAGACATCATCATCTGAAGACATGAACTACTGGGCCCTTGAGTCTTTACCAGGGATCTGGCCCTGTGCTGAGCATGTTGTAGCAGTTTCTATAGAGAAGACACTATTATCCCCATCTTTTTACTGAAAAAAATTGAAGCACAGAGTGATTAAGTAACTTGCCCAAGGGCACACAGCCAGTAAGTGGAAGAGCCAGAATATGAATCCACACCAGGTGACTGCAAACCAGGAACACCCCTGCTGACTAGGCCACCCAGCCTCCAGGCCTTGTGCTGACCTCAGTCACAAGCCCTTTGGCCACGGGCCGCTCTCCTCTGTACCCCTCCGGGCCTCAGTTCCTCTTTTTGTAAAATGGGATAACAGTTTGGCAGTAGATGCTTTTGGTGCCCTCAGCCCTCCTCTGATTTCAGCCACAGCTTGACCCAGGCTGACAGGGCTTTGCCTCTAGCATACCCTTGTTTTTTACTCTCTACTTCAGGACCTTCTCCAAGCTGCCCCAGAATCTGAGAGCGTTCATGTCCCCAGGGGGACCTTCAGCGAACAGAGAGCGGGAGCCGCGGGGTCACGTCTGCAGAGGCATTCCTCACACTCGTCAGGGTGCTGTTGCAGTCTTCAGAGGCAACAGGCTCCATGATGCGCCCACACTTCCTGTCCCACTTTCCCCGCTCCCTCACTGCTGCTTCAGTGACCACCTCCCACATCAACGGACCGCACCTAAGCCCCTGTCTCAGGTCCTGGCTTCGAGGGAACCAGGACAAATGCTTCCCTGCCTACTTGTTGTGACTATGCAGTTATATCATAGACGATAAACACCATGGAGAGGTGTTGGAAAGGTGCTTTAGATCCAGCTCTTTGCTGATGGGAGTGCTTGGTGAGTCCTGCGGTGTGCTTTGGCCCTTGGTCGGGAGAACTCTTCCCTCATCTACCCTGCAGCAAAACTCCTCAGCCTTGATTTACCTTTTCAGTGTTCCCCAGACCTGCAGGGCTGGCTTCAAATATCTTGACCACACAGCCTGGCCCAGAATTTCCCATTCAGTTGGCCCTTGTATCGTGGTGCACGCCCACCCGGCGCAACTCCTTTGGGAGACAGTACTTGGCATTGCGGGAGGGGAGGAGAAGGCAGTCGGTGCCTAACCAAGGCAGCCTCACTGCAGGGGTTGTTCAGGCTGTGCGTGGACGCTCCTGGACCTGTCCCCAGGCTCCATGCTCTAGATCCAAGGCAACTGTGATGCCAGGACCTGTGCTGATTCCCTGTCTCCATCCCCCGACTCATTCACACAAACTGCAAACCCCTGAGGCAGGCAGGTGACGTGGGTACACACACACCCCACGTTTCCAGAACAGGAAATCACGGGGACCCATGTGACTTACCAACCTCTTTCTCCAACACTGACAACAAGAAGCCCTACAAACCCTTGCATTCGACCCAACCAAGAGTGAAGCTCCTGCTATACCAGCACTTTTCAAACTGAGCTCCTGTGGGTACCGATGTTCTACTGAGGTGCTTAGGGACCTCGTGGACATATGAGGGACTGGAGGACAGGGTGAGAGAGAGGAAAAGATGTGACTGGTGAAAAATTTAACATGAAAACACGTCTGGAAGCCGTTGCTTTGCACCCTGCACAGAGCCCTGGATGTGCGGACCGTTGGTTGACTCTCTCCTGGGACTGTGCTGGACCAAGTCTCCCTTGTAACTCACCTGCATGGGTACAATCCCAGGAATGCGGTCCTTGGCATCCTCAGGGATATGGGCTGTCTTCAGGTGTGGGTCCCCGGACAGCACCTGCAGGTCAGCCTCCAGCATCTCGGCCAGGGCAGCTTCTGAGGTCACCCTGGCATAGCGGCTCTGCAGACGGCTCAGTTTGGATGCCATCTTGGCTCCCAGCTCGGGGGAGGCGTAGTTATCTGCCACGAGCTTCCCAGCTGTCTGCAGCACAGTGGGCACCTTGGCACGCAGGGCCACTATGTCCTGGGCTGTGGAGAGGGCCACGCTCATGGGCACGGTGATGTCTGGCTCCACCCCAGCCAGGTCCCAGGCCTCGCCGGTGCTGGCGCTCAGGGCCATCTGCGTGGGCATGGAGGCATATAAGGGGCTGCTGCCCACCTGGTAGATGCCCACAGAGAGCGCCCCTCCAGCCGTGGGCTCCCCGATGATGGTGGCGCGCTGCAGGTCCTGCATGGTGTGGGCGAAAGCCTCAGCCGCCGACCCGCTGGTGTGGCTCACCAGGATGTAGAGGTCCTTGTGGGAGCCGTAGCGCTGGCCTGCCACCTGGGGCAGGGTCCACACCTCTGTGACCCTCGACGTGGCCCTGTCAAAGACGGAGTAGAGGTGCTGGCGGGGCTCTGCCTCGAAGAAGTAGGAGCAGAGCAGCGGCACGGCCGTGGAGTAGCTGCCAGGGTTGTAGCGCAGGTCGACCACCAGCGCGGGCGTGTCTACCAGCTTCTGCCACACCAACTGTACCAGCTGCGGCCCGATGGCCCTCACCGTCTCCAGCTCAGCCATGGCGTCGAAACGCAGGTAGCCCAGCCGGCCCGGCAGCACCTCTGTCTTGAACAGGGCCTCGATGAGGTAGGAGAGCTCCTCTGGGGAGGGGACGATGGGAGGTGGTAGGGGCACTTCCTCAGCCACCATCTCGCCGGGGCTGTGGAACACCAGCAGACGGTGGTCTCCAGACATCTCCTGCAGGTCTGCCGTGAGCTGGGAGGCCAGCGACTCCAGGTCCACTGCTGTGCGGTAGGCCCCCTGGGCCAGCTTGGCTTGCAACACGGCGCCTGTCTGCCCCACGACCTCTGGCCGAGCATAGTGGGCCTCCAGCAGGTGCCCCGTGCCCTCCACCAGCTCCCCCAGGCTTCGGTGGAACTCCAGCACCTCCTGGGCTCTGTCCAGGGCTTCCTCAGCCAGTACGATGGCATCGGGGACCACGCCGCCCCCCAGCCAGCACTCGCCATGGTTGTCGATGAAGGTGAGCACGGGCACTGTGAGCGCCAGGCCGCCCTCGGGCGTCTCCAGCAGGGGCACCGTGTGCGTGTGCAGCAGGCTGCCCGCCGTGATCTCGCCCACCAGCGTGGCCCAGCCGAGCGACTGCATGAAGAAGGCCAGCTCCTCGGCTGCGGTGGCGGTACGGTGGCTGGTGAGCAGGTACACCCCGCGCTGGGTGCCGTATGGCTGGCCCAGCAGCTCGGTCTGGCTGAAGTGCTCCTGCGTGACATTGGTGCGCCGGTCGTAGGTGGTGAAGAGACGCACGGGGCCGGCGTCGGGTCCCTGGAAATAGGAGAGCAGCAGGGGCACGGCGGAGGACGGCCCCCCAGGGTTCTGCCGCAGGTCCATGATGAGGTGCTCCGTGTCCTGCAGGGGCTCCCACACCTGGCGCAAGATGTACGGGGCCAGCACTCCCAGCACTGAGGCGTCAGCAAACCTGTCAAAGCGCAGGTAGCCCACGTTGCCCGGCAGCACGGACACCTGGAACACGGAGTCCACCAGGGCCCGCCGGGCAGCCTCGTCCTCGGGCACTTCGGAGACCATCTCTGGGGGGTCTTCAGCTTCGTCCTCGGGCCCAGAAGAGGTTTCTTTGGACCTGACCACCTGCACCAGGAGCCTGGGGTCCTCGGACACGGCCTGCAGGCCGGTGTTGAGCTTAGTGACCAGATCCTCCTCGGAGACCACCGAGGACAGGTCCATGTTGGCCAGGTGGTGCAGCAGGGCGGGCACGCGGTCCACCAGCGTGTAGTATTCCCGCAGGGCCTCCTGCAGGCGCTGGATGACCCCCGGCAGGGCACGGCGCAGCGTGAGGATGGCCAGGGCCTTCTCCAGGGCCTGCTCGGCCGGTGTCCCCACACAAGGTAGCACCCCGCTGCCCTCCCAAGTCTGGCTGCCCTTGCCCAGGGGCCCCAGGGACCTGGACACGGGCACTGTGAGAAAGAAGTCAGATTGGCCTATCCTCAGCTTCTGGAGGTCCAAGGCCCCCCCCACAGTCCGCTCGCCCACCACGATGGCCCTGCGCATCTGTTTGAGGATATAAGCGATGTCCTCAGCCACACCCCCTGTGCGACCACTGGTGAGGACCACCACATCCTTATCGGCACCGTAGTTGTCTCCTAGGACTTCGGGGAGGGTCCAGATCTCAGTGGTCGTATTAGAGGGGCGATCGTAGATGGTATCCACATGCAGGACTGTGTTCCCTGGGTGCAGGTAGGAGATGACATAGGGGATGCCGGAAATGTGGCCCCCAGTGCAGTGGCGGAGGTCCAGCACCAAGGCAGAGGTGCCCATGAGCTTCCTCCAGACGTTGGCCGCCAGGAAGCTCCTCAGCTTGCTCATCACCTCCTGGCCCGGGATGTCGTCCACCCGCAGGTAGCCCACATTGCCTTCCAGAACCTCATGGCGGAAGCCGTTCTGCAGTCCCGCAATGAGTTCCTCTAGCGTGAGGTTCTTGAGTGCTGGGGCTTGCCGGGGAGCCTCGAGGGTGCTGGGCTCGTAGGAGATGACCAGGCGAGGGTCGTTCAGGGAGCTCTGCACGCCAGCTGTCAGCACGTGGGCCAGCGTCTGAGGGTCTGAGATGGCCAGGATCTCACGACTCTTGATGGCCTGCTCGATGGCTTCCTGCATCCCCATCAGGTTCTCTGGGAAGCAGTAGTTATCCAGGAGGACCTTGGCCATGTCCAGCACCAGGCTCGGCTGGAATAGGTGTGTAGGGCCAGCCAGGCTGCAGAGCAGCATGGGCAGGAGCAGGGCCCATTTTCTTGACATGGGGATCCAGAGGGAGGGCTGGCTCCTGCACAAAAGCTCTCGACACCGTGCGCCAGGCAACAGCACTGCCCTGCGCGGCTGCCTTTCTCCCGCGTCCTTCTCAGCCAGCGGACAGAAGGTCTGGGGCTAAACACGGGAGTTGGGGTGCAGCTTCCAGCTCCGGTAAGCCTTTAATCCTGTCTAATTCAAGCGCATCAGCCCTGGGGACTGGGGAGAAGCGGCGGAAGTGGTTTGACTCAGAAGGTATGTGGGGTCTCATCTTGCTGCGCCACCTCTGGTAGACTAACGTGAATAACTACCGTTTGAGTTCCTGCCACGTGCCACGCACTGTGTTCCATGCTTTACAGGCTGACAGTCTCCACCTTGCAAAGCAGAGTTATTAACCTGCAAGTAAATATCATTTCCCCACTGCACTGGGTGACACACCCCTCTGGAATTAGGGAGAACTTGGGGGCCTGGTGTTGCCACACTTTACTCTGTGGCCTTAGGGAAGTGTCTTACTTATTGTGTAGATTAAGTGACAAAATATGGGCAAGGCACTTGACAGCATCAGGGAAGAAGGAAGCACTCAATTACTGATAAGTTCTCCGTGTCAGATAGTTGCTCTGTTTTGTAGCTGAAGAAACAGAGTTCAGTAGCTAACAGAAGCCCACCATCCTAGGCGGGGGGATGTGAGGGCGGCCAGAAGAAGCCTGTGGGGTCACCGTCACTTAGACGGCGCCGAGGTTGAGTCTGAGGCTCCATCTACTTCACGGCTTGAAGTTTATTCCCCTGTCTTGCTAATGCATCCAGGGAACCGAAGTGGTTCCCCCCGACAGCTTTCAGATGATAGGAGAGAAATGTCTGAACTGCATTGTGGGGCATGATGAACGGGATTGGTGATTCCAGGGCAGATGAAGTTAGCGCTGAGATCTAACAAGCACCCATTATCCTGGCTAAAGAAGACCCTCGCTGGTTGAGGGCTCGGCCCCTGGCCCACTGCTTGCAAGGAGAACTGAGTTGGAGGACTTAGGTGTCTGTGGTCCAGACCCCACAGGTTTCCAGATCGTCAGTCCCCAGAGAACTGCTGGACGCCTGCTCCTTCACATAGAAGTGATGTGGGTCCAGCTGGTGACCGATTTGGCACAGATTTCCAAGAATACCTACCACGGAGCCTAGACCCTAGAACCCCTGCTTTGTCTCCCCATCCCTCTGGGAGTGGGCATTGCCCTCACTTAACAGATGAGACAGCTATGACTCAGAGTGTGGTCACATAGCCAGGGACGAGCGCTGGGAGAGCCGCCTGGCTGCACTCTTTTCCCTTCGCCCCGTTACCGCCAGTGCACCCTCCTGGGACCGGGTGGCCACAGGCTGGCGCGCACGTGTGCCTCAGCCGGCAGCCGGAGGAGGTGGTCTTGGGGCCGGGGGACCTTCTCAGCACGCTAGACAGCCACAATCCGCTCTCTGGAAATCATTATCTGAGGATGTTTACCAAGTGGTTGATGAAGGCCAAAGAGGTCAATTAGCTAAAACAAACATATTCTTAGCTCATTAGGATTTGTTTAATGCCCAAGTGACATATGGTCACATCACTCCACCGTTTGCAGCCAATCAAGTGAGACTGATTTATTATAATAATAAGGCCTCCTTAGTCCCCACTGGGAAGGCTGAGCCCTCTGCTCCACCGCCGCTCGGGGAATCACAACTCGGAACATGCCAGTCTCATCCTCTGAGGGCACTTTTCCATCATCGCTTGAGCCCAGGCAAAGCCTCTGGACCAGGAAAGGTGCAGGTGAAGATGAGCAGGAATAAGTATCTCTCTGGGGAAAGTGTTTCCCCTGGACTCATTAAAATGCAGCCTCAGGATGCGATGCCTGGAGCTGGTGTGGGGCTTTGATTTCTGTGGATGGCCCAGAGCCTCAGGGAGGACGTAGAAGCAGGCCTGGGGTCTGTTGCAAGTCCCTGAGGTGCCCAGGTTAGTGCCTGCAAGGGGAGATGATGTGTCCTCCTGTGGGTGTGGCCTGAGGCCAGTGGGAGGAGATTCTGTCCCCAGAGTTCCCCAAGCTCTCCAGGAGGAAGGGGTGTCCTGGCCCCCAGTTGAGGGGGGCATAAGCAGGTGGCAGCTGTCTAAGGTGAGCACGTTCTGGGCAAGTCCCATTGCGGGAGCCAGGAGGAGCCTCCACGCAGCCTCGGCCAGCTGTCGGCCCAGGGGCTACAGAGAGTCCCATTGTGATCTTGGGGGTTGAGTTTGGAGTTGGGATGCAGTCAAAGCCCCTGCCTCCCCCTCACTTGTACAAGCAGCCATGTGGGCAGAGGTGTTAAGAGCACGGGCTCAGAAGCCGTCCCCAAACCCTACTGCTTTCTAAAGTACAGACCCAGATTAAGTGACATGACTGCTCTGGCTTCCTCAAAAGGGAAACAGGATAAGGAGAAGAGCCTCACAGTATTGTGACAGTGTCAGTAGGTATGATGAAGAAGCCGAGGTCACAGTAGCAGCTGACGAGTGGCAGACAGCCTGTGATCAGAGCTCCCCGGTGGGGTTGGGGAGAGATAACCCAAGAGGCAGGGGTTGTCTTAGGGACCCTGGGGGTACCCAGTGCTTCTGAAGACCCAAACCTTCCATGGGCTTCTGTGTATCTGGAGAGTCTGTACACCTGAGAAAGGTCCTGACACAGTGTTCACTCCAGAGCACACTCCAGGGAGATTAAAAGGGGGACAGTGGCACAGATGGTGTGCTACTGGGAGTCAAATGGAGCACACCTGGAGCCTGGGCAATCCCAGAAAAAGCTAATCTCCTGCTACATTACGGATTCCCTTTTTGCAGTGGTCAGAGGCCTTGTCTGTCTGGTTATTTATCCATTCATCTTCCTATCTATCTATCTACATACCTACCTATCTATTGTTTTATGTTAGTTTTCCCCTCAGTGTTCATTATGGTCATTTTCAAGTGGCACAGCAAATATCCATGACCTATTCACCTCGATTCTATCATTGACATTTTATTACCCTTCCTTTCTCTCACCTCTGTCTCTCTGGTCCCCTCTCTAACCCTCAAGCCAACATATTTTGGGGATGTATTTCAAAGCAAGTTGAATCTTGACTTTATTTTAATCCTTCTTCTTTTTACTTTTCTAAAAATAAAAAGAAAACATACTCATATTTGCAAGTTAAATAATTCATAAACGTATGAACAATCTTCTCCCAAAGCCTTTCTCATCCAGCCAATAATAACAGTTTAATGTGTAGCTGTCCTCACTTCACTTTTCTCTGTGTTCATATGTGGAAGCACATATGTAGGAGATCTATCTGTCCATCCATCCATGGATCTGCCCATCTATGATGCTCATCTCTCCGTCCATCTACCTAGTGTCACCTCATAATAGCACACAGGATAATTTGCATTTTGTTTTACTCACTTAAGCATACAGCAGAAACAACCTTCCAAGTTGAAGCATAAAGTTTGTTCTTTTAATGGCTGCATAATTGTCCTTGACAATTTACTGATCTGTTTCCCTAGCAAAAGATATTTTAAGTTGTTTCTGTTTTTGCTTCTATAAACAATACTGTGATAAGTGTTCTCAAATACATGTTCTTAGGACTAGTACTTCTTGCTTCTGTAGAAAAATTTCCAAACCTGGGCTTGCTGAATCAAATGGTCGGACACTTGTTTATTTATTTTTTCTTTATTATATTTTTAGTAACTTTACAATTATATAATAAATGTCTATTTTTTCTTTTTATATTTTTACAACTTTGTTATGTACGATTGACATACAATAAACTGCCCATCTTTGAAATGTACAATTTGGTGAGTGTTGACATGTGTATACACCCATGAAACTATCACCACAGCAAGGTAATGTATCTTGCCCTCATCCTCAAATTTTCCTCATGTCCCTTTGTTATCCATCCCCTTGCGTCTCCATCTCCAGGCAAACACTGACAAACAGACATGCTGCTGAGTGTACCATTGGGTCACTTATTTTATTGCTGAGTAGTGTTCCATTGTATAGATATACCACAATTTACTATCCACTCACATGTTGATAGAACTACAGTTTGCTTCCAGAGTGTAACTATTACAAATACAGCTGCTGTGAATATTTGAGTATAAGTTTCTGCGTGGATGTATGTTTTTATTTTCACTAGGACAAGAATGCATGTTTAACATTTTAAGAAACAATCTAAATGTTTTCCAAACTTGAAATTTCTACCAGCAACATATGAGACTTTCGATTCCCCCACATTAATGCCAGCAATTTGTATGCATGGTTAGACTTTTAAATTTTGACTATTATAATGGGTATATAGTACCTTCTCATTGTGATTTTAATTGGGACTTCCTTGATGACTAATTGTGTTGAGCATCTGTTTGTATATTTATTGACCATTTGTATATATTCTGTAGTAAAATGTCTGTTTAAACCTTTTTCCCATTTGTAGGGGGTAGGGAGAGGAGGCTGTTTTTGTCTTACTATTGATCAAGTAAGAATTATTTGTACATTTTAGATATAAGTCGTTTGCCTGATGTATGTATTGCAAATATTTTTTCGCAATCTGTGGCTTGTCTTTTCATGTCCTTAACAGTGTCTTTTGAAGATTAAAAGTTCTTGATGAATTCCAATTTATCCTTTTTTTCCTTTATGATTCATACTCTTGGTGCTATATCTAAGAAATCTTTGCCTATTCCAAGGTCACCAAGCTTTTCTTTAATATTTTGTTCTAGAAGTTCCATAGTTTTAGTTTTTACATTTATAATCCATTTTGAGTTAATTTTTGTGTATGTGTATATTTATTTTATTGTACGAGGAAGGGGTCAAGATTTTCTTTTTCCATGTCAATATCCAGTTGCCAACACTAGTTGTTGAAAAAACTTTCCTGTCCCTTTGAATTGCCTTGGCATTAGGTCAAAAAGTGATTAACCACATTAATTGAGTGGGTCTATTTCTCTACTCTCTGTTCTGCTGTATTCTGTCTGTTTTTTCACCAATACCACACTGTTTTGGTTACTATAGTTTATAGTATGTCTTGAAATCATGTAGTGTAATCCCGTGAACTTTGTTATTCTTCATCAAAATTATTTTGGTTATTCTAGTTCCTTTGGATTTATATGGATTTATCTAAAGCCATGTACATTTCAGATACCAATAATTGATTTTAGAATCAGACAATTGATTTGGATTGAATTGAAGCTATAGATCAGTTAGGGGACAATTGACATCTTAACAATACTGAGTCTTCCAATCTTTGAAAATGGTATAACTCCATTTATTTATGTCTTCATTGATTTATCAGTGTTGTATGGTTTCAGTATATAAATTATGTAAATATTTTGTTAGTTTTATTTTTATTGTTTTTGTTCTCAAAAGTATTTTTATTTATTAAAAGACACTGGTATTTAACTACAGAATGGGAGAAAATATTTGAAAATCATTTATCTGATAAGGGTCTAGTATCTAGAACATATAAAGAACACTTACAACTCAACAATAAAAAGACAAATAACCTAACTTTTATTTATTTATTTGTTTTTAATTTTTTTGAACATCTTTATTGGAGTATAATTGCTTTACAATGGTATGTTAGTTTCTGCTTTATAACCAAGTGAATCAGCTATACATATACATATATCCCCATATCTCTTCCCTCTTGTGTCTCCCTCCCTCCCACCCTCCTTATCCCACCCCTCTAGGTGGTCACAAAGCACCGAGCTGATCTCCCTTTGCTATGCGGCTGCTTCCCACTAGATATCTAGTGGTCACAAAGGTGGTCACAAAGCACCGAGGTGGTCACAAAGCGCCGAGCTGATCTCCCTTTGATATGCGGCTGCTTCCCACTAGATATCTATTCTACATTTGGTAGTGTATATATGTCCATGCCACTCTCTCACTTCGTCCCAGCTTACCGTTCCCCTTCCCCGTGTCAAGTCCATTCTCTAGTAGGTCTGCGTCTTTATTCCCATCCTGCCCCTAGGTTCTTCATGACCATTTTGTTTTTTGTTTTTTTTTAGATTCCATATATATGTGTTAGCATACGGTATTTGTTCTTCTTTTTCTGACTTACTTCACTCTGTATGACAGACTCTAAGTCCATCCATCTCACTACAAATAACTCAATTTCATTTCTTTTTATGGCTGAGTAATATTCCATTGTATATATGTGCCACATCTTCTTTATCCATTCATCCGATGATGGACACTTAGGTTGCTTCCATGTCCTGGCTATTGTAAACAGAGCTGCAATGAACATTTTGGTACATGACTCTTTTTGAATTATGGTTTTCTCAGGGTATATGCCCAGTAGTGGGATTGCTGGGTCATATGGTAGCTCTATTTTTAGTTTTTTAAGGAACCTCCATACTGTTCTCCATAGTGGCTGTATCAATTTACATTCCCACCAGCAGTGCAAGAGGGTTCCCTTTGCTCCACACCCTCTCTAGCATTTATTATTTGTAGATTTTTTGATGATGGCCATTCTGACTGGTGTGAGATGATATCTCATTGTAGTTTTGATTTACATTTCTCTGATGATTAATGATGTTGAGCATTCTTTCATGTGTTTGTTGGCAATCTGTATATCTTCTTTGGAGAAATGTCTATTTAGGTCTTCTGCTCATTTTTGGATTGGGTTTTTTGTTTTTTTGATATTGAGCTGCATGAGCTGCTTATAAATTTTGGAGATCAATCCTTTGTCAGTTGCTTCATTTGCAAATATTTTCTCCCATTCAGTATTTTGTTAGTTTTATACTTAAGTATTTCTCATTATTTTCAGGTGCTATTGCAAATGATATGTTTTTCTTACAATTTTAATTTCTAGTTATTCATTGTATATTAATCTTATATCCTGCAACCTTGTTAAACTCATTTATTCATCCACTATGTTTTTAATAGATTCCTTAGAGTTTTCTAGAGGGGTATTCATATTGTATTTCTTTCTCTCCCATCTACAGACTTCATTTCTTATCCTTGCCTTACTGCACTCCTTAGGACCTCTGGGGTCTTGATCCTGATCCTAGGGGGAAATAATTCAGTCTTTCATCATCAGTCTGATGTTAACTGTATATTTGTTTTTTTGATAGATGCTCTTTATCAGTTTAAGAAAATTCTCTTATATTCCTAGTATTTAAGAATTAAAAAGAAAATCATGAACAGATGTTAAATATTGTAAATGCATCTTTTGAGATGAACATGTTTTTTCCTCTTTAGTTTGTTAATATGATTGATTACATTGATTGGTTTTCTAATATTTAACCAGTCTTATTTGTGGGATAAATTTCTCTTGGTCATTATGTATTATCCTATTATATGTTGTTGGATTCAATTTTCTGGTGTTTTTTTGAGGATTTTTGCATGCTCATGAGGGATATCCATACGTAGTCTTTTCTTTTGGCTTTGCTTTCAAGGTAGTTCTGACCTCATAAAATGAGTTGGAAAGGATTTTTTCTCTTCCTATTCCTTAAGTTTTTCTATTTTATGGGACAGTTCATGTAGAATCAATATTATTTTAATTATTTGAAGAGTTAAGAAGTACTGCTCTAGGCAAGGAAGGGCTGGTTCTGTTTATTCCTTATTCCCACTTCCCAACAAAGCATGTTTACAGTTTTGTGCCACGAAAGGAAAACAATAACTGAAGTCCCAGAATAAAGATCATTCCAGCTGTTAATCACTCACATAAGAAGTGTTCAGAGCCCCCAGATAACATCATTTGTCTGATGTAGAAGAGACCTAGGGTAACTGTGGGTGCAGCTCCCACTGGCACCTCCAGGGGCCGCTGTGTGCCAGACAATGAGCCGGGCGGGGCGGGGCGTGGGTGGTGCTTTGAACTGGGATCAGTTCTGAGGTGTGTCTGGCGCTCTGAGTAGTGACCAAGGTCCTAACGGCAGTGGGAACATCACCCACATGCTTTCTCTGCAGGGGGTAAACCTCTATGAAGCGCGTGGCTGCCTTGACTCTTCCCTGCATCAAACATATTCTGTGCAGTGAGGACAGAAATTCAAGTTTACAGACAATGAAAGTTGTGGCCAGAACCAGCCTAAAGACAAAGCACAGGAGTGCAGGGCCTAAAGAGGTTCTGGGAACGCATGCTTTTTACAAATAAATGAGATTTATTTTTTATTTCATTTTATTTTATTTTATTTTTTTTTTGCGGTATGCGGGCCTCTCACTGTTGTGGCCTCTCCCGTTGTGGAGCACAGGCTCCGGACGCACAGGCTCAGCGGCCATGGCTCACGGGCCCAGTCGCTCCGCGGCACGTGGAATCTTCCCGGACCGGGGCACGAACCCGTGTCCCCAGCATAGGCAGGCAGACTCTCAACCACTGCGCCACCAGGGAAGCCCTGAGATTTATTTTAAATTAAATCTGGAGAGAATTTATGCCTAAGCAGTCATTTTTACCAGAGACGTAAAACCATAAGAATAGTAAACAAGGGTCAAGTAGGTTTCCTGCTGCCCCAAGTCTGCAAGGTCTTGTGCAGTAAGTATTTGTTCACGGGTGATGCCTTCATTCATAGGTCTTGTTCACATCCTGCTTCTAAGGTGATTTCTCCTAAACCATCCTTCCTCCTATTTTATGGGTGAGGAAGCTGGGGCTTGGGGAGGTTACAGAACATGCCCAAGATCACAGAGCTGAGGAGCAGTGGATTGGCCGAAGGAAGGGAGGACATTGCCATCCTCCCTTACCTGGGCTTTGGTTCCTCTCTCTGTGTCGAAACCCCAGGCATGGACTTGTGGTGAGAGGTGGGGCTGGGGACATGAGTAGGGCCTAGATCCCCTATGGCTTTAGTAACCCCAGCAATGCCATGTCTCTGTGACTCCAGGGAAGATAGTCTGCTGGATGCTGATGTGAAGCCTGAACCCAGAACATCTCCCCCCATCCCATGGGAATCCACAGAATAAGACGGATAAGATGGGAGTGGTGGGAATGGTGAATGGAACACAACCTTGGAAATCTAAGAGCAGGTCCATCAGGAGGCCTTGGAACAGGTCATGGGGCAGACCCTGGAAGGCCTGGGGCTCTGCTCAGGCCACTGGGCTCAGCTGTCCTCAACCTTTGATGTCCCTTGAGCATCTACCCTCCAGGAGGGCCGTCTCCTGCTCTCTCCTGTTCATTCCTCTCTCTCTCTCTTTCTCTCTCTCTCTCCCCTCTTTCTCTTTCTCTCTCTCCAGGCACTAAGAAAAGTCTCCCTTTTCTTGTGCCAGCTCTTTTCTGGAAGACCAGGGAGCTAGCACCCCTCATACTATAGTTCTTCCAGCTTTCCCTCTCAATGGTGCTCTTTGGCCTGGTGTACCTGTAGTCCTCTCTGTCCAGTTGTGTTGCCTGGGGTGGCCTCACCCTGTGTCTGGGGTCATCAGTACATTGCTGGTGAGCAGGGCCTGTGCTTCAGATGCTGACCTCACTTTTCCCCCATGACTTAGCCGTTCTTCTTGCATTTCTTTCTCCAGGTTTATCAGACACGTCTGTATATGTATGAACCCCAATAATTAAGAGGCATCAAGATTTTCTCCATGAGACCCCTGGGTCCAGGCAAATCAAGGAAGTAGAGAGTTGTCTTTGCAGTTCCCAGATGTCTGGCTACATTTCAGGTTTGGGTGCCCAGCACATGGAGGACCTCTGGTGCATGTGCATGGAGAGGGCACATGTAGGCAGAGGTGACTCTTGCTTCCAACCCAGGTACAGGTAGGAAGGCCGAAGATACTGGGAGAGAATGGGAAAAAATGAAGAGGAGGGAAATAAAAAAAGATAATGAGGAAAGAAATGAAGATTCAGAATGAAAGAGTGTAATAAAAGGTAATAGTGTAGCTCTAACGTTTTTCCAAATATTACTCAGAAAGAGAAACAAGAACCTACGTGAACTTTTCCAAAGTACCCGGGAAGCATTTGTATATCATTTTGGGGGTGATAAGCAAGGACCTCAAGACTCAGTGACCATTGATGTGACCATGAACCAGTGAGTGACCTGGTCAGGACCTGAGCCCAGGCCAGGCAACCCCACACCCGGTGCTCTTCCAGCCACTCTGCTGTTCCCAACTGTCCTCTGTTATTGGCCCCTGAGCTGTCCCTGACTATGGACACCATATAACCTGTCATCCAAACAGAGGCCCTAATTTCAATTATACATGGACAACACATGTTAACCAGGACCATCCCAGGCAAATCAGGGCGATGGCCACTGAGCCAGAGGAAGAAGTCGGCCCAGCACTGCCCAGTAGGAACATGGTCCAGGCAAAGGAAGGACAGTTGGGCGCTGATGTGGATGACCTGGAAAGCACTGGAGGTGCGGCCCCAAATGGCCTCCCGAATGCAACTGTGATACTGGGGTCCTGAGAGGGCCACGAAGCTCACATGTTCACTGTCCAGTTCCTTAGCCCCCATCAAGACAGCTCAGGTGTCAGGCTCTCTGGGAGGAAGGGACCCCTCATCCAGAACAGAAGCTCACGGGAGAGAGCCGCAGAGGAGCAGCTGTTTGCTGCAGGCCCAGGGACATCTTTCTGAGGACCGGAGTCGTCTGCTGATGAAAAGGGTTCCCTCGGGGAGGGGTGCTCGTCCTAGTGAGAGGTGTCAGGGAAGTTGAGACAACGGTGTGAGATTTCTACCTGAGTTAGATGATCTGATTTGAACAGGAAAGAAGTTCCAAAAGGTTTCTTCAGTCTGGTCTCACAGAAGCCATCTGTGTGCCACCAGTGCTGCCTGTCCAGTGTATAGTCTCTGGCTTCCTCTTTAAGGCGCATCTGGGAAAAGTGGGACCCCCTTTGTATCAGGCTGCTCCCATGGGAGCTGACATATAGATGGAATGCACCAGCCTTTGAGAGCCAAACAGTGTTGCTGCCTTTGATCACAGACCAGAGGAGCCCCTGGGCCCCCTCGGCGTGGGCCAGGGAGGAGGGGCCGGGCTGGTCCTTTCACTCAGACCCCGGGGAAGCTCTCAGCAGCCAGGCTCCAACACCCTGTTCTACAGGATCTTGTCAGTGTCTGGGCCTGAAGCAGCCTCCAGAGTGTCCCTGGGACTCGGGAAACCAAGATGCCACCCCCACACAGCATCTAGAACCAGCTGCATCGTTTGCGGGGCCAGGCACAGAACGAAAATGTGGATCCCTTGTTTAAAATTTGTTATGAATTTCGAGATGGCAAGAGCAGAGCATGACACCAAGCGGCCCTGTGGGACTGCCACTTCGTATCCGTGATCATCACCCTGAGAGGGTAAAAATGAGAATGCTTCAGGACACACTACAAATGCAGCACTGACTGTGGCAGTCATTAGTCATTAGGGCTGATTGGCCGCGTAACAGAGTGTCCAGAGGATGGGACTGTTGGATTTCATTCTCTGGCTGGGGCTGGACAAGCTTTGGAGGGTCTGGTGGAAAGAACACAGTGAAATGGAAGGCAGAGGGCATTTCTCAGGATCTCCTTGCAAGTTCTGTCCCAGCACATCCATCCTAATCACTTTGTCCTGAGCCACAACCCACATCAGCCCTCCAGGGAGTGACTGAGGCCAGAGGCCCTTGGGCCTTGTCCCCAGAGGACTCGGTGCCCCAGAGGGCTCAAGATAAGAGGTCAGTAGGACCCCACACCAGGCCAATGGCAACCAGGAGACAAAAGCACTGTAATGTCCCTTAGAGCCAAGAAGTTCAGAATTGGAGCATCAAGAGTGGGGCCAAGGGGTGTGTGTGGGCAGCACTAGAGCTGGGCCTTCATGGAAGGTGGACTTGGGCTGCAGAGCTGGGGGCGGGGTGGCCACGGCAGTCACCTGAGGGCTGAGAACAGCGGGTGGCCTTGAGTATATCTGGCTGGAGCTGGGCGTCTGAGCAGGGATGTAGAGGGAGCAGAGGCTGGAAGGGTTGTGCAGGCCCCAGGACACCGGGCAGACAGGATTTATGGCCGGATGTGTCTCTCTGACAGAGCCCAGCCTCCGGCCCCTGACGTGTGGGGAGGTCAAGGAAGGCATGGGGCTGACTGTCATTGTCCACTTGCAAGTATCCACTTCACACCTGCTCACACCCAGGCCCGCATACCCACACACGGGCTCTTACACAGACGCGCCCATTCCCCCCAACCTGCAGAGACACCGCCCACAGGTGTCTACTCCTCTCCGTGGCTCTCCTTTCCACTTCCCCCCAGGGAAAGAAGGGCCTGAAGGGGGGCGGTGGGCGGGGTGTGGGGCTAGGGGACCATCAGGCCCAGGCCTCACACTCCAGAAAGGCCACAGATTAGACTCTGAGTTTATTTCCAAGTGAAACTTTGATGCAGACACGGAAATACACCACCGGGACTAAAAGACATCTGTCATCCCTCCTTACAATTGAGCAACATTGTCGTACCAGGAACTAGCATTTTCTGTAACTCCAGTAATTAAACAATAATGTTTTTATTGCATTTTTGTGTTAAAGCTGTTCTTTGGTTCCATGTAAACATTTAACACAAACCATTAAAAAAAAAATATTCTGGGAACTTCAACCAGTGGGAATGGCCCAGGTCTCTCCAGGCCTCCTATAGGCTCTGCTCTGGTCAGCGGTCAGAACTTCCTAGTCCACCCCATTCCATGTGTGACCTCAAGAGTCAGAGGTCCTCTTTTGCGGTCAGTGGGGAAGGAGCCTGGTCCCAAGGCCCAAGCCCAGGACCAGGGCTGGACACACATTGCTCAGGAAAGCCAGCGAGTACAGCCATAGCCAATGCGGCCAATAAGGACCTGAGTTCGCCAGTGGCCAGGAGCCCTCACCCAGGAGGACTGGACCTCTTCACCTGAGTACATGGAGTAAGAATAGGGATGTTGCAAATACCGAAGCAAGAGCGCATTTATTCCAACAAATTCAAATCCAGGTCTTGTCATCCACCGAGTCCTTGTGGGAGGGGAGCCCATGGCGTGTGATGCTGGTGAACTGGTGATGCTAAGTAACTGCAGAGACACAGGCCATGGGCTGCCCCATCCCTCAGGGTTAACTGTGCACCCCCTTCCAAACCATCTTGCGGTTTGAGTCCATGGCGGCGAGTGACCCTGTATGAACCAGCAGGTCAAAGTACCTCCAGCCAACAGCGTTCACTGCAACCTGAGGGCTTCCGTCCTGCCTCTCTCCATCCCGCAGTTGCTTTAGGGGATAGTTTTCAGTGACTTAGGGGTCATCTTAAAAAGCACTTGGACACTGAATCAGCACAGGCGTGGAGCAGTCGAAACATGCCCTGGATGTGACAAGCAGCCCAGTCATCCTGCTGGGTACTGGCCGGCCTCAGTTCCATTTGCCCCGCACTCCCCAGCCACCAAAGTCTAATTGTCCTCAGCTAGCAGGCGACCTGCTAAACCTCGGTGGGATACTTGGGGAGGTCCCGGGCTTCGGTGATCAACAGACCTATGGAGACCCGTGGGTTGGAATCATGCCATTGACTGTTGCTACTTGAACTGCCCGAGTTTTGGCTTCCGAGTGTGTGAATTGGGAGTCACGACGCCCATCTCACAGGTTGTGGGAATAACGTGGAGTGGGTGTGGCGCACACAGCCCATTCCTTTCCCCTTCACTCCCTGAGGTTATTGGAATAAACCCCATGCCTCTCACGTCCTTTAATTTCCATTAATCTCTGTGCATCTCCCATCTATACTCCTTGGCCTCGTTTTCGCTCAGTTTTCTGCTGACTCTGGATAATTTTTCTCTTGTCCCCTTTTCTTCATCTCCCCTTCCACCCCAGCAACACTTCCAGGCTTTCCTCTTCTCCCCAAACCCCCATTGCCCGTCGGCATCCCCTCCCCTGCAGTTCAACCCAGTGGTGTGTGCTTGGGTTGGGCCGTGAGAGGGAGAGCAGGTCTTTACCACAAGGACCTGGTGGCTCCCCTTCCTTCTCCAGGTTGCCACCCAGGTGGACTTAGTCTCTGTCATGCCCAGCAGGACACAGGACCTCTCACTAGGAGCCCCCTCCACCCTGCCTCCCCCACCCACGGGCCAGCACTACCTGCACCCACACTCGGCCACGCTCATCCCTTCATAGTGGTACTTGAGGGTGGGGACCCCCATGTCATCCTTGTAGAGGATGGAGATGGGGCTCAGTTTGGTGGGCACACAGCAGGCCTTGCCCACCTTCATGGGGAACTTGAGATGCACCAGGGTCTGCACGATGGCGTGTTTCGTCGGGGTCACATCGTCAGCGAGGGGGAAGAAGCAGCCGCCTTTACATTCAAAGGCATCGTACTCCTTGGGCGCGATGATCCAGCTGTCCCAGCCGATGTCCTCGAAGTTCACCCGCAGGGAGGTCTTCTGACAGTGGTTGTTGGCCCCGGCACTTCTCTTCCGCCTGGCCGAAGACGAGCTCACAGCCGTGTGGCTTTGCACATCCTCCTCCTCATCGTCCTTGTTCTCACCTGCCTCCATCAGGCCGTTCTTGAACAGCTTCTTGAGCACACTCTCCTGCTCGTGGCCGATCATCTCCCTGAGCTCCAGTCTGGTCTCCTTGGTGCCATTGCTGCGGTCATTGGAGAAGACGACAAAGAACGGCAGGTTTTTGGAGCTGGGGGGGACACTGATATCCAGCTTGTCACAGCCCTTCCTGTGACTCTCCACTGTCACTTCCAGTTTGTTTTTGCTCTTAGTGGGGTCTGCTCGGACCCACCTCTTCACAGCACTGGACACCTCAAAGTTCTCCCAGCCCTCGTCCCGGATATCCTGGGACACCAGGAAGGTCTTGGTTCCCCCAGAAGCATCCCAGGCATTGGCTCCATCCAGAACATCATAAATGACCATGTTTCCTTTCAGCTCGTGAGAGGAGTCCACGTGACTTTGACAGGAGAGGTAGAGTCGGAGCTCGGCCCTGGTGATCTGCTCATGCCTGGGAATGGAGATGTTGAAGAGCAAGATGTGTTTCTGGAAAGGGAAGTCTTCTGTGGCGGCTATAGAGATGGCATCTGAAATGCAAATACACGGTGACAGTCATCTGCTGGGAGAGTCTGTTTTCAGCTGAGACTCATGGTTTAGATGAAAGGGCATCTGGCATGACATTGTCTATCTCTATCAAGTCTGTTTGTTTTCACTTAAGCCCTTAATGTAGAAGGGTATTTTATTTTATTTAAAAGCTTTTTTTATTTTTATTTTTTGCAGTACACGGGCCTCTCACTGTTGTGGCTTCTCCCGTTGCGGAGCACAGGCTCCGGACGCACAGGCCCAGCGGCCACGGCTCACGGGCGCAGCCGCTCCACGGCATGTGGAATCTTCCCGGACTGGGGCATGAACCCGTGTCCCCTGCATCGGCAGGCGGACTCTTAACCACTGCGCCACCAGGGAAGCCCTAGAAGGATATTTTAAAACGTACGTTTGGCATCTTCCAAAGAAAAACAGAGGCAGGAGATGCATCGCATTGAAATTGACAGCTCCAGCTGTTTATTGAGCATTTACTACGTGCCCAGCTTTGCACCAGGAGCTTTGCATATTATATTTCACTTTTCTCTTCACACTGACCCCCAGAAGATCTAATTATTTTTCCACTTTTACAGACGTGGAGACTGGGACTTAGGGTGTTTAACTGCCAAAGTGCATACATCCTATGTATGCATCCAAAGTGCATATATAACGATCCTCACTTTATAAAAAAAAAGAAAGAATCAAATAAACAAAACAGAAAAGCACACTGTCAGCCTCAGAGTGCAGATCCTGAGCGTATGATTTTAAAGGAGAGATCATGGGAGGGGATGGTAAAATTCCAACATTATGGCAATGCTAAAAATCTCAGCATCTAAATGGTGTAAAAAACCATTCAGAATTGTAACTTCTGAGCAAATGAAAGTGGATGATTTTTTTTTAATGTTTGAGGGAAAAATATATTAACCTCAACGGCTTGGTCATGTTAGGCATACACAGGCCTTGCCTTTTAGCCGCACAACTGTTTCACTTTCCTACTCCCCTTGCTGACACCCGGCCATTAGCACATCTCTATTATACCATGGCCTGGTCGCAAAGAGGGAAGAGAAGTTGTGTTTTTTGAGCACCTACTATGTGCCAACATGAGGGGATACTGTGTGCTGTCGTGAAACCCGGCAGTATCTGACAGACTGAAGTGCCAATCCTGACTCTCTCCCTTCTAGGCTTGTGACCTTGGAGAAGTCCTGAGTCTCTCTGGGCCTCAGTTTCCTCATCTGTAGAATGGGACTCATCCTACCAACCTCCCAGTGTTGGTGTGAGCCTTCAACAAGAAGGCACATGGAACTTACCCAACACTGTCCCTGGTTCACAGCAGATGCTCAATCAGTATTTCTGTGTCCTCCTAAGACCGTCTTCCCTACTTGGGCACAGCTCCCCCACCCCCCAAGCACGTGGCCTTTCACACAGCTCTCTGTGTCCCCTCACCCAGCATGGATGTGTCAGTCCAGCTCCTGCAGCATGTGGTGAGCCACCGTGGCATATGTGAGTCATGAGTGGGGTCCATGAGCAGTGCATTAACCACCTGCTGTGCTCTTACTGTGGCACACCTAGAAGATGCCCCTGGGACTGCATCAGACACGTAGAGAACAAGTACCCTCCCCCTCTGAGCCGTACTCAGGCCATCTGTGAAGTGAAGCATAATTGGCCTTCACAGAAGTACTGGCCACAGGCAGGGCTGGGATCAGATCAGAGCACTTGTTTCCAGGACATGGACAATGATGGGGGGAGTGGGGAGGGGTCACTGAGATGGCTGTGAATGCTGGACTCCCAGACTACAGGATTTGGTGATTAGGTCCAGCCAAAGAAGCCGGCCTTTCCCTAAAGCAGAGGTTACAGACACGCCCCATGGGCATAGTGAGACACTGGCAGTATCTGTATGACCTGCAGACCACATTAAAAAACAAAAAATTAAGCCCTGCAGACTTCATTTCAAAAAAATTAAGTCAGTGTTTTAGAAACCAGACAAGTTCACATAAAATCCAGAATTTTCTTCTTCTTTTGAGCCATCAGAAAATACAGCCTTGCCGGGCATGCAGCATGATCACAGCATCCTTTAGCTAGGGCGTATACCTGTTAAGAGTCTGCAGGTCTCAAGCCCAGGAGGGATGAAGCCCTGAGTGCCTGGCTGGTTAGAGAGAGGCTGCAGCTGTAGGGAAAGTGAGCTGTGCAGACAGGTGGGCCTGGGTCAGAATCCAGCTGCATAACTAATCTGTGAACTGGGCAAGTTCCCTCAGAGTCTGCAAGCCTTGGCTTCCCTGCTCACAAGATCATGTCACCTACATTGTGTGAATTAGTGGACATAAGCCCTAAGCTGACGTTCGTTATCTTCTAGTCCTCCTAAATCAGTGAAATTAATTTATATTTAGAAAATAATTAAGTTGTCCTCGGACAACTTCTTGTTGTTAATGCTTCTCTCTCGGAGGAATTTATCTGAATTTTAAACACCTTCTGATGAGAGAGAAATAGACATTCCTTCGGTGTTTAAAAATATACCGGTTAGTTGGAGGCTAAATAAGTTGTCTGTGTCTAAGTAGGAAGGGGACAGTATGGGAAGGGGGAGGTAGGGAAGGGATGGACGGAAGGGAACTGGCATTCCTTCAGCACCTACTGTGTTAAATGTGGCTCTGGGCTCAGGGAGGGAGAATCTTCTAGAGCAGAGCTGTCCAGTAGAACTTTCTGCAATGATGGAACTGTTCTATAATCTCACTGTCCTATAGGGTAGCCATAGTCATGCATGATCGCTGAGCACTTGCAGCCAAGCTAGTGAGACTAAATTATTAATTTTATTTCATTTAAATTAATTTAAATTGAAACGTAAAGTCCCATGTGTCCAGTGGCCGCCATGCTGGGCAGCGCGGCCTTGGACCACTGAGTCCCCCACCCCGACCCGGGGCGCCCCGGTGGAGCCGACTCTACCTTCCATGCTGAAGCTGCGCACGATATTGGATGCGGGGGTGGATGTCTTGTCGGTGGTGTATCTGTTGTACAGGTCGATCATGTACTGCGGCGGCTCGGCTCGGGTTTTATCCTGGGAAGGGACCCCGCTCAGGTTGAGGCTGCGCAGGAAATCCACCTTCATGTTCTCCAGGAACATCCTCAGGTCGAAGGTGCCCCGCTCCCGCTCACCCCCGGGCCCGCCTAGCAGGCGGTGGGCATCTGCCCCAGCCGACCCCCGCCCCCGGATCTCCAGTGGCTTCCCCTGCGCGGAGCAGGCCAGCAGGGAGAGCACAGGCAGGGCCACCCAGAGCGCCCCGCGGCACATCTTGGGATGCTCTAGCCCTGCTCCGGGGACTGCGGCAGCCGCGGTGTGTTAGCGGGTGCGGGGAGGAGCCGGGAAGGAGCCGGCCCGCATTGTCCTGCCCACCGCTCTGCACCGCGCACCCGGGCCAGTTCACAGGCTCTCACCCGCCTGCCGTCCCCGAAGTGCCCTCCGCTTGTTCTTATCTGGCCCTTGATGCTGTACTCAGGCCTCTTATCTAAGGGAGCTCTCTGTTAATGAAGGCTCTATAAACATCTGACAAACACACAGGGCTTGTGGGAAGGACACGGCCTGCTGCAAAAATCTGAATTTCTCCGTGGGGTTATCGCCCCCTAATTAGGATCCTTTCTCATTTCCTTGCCAGCTCTGTTCAGAAGAATCTCGAGACAGGGTGACATGTGCTCCATCTCCTGGGCCACAGAAACAAAGAATCCAGGAAACAAACAAGACCAAAGAGTCCTCCAAATATAGAAACAACAGCACAAAACTCCCAGAAGCCCCCTGGCTAACCACTGGAGCCAGGGTGGATGGTAGAGTGGAGGCTGTATCGGAGTTAGTAAGAAGCCTGGCTCCTGTGGAACTGGGATGTGCATTTGTGGCTCAAGCGCTCGATGCCTTGGTTTCTCATCTGTCAAGCGAGTTCCCGAGCCTTAGAGATCATGGGTGAAGGTGGCACGTATAATTTAGTGAGGTGGTGGGGACTTTGGAGTCAGACCAGATGTGGGTTCAAATCCCATCTCCCTCACTTATACCTCACAAGCATGACCTGGAGCAAGTCGCTTCACCTCTCTGAGACTCGGGTTCAGAAGAGACTTGCAAGGATTCAGGTGATTATGTGCTAACCATCATGGTGGTTGCCTTAAGCCCCAGTCAGTTGGGTGGCTGCATTCCGGCTGCAACTTCTCCACCCCAGGGTCTGACTGACCTGGGAGCTGGGGAGGAAGCCCTGTGCCGGGCTGCTCTATGAAAACACCACTTACACACAGAATCCTGCTGGCCCTGGGACCCCAGAAGAGCCCTGTCACTGGTCTGGGGGTGCGCTCTTGGCTCACGTCAGCTGAGTGGCTGCTTGGACCACACTTGTCAGTCAGGAGAACCATATGACCTGGGAGACAAAGGAGGAGGGAAGCTCTGAGGCCAGTACATGCCCAGCAGATGTTCCCCCCTGAGGAAGCTGACAAGCCGTGGCCCAGTCGGGCCCTGCGAGACCCCAGAGTCTGTGTTGTTTTAAGGGCAGTGGGCACACACTTAGATCTGTCCATTTCCATCATGTGTGGGTTTGACCACAGCAAAGAATGAGCATAAACATATTCTGGGAGTCTACTCTGAGGAGGATTTGAATGTGAAGTTTTTTCAAGCTGGCAGGGTCCTGGGGAGAGGGTTCAGGTTCAGGAAGATGGACAAGGGGCCAGGGCAGTCGGAGTCAGAGATCCCGGGTGTGCACCCAGCTTTTCCCCACCCCTGGTGGGGGGTGGAGTGAAAACAGGAATCCCCAGTGGCCAGGCCTGGACGGAACTTGCTGTCCCCGTACTTTGGGGACACTGCCAGGGAGGATGGATGGGAAGGGTGCAGCTTCAGAAGTGCTGCTTGCAGAGGGGGCAGGAAGCATGCTGGGCATTGAGCCAGCTTAGTGCAAGAACTCCCTGAGGCAGGGAAGAATGAACGGGTGCACAGCCCAGGAAGCAGGACTGCAGCTTCGCAGCAGGGAGAGGGCTGGGAGGAGCTGGGGAGCTGGGCAGGCATCCCCCACAGGTCTCTAGTCCCTGGAGGCAGCCCAGAAGCCTGTCACATTCAAGAGGTGGAGTCAAGGGATGTAACTGGGGGTGGCCTGAATGTGCTCTTGAAGCTGGAGGAGTTGCTATCTGACGTTTTCTTAAAAACATGACAAATATTTTTTTCTGATTATAACAGTAATATGCAGTGCAGATAATTTGGGACGTGCAAAGTATTAGAAAGGAGATAAAAATAACTTGCAATCTCACCACCCAGTGATGGCCACTGTTACCATTTTGAGATTACATGCAGCTCCACAATCCCCTACTGAAAACCCTTGTGGCCAGGAGTGTTTTGAAGTTCAGAAAGCTTCAGATTTGGATAATTTGGTATGGAGTGTATACTGTAATATCCCCAGTGGGCTTGGGGGTGATCCCCTATACTCAAAGACATTGACATTTCTGCAGTGAAACAAATAAAAACACAGATATCCATTCAGGTCAGGTTTTATCATGAAAGGAATTGAAAGAAACTTCAGGTTTTCTCTTTTGGATTTGGGGATCTCAGATATAGGACTGCAGACCTGTTTACATATGGCCGTCACCACATCTGGCCGTGGAAGCTGCATGTGAGCACTGCCTGGAGGTCCTGGTCACATAGACTGTGATGAGGATGGCGCCCCCAGAACTGTGCAGGACAACATGCCTCTGTATTTCTGGAATGATCTGCCCCACAAATTCAGAGTATCAATATGTCCACATCTCCTTTATTGTTTTGAAGTAATTGCATGAGACCTCCTGATCCATATTATTGGAAAGTCTGGTTTTCTCTCTCAGGTCATCCCTTTCCTGAATTGTCCAAGAGCCCTGTAGGTTTATTTAGTCCAAAGGAGATGGAGGTGGAATGGTATCAGTCCAACTTCATGCTGGAAGCGGGAAGTGGGATAGAGGTCCTGGCAGGTCCCACCTGCTGTTGCTTCTCAGTGACACTCAGCTCTGCTGCTGGGGTGGGTGTCACACATCTTATAGCTGCTGGTGCACAGCTGCTGGGATGCCCTGGCTGGTCCAGGTTTCTGCCCAGGTGCCCCATGGTGTCCCCCGTTGGGCACCAAGGTAACAGCTTTCTTAGACATCCTCCTAGGCTTACCCTTTCTCTAGAAGGCACTCCCCTGTGGCAGGTGGCTGGGTTGAGAGAAGAGGTCAGCTGTGATCACACTCTCATCCCATCCGGCCATCTCCCACAAATTTCTACGTCCTTATGGGGACCCTGAGTTAACAGCCTAAACTCCCACTTTCCTCAAGGTGATCTAGAGACCTTGCTACCTTTCTGAACATATGGGCCTTGGTCCCTCTGGACAGATCCCCTTAACTCTAGATCCGCTTAACTCTAGGTCTTGTTCTAGGGAACAAGGTTTGGGTCTTGTTTTGTCTTTCCCAGATGATGTGGTGTCCTCATAAAAAAGGACCCGCTCCCTCTCCTTCCACCAGCTTTCCCTTCCTGGGGAAGGGCTGCCTTAATTGAGCCACAAAAGGTCTTATTTACCACTCCTCTCCCCCTCTTCTCTTCCCCCAAGTAGTGTAGCATGTGATGTATCAATTCCACTTCTGTGTATGTATCCAAAAGAATTGAAAGCAGGGTCTCAAAAAGGTATTTGTATACCCATGTTCATAACAGCATTACTCACAATAGCCAAAGGGTGGAAGCTACCCTAGAGTCTATTGATCAATGAATGGATAAACAAAATATAGTACATCCATGCAATGGAATATTACTCAACCTTAAAAAGGGAGGGAATTCTGACACATGCCGCAATGTGCATGACCTTGAGGATATGCTAAATAAAATAAGCCAGTCACAAAAGGACAAATATTGTATGACTCCGCTTATATGAGGTACTTACAGTAGTCAAATGCATAGAGATAGAGAGTAGAATGGTGGTGGCCAGGGGCTGGGGGGAGGGGGGAATGGTGAGTTACTGATTAACTGTGATATAGCTGTCTCTGCGGGGTCAGGAGCCCCTTCCATCACAAGACACTTGACTACAAGACACCTGTCCTTCCGTTAACCTCTCAAGCTCCACTCCCACCCACACATTGCTCAGAGGAAGGAAAACTGGACTGACCTTGAGGCTGTAAGGGGAGAGCATGAACCAGGCAGAGCAGCAGGTATGTCATTTCCCAGCTCTGGGCCTCGCCTCCCTGAGATCCTGCTTCCTCTTGGCACACGGTAAGTACTCAGCCAATGTGCACTCTGTCTCTGGACTGTGCCCAGGTGGTCAGCACATTTATTAGAACAGTTGTTCTTAAAGCATGGTCCCTGAACCACAGCAGTAGCAGCACCTGGAAACTGGTTTTAAAATGCTAAGTCTTGCCCCGAATCAGAAAGCCTGATTCAGCCCAGCAATCTGGTCAAGGCTTCCAGGTGATTCTGATGCACATTCAAGTTTGCACATTGGTTTTAATAAAAGAGGAAATTCGTATGAGCCTTCCAAGAGATCAGGTGTGTGTATACTGTCTGGTATGGTATTTGGCACAGAGTAGATGCTAAATCACTGAATGAATAAACAGTTCATTCGTTCCCTTGCTCACCCACCCTTATACATACAGACAGGACTGCTATGAGAGATTGGAGGAATCTAGGATTGGATTAGGCTTCAGCGAGAAGTAAAAGTAGACCAAAGCTTGAAAGAGCGCCGTCATCTTAGGGAGTAGAAGAGAGGAGACTCGGAAACCTCAGAAGCATCAGTTTATCAGTGAAGGAGATTTTATGTTTGCAGCTTTGGGTAAAAAGAAATAGTCCTCGGCTCTAACTTCCATGTTCTGGTGCACAGCTAGGAGCCAGTGCTGCCAGGCTGGTTCTGCCCTCCTAGATTTCCCGCCGAAGCCCACTCCAGCCCACCTTGGCCCGGACTGCCATCAAACACATCTTGCACAAGCTGGTGCCTGCAGTGGCTTTATGCCACCAGCTAAGTCCAGCTTTTCCATCCTGGTGGAGTCATCTCCACTCCTCTTCCCTTGGAGTCCTCTCCTCAAACCCTCCCACTCCAGCCCCAGACTTCTGTAGGCTTCCCCATCATGGCCCTGACTCCATCCTGGCCACAGAAGGAGCCTGACTTACAGGCTATGGCTCTGATGACATTTTTCGAGTGACTTAGACATACAGAGGCACCTATCAGGATGCCTCAGGCAAGACACCTGGTAGTATCCAGGTTCAGTGTCCCTGCTTGTGGAGTAAAAGGGTTGCATCCAAAGTTTTTCAAAGTTTTCTCCCAGCCTTAACGTTTCCAGCTCGCAGCTGTACCGTTTATATTTGTCACATGAACTAAGGCTCTGCCCATCCAGAGGATGTATAACTTCAGGATTAGGGCTCAGCGGCAGGCCACCACACTGCCCCCTCCAGACTGACCCAGATGCAGTTTAGTGAGCTCAGGGACCCGCGCACACCTGGGCTGGATCCTGGGACCTCTTGCTCTTGTGATCATGTGATGTTGATATTTTGGTTTTAAGGGGAAAAAAAACGTTATTAAACGTTATAAAGCCTTGCTTTATTGTAAGGCCACTTAGGGCCATTGGGACAACCTTAACTGGCTGGTGGTGGGGGTCACTGCTCAGGAAGCTGGGAGGCAACACCAGCTACACAGGCCTTGAACCAGGCAGCCTTGCGTGTCAAAGCTGATGTTACCTGTGGTCTTGGTTAAGACATTGGTGCTATATTACTCACTTGTCTTGAACCTGTTTTTCTGAAGCACCAGCAGGGAGTAAGTTGCAAGGCTGCTGTGAGGCTAAATGAAGTGTCGTATCTAAATGCATGACGCTCTGTAAATGTGAGGGGACCCTGCTGACACTAGTTCCTTTCGTCATACGGCAAAGTTGTCACCACTGGGTATCACCCAACCTGGCACAAGCACGAAGCCCCTGTCCATGGCTGGACACAGGGGTGATCCTCCCGGCCCGCTCCCTCTACCCTTGTAATCCAGAAGTCAGGGCTCAGAGAAGTTGTAGCCTTTCACAGTGACCTAGGAGATCTCCCAGAAATTGCAAATGCCAGAAAGAATAAGATAGAAGTATTATAAGACACGCCACCTTCACCAAAAAATGGAAAGGGAGCAGTTGGATGAGAAAAAAATTGAGGGGGAGAAAGGAACATGAAGAATCCAATATTGAGAAGAAAGGCATTTGGAACCTCATCAAGCCCTAATGTTTTTACTTATTTTGCTAGTAATTTATATCCTGTCATATTTCAGAAAGGATTAGACATGGCAAACCAAGCCATGACCGATTTGCAGACCAATTTGAGACATCCCAGCAATCCAATGAAAGAATCATTTAGTTCCAGTACGAGTCCTGCAGGAATAAGGCAGTGTGTGCCTTAAGGACCGCCCCCCTCGCCTCACCTGATCTCTGCCAAGAGGCAGGGCCACGTGCCCAGGGCAGCTGTTCACACACATGTCCCACAACCATTTGGAGCACCTCAGAGGGGATGCTGAGCATATGCTGCTGGGTCCCAGCCAGGTGTGTCCAGTATTTTTGCTGTAAACATCTTCGCCGCAAGCAGTTTTGTAGCACGACTAATTGGCCTTAAGGCCATGTTGCTGTAAAAAAAATCACTGCTTGACAGTTATACTACACTAGAAAATGATAACACATCAATTTTTGCAAACGCTTGGTTGAGCTAATCTAAGCCAGCTTTTGTTAAAATGCTCACCATTTTCGAGAGACTTCTACTCATCAGGAATCACATAAACATTTGTTCTGGCAGGGATAGGAGGAGTGGATTCTTCTTTTGCCTCCAACTTCTAATACGGCATAATAAATTTGGTAAAGACAGCTTAAGAGAACAAGGTGTCATATCTAAATGAGCTAAAGAATCCATCACTAATGCTCTCGAAGGCTGTTGTTAGTAGCTGCCTCTTTCAGGCATATCTTTGATAAATCGGTAAACTTTTGGTTTTCATGGGTGGGAGGTATGACTGTGCTCACGGAAGAATGTGTAAAAACTGATGTTATATTTTCTAGTGTAATGGAACTGTCACCCAGTTATTTTATCTTTTATGGCAAAATGGCCTCATGGCCAATTAGTTGTGCAGCAAGAATGCTTGTGAAGAAACTGCTTACAGTAGAGATGTTTATGGGGAAAATACCTAGACCCCAACCCAGGTACCCTCAGCCCTCCTTACCTACCTGTTCTGGGTACTCTCTTCAGTGTCGGCCGCTTTGCCTCCAGTGGCTGCAGTTGTAGCCTTCTTCAGAGGCTGCCTGGGCTTCCTAAGCCACAGTGGCTGGTTGTGTAGAGGGCCAGAGAACTGAGAGTTTCCATCTCTCCACTGGGGGCAGCCTGGGGAGGGGGTGTGAACATCCAGCATCCTTGCCTTGAAGCTGGACTAACCCAGAGGTATAGCTTAAGTGCCAGAGCTCCCCATAGGATCCAGGCAAGGTTGGGATGCTTGGTTTCTTGCCCTCCTGTCCTGCTGTACCCACTCCTTGCCTGTTTCTCCTGGGAGCACTTCCTCAACCGTGCCTTGCACAGGAACCCTGGTTTCAGGACCCTGACCTAAGACAGATGCCTTGGGCTCCTTTTCTCCTTCTAAGTCCCATCCTGGAGAACTGCTCATGGCTTTTCAACCTTCTCCGAGTAAGAGAAGACTGGGGGCCACGGCATCCTCTGAGTTCCCAGCCGAGGGACTGTTATACACCTGCCGCCAGTTGGACCCAGTTTCTCCTTCAGAAATGCCGGCCAATCAACTTCAGGTACTACAACTGTAAGGCGATGTCAACTCAGGGATAAGGGAGCCACTTGGGGGAGACTATTTGGGGACAGGGATGCTGACTAGGAAGCAGGGAGAAGCAGACGTTCCAGTTCCCCAGGAGCCCCCAAATCTCTGGAGAGACCCCTGACTTCTTCTACTGAATCTCTTGCTTGAACTACCCCAAGTAGAAGCCCTCTGACCAGGCTACCATAGATGTTCCTTTAAATATCTCAGGCACCTCCCCATCACTTGACATCCCCTCTGAGGCTAAGGAGTCGAGGTCACTGTGCCTGCCTGGGCCATGTCCTTCCTGGACGAGCCCAGGGTGGGGATCTGTGGTGTGATGTGAGTGGGCAGGACCCTGGAAGGCATAGGAGTGGCCGGTGTCTGGAGCTTAGGATAAAGATGAGAGAGTGTGGAGACGGCCTACAGGGGCCTTGGCTCCTAAAGACAGCTGTGACCCCAGCAGCCACCCAGATGTCATACTTACCCATGGAGATCCATCCATAGTTTGCAATGGGTGACATCCAGCTTTTGAAGATACCACTGTCCCTTTAATTTATTAGCTTTCCATAAAAACACATACCGTACACAATCTACAGTATAGAAAGTATAATTTACAAAAATATAAAATCTTGGTTATGTTTTAGTATTCCCGCGTATGACTGTGTGGGTTATTTCAATAAGCACGTTTCAACAATGCACGCTCAGCCAGCTTGACCACCTCTGTGGGGAACGGTGTCAACGCCCTCCTTTTTGTTTTAAAATAAAACATATATTAAGAAAAAGAAACCACAATTGGTTATATGTGCATACTGTATGTATAAAAGCGTTTGCAGTGGATTTTGAGAGAAAACATCCGTTTATACCATTATTTAGGCCCTGTTTTGCAGCATCACACTGTGGCCCGAAGTGTTTTAAACTGATTGTTTAAACAGAGGTTCTTTCCTTGTGAAGGGAGTGAGTGCCTTCAGGTCTGTAGTCTTCTTTCCGGGTTATGAGATGATAGTCACAAAACCCAGCCTGTGGACATGTCCGGTTTTCAGGCCTTCAGAGCACAGCGGACAGGCCGTGGGCAACCGTCAGGCCAGGGCTAATTCCCAGATCCCTTCAAAGGATTCGGACCGGCATTGAGGGGGCTGAGTCACCAGCAGTGAAAGACCCCAGAATGATGCCCTGGGGTGACAGATGGTTGCCTGCAAGCTGTGCCCTGCATTTGCAGCTGCACCCTGAGTCAAGTGCTCACTCCAGAAGGTTCCGAGAATGCTGCCCTGCTGTGTGCAGGCGGGGCAGGTTCTTTCCACTCCAGAGCGGCTGGTCTTACCGGCAGGCACAGGTCTCCACAGACATGTTGGGGTACACCTTCAGAACCACATTCCGGTTCTCATCCAGGAAGAGGACCCCAAGAGAGTTCATCTTGTCGGGAACGCAGCAAGGCTCTGGGATGCCCGGGACGATGCCCACGGCCCTGACGATGCTCTGGATGGTGGCGTGGTTGGAGGGGCGGACGATCTGCAAGGGGGAAAGGAGCATGGTCACCTCCGAACTCTGCCTACCCTGCAGTCCTAACCCACCCACCATGCTGCCTGCATGCCCTTGACTGAGGCCACAGAAAAGGCACTGACCTAGAAGAAAAGGTGAGATCACAGGGTTGGGTACACATTTCTTCTGAAATCAGTGGCAGACTGAGTCCTAGGGACTTTTGCAAAAGGCCTTCCTGCCCTTCGGGCTCCCAGAGGGAAGGCACATCCCCTACATGGCACTGGCCACTTGGGGGCACCTGCGTGTCACACATCCCCGAGGAGCACCAGGAACTGGGCAGGTGCCCCAGAGGGAAGGCAGTGGAGAAGATTGGAGGTTCTGCCTGGGGCCATAGCTGCCCAGACTTTACAGTCCAGGGAGCACCGACACGCCTGCCATGTGATCATGTTCTCAGCACAGGAGGGGAAGCCCTGCAGGCACAAGTGCATCAGTGTGATGGGGCTGGAAACTCGCAGTTCCCAGGTGGGTCTGACTTTGGGGTGTCAGGCACTGCTTCACCTGCATCACCCCATTTTCTCATTGAATCAACCTTATGGGGTGGGTATGACTTTAATTTTCCTGGTGAAACTGAGGCTTAAAATGACTAAATAACTGGACCAGGAGCCCTCAGTTAGAAAGTAGTCTGGCTTGGAAACTATGCTCGCTGGGCCCACACCAGCTCTCTTCCCCTCCCTCCCCAGGCAGCCTCTCACAGCCAGAAGAGTCTGGGTCCCAGCAGCAAACACGGCACCTCCCACAAGATGAAGAGGACCACGTCACAGGTGCTTCAGCTCATTGTCGGCCAGAGTTTTATATGCACAGTGCCTCTGGTGGGGAGGTGGGAGGAGAGGGACACCGGCATTTGGGGAGTTCAGGCTGGTGTCAGGGAAGGTGGAAAGACAGCCAGGCAGACTGATAAGGTAAGCGCAGGGTCAGCCAGCAGGGGCCTGCCGTACTCACCCTGCATCCCCCGGGCTGGGCCCTTCCAGCAGACGCCTGTCTCTCTGTCAGACACCTCCCTTCCTCTCTCCTGCACATGCACGGCTTTGAGGAGAAGCCTCTTAATTCCCAAACAGGTTAATGCGGCCCCGCGTCTGGGTCTGGGATTTCCCAGCTGGCTGATTTATTTACGTTCACAGTGGATTTATGCGCTGACTTCCTTTCTTGGAGAGGAAGGCATGACCTGGAACTCAGCAGAGGAGCTAAGTAGGAGGAAAGTGTGTGCTCTGTGCCGAGGTCGACATCAGCAGGCAGCCAGCCCACCGTAGTTCAGGATGTGGGGAGATGGATGGACAGAACCATGGCCCAGCCTGGAGGGAAGGCGAGCATCTGAAAACCCGGGCCAGTGCAATGGGGAAAGCAGCCCCGTGCTGTGTGTCCTGCCGACTCGTGTGCAATGAGAGCTAGCTGCCCTGTGAGTTCCTGCCCTGAGTCGGGGGTGGGGGATGGACGGTCACACTGGGAAGCCACTGAGGCCAGCTCTGTGCTGGTCACAGACACCAACGCCCTGAGATCCAGGCCAGGTTTCTAGAAGAGCCTTGGTGAGGAGGGGGCTTAAGAGACCTGACCTGTGTGCAGGGGGCCAGGCTCTCCTCAGCCTCTGTGGATATTGCTATGTGGGAACACACCTAAGGAGATGGATCTCCTGTTTTGCAAAAGAAGAAAGGTTCTGATTTAAAACTCAAATTCACTGAAGGCACAGCCAGACCCCATCCATCTGTGGGCTGTATCCACCCAACAGGCTGACATTTTGTCACGTCTGTCTACCTATTCTCTGCCTTGAGTAGATGGGAGGTGTCATTATCCCTATTTACAGAGAGGAAACAGTGAGGAGGCAGAGGGACTTGCCTGCAGGGGCAGAGCTGAGAGTCACAATTAGCCCAGAACACAGCGGGGCGACCCCACACACTCTACCTTGGGCATGGGGAACTCGCAGGCTCCTGAGCAGTAGTAAGCGTCGAACGACTTGGGTGAGATGATCCATTCGTTCCACCCGATGTCTGCAAAGTCCACCTTCAGATACCTCCGGGAGCAAACCCGCGGCTCGTCCCACTGCTTCCTCCGGGCTTTCTGCATCGTCTTCTCGTCAAAGTCCAGCACCTGCGAGGAGGCCATGAACACATCCTGGCCCTTCTTCCTGCGGTCCTTGCGGCCCGGCCGAGGCTTCAGTGCACGGAAGGGGCTGGGCCACAGCTCGTGCTTGTGGTAGTGCTGGGCGTGGGGGGCATGTGCCGGCCTCTCGTCCAGCCCCGGCAGCTCGTTGTTCTGCAGCGGCCCCATGGCCTGCGTGGCCCGGCGCACGCGGGGGTCTGCCGAGCTGTTGGGGGCTGCTCCAGGCTCCTGGTCCCCAGCCTGGAAGGGGTCATATCTCTGCAGTGTCACTGCCACGCTGTTGGGCTCTGAGATGGCCAGGTCGTTGGCGTAGATGAGGATGTAGGGTGCGTGGGGGCCGGGCCTGGGTACCCCCGGGTCCTCCTCCCCAGAATCCAGCTGGGCGGACAGGAGCAGCTCGCCATCCCGGCGGGCCGCCTTGATGATGGGGGAGATGTCCTTGGCCCGCCACAGGCCCCGTGGCGGGGGCAGCAGGGCCATGGCCCCACGGAGCAGCCCCTGCGTGGCCATGTTCTGCGAGAGGCTTCGGAAGAGCAGGTGCTGGCGTGCAGGCGGGCCCGGGGGCAGCAGGCGGCAGGATGCATTCTTGGCCCGCTGCTTGCATGGTGCCTCGCGTGCCCGGGGCCACCGCGGCTCCGAGTAGAAGTGGAATGTGGCCATGAGGATCATTTCTGAGTCCTGCATGGAAGTCAGGTTGAAGAAATACACGGTCTTCTGGTTGACCACTTCTGCGAGGGAAGGACAGACCACAGCCTGTTAGGTTGTCTCCTGAACAGGGCCCCATGCTCATAGGGTGTCCCGTCCAGGAAGTGGAGGAGGAACGCCCATTGAGCGAGCACTTTCAGGCCAGCAGCCTTTCCTCATCTCCTGTAATCCTCACATGGAACTGATGAGGGCACCCTTTGCTATTTTCAGGGACCAGATGAGGATGAGGGATTGAAGTCAGAGAGGTTGGGGGCTGTCATATCCCATTGCAAAGAAAGGAAGAAAAAAAAAGGTGGCAGACAGGGTAGATGCTCAGGGCTGCTGGACCCTGAAGCTCCAGTTCCTGCCTCTGCACTCTAACGCCTCTCAATGAACAAATGATCTCCCCCATCTTCATTCATGAGATAAGATGGAATCAGGTATTTGGGATACTCGGGTTGGGTCCGACCCCTGCTGACAGTAGCCCCCCTGTATCTGCACAGCTTTCTATTTTATAGACATTAAATGCAGTCCTTCTTCCAAATGAGGTAAATTAGAGTGCCTCACGCTGTCTCAGCATTCTGAGCGGCTTCTGAGGGAAACTGGGCTTAAGAACACAGCCATTTGGGTGTCTGCTAGTTATTCTGCCCAAGCCCTTTTAAACTTGTTTTTTACAAAGAAAAAGCACTGTCAGGGTTGTACCAGGTCACTCAATAAAATCTCCAACATCCAGGTTGCTCTCCAGAGGCCGGAACCACGATGAGGACCGGCCTCAAACATCACATGGGTCACTCCCATCTCCCTCAAACATCACACCTGCAGCTCGAGGATACTCTTGGCCCCTGCATCCCTGGGGCTGTCAACCACTCTTTCCTTTCTCTCTTCGTTCTACCAGGTGTACACCAGGACCCCAGGGCAGAAAGCTGCCCCAGGCCCTGGCAGCATGAGGTCTGGGAATAGCAAGCCCTCTCTAGGGTTTGGATGGGAGGGAGGCATCATCTCCCTGAGATGCTGCAGGAGAGCCGGAGACCAGAGCTGTCAGGTGGGCTGTCTCCCTCCCGCTACCCTATTTCCTGTTGCCAGGGGTCTGTCTGCTGGGTGAAGCTGGGAGAGGTACAGGGCTTCCAAGAGCGGGAATGTGTGTGTGTGTGTGTGTGTGTGTGTGTAGAAAATGGGTCACAGTTTCTCTGACACCTGCGTCCACAGATTCAGCTGGCATTTTTTTTAACCAAAATCTTCAGTTTAAGGTTACTTGTTTCTATTGGGATGAAGGCATAATTCTACTGGGAAGAAGGCATAATTCAATTGGGAACTTTCATGTACTTTTAAGGGACTACAAGAAAGAGGAAGGGAGGAAAAGTCAGAGGGCCCAATAAATGTCAGTCAAAGCTTGGGTGACATTCTAAAGACACTACCGTACCTAATTCCCAGAAAAAAACCCTCAGCATGTCCACAGCAGCCCCTCAATACGTCCACACATAAGGAGAAGCACGAGTCTTGATGACATTTAAACCTAGCTTCCCCAAACACTGCGGCCTTGAGTGTCATGGTCCTCGAGTCCTGCATTTCCCAAAGCTCAAAGATCACTGCTTTCCTCCTCTGGAGATGCTGATTCAGAGGGTCTGGGACAATGGGGCCCAGGAATTCTTATTCTAACCAGCATTCTAAGGGATTCTAAGTTTGGGAAGCAACGATGGGCGGTGGCTGTGTATCTGCAACATCCGGGGTTGACTTGTGGATGGGGTGCAAGTCCACCAACAAGGCAGCCCCTACCCCCCAAGCTGGGAAAGGCTCTAGGAACCAGGCTCCCAGGCCTCAACGGGACCATGCCTTGTTCATCTGCCTCAGAGAGACAAGAGAATCTCTATCTCACCCAAATGCTTGGAGGATTAAATAAATAACATATGTAATGTGCCAGGCACAAAGGGGGAAGCCCCCAAATGTGCTTCTGTGCCACTTTTGTCTAAATGACCAAGGCCGGCAGAGCAAGCTTCTCCTACACCAGTTCGGGCCCCTCTTACTCAATGGTCCAGCTACCACAGCAGAAAAAGTGTTTTTCTTTTATCCAATTCAAGTCAACTCCATTGTTCCGCTAACAGGTTCTTTGTGCGAGAACACTTAAGAGGCTCTAAAATAGACATTTCTGACTCCTTCCAAAGAGCTGGCCCTTCACAGCGGGATGCAAGCATCTTTGGCCTAGAAACCTGTGGCTCTCGGTGAGAAGGAAAACAGCAGACTGGGGGAACCGAGATGGGGCTTCCCAGAGAAAAGCACCTTGGCCCCCCTTCCAGTGACAAGGTAAAGAACGAGAGAGGATATAAAGAAGGATAACTGTGACCACCAAGGCAGGGACAGCAACCTTGGCTTGAGGTGGGTGCGGCCCAATGAAGGTGCTGGGAGGGCCGCCCCAGCGTGGCAAAACGTGTTGTAGAGGAGGACGGGGTGCCTCCCCTGGAGGTTATTTCTGCACGGGGTGCAGGAGAGGGACAGCAAATGCTGCCCTTCCCTTCGGATGGAGAACCACAGAGAGCACGCTCAGGAGCTCAGAGCGGGAAGAACCTTAGAGGTCAGGCAGCCTGATTAATTACACTCAGGGCAGGAGTTTTTCCTCCATTTGGCCTGAATGCCTTTGGCCATAGGCAGCTCGCTCCTCACAAGGCAGTCTGATGCGTGATGACCCTCCCTGCTGGGAACCGTGTAGGTGGAGATGGGTCACTCCCATCTCCAGGGCACGAAGGGCCACAGGCTGGCCCAGCTCTCTGATTGTACCTGCATGCGTGCATTGCAGGGGGCTCCAGGCTGTGGCTGAGAGAAGGCCACCTACCTGAAGCCTCCCAGCTTGGATGAGCCCAGGTCACAAAGGAGAATCTCCAGAGAAGTCCCTATTTCCTATGAACCGTGCTGGTGCCTGTGGCTCCCATCTCATGGTCAGCTAGAAAAGATCCTTCCTTCCTCCCTCCTATCATTCCTCTCTCCCTTCCTTCGCCCCCCCCCCACCCGCCTCCCTCCCTTTTCCAGATAAATATTTGGGAAACTCCTACTCTGGGCTAAGTGCTGCGCTGAGCAGGGTCCTAGCAAAGGTGATTCCAGGCACTCAGAGGAGCTCAGCCCAGGGACGAGACAGACAGTGATGGTGGGGACGCCCACCTGCAGCGCCCGTCGCAGCTTCACAGAGCTGTGTCCAGGAGAGGCCCCCGGCGGGCTGCGTGCTTTCCACCTTAGGTCAGCATCCTGCTCAGAGCTCTCTATTGCCCCCCAAATTAAACTCAACCCTTTACCAAGGCCCTACTTGATCTGGTCTGCTTACCTCCCCAACTCCATCTGCTCCCCGCACCCCCATCTCTGCCCTAGTCACCCTGGCCTTCCTGTCCTTACAAACATGAAGCTCCATCTCAGGGCTTTGTCCCAGCTCTTCCTTCTGCTGTCATCACCTCTCCTCTAGGAATCACTCTTCTCTCCTTTGGGCCTTTGCTCAAGCTGCATCCCTAACAAAGGGTACCACTGACCCCCTTGGCTGAAAGAACAGCCCCATCGCTCTGTCTGTCCCTGGCTTCATTTGTCTTCATGTCACTCTGGGACATCCTGATATAATATATTTCCTTGCGATTGTTTCTCTTTCCCTCTAGAACACAAACTCCAAGAGGGCGGGGCTTTGCCAGCTGTGTGCACTGCTGTATCCCTAGGTCCTAGCACGAGGCCTGAGTGATCATCAGCGCTCAGAAATGTGTGCTGAATGGCAGGGGAGGGGAGGGGTCTTTGCTAGATCTGTCTGCTTCACTTAACAAAGGGGGTTCCTGGCCTGCTGCCCTGGGGCTCAGTGAATATCCTGAAAGAAGTCCAGAAAGTCTCCTTTGGAAAGATGTAGCCGATTATGCAAATCCAGCTGGAGGCACTGCACAGCAGGACGTTTGTCCAGTCACTTCCCCTTGAGCCTTAGTTTTCTCATCTTTAAAATGGGAATAATATTGTTTGCTGATTAGGAAGCTCCAAGTTCCAAGCATATATGCATGCTTGATTCCTCGTGTTCACAATGAGGGCAGCAGACATGGCAAATGGACAAAGAGATGGAGCTTCAGAGAGGGTACATGACTACATAACTACATAACTTGCTTAAAGTGCTTAAAGTCCCCCAGCTGGTAAGGGGCGGAGCCAGGGCGTGCTTCCAGGTCAGTCTGACCCCAAGCCCACGCCCTTCCCCACCCTCCCCAACCAGGTGCTCTGGATAGAATCCGGGTCTGCTTAACAGTTAATGTAACAAAGATCATGTGCTGTGAACTCTAAAATATTTTGCAAACACAAGTCATTATTTGGATTATTTTGTATTCTGACTCTCCAGGAAAGAAAGGACTGATCTTATTTAGACAAGTTGATCTCTCTATGGTCTTTGGAAATCTGAGAAGCCTAGTGAGGTTCACTCTACTGGGCACTCAACCTCCTTCCCAACTCTTTAGGGATGGGACTAGAGAGGAAAGAGGTAGGGAAGCGGTCCTAGTCCAAGGGTGCCCCCAAGCTCCCTGCTGGCCAGCTCTCAGGCCAAGACGACCCTCAGACTGCTCTGCTCTGTAGAAACAGAATCCAAGTTACCTGGAGATCTGTCCCTTCACTCATTGCTCTTTCTACCACTGTCTTAGCCCACAGTCTGACATTGACCACCACTGTGACCCCAGGACACTGTCACCCTCACACCACACTCTTGCTTCACAGGGAATCATCTATTACAGATGAAGAGTTAACATCCTTCACAACCTCCACATATCAGTAGGAAAAAGACCAGAACCCCAAGTGGATGAAGTGGTTTCCACGGGAAAAATTTCGAATGGTCAAAAAGCATGAAAAACAGTTCAGGATGACCAGTAATGAAAAAGAAAACGGTAACTTCAGATGAGAATGAAGATATAACAAGTTTTACCTGCTGCAACTCTGATCCCATTAGGGTAAAAACTATATATAATATTCCACAAAATATTAACTCTGGTTATATCTGGATTGTGATTTCTTTTCTTTACTGTGATTTTCTATGATTTCTGGATAAGTATGCATTTCCCTTATAATCTCTTGTCTCTCCTTCTCCCCTCTCCTCTTTTCTTCTCTCCCTCCCTCCTCCTCTCCCTCCCTCGCCCCTCTCTCGCCATACACACTCTCTATACTGCCCCATTGCTTACAGGCCTTGGTGGCCCACTGGTTCACTTCCATTTTCTGCCTCTTTCTTCCTGTTGTTTCCTCATTGAAACCAAACGCCTCACAGTTCCAGGCAATAGGGCTCTGCTTCACCTCTACACCTGGCTAACACCCGCTGCCCTTCAGAGTCTGTCTGGGGCCTCCCCTGCTCTGCGAAGGCTTCACTGGACCCTCCCCACCAGCCCTTCCCCTGCCAGGTCAGTGCTGTCCTTTGGGGCTCCTGAAGCCCACCCCCAGCCCTTTCTCACTCCATTGTCCTACCTGTGCCACTGCACACATTCTTCTGTTTACTTCTCCCTTCTCCACCAGCCCGTGAGCTTTTCGGGGCAGGGCCAATACTCTCTGCTTTTCTGTGTCCTCTGAGCTTACAGCACCTGCCACTGAATGAGGTGCTCAGGAAAGACTTGGGGAACTGACTGTGACATTTGGCACTCTCGACAGATGAGTACGTATTAGTACTCTCATTTTAGAGATGAAGACACCAACCTCAGAGAGGTTAAGTAACTTGCCCAATATCACATACGTAGGTGGAAAAGGCTAGATTTAAATGCAGGTCGTTTGAGGCTGCAGGTGTCTAACCTTAACCCTTATGGTCAGGCTCAGAAGCTCTCTCTACTGATGCACTTCAAGGAGCAACGGAAGGGAGGGAAGGAGCTGGGTGGCTGGAGTAATCATAGTAGAGCTAAAACATTATTGAACTTACACGTGCCAGGCACTGTGTTAAGCACTGAACATATCTCAGTTCATTTAAAAAACCCTGTAAGGAAGAGAGCGTTATTAGTCCCATTTTAGAAGTGAAGAAAACGGAGTCATAGACGAGTTCAGTCCCTGGCCCCAGTCACAGACTCAGGATTTGGCCCTTACCAGCCCAGCTCACAGCCTGCGCTTGGAACCTGAGCTGAGCTGCCTAGAGGCAGGCAAGGGACACAGTTCCACTGTAACACGGGTTGCAGGGAACACCCCACCGAGGCAGCAGAGGTCACCGTCACGGAGCAGGACCAGAGCTGAAGCCCCCCACATGTGTGCCTCATCCATGAAATGAGGGGTCCCCAGCCAGGCTCACACCTCCTCACAGCTTCGTCGCTGGGTCACAGAGCAGGCCCTTCTGAGGGCTGGTGAGGGACTGGGTATGAAGAAACTTCAGTCAGTCAGGGGAGGAGAAGCGAAACCAAGCTGCCTGGGCCTACTCTCTGCCAGGCACAAACCCCGCCTCATCCCATTGAATCTTCACCCCACCCCCACTACGTGCACAAACAATTGATACTCAGAGAGGTAACGTGATGTGTACACACATACTAGTAGCAGGTGGAGCTGGGACTTGTACCCATGGCTGTTTCAAATGGTTCCAAACAAGAGTACTGGATTTGTCAAATAGTCCTAGACTGATCCAGAATAATTCTGATCTCCCAGGATCTGTTCCATCCTCTGTCTCCTAAGTCCTGGGCTCAGTTCTGATGGAGGTTGGGGGAGGGGACTAGCGGTGAGAACAGCATGAGCCTGACAGATGGACGGTGCCAACCACTGCCACTGTGAACAGCTTGCCCTGGCCTGGCCTCAGTCTCCTTATCTGTAAAATGGGAGGACTGGATCTGAAGTACTGTCGCCAGATCCTTTTCAGGGCTAAGTGTTGCTTGTACCACCCCCAGCCTGTGAAGACTGAAAAACAGACCGTGCACCTCCATGCCTGGGCCTGCAGCAACAGGGTGGGCTCTGTGGGCGTGCTCATCCCTTATTGCAGCAGTGAACTTGCTGGTCTTGCTTTCCTCAAGTGCAAGGCTTTGGGGACTGAGTTATGGATGCAAGGTCAAGTCTACACCTATATGAACACAAGTCTTTTGTACTCCAGGGAAACACGATGCACCAACACTTAACCTGGCCGGTGCTGGGCTTAGGGCTTACACATATCAGCTCATGTCATCTTTCCTGAATTGCTACAGGGAAGATATTACCATGACCTGACCATTTTGTGGATAAGCACACTCAAGTCCACAGAGCTTCAGTGATTTGCCCAAGATCATAGTCATGCTAGATGATTCTTGAGTGACTTAATAATGATACTCCGGAAATGGGCCCCAAGAAGTGAATAAAAGGTACCAAGGAGGATGGAGTTAGATCTAGTTGGCCTGGAACCTAGTGAGTCTGCCCAGTAGAGGATGGGGGGAAGGGGCTTCTCTGCGGCAGGAGCTCCCAGTACATGTTTATGCGAGACCAAGCTTCCAGCGTCTGGCTCTGAGGCCACGGTGTGGTACCCTAAGTAACACAGCCAGTGATCGACAGGGAGGTGGCGGATCTGACTCCAAGCTGTCTGGCCCCAGTGGTGGGCTTGTCCCCCTCTACCTCAAGAGGGGGCCCTACAGACCAATGGTCTTTCTCCTGATGAATGGCCTCCTCCTTCACAAGGGCTGCAGGGGACCCCTACTCACATTTTCTGCAATGGCATTCTGAGACCATGAGTAATCTCCATGACAACCAGGGTCTTCCCATCACCCCTGCGCCTCGTCTCTGCTCACCCAGGGCCTGCAGAGGTCACCCAGCCCCGGCGGGCAGACAGCTGAGGCAGGATTCTGAAATGCTCTCGGAAGCAGGGCAGGGAGGGCTCGGTGCAGCTCCATCCAAGGTGTGGGGAAAGGGGAAAGGATCTGCCCAGGAGGGGCAAGGGCAGGAGGGGGGCTGGGAACCCCCACTGCCCAAGCTTCTAGACCTTTCCTCAAACCCCCATAGTCTGAACAATCCATGCTAGTGCCTAGCAGGCCTCAGTCCCATGTACCCAAGGCTGGGCACCCAAGGCCATTCTCAGTCCACCCCGCTTCCCCAACTGCCACACCCACTAAGTGCACCAGCTAGAGGGGCACAGCCCCTGCCTGGGCCCAGCGCCTGGCACTTCCATCGGGGCTGCACTGCACCCACCTGATGGGCTCTCTTCAGTGCCTCCTTCATCTGTCAAGAGCCAGCACAGCCTACCCCCCGAGCCCCGACACACACACACGGTGAGCTCCCCCAGCCCAGTCCCATCTCCACGCTGTGCTTAAAGCCTTGTGGATGGGGTCGTCTGTGTCCGGCAAGTGTGACACCCTCCGAGGTTTGGCGGCACCCCAGGGGCAGGAACTCTGTCACTCTGTGCCACTTCGGCGTCCCCACGGGAGGCTCAGGGCCTGGCACAGAGTGCTCGGGGAGGGCGGCGGTGGGGGGAATAGTTAATGGAAGAATGAATGAACCAGTCAATGACTAGAAGGAAGAGGCAAAGCGGAGGTGCAGAGGTGGGAGGATGGACACGTGAGGAGGACCGGGGAGGATGAAGAGAAGGGGGCCACAGGGCCGCCTCTACTTACCCAGCCGGGCCCGGAAGCTGCGGACCGTGTTGCCCCCTCCTGGCCGCGCGCCCCTTCGGCTGTATTTCTCATAAAGCCGGAGCATGTGGACAGCGACCATGTCCTGGGTGCCGGGGCCTAGCGCAGCGGCCGCGTCCCCTGGAGACCGCTGGGGGTTCTTGTACCCCGCCAGGCCGTCGGCCGCTGCGGGCGGGGCGGACCGGGCGGGGGCCGTGTGGCTGCCGCCCGCGTCCTGGAGCAGCAGCAGAAGTAGCGGCAGCAGCGGCAGCAGTTGGGACCCCGGTCCCGGGCTGGTCCGAGCGGGGCCACGGGCCATGATGGGTGGCGGTGGCGAAGGGGTCGGAGCCGGGGAAGAGGAGGAGGAGGTAGATCGAGGGCGCACAGGAGGCTGAGAACAAACCCTGCGGCGGGAGGGCGCGCGGGCAGCACCGGCAGGCGGGGGCGCGGGATGTCGAGATCCGCGCGGGGCAGAGCTGGGCGCGCAGCCGGGCGCACGGTACGGCCAGCGGTCACGGCCGTCCGGAGCCACGCAGAGCCGAGCCGAGCCCAAGCCGGCGCGCTGCCTCGGCGGACTAGCGGCGAAACTTTGCAGCCCCAGGCGCGCCCGGCTTGGCGGGTTCGAGGGGCGGGGCGGGGCGGGGCGGCCGGCTGCGCCCTCGCGGGGGACCCGGCTGCGCGCCCCGAACCACTCCGGGCCGCCGCCTACACTGCCGTCCGTGGCCCGGCCGCGTTGTGCGTGCGCCCGAGTGTGGCGGTGTGCGCGCGCAGGGGTGTGCGCCCGATTGTGCGCCCGAAGTCTGGGTGGCGTGGGCGTGGGCCGGCGCGCTCCCCGCTCCCCTGCGGAAAGCCGGAGACCTGGGACCCGGCCCGGCTCCTGTGTGTCGGCGCCTCGGCCTGGCCGGGACTGCGTGGGGGCTGGGCGGCATTTGGGGGGGCCCTCCTGCCGGGTTGCCCCTGCAATGGCATGTGATGATTGTGGTTGCAAGATGACAGCTCCCCCGTGAGGGCCCGACGGGGGAATGTGTGTGCGCCCGGTTGTCTCTGAGCCAGTGTGTGCCCAAAATGCAAGAGTGAGGGGAACGCGAAGCCTCCTCCGCATCCTTTGAAAAGAAAAACCCTAACACTAAAGCTCAGCCAACCCAGGACAACTGGAACAAGATCCTGATTCAAATTCAGAATTAGTCGATTTAACTGACCCTTTATCTGGCGACTATAGTTCTGGTTGTTGAAGGAACACATCAAAGGTGCTTATTAATCGTTGGACGTGTAGCCATCAGGCTTGTCCTGAAAAAAGGACATGGTTTTAAATTGTTTTACAAAACGTTTCCAAAACTTCAGAATAGGAGAAGGAAACGCTTAGCTTTCCCAAGACTGTGTCACAGTGAGGGTGCAGTGAATCCCTGGCCCACCACCCCTCAGTTTAGCCCTGGGGCAGAAGGTCACGAGCGTCATCTTGCCTTTAGAAGGGTTTCTTGTCCGTGGATAGAATTTCAGGGCATCTGTGAACTTGGATGGGGAAAACTTACATCTTTATTTTCACTAACCTGTACCTGCAACTTAGCATTCCATATTAGAAACACAGGTAACCAACTACAGTGGTATTAACCATACCTGTGACTTTGTCACCAATCGCCACTAAACACAGATATTTTCATATCACATTTTCTTATCATGTTTCTCAACTATATCTCTTCTTGCTCATCACTGTTCTGAAATTAAAGTAGTCAAGCCTGCTGCTAGTTATTTAATGAATTAATTAAAAGGCACACATATCACTCTGTTGCAAAGTTGTTTTAAAAAAACATTTTGATAATTCTATTTGAATGTAATTGGCTTCCTCTGTAACCCTGCATATTAAGAACATTCTTTGGAAAAACAGTCTATGGGCTTCCTCCGATTGAGTTAGAGGTTCAAGGCCTACATAAAAGGTTTAGGAACCCTTCTGAGGGAAGGAAAGGACCTCTTCAAACCCATATTCTTCCAGCAAGGTCCAGGATACTGTCCATACTACATTTCTAAGGACTATTTGCAAACTTGCAAACATACCGTTCCCTTTACTTGGTAACTTTGGGCTCCCTGAGCCAAAATAGTTACTTTTCTTGGAGGACTCACAATGCAATAATTGAAAAATTGCTGGAGAAAGCTTCCGTTTGGTGTGTCAAACACAACCCATTTGTAATTTTTCAAAATCTTGCAGTGTCAAATTAGAGGCCATCCCACTGAAAGCCTCGGAACCTCAGGCCTGTAGCTTTTGGAAAACGATAGAGAAGGATTTTATTTCTTTTGATCATTTGCACACATCACGTTCAACTTCCCGTTAGTAGAGCTCCCGTTTGTTCAGTGAAACAGTTTTCAAGAACGGTGTGCCTGGAGGTGAGATGACCGGTCACAATCTTGGACTTGATGAATCTCTCCTCGAAAATGATCCACACCAACTTTTACTGCTCCCTTCCCCCAGCCCCACCACCACTTCCCTCCTTCTCCCTGTGCCCCTCACTTCCCCTCCGCCCCCCTTTCCTCTTCTCCCCCAGAATGCCTCTGACCTGTACCGGCTGGGGGTAACCTCTGCTCATGGGTAGTTTTGTCTCTGCTGGGGCCATACACAATTGAGGCCTGTGAAAAGGAGTGTGAGTCCGCAGGAGGCCAGGACAAGCTGGGCTATTCGGGGTCTGTGTCCATTAAAGCCTCCTTGCTCTCCTTAACTCATTCCCGCTCCATTCAAGCCAGCCCGAGGGTCAGGCTTTAGCCAGCACTAAAACCTGTAGGGTACAGATTCTCTGACATTGTTGGGAAAGAATTAAGGCATCAGCTGGGGACGGCTAATATTTCTTGCCTCATTTTATTGCCGAACAGCGGGACTGTTAAGTCTTGAACACTGGAGCACTATGGCCCCCTTTCATGTAGCCGAGATGATGGGATAAAAATGTGTTTGGTGAAGCAATTCAGATTACCACCGGGTCACATCCTCGCTGGCTCCCAGCATCGCCTGCAAACAACATCGCTGAGACAAGGAACAATCGCTGTGCAACTCCAGCTCAGGCAGAACAGTGTTACTAGCGTGGAAATGAGGCTAACTGTGGAGCTTGCCAATGAGAATGTTTGGTTTTTAATAGCTCAGGCTGCAGCTCAAAATAAGAGTTGAGATGGCGGACGGTGGATTCAAGTCCTGAGAGCTGTGATTTCTCGCAGCTTCTTACTAAAATGATCCTGGTCCTGGGAGCTTCCGATGCTATTTTTACCAGGGTCTCTGAGGTCTTGAACTTGTCGTCAGGGATGGAGAGTGTTCTCTCTAGGGTGATGAGAGGTTGTTTAGGGAACCTCGGTCTCCGAGGCCTATCTGCCACGTGCTCTGGGGTGGCAGGGTTTCCTTAGGCTCGGAAAGCCCTGAGCCTCCGTAGTTATAAAACGCCACACTTGAGTACAGGAGAAATCAATCTCTGGATAGTCTGGGAAGCAAGCTGATTCTGTTTCATCTGGAACGTCGCCCCAAGTAAACCCCAAAGGAAATGTTCCTGAGCACTTGTTTCATGATATTGTCCAGTTACCTTCTGGGAGAGTCATTTTGTGGGTCTAACCAGCTCTGTCACCCTGGGACGGTCCCATCCTCTCTTTGTAACCCTGGCTGCCTCCTGGTTAAATGAGAAGACTGACCTCCCGGCCGTTTCAGCTCCAACATGCTACGCCTGAGTCTGTGGACTCATGTCAACTCATTCTTGGAAATGAGAGCATCTCCATGACCTTTTAGAGTCAATTGGGATGAGATTCATAACCCTATTTTCACCCCTACCTTGCCGTATGGCCTTAAGCAAGTTACTTGACTTCTCTGGGCCTTGGTTTCTCAACTCTAAAATGGGGACAAGAGTAGGATATTAGGAGTATCACTGGTAAGATTTTAACATGAGATGGTACTAAATAGCATTGATCCTTGTTAACTACCCTTTTTATTTATCATGTGTTCCAAAGAGGTTGCAGCCCATTTAAAATAGATCCAGATTCTGTGAGATTTGATGAGAGGTTCAGCCTGGTCATTCCTTGTTCTGTAGAGGAAATGCATTTCTTAGTGCACAGTCCCAAGAGCTGAAAAGATAAAGAAAAGGAAAGAGAATGTTTCCTTGTTTCGGAAGTCATAGACCTCTACGAATGTGCCTTTATCATCAGTGTCTGTGGGTCCCCATCCAAAGATGGGGTGGATGATTCATGCCTCTTCATCTAGATTTCTTAAGCTCTTGGCCCTTAGGACAAAAGAAATGAGAGCAAATCCCTCTTCCCATTTGGGGCATGAGCTGTGAAAAGGAGGCTGAAGGGTTTGCTGGGGCGCTAGAGACAAGAATCCCAGGGCCTCCCCCAGGCTGCCAGGCCCAAGAGTAATAAATCTGTGAAATAACAAGCACAAAAGACTTTATAATCAATGACAGATTTTATTTTTGTTCTGGCAAAATTCATCCACGGAGTTAACATTTTATAGGGAAATAACTACCCACTTTGTGACTCCTCCCCAGCCCGTATTCTCTTTCTGAAAGTTGGGAAAAACTCAGAGAATCAAAGTCGGCTCCTCAGAGAACCGTGGCAGAAGAAAGCATGACTTTCCCTGGGCGGGAACCCAACTCTCCCGTTACTTCCGAGGGTGGCTCTGGACATTCATTTCTGTTTTGCTAAAATACCCGTGACATGTGAATAAACCAGGATTACAGAACATTGTCTCGGTCAGTAATCTGAGCCGGCATGGGCTCTGGTTTGATGAAATATGGTGCTCTCTGAGCAAACATGGGAATTGGTATTACTTCTCGTTAAAGCTGAACAGTGGGACTATTTAGAGCTGCTGCATGAATGCTGCTCTGTGGGGAGTGACAATCTGAAGGGAGCTGGTTTGGGGGGAGGGGAGCGGTGGTGTGGGTGGGTTGGCCAGCGCAAGCCAGTTAGGAGTCGGCGGGGAGGCAGCCAAAGGGACACTTTAGAAATCAGGACCCCTTAGGGGCTGCACCATCTCCTTACGACCCCAAAATAAGCTTCCTCGGAACCTTTGTGGGAGGGACCAAGCCTGATGTCCTTGTGCTGACATTCAAGCCCTCGTCATCTGGCTCATTTGTCTCCGTCTGTCTTGGTAGAGGCTTTCTCTAGTTGCTCTCTTCCTGCCAGTCCCCTCGTGTCCCAGAATTCAGAAGGGTCCACATGCTCTCAGTACACACCCCAGCCTCCCCCTGCAGTGCTATCCTACAGACAAGCTATGGTGCACCCCCCAGTACCCCTGCCAGGACCCAAGCCCTCATCCCCCCCGGCTGCCAGGACAGCCATCTGCTGATGGCTCACAGCTAAGTCTCCCCCCGTACCCCCTAGGAATTGCCTCAGCCAAAGCTGTCCCCCTCCCCGGGACAGCCCGAAGGCAGTGTTGAGGCCCTGAAGGATGCCTTGCCCCAAGGCAGGACTGTCTGCAGGACCATCTGGCTCCGGGACTCATACAGGCCCTGCCGAGGTCCCTGTTGCAGCTGCATGGCATCCAGCTTCTCGCTGTAACCAATCCTGGTTCCCGCAAGTGGCTTGCATACATGCTGTATGCATGTTTCCATCTGAGTCTGTTTCCTGCGACAGCTGACCTAGGACAGTCGGTGCCAGGAGTGATGTGAGGAACTAGGCTCAGAGATGGGATCAGGAGGCCAAGTCATCTACTGCCCAGGGGCAAGGAGGACTCCATGACTGGTGTAGCTGGAGGCTGCATAGCCCTTGGCACGTGTGCTGTGAACTGGAGGATTCAATCTCTGATATTAAAGATTCAGGGGAAGTGATCATTAGAGAGACAGTGGAAGTCGTCGGCTCTTGCTGAGTGACATGGAGTCACGGGAGATAGATAATGAAAGGTTGAGGGTGATTAATCATGAATTTAAGGCAAAGTGTGCAAATCAGAGGGCCTTCCTGACGGCGTATAAGAAACCCTCATCTCTTGCAGTGGGGGCAGCTGAGGATCAGGCCCAGAACGTAGATGTGAAGGTAGCAGAGCTTCAGAGATTGTTGAATTGTCAACCCCAGCGAGTCTGTTATGCTCAAGTCAGGGCGCCGGTTAGGGAGGAGTGGGAACCTGAGATTGGGATGGGGGCATCTTGGCTGATACGCTAAGAACCTTAAAACCCTATACTTGTAGCTTTGTGCTTTGTGTCTAGGGTGCTTCGTCCACCTAGAGGGGTGGGATAGGGAGGGTGAGAGTGAGATGCGAGAGGGAGGAGATATGGGGATATATGTTTATGTCTAGCTGATTCACTTAGTTATACAGCAGAAACTAACACACCATTGTAAAGCAAGTATACTCCAATAAAGATGTTTAAAAAAATCCAAAAAAACCTATACCTGTTTACATGCTCAGGGCCTGGAAAATGGCCCACACCCCACCTTGCTTGAAGATGATGCATACATAACGTGTGTCCCTCTCTTAATATATCTGTACCTCCCTTCCTGGTTACCAGATGAAAACAGGGGTCACGGCCTCATATAACCCAGTCAAGGAAGTGCTGGGACCGCTAAGTGGGGAAGGTTCTGTAGTCTAGAATGTCTTAGTACAGAGTCAACATGCACCAGCAGGACGTGGGAGATTATGATTGGGACCAGATCCTGAGGGGGCTGGATTGAGGGGGCTGGGATATAGAGTTGGATAAGGGAGAGTTTAGCAAACAGAAGCCCTGTCCCATGATGCAGGGTTTATACCATGGCAAGGGCCCCAGTAGATGGGGCTAATAAGGGTTGGCTTTTGGATGGTTGAAAAAAGCAACCTGCACTAAGTGAAGTACCAATACCAAAACTGTCATGGTAGAAGGTAGAGGAACGGATTAAAGGTTCAGAAAATAAGACATGCTAGAGAGGCAATAGTGAATAGGGCCAGAGAACCACAAGCCTATATGTTCCATGGAAGGGCTCAGAGGACTCTTCATTTACAAGTGACAAGGAATTCAGTGGTGAGTGGGGCATGTATCATGGAAAGCTCCCTGACAGCTGTCCTCTGTGGGCTGGGACTTGGGATAGGAGACTGGGGGACTCCCTCTGTTCATGATAACACCCATTTAGGCTCTGTCCCAATATTTAGTTATTTTCAGGAAAAAGTCATGGTTTGGTAGGCTGGCTGTGGAGAGTACTGGGTGAAACACGTTGGGGAAGGCTGGAGTGAGAAGGCAGCTGGTTGGCCAGGCTGCAGGTGGACACGGGAGCCCTGGGGAGACTTGTCAGCAGGGAGGGGCTGCATGGGGAGGGGCTGGGAAGATTGGCTGGAGAGAGGCTGGGCCTGGGGGGTGCCAAGAGATCATGAGTGATTGCTCCCGCCCCCCACTGCTTCCCGAGGACTCAGACAGTAGACCGTCTGTCCTCCTATGTTCATGGTGCCTGCAGGGCTGCAGATGCATCACGTGACACCAGACTGGAAGGCCCTCGGGCTCTGCCACTTTTCCTACTACTAAGGCTGAGTTGACTGACAGAGTTAAAGCGGATTCCCCTCAAAGCAAACTAGACCACAGTCCATCCTTCTAGAGCCAATTCGCCAATGGTGCCTTGTCTCAGATTTAGATTAATCAGATTAATATTTTAACTGGGATAGTTTTGCCCCATATGAGATAGTTGGTAATCTAGTAAGAGTTTCCCCCTGATTTTCTTCTTTATGAGCACTTTTTTTACCCAAGCAGAATTCTAGTACTTATTAAATTTGCCTATTTCAGGTAAAATTCACAGGATGTGGTACTTCTCATTATGTGTTCCTCTGTGTGGCTTTTGCCCACCTTTGTGCATAATGAAGATTGTAGTGTTCATCCCTGCTGGTGGGAGTACCTTCTGTGACCAGGGACCCTGAGCCCGTGGCCTTGTATTAGTCCCCCACACCCAAGTCAGCACAGTGTCAGATCGTAAAGAAGAATCATTCTAGCTTTGCTGAAAAAAAGACATTTGCTTATTTATTAGAAATATACTTAAACCTCATTAAAGAATATATGGAAAATCTAAAAAGCAGAGATAAAAAGAATTCTCTATTTTTGTACCAACCAAATTGTGTCAATAGATTATTCAATTCTCTTCCATTATTACTCTGTGGCTGTCTTTTGTTTTCAAATAGTTGACATCATTCTGAATTCACATGCTTGGATCTTCCTTTTGTCACTAAATTTGGGGCATAAATATTTCTTTATATCACAAAAAAACTTTACAAAAGCATATTTTAATTGACTATTTCATTGGTTAGCTTTACCATGGTTCAATTAACCAATATTCTCTTGTTGATTAATTTTTCCTATCATAAACAATGTCAAAATATACATCTTTGTACAATAAATATTTTTTTCCATATTTCAAATTATTGTGGCTTTTGCAAATAATTTGCAAAATAATACAACTTTCCAGAAATGAAATTATTTGATCAAAAAGTATGAATATTTACAGGACTTCTGTGCATATTTTAAACTACTATCCAGTAAGCTTATTACTAAGCTGATTTTTTTTAATGTATCACGTTTTACATGCTTTATAAAATCGTCTGGTTCTTCTGATATCATTTATACATCTAAGCCTTGTTATAGCCCCTTCTACAGGTTAAATATTCAATTATGGTTTGTCCTGTGTTGTTTATTTTATTTCATTTTTATTATTATATGTTGTTACGCTTGCCTGTTTGGTCTGGGTGGGATTACTTTGACCTACCGTGTGAGGTGAGGTGAGGTGGCTGGGCTCTGAATGCTGGCTCCTAACTTGCACGGGGCATGAAAGTTAGGAATAAACTCACCTCTCAAGCCACCTTCCCTCCTCTGAACCCATCAGTCAGTTTTTGTGCATCTTCCCTGGTGAAACAGAGGGGCTTCCTTTCGGGGTTGTAAGGAAATGTGAGACGCCGTAATGTTCCATGGAGCCCTCTGGCAGGGCTGTGCTGTGGAAGGGGCAACTGTTGTACCCCACATCCTCTCTGGTAGTCCTCTTTGCATCCCTGCACCCCAGCCTCATTCTGGGACACCCATAGTTCCCCAGGCAGCCAGGCTGTCCCCCATGTCATCATCCCGGGCAGCCAGTCGGCCAGCATGGGGTCTGGTCCCACATGCGGATGACAGGAGATTGGAGCAGTTGCCAGGATATTCCTCAAGAGCAGCTCAGGGAGGTGATGGCCCTGCTCCTGCCCTTGCTCCAGTCCAGCTCACAGGGCCCTTTGGAGTCCTGTTTCTGGACTCTCTTACTTTCTCCTACTGAATCCAGTAAGATTTGGAGATTTTTCCTCTTCAACGTCCATTTGACAATGTTTCCTGAGTGTTTGTGATGAGCTGAGCACTGGTGCAGGTAGTTCTGGGAATGCAGAAAGAGCAGGTGGGCTCAAGGCTTCCAGGAGCTAAAAGCAAGTTGGGGTGGGTCACAAGATGAGGACAGGTGGGTGCAGAGCCAAGGGTGATGGTGGAGATCTCACTGGGAGACCCTAACTGAGCCTGGGTGGAGAGGTCCAGGAGGGCTTCCTGCAGGAGGTGGTAACTGGGCTGAGAAGGAAACAGCATAGGGAGAGAGGAAGGAAAGGTGTTCCAGGACAAGGGAGTGTACAGAGTCAGAGGGAGAGGAACAGGCATGGTCTTTCCAAGAACTGCAAGTCAGGTGGAAGGCAACCCTTGCCCTTGTAGACTCTGCAAGCTATCACAGCCACCAGGACCACTGAGTTAAGCCATTGGGAGAGAAGGAAAAGGCATGTGGCATCTGCTGAAGCAGAAATGTGGCAGGGCAGTTTAGAGAAACACAAAGACTGCTCATGGGCAGAGACATGGGGCTGGGGTCCTCCCTGCAGGTGAGGCAGCGAACCAAGAGAGGCATGAAGCAGGATCAGGTCTGGGCTTGCCATCCACCCCACCCCCCAAGCTGTCACCCTCCCAGGAGCTGGGATTCTGGAAACAACAGCTCTCTGCTCTCTCTGAGGAGGGGGCCTGGCCTCCCACAGACCCAAAAGTGGTTCTTTAAAGCCTGGTCCATGGAGAGGAGCAGTAAGGGAGTCCTCAGCTGACAGCAAAGGGTGGAAGACTAACCTCTGTCTGCCTGCCTACGTGACCTTGGACAACCTTCAACTTCCCAAGCACAGTGTCTGTGCCTGGTGTAATATTCACTTTGTCTGGTGGATCCCAAGGCTTAAACATCATTCCTTAAATCACTGGTGATGCCGAGTCTCTTCTGTCCCAGAGAAAGGGGGCAGCAGGTGGTTTTCAAGCTGGCCACCATAGCCTCGCTGCGGCTACACTCTGTGCTGAGGCCCAGGCGTCTGGGGACCCTGTGTAACCTGGTGCCGCTGTGTCCAGACCCTTGCCGTCTGTCTTGGCTGGTTTTGGGGGCTCTCTGGAGCCAGCAGAAGCACCGGAGGGCTGGCAGGCGGCTTTTATGTGCCTAGTTAGGGTTTTATGGTGGAGCCTGGCAGATACGTGTCTGACTAGACGTGTGTGGCTGGGGCTGTCTGTGCTCCTGGCTGAGCCTGCCCCAAGAGCAGAGGTCATGTGCCACCCCAGCAGGCCCGCTCTGGGGATCGCACCCCCAGGTCCATCCACAGAACAGGGGCACTGGGCCCTCCTGGCTACAGCTTTCAGCTCCCGAAATGCATGTTTCCATTAGTTCACAAAAGGGCTGGGCTGAGCCAGGCAGAGGCGATGGAGGAGGACGAGGCGTGGGCAGGCAGAGACAGGCTCCTGGGAGCCTGGGGTTGGTGGGAGCTCCAGGGCTGCAAGCATTTTGGAGCAGGCAAGTGTCACTGCCCATTCAGCCAGGTTCCTCCAATCTCCTGCCAGGGGCTGTTTTAGGCCCTGGGAACTCCAGGGACAGGCAGCAGTGTCCTGGCCCTTAAGCTCGTGAGCTAACTCTATGTAATTTTCCTTCCCTAAGGGACACCTAACCTGGGACTCTCACCGCCACCACGGAGAGATGTGTTATAAGTCTCAGTCATGTTCGTGATCCGAATGAGTGTCCAGGGCAGAGTCTGATGAGGTTTCATCCAGGTGGGGTGTCTGCCAGCTGGTCCACCCTCTTGCTCAGGGCTGGAGGCAGATTCCAGACTCACCATCTGAACTGTGGAGCCATCAGCAGATTTCAGGCAGAAGATGAACTTGTTTCCATGCAGGAACTCATGGGTCTGAGCACCATGGAGAGCAGGAGGGAGGAACAAGGAGTTCCTTTCCTTAATGTGTCATGGAGGTGGGGACATGGAGTAGGTGGCCCACTGTTGGCAACTGACGACAGTTCTTTGAGCTCTGGAGGCTCCAGTGATTCTAGAAAGACCCCACCATCCAGAAGAAGTGATATATGAAGTTCCAAATATCCATGTTCCCTAGGTCATTTTCCTGTTTGACTGCATTTATGGGAACAGTGGTCCTTACGTCACCAGGATTTCCAATGGTAGGATGCATTGTAGACTCCATCCTGGTTCTGCAAGGAGCTTGGTCCAGCCACTTGCCCTTGCTCCAAGCCTCAGTTTCCCCACCTGTAAGAATGCATAGCATGAAGACTCCTCGCGTGCACAGCTCTCATGATCTCAGCCCGAGGGACTCCACCCTCCGTCAAAGTCTTCAGCTGTCCCGTTTGGAAACGCTTGATTCTTCATGTTGATCAGTAGGAGATTTTGTAGCTAATCACTTTGCCTATGGTTCTTTTTTTTTTTTTTAAACATCTTTATTGGAGTATAATTGCTTTACAGTGGTGTGTTAGTTTCTGCTTTATAACAAAGTGAATCAGCTATACATATACATATATCCCCATATCTCCTCCCTCTTGTGTCTCCCTTCCACCCTCCCTATCCCACCCCTCTAGGTGGTCACAAAGCGCCGAGCTGATATCCCTGTGCTATGCGGCTGCTTCCCACTAGCTATGTATTTTACATTTCGTAGTGTATGTACATCCCTGCCACTCTCTCACTTCGTCCCAGCTTCCCCTTCCCCTTCCCCAGGTCCTCAAGTCCATTCTCTATGTCTGCATCTTTATTCCTGTCCTGACCCTAGGTTCTTCAGAACCATTTTTTTTTTAGATTCCATATATATGTGTTAGCATATGGTATTTGTTTTTCTCTTTCTGACTTACTTCACTCTGTATGACAGACTCTAGGTCCATCCACCTCACTACATATAACTCAATTTCGTTTCTTTTTATGGCTGAGTAATATATGTGCCACATCTTCTTTATCCATTCATCTGTCGATGGACACTTAGGTTTGCCGATGGGTTTTAATCTCTTAAGAGACAAATGCTCTTGTTAGGACCACAATACTATTTCTGCGCAAGTCTGTGGGGTCCGGAAGCACACCCAGCTGAAGGACAAAAACATCGTCTTTTGGTGGGGATAACAGGAAAATAAGAGCGGTGATGGAGAAACATAAAGACGTGGCAATTCTTGCCGTGCGTGAGTCATCTCGTCACTCCTCTGGCACAATGAAGGTCAGAGTCTCTGAGGCTGGTAAATGAGACACATGTGGCAATTGTGTCTGTCTGTCCTGGGGCCAGACACATGGGAAGAGTGAGGAAATCTTTCATTCTGTGACCACCAACGTGAGAAGAGGAGACAGAGGTGAGAGTCAGGGGACTAAGAACGCGCAGTAAGTCCATGCTCTGGGTCTGTCCATCCCTGGGCTGTGTCAGGGACAGAAGGAAGATAGGCATTTCCTCCCCTGCAGCCTCCTGGGGGACTGAGCATCCCGCCTGGAAAATGGTCAGGTTTCTTTAAGCCTTGTGGGGACCTGTGGGGGACAGCAAGGTGAAAGCACTGGCCGCTTCGTGGAACCAGCACCTTTGTCCTCAGGCAACTTTCTATGATATGAGCCTTCAAATGCCATTGAGTCCCATCCATACAGAAGCCTCCTGCGTCAAAAGCTTATTGTCTGTTACCACCCATGGCCCCACTTATGGAGACATGGAAGGGCTGCAGATTTGTTTTAAGCCTGAAGTTACTTTGTAAAACGTGAAAATAATGATCAAACATGTCCACTCATAAGAGGCAGTTTGGAAAATACCAAAAAGAGAAGAAAATATATTCCTCATTCCTATCACATAGTGTTAACTACCATTTTGACACCTTTCCATCCTTGACTTTTCCTGTGTATGTTTTTGTTTTCTTACACAGCTGTGGCTATACAGTTGTATACGTTCGTGTTGTGATTTTATGCTTTTTACTGAAAGACGTAAACGTATTCCCATGTGATTACAAAATTCTCCTATGTACCACAAGCAGTGGCTGGGAACATGCAGTAGGTTAATTAGTCAATCTACTCTTATTGGTTAATTAGTCTATTTTAAGCTTTGGCTGTTATAAATAATAGTGCAGGGACCGTCTTTGGGCAGTTTATTTTTTAAATGTGGAATCATTTCCTTACAGTCACTTCCCAGAGTAGAACTGTTACTTCAAAGGGTGTGAAAACACTTTCAGGTTCTTCATCTCCTATACGAAAGGACAACCTTGGGATTTCACCTTCCATGTTCCCAGAGGGAACAGCGTGAGTCCCCTTGTCCCCTTGTCCTAAACCAGCCGATTGGCCTGAGTCTGACCACAGGGTACTCTGTGAGCCCCTTCCCCTCCGCCCTTTCCATCCCCCCTCCTCTCTTGTCCACAGCTGTGGGCAGCTGTGGTCTTCAGAGGCCTTGAAGAATGCTCCAGGGCGGCATGCTTAGCTGGCCCTGGACAATTCCACTGGAAGCCCTTACTCCGGGGCATCCTGTCCCGTCATGGAAAGGCCCATGATGGCAACACACGTGAGCAGGCTACACCCCTGGCGTGGCCCGCAGAAACACAGTGATTAACCCGAGCACCTTCCTGTCTCCTCAAAGTTCAGCCCGTGGGGGTCCCAGGTTCAAAGCACTCTGTCTGACTCACTCTTTCCCATTCCCCAAAGGCAACTGCAATTGAAAAACACTGAAAGCACCTCCCACGCTGCCCAAACAGAAGCCCATCCCCAGGGCTGGCTCAGTCCAGGGTCCAGGCGGGACTGGTGGAAACAACAACAGCCAGGCCAGAGAGGGCACACGTGGTCACCCCAGCCCAGGGGCTCCTCCCCAGCCCAGGGGCTCCTCCCCAGCCCAGGACCACCTCTTTCAACCTGCCTCACCCCTCATCCATCCACCCCAGCTGTTGTGTTGTCCACTCTTGGCTTGGATTTTCCTTTGTATGTGGACACTAGAGAGAAGACTGGTCTGAGAGTCCCTTTCAGCCTGATGGCCGGGCCAGGAGCCTGAGGTTACCAGGGCCTGGAGAAGGGACAGGCAAAGTAAACTTTACCAATGGAAGATGCATTTTTCAAGAGAGAAGAAGGTTCCAAACCAAATTCCCAACTTCACAAACATGCACGTGTACCTGAGAGTGGCCCCAACACTTGTGATACTGAGGAGTAAGATGCAGCTGGGCCCCCTGAGCCTCATGGGGACACCCCACCTGCTCTCAGAAGTTATGTCTGCACTTCCAAGCCCAGAGCTGGAGGTTCTCACTCGACAAAGGCCTCCGCTCTGGAGCACAGGCGACAACTCCTCAGGTGTCTCCAGCGACAAGGAGCCCACAGCCTAACAAAACAGCCTGTGGTATTGGGGGACCATCCTGTTCCTCTCATTTATTTTAAATATTTTTAGGAATAAGGAAGGGCATCGATCATTAAATACACCCTTCCCTGTGGGAACCAGTCATCTCTCTCCCACCCAAAGGGGCCAGCAGAGCGAGGCTAGAACTTGCTTCGCATGCAGGGACTCCAACCCTTACAGACATCCGCTGTCTCCCCTTTTCAGATTAAACACTCCCATTCCACCAGTTGTTTCCACGTGACCCAGTTCCTACCTGCTTATCTTCCTTAGGACAAGCCTCACTTTTCAGTTTCCCTTCGTAGAATGCAGTGTGTAGAACTAAACAATTCTTCAGATGAGTCCCCCACACAGAGTTGTTGGTACCTGTGTTCTGGACACTCTGTGCCTCCAGACTCCATCTGCTGCATTGAGCGGCCCACTGTGGGCCTTGACCCAACGTAGAGTCAATAAATACCCTGTCCCCCCGCCTCACCACCCCCCTACACACCCATGCCTTTAATATGAACAGGCAACCAAACCAAGATAAGACCATCCTCTCCACGACAAGATATTCAGTTTCTCTCAGTTGTAATTTCATCTCATTTCTTATATTTGAAGCTGGTTATCTTGGACTGGTCTCTGTGAGTGCCCTAAGGTATAGTTCCTGGAGCTGCTGGAAGGCAGAGGCTCCCTGCAAACCAGGAGATGAGAGCACCTCCCCAGAGTTTCTAAGGTTTGGGTTGGGGCGGGGGGACAGCAATAGAGCATGCTCTGTGTGGGTATGACTTCATCACACACACAGCACCCATATTGATGTATCACAATTCTCTACTTATCAAGGACACATTCCACGTTTTAGAGCAAGCTTTAATAAAGACTCCCCCTCCGCCCCGAAACTCTAAACTTTTCACACAGAATAACACAGAGGACTTTGGCTGTGTGGTTGAACTTCCTCTCCCTCACTGTGCTTGCTCAGAACTCCATCTTTGCAAAGCCACTAGCTCTGCATCTGGTGCTGATTAAGAGAGTGTTGACAGTGTGCTTTTCTCTTCCTCCTAACTAGGGGGTTGGAGACACACATTTGCCGAGCTTCTCCCAGGTAGCAAACTCTTGCTAGGCGTTCTGCATACCTGATCCCACCTAATCCTTTCCACAATACCGTGAAATCCATTCTTATCTCCAGTTCACATATGGGAAATCCGAGGGTCATAGGGGTTAAATCATTTGCCCTTGTTGACAAAGCTGGTAATGACAGAGTTTGGTTTGGAGTGCAGAGCTGTTGACTCAAAAGCCCATGCTTTGTCTACTGCTTCAGACTCTAGACAAGTGCTGTCCAATAGAAATAGAATCTGAGCCACAAACAGGAGCCAAATATGTAATTTTATATGTTCTCATAGCCACATTAAAAAAGGAAAAACCAGGTGACATTAATTCCAGTAATGTTTTTTCTAACTCAGTGGTTCCAAAATATTAGTATTTCAACATGCAGTCATTTTATTTATGTTTATTGAAGAATCATGATATGCCAGTCATCTTATGTTATTTTCACTTGTGGATTGTATTGTGTCCTTCAAAAATTCGTATGTTGAAGTCCTAACCCCTAGGACCTCCGAATGTGACCTTATCTGGATACGGAGCCATTACAGATGTAATTAGTTACTATGAGGTCATTAAGGCGGCTCCTAGTTTAATATACTGGTGTCCTTATAAAAAAAGGGGAAATTTGGAGACAGATATACACACAGGGAGAATGTCATGTGACAGACTTTCCCTCATAGCCTCCAGCAGGAACCCAGCCTGCTAACACCTTGATCTGTAGCTTCTAGCCTCCTTAGATCAAGCTTTAGGCCTCTGTCCAGCTCAGGCCTCCCTTGACGGAACTATGAGACAGTAGATTTCTGTTGTTTGAGCTCCCCAGTTTGTGGCTCTCTGTTAATGGCAGCCTCAGCAAGCTAACACAGTATGTCAGTTAATATGAATACCAGTCCTATGAAGAAGATGGTATCGTGCCCATTTAACAGAAGAAACAAACAAGGTTCAGAGAAGTGACTTACCCAGAGTTACTCACAAGTATGGTTTGAACCCAAATCCATCTCACACCCAAGCCCACTACCTCTCATGACTTTCAGTGGGTATTTCCTCTCAGGCTTTTTGTGAGGGTTCAACTTAGGGAAGGGACAGATCATTCATTCACTCATGAAAACGCTTCTCTTAAGGACATTCTCCTCCAGGTTCTGTTGAAAGGCAAGCCGACCCAGTGGGAACAGGGGCTGTGGACCACGCTTTTCAGGAACCCAGTTCTTGGACAAGCCCACTCCTCCGGTCCCCCTGAGACTGCCCAGTGGACTCTCAACAGCAGACAAAATGTTTACCTAACTCAGGCCACCCCCAGATGGAGCTATGCTCCTGCCTCAGGACCCACCCTGGACGGAAGTCCCCTTCTGACAACAGAAATACCCTGAACACCGATGAACGAGTGCCCCATTCGCGGTTCATGAGTTTCACGAAGTCCCACTACAGGCATGCATGTCTTTTCACCTCCTCTATGAAATGGAATGGAAAGTAAGCCTGAATCTCTAAAGAATTTTTATTGGCCCTGCCTGTCATTTACTTTGGCTCCATAAATCAAAGAGACTTTAGGCTGCAAAACACAGGCAGCCTCCTAGTTGTAGTCCATCAGCATGTGCTGTGGGCACAGTATATTGTACTTAGTGGGTCAAGCAAACATCTTTTCATCTGTCTGTGATTCCGTTTATTGCATGGGGGGCTTTCCTTCTAGTTAATTTCACTCCTCTGATGGAACATTAAGGGACCCGGGCAGTTCTTAAGCACAGTAACAATCGCTCTTTTCAGTGTTCCTTCTTTAGCTTGACCTAGACTCCAAAGGAATTTTTCTGAGACCATAAGATAAAACCAGGCACCTCTTCCGCCTCTTCCAACTACCCTGGCGGGAAGGCATAGGACGCAGCAGAAGGTCCATCCCTCGGACCCAGCCTATTCACAGCAGGCTCACAATGACACATGACGATAGAGAACCCTCGTGGTGATTTATCCCTCAAGGAATATTCCCATTGACTGCATTTCTTTCTACTTTTAGTTTTGCTGAGAAATTGCAAAAATAGAACATGATCATTTTCTGGTATTACTTGTTACAGAGGTGTATAAGAAAAAAAATGTGACCTTAAGCCTCCTTTTTGCAATTTTTTAAAAGTTTTAAAAACAGAAATTGAATCATACCATATAGACTGTTTTTCAATTGCTTTGTTTTCTCACTAAACAATACACTAAGGAGTCTTCTAGATCATTAAAGATAAATTGAAGTCATTGTATTCGTCCTGTGTTTCCCATATTTTGTTTAACCATGCCCCTGTTGGTGATACTTAGGTTATCTATAATTTTTGACTCAAAAATAACCCAGCTATTAACATCTGTGTGTTTTGTGCAAGTATTTTTTATAGGATAAATACTTCGAAATAACATTTTTGAGGAGAAGAAATTCCCACATCAAGTATTGGGAGATACCATTAACTTTCCAGTCAAAGCAATTCTTTTTTGTTTTCCCCAATGCATTTTTCCCACCCTCTTACACTTTGGATGTTACATATCATTCATATTTTTTGCTAACCAGAAGCGCAAAAGTATTCTGTCATTTTAATCTGCGGTTACTTGATTACTAGGGAGACTGAACATCTTATCATATTTGTATCAATATTTCCTCTGCATCTATGATGTGTCACTTTTTCTATTGGATTGTTTCAAGCTTTGTGATTCAGTTAGTCAGTCTTTTATTTTCAAAATAATATTTCAGCTTCCATGCCTTGCTTATAAAAGCCTGTTCTTTCTCAAGATTAGAAAATTCTTTGTGCCAGTTGGTGTTCTTTTTTGCAAGCAATAGAAACAAATGTTATTTAACTTAGGCAGAAAAGAGATTTATTAGAAGGATACTGAATAGCTTAGTGAAAGGAGTGGGTGTTTGGAAACAAGCTTTGGAAAGAAGTCAGATTAGGGGGAGGCTGAAGAACCAAGAACACAGAGAAATGATATCCTCAGGACCGTCGGTGCCACTGGTGCCCTTGCCCCTGGATGCTTGCTGTCAAGAAGCAGTTCTCTTGACTCTGCTGCCATCATCTCTCCCAGACCCTGATACTGGCTGCTACCATCCCATCATCATCACCCACCACCATCCCCACCACCACCATCAGCCCCAGTGCTATAAGCTTCACTGCTACCAACACCTCCACCACCATCTCCATCACCACCACCACTAGAATTCGGAACCATCTTCTGATTCTTTGCAGTACTGTTTCCAGGTTCAAAGTCCGAAAGTGACAAACTTCAGCTGTCAGGAGTCAGGGAGAATAATCTGATACTTGAGTTCATTTGAGGAGGATTGGTGTCTTTAGAATATGAAGTCTTCCCATCTAGGAACATGGTATATGTTAAAATCTCCCATACATCCAACAATTTTTGTTAATGAAATGCCAATGTGATTTTTATTCATTGATAGGTGATTCTGTTTTCTCTCTCAATGTTTATGATTTTCTCTTTATCTTTCATGTTTCAAAATGTTATATGGTACTTTTTTCACTCATCCTAATAGGATGTATGGGTCATTTCCGTTGAGAGTTCCTTCTCTATGTCTTTCTGTTCTATGTTCTGGCATATTTCCTTCACTTTATTTTTTTGGTTCATTTGCTGATGATTATTTTGGGGACATGGAATGGTAGATGAAATTTTAAGTGTCTAAGAAGATATTTTCCCCCAGAGTATTCTTTTATGAATGTACAATCTTCTGAACTTCTGAGAGTACTAATTAGAGTTTTTAAAAATTGTTTTGTTTGTTGAATTATCTGTATGTCCAAAGGAGTCTGTTCTACTGTCTGTCTCTGTGTCACACATGCTGACCTGTTCCATCTGCCCGGTGCATCCCTGTTTGAAAACCAGGTTTGCTCTTCCAGATGGTGGGTACAATGGCCCCTTTCTCCAGGAGGCTTCTCTGACTGAACTGGCTGCCTGCAGGCTCTGGATACCTGGGCTGAGCTGGCAGCCTCCTAGAGTGTGCAATGAAGAGCAAGGCTGACGGCATGTCTATTAAATGAGTTCAGTGGGGTTTCCCTGGTGGCGCAGTGGTTGAGCATCCGCCTGCTGATTCAGGGGACACGGGTTCATGCCCCGGTCTGGGAAGATCCCACATGCCGCGGAGCGGCTGGGCCCGTGAGCCATGGCCACTGAGCCTGCGCATCCGGAGCCGGTGCTCCGCAACGGGAGAGGCCACAAGAGTGAGAGGCCCACGTACTGCAAAAAAAAAAAAAAAAAAAAAAAGTGAGTTCGGTGATGTTGACACCAGAAAGCGGGACTTTCCTTTGGGCGCACCTGCCTCTCCTGCAGCCCCTCTGGTTGACCTGTTGGCCTGGGGTGTGCCTGGCTGCAGAGGGGAGACCCCCTTTCCTGTATCCATTTGTTCAGAGGAGGTGACGAACGGCTTCCTCTGAGTTCCTACTTTCTGCTGGTGAATTTCCATTCCATTCTCTGGCCTGTGCCAGTAACAACATTTCACACTTGTCTGACACCTTTTCTCCTCTGAGCTGCAAGCACTTTACAAGCAAACAGTTTCTATTATTGCACTCTGAATTCTGATGGAAAAGCTGAGAGTTACCGGATTAAAACTGCAATGGTTGCGGGTGATGGTGAGGCTCTCAGAAACCCTGGTCGGCCCCCAGCCCTGGGCAGGACCGAAGATTGCTCCCCGGGCTCCAGGGGGAGGGGACCCAGGCCTCTAAAGAGATCTTCAAGGAGACGTGGCCCAGGGGAGAGTCTGCGCCGGCTCCCTGGAGGCGTCCTCGGTGCCCTCTTATTTCAGTGTGAAGCTGATGAGGCGTTTATTCTTTCCTAGGGAAAGCAGAAGAGAATGGGGCTCTTGGAACCATTCCCTGAAAGGAAAGGCGGGTCAATGGTTTATGGGTTTTGGGGGGATGAGAAGACTCACGGAATCTGCAGAGTGTCATCAGCTTGTCTTGAGGAAGGAGCAGCAGATCTGCGTTGTACAGCCCCAGACGGCGGAATAAGGATCAATTGGTATAAGCTACACCGGGCAGGGTTTCACTATTCAGAGGCCTTGCTGATGCAATGAGCTGCCCAAAGGGAAGTGAATGCCTGTCCCGGTGGGATCCCGGTGGAAGCTGGTCTGGCCATCTAGTGTGGGTGTGCATCACCGCTTGGGCTTGGGCAGGAGGACACAGAAGCCCCCTTCCAACCCAGACACATGCATCATAAGATGTGCCTCTCATGCCATCTCCTCCAGGTGGTGGAGGCCTTGAGGCTGAGACCTGGAAACTCCAGGGCGAGTCAAACCTTGCAGGATGCACACAGCTCCTTGTTTCGCTCCTTCTCCTTCTTTCCATCAGCAAGCCATGTCCTGGGTCTGCATCTTCCTCCTTCTGTAGGAGGCTTTGCCCTGTGGAAGTGGACTGTCTAGATAGAAGGAACACCTGTAACCATGAAATTTGCAGCTGCCAAAAAGGGCCCTGTTGACTGAAGCGTCCACTGAGCTGGTGTGGCGAGTCAGCCGTCAGGAGGTGTGTGTGAATTCAGCTGCCTCCAGTCAGGTGGCTGGAGACTGGCCCTCAGCGACCTGGGAATGCATCAATTTCAGGAAGGATTCATTGAATCATGAGGATGGAGGGGACACCTAGCCAGGCGGCAAGTGAGGACAAGCCCTCCCTACCCCCCGGATCGCAGAAAGAGGCAGGCATGTGTGTGTGTGACTGCGTTTACCAAACAGGTACACAGCTGAGCACATCTGTATGTGTTATAGCTCAGTTAAACCTTCCACAGCTCAGAGAGGGTCTTAGAATTCTATTTTACAGGTGAGAGATTAGAAGTTCAGTCATGGTCCCAAGGTCTTAGCACCAGCTGGGAGCAGAGCTGGGATTGGCACCCAGTTGTCGTTGGCTCTGCCGTTCTCTCTGATCCGTAACATTGCCTGCCTTGATGTTAAGTGCCACAAATGGGGTCCCATAGACGTCGTCTGACAGGCCTAGAGTCTTTTCTGGCTAGCAGAGCCCTCCCAGGCCCCAAGTGCTCTTTCCCAAGGACTGGCTGCCCCGCGAGTCCCCGGCGGCTTCTCTGGGGTCCAGCCCCGAGCCTCACAGACGCTGCGGAGAGCTCTGGGCCGAGGCCCAAGCACAGCAGGGCAGCCCTTGTCCAGCCCTGTGGTTTGTGATCCAGCCATTCAGAACGGGCTCTGAGCAGGCACTTATCATTCTTCCACGACCACCCAGTCAGCTCCATGCTGCCTGGAAGTGAAGCCCCGAGCTGCCCAAGCCCGCGGCTGCTCAGCTCTGGGCCCTGCTCCTCCCGCCCTCTGTCTGCCACCCTCACTGCAGCTGGCCTGGCCTGCCCAGCCAAGGGGGACGCTGGAGCCCAGGAACAGCAGGGCCTGGGCATCCCCCACGAGCCACAAAGGGAGATTCACAAATCAAAAGGGCCTGGGAGAACAAAGCTGTCACATGAGCCCATCACAGAGCCGGATCTCAAAATACCACCGGGCCAGAGGCCTGCCAGCTGTGAGTCACCCCCAGGCCCTCTGGCCGTGGGGAAAACCACGTCGGTGGCCAGCTGGCTGCTCCCGGCCAGACTGGGAGGTGCAGGGGTCTGTGGGTCTGTGGAGTCAGCCACGGTGGTGACACCGCAGGGGCAGGAGGGAGGGGAAGAAACGGCCTTGGCGGTGATTCCTTTGCTTCTCGCTGAGCCAGAAGGAGGTCTGGCTCCCTCCGTCCCATCAACCTGTTTCCAGCCTCTGTGATGATGACAGTGAGGCTGGCGCAACCTTTGAGGTCACTCTCTAACCCGAATGTGGCTCTCCACTGCTGGCCCACTTCTTCCCGGGTGACAGAGGAAAGTCAAGATGCTGAAATGAGCTGCAGCTCCTCTGATATCACCCTGGGGGTAACTTGCAGACTTAGAGCTTGCACTCGAGTCTTGTGATGTCCTCGCGGTGCACTTTCCCTTCCTTCTTTCCTCCAAGCACTGATCCATCACATGGATGGGGATACATGGGAAATACTCGCAGATGTCATCATCTCCCTTTCCTGCTAGTTTAAGAATTCTCCTGACATCACTTCTCTCTATTATCCCACCATCCTGAAACCTTGTTCTTTCCTCCCAGCATCTTTAACTTCTGCACTGAAGCAATGACTTGTGCATCAATAAATATGGAAGAGCCTGGGTGACGAAACATGGCGTCGTCATCTTGTTTTTGTCGCTAACTCCTTTCTCCTTTCTGAGCCTCACTTCTCTCTCATCATTAAAGTGAGGAGTTGATGAGAAGATCTCAGAGAGACTTTCCGTTCTAAAATGTCAGGGGTTTAGAAGATGAGCTGTAGTGGACTCTTAATTAGGAGAGTATGTTTAATCTTGGGGAAGGATGCAATAAAGGGTTCGATTTGAGGAAGGTTAAGAAATAAGTGCTTGCACCTTTCTTTTGTGAATTCCTTTGCTGTCTCTTTCCTGATACTCTTCCCTAAACCCCCGGGCCTGGGGCTACAGAACTGTCAGAGCTGAATTTGGTCACCTTGGTGACCTGTAGCTGCTGACAGGGAGAGGATGCCAAGGCACTGATTTGGGGTTTCACTCACCACCATAGGCCCCGGAAAACTGACTAGGCCTGTCTTGACCTTCTTCACCTGCAGCCAGAGTCCACCTGTCCACAGCCCAGAGGGAGCCGCTGCCGTGTCCCTTTCAGAAATGGCCTGTCCTGGGGCTTCTCCGGTGGCGCAGTGGTTGAGAGTCCACCTGCCGATGCAGGGGACACGGGTTCGTGCCCCGGTCCGGGAAGATCCCACATGCCGCGGAGCGGCTGGGCCCGTGAGCCATGGCCGCTGAGCCTGCGCGTCCGGAGCCCGTGCTCTGCAGCAGGAGAGGCCACAACAGTGAGAGGCCCGTGTACCGCAAAAAAAAAGAAATGGCCTGTCCTTTCCAGCTTCACGCAGCTCCTCGCCATACTGCTGACAGGTGCAATTCACATAGCATGCAATTAACCATTCTAAAGTGTACGATTCAGTGCTGTTTTGTGTATTTATAATGCTGTGCAATTCATAAGCTCTCTCTAGCTTCAAAAGTTTTTCATTACCCCATAAAAGGCCCCACACTCCCTAAGTAATCACTTTCCATTCTGTCCTCCTCCCATCCTCTGGATTCTGTCTTTACGAATGTGCCTATTTTAGATAGAGCATATAAACCGAAATACATATTATGTGACCTTTTGTGACAGGATTCTTTCACTTAGCCTAATGTTTATGAGATTTATCCAAGTTGCACCGTGGATCAGTACTTCATTTCTTTTTTATGGCTAAATACTATTCCGGATAAGCCGAAATTTGCTTCTTCGTTCATCCGTTGGTGGACATTTAGGTTGCTTCCATATTTTGGCTTTTATGAATAATGCAGCTACATTTATGTACAAGATTTTGTGTGGATAGATGTTCTCATTTCTCTTGGGTATATGCTTAAGAGTGGAATAGCTCTGTCATATGGTAATTCTCTGTTTAACTTTCTGAGAACTGCCAAACTGTTCTCCAAAGCAGCTGCACCATTTTACATTCCCTTCAGCGGGTATGAGAATTAATTTCTCCACATTCTTGCCAAGCTCATTATCATATGACTTTTTGATTATAGCCATCCTAGTGGGTGTGAGGTGATATCCCATTATGGTTTTGTTTTGGATTTCCCTAATGACTAACAATGTCAACCATATTTCATGTACTTATTGGCCACTCCCGTTGCGGAGCACAGGCTCCGGATGCGCAGGCTCAGCAGCCATGGCTCACGGGCCCAGCCGCTCCGCGGCATGTGGGATCCTCCCGGACCGGGGCACGAACCTGTGTCCCCTGCATCGGCAGGTGGACTCCCAACCACTGTGCCACCAGGGAAGCCCTACTTTGCCCATTTTTAAATTGTCTTTTGATTATTGAGTTGTAAGTGTTCTTTAGCTCTTCTGGATATTAGACCTTTATCAGATATATGATTTGTGAAAAATTTCCCATTTCATAGGATGTCTTTGCATTTTCCTGATAATGTTCTTTGATACAAAAGTTTTAAATTTTTATGTAGTCTAATTTATCTAATTTTTCTTTTGTTGCTCACACTTTTGCTGGCATATCTAAGAATTCTGTCCCAAATTCTTTGCCAAGATCATGAATTACCCTTATGTTTTCTTCTAAGATTGTAACAGTTTTAGCTCTTATATTTAAGTCAATGATCAATTTTGAGTTAATTTTTGTATATGTTGTGAAGTGGGGGATCAGAATCCATTCTTTGTATGTGAATGTCGAGTCGTCCCACTTGAGTGGTGTTTGGATGAGAAAGGGAGTTTTTAAACTGGGTTTTCTGCCTGAGTCCTTATGTATTTCTATATCTGGATATGCAAAAGTGTTCGTACAGAAATGCATGTAAGCCAGTTCACATTTTTCAAGTTCAGGGCTGTCATGAGCATTAAATGAGACAATGTATGTAACACTTATGTAGCACAGAGTTGAATGAGACCTAATGTTGGCACTTAAGCCCAGTGTGGAGGACACAAATCATCAGACTCTTTAGCAGGAATAAAAGGTACAGGAATCCTTCCCTACAAGGGAGCTTAACTTGCCTGTGCTGTGTTCTCTTTGTTTCTTTCCGAAACAATGTTGCTCCAAAGCCCTGTGCCCTATCTCTGCTCACATTCACTGCGTGTGCTGGTGGTACCTCCCTTGTTGCTGGGTCATTTGGATGGACAAGGTGAGTGCCCAGAGATAGCCCTTGCCCTGGGAAGGCAAGGCTGACACCCTGGAGCTTCCCCCAGAGACCATAGTGCCTTGTGCCTGACTGCGGGCCCAACCTGCGACCCCTCTCTCAATTAGTGGAGGGCTGGTTCTCAGATGTCACCACCACTCCTGTCTGCTCAGCACGAGGAGAGTGCTGCTCTGAGTATGTGCTTGTCTATGTGTCCCTATGCCAGGGACACGGTGCTGGATGGGTCTCCCCTGAGCTCTGGGGCTTAGTAGTCATTATCCTCGGTGGCCACCCTTGGGGGAGGTGTCCACCATCCTAGATTCCGCTTCCTTACCCGAGCACCTCTAATTACTGTCATTGTGATACCACCTATGTGTGCCATCACCCAGAATTAAATATTCTCATTTTCTCCATAACTATTTTCCTTATACCTATCTCAATCAGTCATTCTGGAAACACAGCACCGGATGCCCCAGACCCCTGCTTTCTCTGCTTTCTTCCTACCTCTGGGCTCCCTCCTGCCTTCCTCTGTTCCTCCCCTGCTTAGACTCCGTGAAGCACCACTGCAGCCTCTCTCTTGCAGGTATCGTCATATCTCCTGCATCACTCTTCTTGGATTGAGTCCCCCCCTGGCAACACCCTAGCTGTGGACTGAGCCAGGCACTCCTTTCTCAGATCTGGTATCGGGGCAGTTCAGTGCTGTTGGTGAACATCAGCCCACCAATATGTGTCCACCAGAGCCATAGGAAGTCCATTCCCCACTGCTTCCAAACTTCTCGTTCTCTCTCAGCAGGAGGCCTCCCCTCCTTCCTTGCAGCCACGACAGAAGCCTGGCCTCCCCCTCCTCTCCCTGTATCTTACATACCTTCTTGTGCCAGCCTTCTGGGCTCTGCCCTTGGATGGCCCATTTTTGCTCCCACGCTCTCTTTTCTTTGCTGGTTTCTGCCTCACTCTTCCTTATCACAAAGAAAAGAGGCTCGATTGTCCCCACACCTCCTCAGTCACTGCTTTGACTCTCTCTCTTTTTGACCACATTTCTTGTCCCTTCCCAGCCTCTGCCCATGCCTCTCCTGCTGTGTAGGGATGGGGGCTGCAGCCCTACGAGCTGAGTGAGAGACTTGCTGTTGAAACCAATCAGGAAGGCACCCTTCAGTCTTTAGCTTTTGGGATTTCTCTGCAACATTGGAGTTTGGGGACCATTTCCCCCTTGGTTTCCACGGCGACCCTTCCTTCATGGGGCTCCCACCCCTCCTGGTGGGTTCCCTCTCCAGTTCCTTTGTAGACTCCCTTCCTGCCTGCCAGTGCCTTAGACGTTGGGTCTCTGGCTCTGTTCTTGCCCGTCCTGTCTCCCTGCACCTCTCCCCTCCTTGCGTCATCTGGTCCACTCTGAGGTCTCCCGTGGCCTGGAAGTTCTGGAGGTAGATGTTCTTTTCCTTGCACGCTGTGGGTCGTGGCCTGTCAATGTTCTCTGCAGGGTGGCCGGACAGGGAGGGTTTGATGGCTCTACCGGGAGGGTCATGAAGACTCTGGCTTCTAAGGTCTGAGCAGAGGACCCTCTGGAGAGCAAGGTTTTGGCCACATCCTCAACCCTCACTCGGATGCCGCAGCAGTGTTGGCATCACCCAGGTGCTGGTCAAACACGCAGGGTCTGAGCCCCACCCCAGGGTCCAGAGCTGAATGTGGGTGTTGACCACCCCCCTGGGGGATTTACACACACAGCAGAGTGTGAGGGGCTGCTGCGGGCCCATTTCGGCTTGAACAGTGTCCGAGAGGCGTGTCTGCTAAAATGGGGCCGGGCAGGGAAAGTCTCTAGGAACTTGATTTCTTAAAATGCTTTTGCCCCAAAATGGAGGCCAGGTTTCCAAGAGAAACCTGATGGAAGGAGCCCTATATTTTTTTCTAATGGAATGAGAACTTATGCTCAGCAAACAAAAGAGATTCTTGTTTGAAAATGACTTGCGGTCCAGCCTTGTGGGCTACCAGGGGGAATCAAATGAAAGAAGAAAAAGCAGTAGCAGTGTAGATGTTTCGCTGTGCCAGAGGCGGGAGGATCTCAGGGTTGAACTATTCCCATCCACGGTTTGGGGCCAGGCCCGGGTCTGATAACACTCTGGGGAAAGGAGATCAGGAGAATTTCCTTTGAGGGGCTGGATGCATCTTTTGAATTTCAGACAAGGGCAGGGCCCTCCAGGGTGCTTCTGCCTCCCCGGCCCTTCCTCACTCTGCCCCTCAGGGCTGATGCTCAAACCCTTTGCTCACCCAAAGGACAAATGGACCCGCGGAACTGGAGCACGTGGGTATTCAGTGGCTGAATATGACCAAAATCAACCCTGGCTTGTGAGCAGGCTCCCGAGGCCAAAAACAATAGCTCCCCCCACTCTGCGTTAACACAGTGGTTTGGGTTTAGCTGGTAACTCACCCCGTCACAAGCCCTGCCTTTGTAACCAGCACCCCTGGGCCTGGGCTAACAAGGCCAAGGCTGTCTGCAAGAAACAAGAGCCCCACTATGGGGCCTGCATGCTCTGGTCCCACACTCCCGGTGAAGATGATAGGGATGGAGAGGAAGGGAGCTTGGGACAGCCCCAGGCTCTTATGGTTTTGGGAAAAGCATGAACAAGAAAGCTCCCAGCAGCCTCCGGGAAGGGGCCAAGGTCTGGGCTCCAGAACAGTCCTACAGCCACAGCCCAAGGCCTTTGCCATGTCTAGCTACCATCTCATTACCCAGTGCTGATCCTAGGCCAGTGGCCTCCTCCCTTGTCCCTGCTGGACACCTGTCACTCACCATTTATCCCTTAGCTTAGCGATCACTCTCAAGAAGCCTTGCTGTCTCCCCAGGGCAGGCATCTCTGGCATCTTTATAGCACCCTGCCCTCCCACCAGCTCCTGTCTCTGTATGAGGCTCTCACCCTCATGCGTCTCACCCTCCATTGTAGGACTGGCACGGCAGGCTCCAAGACACACTGCAGGTCCCCCTTTAGGAGAGTGCTCTCTGCTGCTCAGCTGTGAGAGGCGTGGTGACCCGATGGCCTCTCGCTGATTCCTAGACTCATCACACTCCCCCTGGGGCAGCCTCCATCAACTGAGCAAGGTGAGGTACCAGGACATAGCTCTTCCCCCAAGCAATGGGGTCTCCTCTAATGGTCCTGCTCTGGAGCTCTGTGGGCCTGGCCTCTGCCAGGTTATATTTGGTTGTATTTGCATCACAGTCTGACCTCTCCCTGTCCAAACCCACTTCCCTTCATAGATGGTACCTGCCAGCCAGTCTTTTATACTCCTAACTCTGCCTCAGAGTCTGCTTTCCAGAGAACCACTTGGGACAGGTTGGCAGGGCTAGGACCCATGTGTTTCCTGCACCCGGCACCTAAGGGGTCTCAGAGAGGGTGATGAGGGAGAATGGATCGATGGATGAATGGATGGATAAACGGATGGATGGATGGATGAATGGCTGGAGCTGTTCTAATTATTTCACTTAATCCTCACAGCTTAATTTTCATGAGGTTAGTGTTATTATTGTCTTAATATCATAAAAGAGGACTGAGACACAGAGTGGTTAAGGAACTTGCTTGGGGTCACACAGCCCAGGGGTCAGGACATGGGAGGTGTGGTTGGGGCTCCCTGAAGGCAGAGCCTCACCTCTGAGAGCTGTTTGTGTCCTTGCCCCAACTGCCTGGCATTGTCTTGTAGGATTGTCACAAAAGTCCAGGGAGCCTGACAGAGAAGGAAAAGGACACTTTGGTCTAGAGCATCTGTTTCCAGTGATACATCCACACCTCCTGACAAAGTTTGGCGTCACAGTGCTGCTCATTGGACATGCATCTTAGGTCTGTGCCACGCTTGAAGGCCTCACCGGCCAGGTTGTCCCAAGGAGGTTGTGGCTGGGCCCACTGTGACATGGTGTGTGGTGGGAAGCCTGGGCCTCTGGTACAGAAGCAAGCCCGGCCCACCACGGTGCTGGCCCCGTCCTTGCACTCCAGCTGCTGAGACCCCTTCCTGGAGGCCACGGCACGAATGCCGGCTTGAGTGTGCGCCCAGCACACATGCGGTGCTGTCACTCCTCCTGTCTCATTGATTCCCACAGCATCTCTGGGATCCTTGTTTTACAAGGGAGGGAATAGGTTTAGAAATTAGTGACTCTCCAAAGGCCTCCCAGAGGGTGTGCAAGGCAGCAGCAGGAATTTGGACCCAGCACTAGAAGAGACGTGGCCATCCTATGTCTCTGAGTCTCAGCAGTGAGGGGCTGAGCATCAGTCTGGACCATTCTTGCCAGGATGAGGAAATGAGTGGCATGTGGAGGGTATCCAGAGAGCGCGAAGCCTCACGTGAACGAGGGGCCACGCCCGGTTCCTGAGTCCCGCACGGGTGAGCTGGGCTCCACGCATCACATTCTGGGCACATCCCCCGCCTCATCTTCATGCGTGGGATGGAGGGTGGGTCAGGAGGGAGCACTATCATTCAGCCTGGAAATTAGAGAAACAGCAGGCAGCAGCGGAGGGATCACTGGCTGAGAAGTTGAGAATCCACGTGGTTCACCAGGTCCCTGCAGAGATGCCTATTTCCACGTGCGCAAGAGCCGGCTGGAGGCCTGCTGACCTGGACCCCTCACCTGGCCTCCTGAGTCTCTACTTCCTCCTCTGCAAATTAGGAACAATAATGCCTTCCTGCAGGGTGCTAGAGAGGATGTGAGGCAGGGTATAAACTCTAAAGAGCTCAGGCATCTTAACTATTACTTAACTATTACTATGATGAGAGGCTGAGGAAGAGCTCAGGGTATGGAAAGCGAGGGTTGAGCTGCAGAGCAGTGATTTACAAATTTCCTGCC